>NC_139562.1:39120578-39782138 GCF_965112155.1 Podarcis liolepis
AGATAAGTAAACCATAAATAAATAAAACAAATACTCCCAATTTTAGACACCCCCACCCTCAGACGGTGAAGGAACTATTTCTTTTTGATGTCTTCAGGTCAAGATATACTACATGTAATTGGAAGCGGCGTGATCCGAAGCATGTGCCCTTAGAAATCAGAGCTGGAGAGTCCTTCGCTTCCAGAGGCGCCTCTGTCGTGGAACTGAAAGGGGCACTTGCTGCGGGACAGAGGTTTGCAACGGATTTCAAGCAGCCCAAATTTAGTTTATTAGCCCCAGGGAGTGGGATGGGGGGGGGGTTGAGGACTCTTTCAGCTTCCGATCTCCAAGCCCATTTCCTTGGGAAGAAGGCCCAGTCATTTCAGTCGGACACTTCGGGATCAGGCTCCTGGGAAGGCGCCCATAGTCATAATTCACAGTGTAGCGTTATTGGTTTCGGATGTGGATCTTTGTCATTCGATGTTTTATCATGATGATGATAATTTTGGAAAACAAATCGGGAAGGATGCGTTCGTTGTATGAATAGAGGAGTCACAAAACAAGCAGCTTCGCCTTAAAGAGCTACAATTCCCAGTAGCCTTAAAAACTACAGTTCCCGAGATTCTTTGGGAGGAGGTCGTGCTTGAAATGTGCTTTGAATGTATTGGGTGGGCCTGTATCACTTTGCATAATCCCCAAACCTTATTATTTGTAAGTTCTCCTGGTTTGATATGCTAAAGGAAATTCCCACTACAATGGTGAGTCTTGAAAACTCACGTCTCCTAAGTTACAAACTGCACCTGTCGATTGAAATTGACCGCCACATAGATTCATCAATGAATGAATCCCAACCATTTAACCGAACAAAGTTTATAGCGCTGCCTAGATTTGCTTTCACAGATCAACACAGAGGAAAACCTGTTTTGGTATCTCTAGCCTCTTTAAAATGGACTCAGCCGGATCCTGTTCAAGAGACCGACTTGTTCGTTAATATTCACACGCGGTACAAATAACGTGTGTGTGTGTGTGTGTGTGTGTGAGAGAGAGAGAGAGAGAGAGAGAGAGAGAGAGAGAGAGAGTGAAGGAGGGAGGGAGGGAGGGAGGAAGCCTTAGAAACACGAATACGGAGCTATTGGACGAAGCCGTCCACTCTGACCCACCTGGGGCCAAATCGGAGCCCAGCCAGGCCCATAAAACAGCGCCCCGAACGACGAGAGATTGGATTTGGGATCAGCAATCCTGATTTGCAGAGAATACTAAGAACTTAACCGGAACGGCAGTTCAGCCACCTCCAGCGTTGTAGCCTCTGGGAAGGTGTTAGGGTACTTGGAATCTGAATCTTTGTACTAAGGCTAGTTTTGCAGGTCAAAGAAAACAACGCCTTTCGCCAGGAGTGGAATGCCTTTAAAAAGGATTGTTGTGTGCGTGTCTACACTGTATCCTGCCACTACTGAGGTCAGTGGCAACTTCCTCACACGATTTCCAGCCCTTCACCACCCAGAGATGGAGTGAACTAATAGATTTTATAACTAGAAAATAGCCAAGCGTCCAGAACTGTATTGGATTGGGAAATAAATTGAAATGGAAGGTAACGGACAACCCCATTTGGATCACTTTCACATGAATGAGCAGCTGCTTTTAGCACTACTTAAAATGTGTTCTGGGTGACAAGTCTGTGATTATTATTTATTAGATTTCTATACTGCCCTTCATCTGAGGATCACAAGGTGGTTTAAATATAAAAACACAAAAATGCACAACAAAGTAACAAATAAAACACTTTGTTTTATATGCAAGGATATTGATAGCTCATCTCACCTACCAGTAGCAGAGTCAGGGCAAAACTTGAAGCCAGCATCTGCCTCTCCCTACCCCACAGTGCATATGCTGAAAATCCCAGTTTAGGATGTTTCTGCAACAGATATTGGGCTTCTTGTACAATTCTGGCAGCAAGATATTTCCATTCAGTTGTTTTCTCTGATGTAAGTCATACCAAGTTCTTGTACTTTAACATCTCAGCATTATTTCATTAGGAGTTAAAACATTTTTTTAAATAAAAAAAAATCCTTTTCCAGTCTGATGAAGGCAAAAGGAGGCAAAGACTAGTGAGCATAGTGAAAATGGAAATAATTCTTGGCTGTGATTTGCTTTCTGTGGTTCACAATTTGTATAGGTTTCTTTAGAATTTTGCTTATGAGGACTAGAAACCTGCTTTGCCACAAACATGGTCTGAAGTCCAGGGATTCAAAGTTCCACAACACAGGGCGCTAGCATGGCTACACAAATGCCTGTGCATCATGCAATCACCCCCATATGGGAAGTGCTTGCCTGCCACTGTTATCCCCCTTCCCACAGCTGTCATTTTGTTTGGATTGCACTGGGAATCAAGGCCATTGCCATAAATAGGCTGCAGAGGAGCAAACATGTCAAACTGTAATCACTCATGAAACAGGCACACAATATGCAATTAACAACCTATTGGAAGTAACTTCACCTGGAGTCAAAGACACTGACTTTCAATGTCCCAGCCTACATGAAGCTCAGTTTTCATACTTAGAAGCATAATAAGGCTTACAGCCAAAATGGGGTTTGGCTCAAGGTATGGCAATAATGCATTGCAATCTTAAACATGGTCTAAAGGTAAAGGGATCCCTGACTGTTAGGTCCAGTTGTGGACGACTCTGGGGTTGCGGTGCTCATCTCACTTTACTGGCCGAGGGAGCCGGCATACAGCTTCCGGGTCATTTGGCCAGCATGACTAAGCCACTTTCTGGAGAACCAGAGCAGCGCACGGAAACACCATTTACCTTCCTGCCAGAGAGGTACCTATTTATCTACTTGCACTTTGTCGTGCTTTTGAACTACCAGGTTGGCAGGAGCAGGGACTGAGCAACGGGAGCTCACTCTGTTGCAGGGATTCAAACTGCCAACCTTCTGATCAGCAAGCCCTAGGCTCTGTGGTTTAACCCACAGTGCCACCCACGTCCCTAAAATGGTCTACTCAGCAGTAAATCACATTGAATTCAGTGGGCCTTACTCTCAGTTAAGTGTGTCTAGGATTGCAGCTTCACTGAAGCTCTCTTCAGGCATTACTCGTGTGAGAAGCATGTTGAATGGGGTTAAACATGCACTGTCTTTCCCCATGCCTTCCCCTTTCAAGCAAGTAATGCCTGAAAGAGGGCTACTGGTATCCACCATTTTAATTTAGTAGCTTCTTCATGGGCACTTCTGTTGATGGACGTCTATCAGAATTATATTCCACACTTTCCCCAAGGAAACAGTATATTCAAAACAGTATATATAGCTCCCTCTCTTCTTTTAACTCCATCCCTGGAAGGTAGGTTAGGTTGAGCAAGTGGACTGGGGCCATCCTGTATGCTTTGTTGTCAAGGCTCCCCATTCTAAGGTCACCTCCACATCTCATACAACTTAAATAGTTGTGGCTTCCCCCAAAGAATCTTGGGAACTATAGTTTGTTAAGTGTGCTGAGAGTCATTGGAGACCCTTAACAAACTACAGATTCCAGGCTTTTGGAGGAGAAGCCATAACTGTTAAAGTGGTAAAGGACTGCTTTAAACATATGGTGTGGATGTGACAAGTCACACACCACGAATGGGAAACTTTTCAGAGTAGAAATGGCATTCTTCCTGAACAGAATTCCACTGCTGAGATTTTAACCTGGACAGCTCAATTCTGAAATGTCTTAAAATGAGAATACTTGGACATCAGTGAATTTACAGCTAGCAACTTTGCACAACTGATTTTCACTGCACTTTATTTCCAAGTGAGTGTGCTTAGGGTTTTGGACTGCATCTTCTTAAATCCAAGTGTTGGGCAGGTAAGTCTGAAAGCTGAAACCATCTGTTTAGCAGCATTTTCATTTTAAAAAATGAATTATGACATGAGACATTAAAATACAGATTGTAATTCAATACCCAAATCTTTGTGTGCAGTAAATAGCTGGCAAGACGAATGTGCAATTTTCTATTTATCGCAAACCCAGCCATAAAAAATATTAGAGGTCCATACTGCTTTGGTTTTTCCTACAGTGGTCTTAGACAATGAGAAACATTTCCAAACCATATTAACTTGAAGACATTAATGAAAACAGACAACATGATAGGAACTTTACTGTGCCAGGGAATGTATAATATATTCTAAACACAGCCACAACATATTAATACATCTTTTTTATTTTTATTGACTGAAGCCTTGATTTTTGTCTTAGCTTTTCTATTTCAACAGTATTTCTGAGTGGGTCAAGGCTCCAGTGGGATATAATAACACCAAAGTAAATAGAAGAGTTTAAAACCAAAGAATTGTTTCTCCAGATTCTGTCAGCAATTTGTACCATGCTAACCGAAACATTGCTTCAGTAAGAAAAGCATACATGCATTGAAGTAATGCAAACAACATTAGTATCAGTGGCATGGAAGGGACGGACTCATCATGAGGCTACAAAAGGGTAGATTTTGACCGATACTGAAGTAATAGGCTAGGACAAAATTGTTGTGTGATGTTAAAAGTTATACTTTAATTCTGGAAAATAGGGTAGCAGACCTGAAAAGTAAGAAGACTGCCAATGTACCACAAAATAATAAACATAATTTGGAATTATGAAACAGATCTTAATATCACATTACTGAACTTTAATGTGCTGTGAATGTGCATTCATTCACCCCACTGGGGTGTGCAACTGCTGGGGAGAAATTGATGCATTTTTTACACAAAACATATTTACATCATTAATATGTTTGGAATAAGATGGACATTCCACATTTTACTTTTTAACAGATACATATTCCAATCTACAAAGCAGAGAAGCAAAATACCTAGATTTGGGCCAATTTGATTTTGATTTGTTTTGCTTGATTGAGAGGTACAGGAAACGAGTTTAAACACATGTACTTAAATCCAACTGTGGATCAGGCTATCTCGGTCACATACCACTGCACAATCACAAACCATTATTGTACGTATACATCCATTTGTTCACCGGATCACACCAGCCACTTTATAATAATTCCATACATACATGCTTTTAAATCATACTGCAAAAATAAATTTCAGATACAAATATTGTAATTTCTCTGATATTTATAAAAGAACTTAGCCAAAGAAGAAGAAGAAAAGGTGGGAAATCATGCAGCGTAAAATAAAATACAGCATACATGGAGCTGAGGAACTTTCTATCTGCAGAATCCAAAAAGAATGGCAATGTACAGGCTCACCACATGTTTTAAATGCTGAAGGTCCAATGACTATTTCAAAGCTTTTGCCTTCTTTTTGCCACTTCCCCATCCACCGCTGAGCTGAACTGGATGGTCTCGAAATGAGATCCGCTCTTTGTGTGAGGGCCCCAAAGCTGATCTTTCAGGCACAGGTGCATCCTTTTCTACACAAGAAGAAATTGGTATGAAAATGCTGTTGCTCAAGTCATCTTTAAAATAACAACAACAACAACAACAACAAAATAGCAGCCTCTCATCATGCCTAATTTTGTTACTTAGTTCCTAATTCAAAAAGTTTTAGCAGAAAATCTAAGCTACTTTAAAGCCATTAACTGATTAAAAACTTTGATCTCAATGGCAATTTGTGGATATTTAATATGTGTGTGCTCTCTCACACATGTGTTTCTTCTGAATAATTGCAGATAAAACATTCATTGGCCGGGAAATCACACTAACCACATTGGCGGAAATAAGAGATGTGCAGAGTGACAACAATGTGATCAGCACTGAATACTATTTCACAAGGGAATGCCTCTGATTAAGCATATACATTTTAAACATATAGTTAACACATTCACAAATTGCATTGATAATTCATTCACATTTACATGCTATCTCGCAACTGAGATTTGTAAAAAGCATGGGCAGGAACAGTATTTTAGGAATATTAGAATCAAATTGAAAAAATCCAGACATATAATTTACATATTCATTGTTTCCTTTTCGTGTCCAATTATTTCTTCGTCATTTGCACATACCGTATTTCATGAACACATAAGTGGCACAGAGATATCATTTTTATGGATTCTGGCATTTTTTAACCACATGAAGAAAATTCCAGATGATTTATAGGGCCAATGGGTTGCTATTTTAATTTCTCAGCCCAACATACGCTCGCCAGACTTCCACCAAGGGAAAGACAGAGGAAGTCACCATTTACTCCACTGAATAAGAAATGGAGAAAGCTGACCTAAATAGTGAATTTTTATTCAAATCTTAAGTCTTCAATGGTAACTATGTAGCTGTCAATAACACCTTCAGAAATTTCTGAGTACTACATAGGGCTCCAATCAGCCTCAAACAGGAGCCATATAGCACTCTCTGGGGCTTGTCAGATGTAGTTTTATCACTTCCCTCCACTATACAATATAGTGATCATGGTAATGGGTTCAGGATGAGGGCTGGCTGCCCATCCTGAATCTGAGTGCTTCATTGCTCTATAACTGCTACTGTCGGTGGTTGAATATAGCACTGCATGTGTGTGTGTCGCTTGCCACAAAATGTTCCTGGCCTCCAGGGTAACCTTAGCTTAATTTGACTAATTCCTCCATACCTTCATCATTCCACAGTCCATCTGCCCACAACCACACTGTGATAATGTGCATTCTGTGCTGGATGCAGGTACATTTTTGGGGTGCTGCACACACATATTGTTCCTGTCTTGCACCATTCATATATATAAGGCTCATCCTGCTGGAACGGTTATAATCCATTTTGTACCGAGAATGAACTTCTCAAGTGCTTTCTGTCTCCCTGTGTACACAGAGAGCGCTTTTTCATGTCATCTTCTATTGGGGTGGACTTTCTGACATTGCAAGGCCTGTGCCAATTCACATTTTCCAGTCTAGCTACATACACTAGGAAAAGCAGGGAACAGACCATGGGTATAACCTCAGATTTGTATTGATTTACAGTGGTGCCTCGCAAGACGAAATTAATCCGTTCCGTGAGTCTCTTCGTCTAGCGGTTTTTTCGTCTTGCGAAGCAACCCTATTAGCAGCTTAGCGGATTAGCGCGTTTAGCATCTAATTAAAGGCTTAGCGGCTAAAAGGCTATTAGCGGCTTAGCGGCTTAGAAAAAGGGGGGGAGCGAAAAAAATCGCAAGACTTGCAAGACTTTTTCGTCTTGCGAAGCAAGACCATAGGGAAATTCGTCTTGCGAAGCGCATCGAAAAACGGAAAACCCTTTCGTCTAGCGGGTTTTTCGTCTTGTGAGGCATTCGTCTTGCGGGGCACCACTGTAGATTGATGGGGCAGGGCAGCTGCCCCCTTGCCCTCCCTTGGCTACACCAATGGAACAGACTGTATATTGATAAATTAGTACATCAGTTTCTGTAGTCTCATTTTAGGGACAGCCAGCATTTTGAATGACCAAAAATAATTTCAAAAAAGTACTATAGAACAACATGTGCTCAGCTGCAGTGTGGCATTACATCATTTCTGCCCACAGCCAGGAGGCATGGGAACACAAATTTAGGGGAGTAGATAACACCAATGTGTTGGTGTACATGTACTGGTTGGTATACATACCCATCTGTGTGTACAGACAACATGGACAGTGGTGGCTGCTTTGCCTAGTATTATAATGATGTGAAGAGGTGTACAATTAAAAAGCACTATCTACAAAAGTGCCTTACACTGTAAACATAGCCTAATTGTGCATTTCACACAGTGTCTCCAGTTTCTGGTTCGTGCAGACATTCAGCACTTCCCAAAATGGAAATGAGAGTGCACATTGAAAACAATGCAGAAATGAGTCATTATAGCTGTGATTAAGCTGTACTGCGCCCTCCCCCCAAAAGCAAAAGACAGGAATTTCTGTCTTTCATTTTAAATGTGAGCCTAGAATTCCCTCTCCAGGCAATTAGAAGTCTTGCTCATATTTTTCTCATCACTATTCTTTCGACATTCTACAGGTCATGGAAGCTCACAGGCTCCCCCCCTTTTTTATACAAAAACCTTTCACATAAACTTTTGCATACCTAATTAACAAGTATGTGAAAACCAGAATCATGGGTTGTATCCAAGTAAGTCCAACTCAGAGTAGAGCCATTAAAATTAATGTCTGGTCATGCCCATCATTCTTAGTGAGTCTATGTTGGATATAGCCACTTGCTTTTAGGTGGTCTCATTTTGCTTTCAAACAGACACTTGCCTACTTAGGTTCACTATTAGAAGGAATGTGTAATTTTAATGTAATTCCACATATTAAATTAGGAAAATATGCATCTTTCCATTTGAGTACACACCAGCTGGTGCCAACTTCAGTTCCTTGAGATGCATAAGTCTTTTGCAAGTATATTTCACAGTATGCGTTTTGTTTATACATTTGCAGTGTATACAACACGGCTACTAAAAGTGGATATGGCCTCTAGATGGATGTGTTTATAGTCAAAATCATCCAAAGCCTCTGATATGGCTTCATCTGATAAATGAAGGTAATTCAATGACTTTAAAAATATTAAGAAGAGCTGGTTGGATCAGTCCAGTGGTTTTCAACCAGTGTGCCATGGCACCCTGGGGTGCTTTGAATGATGGTCAGGGGTGCCATGGGCAAAACTGGTCTCTGTCCCTCTTCCCTTCCCTCCCTCCTCTGATGCCCTCTCATGTCTCTGCCTCCCAAAGCCTTGAATGGATGTTTGTCATAGCAGCCCTGGCTACAAGTTTCCCAGGTGAATGGTGCCTCTGGGGCTGGCCAGGGGGTGCTTCCCAGGCCCCTGTGGGGCAGTGTGAGAAGGCACCTCTCTTTGGGGTGGGCAGCTCAAAGACCGGGGGGGGGGAGCAGCTGTGGTTGCCCAGAGGACTCCCAAGAAGAGGGGAGAGAGGAGAGGAGGCTGAGGGAACACGCCACAAGGGAGGGTGTTTGAAAAAGGGTGAGAGACTGCCAGCTCTGCGAGCAAAGGGTGACATAACTGGGCTTCTGAGCCCCACAGGGGTGCTGCAGAAAGAATGTAGTGGGTCAAGG
This sequence comes from Podarcis liolepis, assembly GCF_965112155.1. NCBI lineage: Eukaryota > Metazoa > Chordata > Lepidosauria > Squamata > Lacertidae > Podarcis > Podarcis liolepis. The sequence goes on from NC_139562.1 coordinate 39,129,533, forward strand.
GGGCCATGGACTCAAAAATGTTGAAAACCTCTGGATCAGTCCATTGATCTATCTAGTCCAGGGGTCTGCAATCTGCGGCTCCGGAGCCACATGTGGCTCTTTTACACCTTTGCTGCGGCTCTGGGGTGGATACTAGCGAGGGGAGGAGGCGCATTGTGCGCCCCGACACTCCCCACTGTGGCGGGCGCTGTACTGGCTGTGACGTCGCATGGGGGCGGTGCGTGCGTTAGTCACGCACCGTCCCGACGTCACCTTTCCACCCGCCCGCCCGCTACATTGTAAGTGGCATGTACGCTGGTCACTGTTTTGAAGGGGAGTGAAGAACACACACACAAAAAATGGTAACTTGTTAATTTAACATTTATTTCTATGAGGAAGAGTAATTCTGAGGGGTCAAACAAAGAAATAATAAAAAGTGAGAAAAAAGTTATTTTTATAATGACGAGTTTTTCCCCCCTTCGGAAACGGGTCCAAGTGGCTCTTTTTGTCTTAAAGGTTGCAGACCCCTGATCTAGTCCAACACCCAGTGGCCAAACAGCTGCCTCTGGGAAGCTCCCCCAAAAAGACCTAAGCAAAACAGCAATCTACTCATTTACAATTCCCAGCAGTTGCCATTGTAATACTTTAGCCCCAATCCAGTTAAGTGTAATCATGACCAAGTCCTGTTGATATGGACAAGCCATAAATTTAATTCTATCACTTTCAATGGCGCAATGAGATGTGACACAATAAATCAGGAACAACATTTCCCCATAAGTTAAAAAGGGTGGGTGGGAGAGAGATGCAATAGAGATGAGATGTGGAAATAAGGGTGAGAGCAGGGAGGCAGTTAACTCTCCCCCCCCACTTGGTTTTTCTAATTCATTCCTGCCCTAAGCTGTGAATTATCCCATGAAAGAAAACATAGCCACAAAGCAAACAGCAACCTTGGGGTGTGAGATTCAAACTGTTGTGAGAAAAGGGTTTAAAAGTTGCACTCCCAGCACCAGGCTCTGGGTTGATTCATACCTCTGTGGCTGCATTTAATGCTTAAGAAAATGCCTTCACAGTAAAATGCTGATCACATATCGTGTCTAGTTTGAGCCTTAGTCACAATTAACTTTAACTGTGTCCCAGTCTTTGCTTCAATCCTCTGGCGCTTAGAAGTAGGTAAACTAGATTTGTGTGTGTAAACCATGGGTAGGCAAACTAAGGCCTGGGGGCCGGATTCAGCCCAATCGCCTTCTAAATCCGGTCCGTGGACAGTCCTGGGAATCAGTGTGTTTTTACACGAGTAGAATGTGTCCTTTTATTTAAAATGCATCTCTGGGTTATTTGTGGGGCCTGTCTGGTGTTTTTACATGAGTAGAATGTGTCCTTTTATTTAAAATGCATCTCTGGGATATTTGTGGGGCATAGGAATTTGTTCATTTCCCCCCGCCCCCAAATATAGTCTGGTCCCCCTCAAGGTCTGAGGGGCAGTGGACCAGCCCCCTGCTGAAAAAGTTTGCTGACCCCTGGTGTAAACTCTATAACCCTGCTTCTTTAACAGCTTTCACCAGAACTTATACCAATTACAAGAAGTTGCACTTAAGATTAGAACAGCAGTATTAAGGAAAAAAATAGATGTGGTTCATCTTATGTGACTGAGTTGCATCCAGACATTTCCCTATGTGAACGGAAGGATTCCTTCTTGTACAAATGGTACTCCAATCCAGTGGATGCTTCCACTCACTGGATGCTCCTGCAGGAGGCAATTTCTGCTGATCTCTTCCTTGCTGCAGTCATTGCATACACTGTTCCGGAGTCCCCCCCCCCCCCGACCCTATGGAGCAGAGGGCTGAAGAAGTAAGAAGGAATTGCTGAAAACTGTCTCCTCCCCTTTCACCCTCGGAAACCCCCAATTAGTGAGACTCTTCTTCAGGCAAGCCTGGATTCAACCCATGCTGTTTGGTTAATCAGAAATAACTCTGGACTTATAGTGAACTTTCCCCATTAAAATTATAAGAACCAGAAAAGGAACTCTATTCTAAGAGCAACACTGATGTTAATCCAGTTATGCCTTTGGTGAGGTTTCTAATTAAGCCAAGTGAGAAAGCAACATTATTGAGTTTGTCTGCTTCCTTAACTGGAGGCGTAACTTTAAGGTTGGAAAATTGTGATGAGGAAAAGGTAGGTGGGAGGAACAGCATTAGAGTTTTTGAAACTGTAATTTTCTTGTGAAAGAGTCAGTCCCTCATTTTGTGTTTAGACTGAAGAAAGTGCTCAGGGCTATTGTTTTGGTATGACATCCTTGATCCAATAATTGTCATTATAAGTTGCTGCCTCTTATAAATTTTATGAGGGTATGAACTATTTCTTTGTCTATCTTTATGAAATCTATTTTCTTATCTTCCTTACTTCCTACCCAGCCTTTGTATCTCTGAGTCTGTTTTCATTTATAGAAATATTGTTCTGAAGTGGTTTGGCACTTCGAGAGATTTGGTGAAAAGTGTTACAAGACTACCACTTAAATAGCAATAGGATGCAATCTATCCTGAGCATCTCTTCCAAAAAGATCGTGGAAAGGAATGAGAACTGTGCAACTGTACTCTAAGCTTCCTTTCATTCTAATATGGCTTGGGTAAGAACAACAACAACAAAAGAAATCCTGCTGGGCTGTATCTAAAACTTTGTATTAGGGACTTGAGCTTCAAAATGTGATTTTCATTTGATAAATAAAATAAAATGTTTACTTTTATTTAATAATGGTATGAGCATTATCTTTCCTAAAAGATACCCACCAATCTGCTTATTTATTTCATAAACTGTATCCTCAGTAAAGGAACCTGTATTATTGAATTTGATGTTAAGAGCCACAGTGTATCTTGTAGCTTCAAAATCCCACACAGAACTACATGGGGAACTTGCAACATAATGTGTGACTTGCAACATAATGTTGCGGCCTGGGGTGCTCCTGTTTAGGTTTCAGACAGACATTCCTCCATTCCCCTTATACCCTGGTTTTCTGTGCCCCTGCTCCACCTATCAGTCTAGTGTGCCCACTAAACACCAGTAGTCACTGGGCTTCATTTTGCCAACTTTTAAGGATTTTGCTCCCCTCCCTGTGGTGTTATTTTGGCTACATAAGTTCCAGCATTTGAAAAACAGATTTCACTGTATGTATATATGATGTGGCATTGCCTCTCATAACTTCAGCAGCGTTATTCAGGTGCTGGATAATTTCTTATTGCATTGCTTTTATAAATATATTTTTGATGGAGAAGAGAGAGGACATTCTTAAGTGGACAGTTATGGCTTCTGGAATCATTGCCTTATTCCTTTCTGCCATTTAGAAAATGTATGTTGTGTACCAAGCATAATATGGGTGTAAGTAGGTGTAGCAAGAGAATAATGATTTCTAGTGATCTTTATCTTCCTATCTGATACATCATTGTTAACAGAAAGTCAAGGAACTCTGGGAAAAACCAACCAGTAAATTCTCCTGTGTGAACTCCATAGAAACACACAATAATTTTGCCGCAGCAGAGCCACTACTTCATCAAACAGCAATCTTAAGTGCTGATGTCTATGTAGCTTAACTGGGCCACTGGGAAACAAAAGAGAGATACCAACATTCTTGGTGTAGCACTGAGGTTTGCAGGGATTAAAAATAGAAGAAAAAACCCTCTGTGGGGAAAAACTCCAAAATAGCCTAATAATATATAAGATTCACAATTGATGGGGTGGGAAAAAGGAAAGTGGAATATAGTACCCACGAATAAGGAATGACTGGCTGGCTTGGACTCTGAACAATTCACACTATAACATTCTGTTACAAATCTCAACTTGCTGCATGGCTCCTAGCTAAGTTTACAGTACCAAACATATTGGTACTGCCCTCAACCTTCCCATCTCTAGTTTTTCTTGAGAGTTCTTCATGTAGGATAACCCTTAATTTCAAAGTCAACAAATGTGTTAGGAGGAGACAAAAGGAAACAAAAAAGAACAGAGTTCTCTGCTTATGATTGTTACCAAAAGGCCAGATATTTCATTGTAATGTTTCTGAGATCACAAGCCCTGTTCTTGTCAAACTAATGCCACAACCACCACACATTCATACACAAAAGCTACTCTTTATAAAACAACAATTACAATAACAGATAAATACAGAATTGTTTTTTTTCCAGTTCAACCTAGTACTACATCATGTTTTGTGCATATAAACCATTACTGCCTTGATATGTTTTCACAGGAGCAGCAAGCCATAACCCTGGAAGCTGAATTCCTGGAACAGAAGCACCATGTTCTTGAAGCACCATTCCAGAAATTGCATACATGGTGGACCTAGCAAAGGTTCTGAGGCTTCTGGTGCCACATGAGGTCAATGATATTATTATCCATTTAGCAGATCAGAAGCTTCAGGCATGGAATGAGGGAGTCTTGCATGGTCCAAGGACTCTGTTGCAGTAAGAGCAGTCAGATGCCACAGCAGAGGCCTCACAGTATAGAAAAGGGTGCCCTCAAAATGTACCCAGGCTGCTCTACATCTGTGTCATATGCATTCCCCAGAGCTGGCATGAAATAATCTGAGTCTGCTCTTGGAATACTTCTGCCTGAATTGGGAAGTCCAAGGTATTTGGGTTGGGGTGGAAGCATCCTTTATAATCTATAGCATTTGGCAAACTGCATGTGTGTTTAGTACTACAATGTAAAATTTTGTGACCGTTACAATGAAAAAAGCGTTTGCTAGACACTCAGGTGATTTAAATTATTTGTACCCAGCTACTCAAAATTTCAATAATATTTTGAGCCAGATTTTAAGGTGCCTGCATGTACAAAAAACCTGCAGAATTAATTGTGTGCTGAAAAGACTTCTTAAATTTGAATAAATGCTCCTTTCCCCCAGGCATTAAGTTCTCTTCTCTTTAATCTATTTTCTTTGCTAATGATTTGTTCTGTGCGCTCTCTCTCTCTCTCTCTCTGCCCCCCCCCCTGACTAAATCTTCTATTCTTTAACAGATGTCAAAGTTGACATACAACTCTGTTTTGATAAGTAATGCAGTATAGGAAATATTTGGAACTTTTATTGGAGGGGGCAGGAAGAAAGAAAAATAGAGACTTTGCAAATCAGTGTATTGGCATACCATAACGTCTGCTAAGACGTCATAGAATTTTCACCAGTCTATCTAGAACTCTGTGACGTATTTTATAATTTATCCAAATCCTTTACCATATTGTATTACTTAGCAGCAAATACAGCATGGTTGTGTGTGAGAGGAAACCAGCTATTTAACAACAGTGACCAGAACAAATCTTTTGCTGCAAAATGTTTACATCAGTTTGAAGTTATATGAAATAAGTAGAATTTAGCAGGTTGGAGTTGGGTAACTGTTTTATTATTTTTATTCTTTAAACAACGTTTCTTGGGTCTGTCCTGAAATCATTTATTTAAATATTTAAATCATATGTGCATACAATGATAACTGGTGAAAGCTTTTTTAAAGATAATGTACAATCAACAACTGTAAGCCTGTTAACACGACATGTACACACACACACACAGAGAGAGAGAGAGAGAGAGAGAGAGAGAGAGAAATAATCACAGGAGAGGATTAGGCTGAAGGGAAGCATAGGCCTCACAATCTTTTAGTGAATTAAAAACTGTCCCCCCCTCACTGGCAAAGGGAAACTTTTACTGAGAAGGATGCACCATTTATCTTTTAAAAAAGCAAATAATGGAACTCATTGATTTCTAATCTATGCATTTCTTTCAATTCAGTTTGCAGAGTGTGCCTTTCTCCAGGTCCAAGTCAACGAATGATATTTTCAAATAGATTTACTTATTATTGCAATTATTTATTTTACCATGGTAGGAAAAATGTAAAAGTGTTGTAGTCCTTTATATTATTAAGAAAAAGTGTTTCAGAGCATGACTGTTGCATGTGTTGCAATCTTACTCATGTTTATTCAGAAGCAAGCCCCACTTTGGGCTTTCCCAGGGAGTATGCAGAGGATTGCAGTCTTAGACTTCTTAGAATGTGAAATAGCCCAGACCAAAAACAAAAACAAAGGAAGTCTAGAGTTGCCATGAAAGAATTCTCTTTTGAAACTAAGAGGAGTTTCATAAAAGCATTCATCTTTGGAATCAAATTAAAAATATTAGCAAAAATCACTGGGGCATACAAACTCTCCAGTGCCAAAAGCAGCTAATTGACTCTCTACGCCAAAATTACACTAAGCTTGAAAATTGATTCTCCAGATTTCTTAGAAAAATTAGATAGAATATAAATGAACATAGTAATGCAACAGACCTCAGCTTTATTCACTAATAAGTACCTTTGAAACATTATTATGTCTCAATCTTATTTTTTCTTATAGTTTTAAAATACTAAAATATTTCTGATTACTTTTTCTGGTAAACCACGTATTTCTACCTGTCCACCAATTCTTTATAAAAGCGCTATTTAAATATATTTTTCTGAATAAAGGCTGCCTGGTTCTTGTATTCAACATACACTTGCATCCTAAGCATTTCTGCCAACTCCATCAGACATTTTCTATGAAGGAATCATAACATCAAGGAGTGTGATGCTATACTGGTATAGTTTTGGTATGCCCAAACTTTGCAACTTGTATGGTAGCAAAGCAAATCTTAGTGTTAGACTTATTGCACGAGGTGCTTAACAGCTGTTTGTGGATTAATTGCATACTATACTCTTTTTTTGCCTTCAACTTCTGTAAAAAAAAGTACACTAAACTGTTAATTTCAAATTACTGATTTAATACTTATGGATTAAACAATTAAAAAGACAGAAGACTCTCATTTTAAATCAAAGCTGCACTACTAAAGTGAATGAAACCATGCCATTTGTCTCACTGAAAGCTACCAATGAGCAAGTGGTTTCAGGATTAGGCCTTAAGCGGCAGACAAATACCCATCTTCAGGAAACATCAAAGGGTTTGGTAGGGCCTAGAGGAATAAGTAACTAAATTATAGGTTTTAGTTAAACAAAATCTCTGATGATTCTAATTTTCCACGTGGTTTTATGCACACACATTATCATACACATTCTCTTTAAATCAATCTGTCAATCACTCTCCCATTCATACACATCTAGAGATATATGTATGCAGTGATATCCCCCCAAAATGTTTAGGGGCACTCTCATTTTCCTACTCATATTGAAATACTGCCCCTCAATGAGGCCAAACTTAGATTCACAAAATGTTTAGGGGTATGCATACCCCTGTGTACCCCCAGAAAAAGCACTGTATGTATGTATATGTCTATACATACGTACATATCTCTTGCTCTGGATATGCCAGATACACATTTCTGTAGTTCTATGTTATCTACATGCACACACTAACATTTCAGTATATCTATAGGCATACATTTTATATTCCCATAAAATTTCAAAGTAAGGGCAGAAGTAGAGACGAAACCACCACTGTCCTGCTAGGAATGTGTTGCTAAGCCCTGTCAGGTGATTCAAGCTTTATCTAGCTGATTATTAAAAGGAAAGTACAACTTACTTGAAGGTCCTGCAGAGTGTCTGTGTGGCTGATTATTTTTTTCTTTGTTCTGAGTCAAAGTACTTCCACTGGTCATGGAAACAAGCTCTAAATCCGTGTCTTCTCTCCTTACAGGGCTTGTCTGGAAGCAGTGAAAGAGAATGTACACAATCAAGAAACAAAATATGACATTTTCTGAATGCAGCTCACATTACTCTCAAATAAACAAGCCGGCTCTGTCAAACAATCTTCTTCAGAATGATCCCACAATCCTTTATTGCTGCCCAGTCTGAACAAATGCACTATGTCAAAGCATTTTTGTAAATAGGAGGCGATCTTAAAATTGTGGTTTGTGATCAGAATCAGTGCAGCAACAAAAGACAACATTTTAGTACAGTAATTTTGAAGAAAATAAATCTTGCAGACAACTGATGAAACCTTAAACAGCTTAAGATCATTTACTGAGCAGTCTATAATTTAAAGTCAGAGTTGAAAGCCAGAAATGTTATATTTGATTATTTTTTTGCCATATTTGTGCTTAATCCAGAGCAAGTATCAGTTCTATCAATCAAACACTGAGTGAGTAATTTCATCTTTGCTACCTAACTAAACCTTCAGAAGAGTTTTTATGTACAGCTTGCATAAGATAATTATATTAAAATGTAACATATTGATGGATTTAAAAGAATAGAACAGAAAAAAGTTCTTTCATGTCAGTATGTTTTTAGATTTAGAATGGAGATTGAATAGAGAAATTAATTCAATGGTTTCAGCAATCCACATATCTGTACATTACAAATACTGGTCTTTCAACCATAAATCCTTGTAAGTAAGACTATTTATGTTTAGATTTATTTCCATGTAAGGATCACAGCCTATGAAACTGAAATGTACATACGAATTTAATTTTGCCGAGTTTAAAAATGTGTTATTTGTGAATGCAATGCTGTATTTAAGTTTTAAAACATAAATAAAATTACAATTCATAAATGTACTAACATTTTTTGTGAAATTAGTTGGTGCATCTGCAAGAAAGTTAAAATACACTAACATCTCATTGAGGGAGGACCTAAGAATACAGTACAGTCTTTATTTCTCAATTATTTCAATGGACTAAGTGCTCTCAGCTTCTGAAGTGTATCTGTAATGACTGTGGTGATTCCAAGATCTTGGCAGAACAAATTAATGCAGTCATTCAGTGTTTGTCCACTCTTATAGACTGGAGTAGACTTCAGGTTTCTTGGATCTAGTTTGGTTTTGGTTTTTAATAGAACCCCAAGACCTACAAACTGGAACCATGTGCAGAAGACAGTTGGAATTAAAGAAGAGGGGTCCTCTGAGAACACTCTGAGCCTATGAACTTGGTGGACACATTTCAGCAGCCTAATTTAGCTAGAAAAAAGTAATTATGTTGCTGTTGTTCCTAACAAAAATAAGAGACCCTTCCTGCTCAACTATTAATTGCCAGAAATCTAATTGCCAGTTGACCCTGATCTAAATTCTCCCAATCTGTTATACAAACATCTGTTTTATCCACTTCATCTGCGATATAGTCTTGCCCCCTTTTTGGAGAAGAGAGGTTTTGCCATGCTGATCCATGCTTTTGTAATCTCTAAAATGTATTGCTGAAGTGTGCTTCATTGAAGGCTGTCCATGAAGATAGACCAGAAGCTTCAACTAGTGCAGAATTCTGTTGCCCATCTCTTGGAAGAGGCTTACATTTGGGAATATATTCATCCTACTTTACAAAGACTAGACACCTTCTGGACTTAATTTAAGGTGGCTCTTTTAAAATCCCTTTATAGTCTGGCACCTACAGGTTTCTTAAAGTTCACCTCTCCCTAGATTAGCTGAGTTACTGCCTTAGCTATGCAAGGCTGTTCCTACTCCATGTGCACACATGTGAGGTGAAGACATACTTTTATCTTAATGATTTTGAGGCTGTGGAACAGGAGTCACCAACCTTTTTGGACCAGTGGGAAAATCTGGAATTTTGAGAAAGTGCTGTGGGCACCACTCACAAAATGGCTGCTATGAGAGGCCAAGACAGTGCAGACAGGGACTGAGCAGAAAGAGAAAATACTTTCTCAATATTGCAGACTTGTGAGGAAATATTTCATTGCACCAGATGAGGTCCTGGTGGGCATACTGTTGGCCATGGATGCCATGCTGATGAACCCAAGAACAACCTATTTGATGAGATACTTTGGCCTTGCGTCCTATTTATTTATTTGCAACATTTATATCCTGCCTTTCTTCCACGGACCTCAAAGGAGGATACTTTAGTCCTCACCACAACTATGTGAACTAGGTCAGAGTGAGTTTGCATGACCTGCCTAAGGTCATTAAGTGAGGCTTATGACATAATAGGGTTTGAAACCTGAGTTCTCCCAGTCCTAGTCTGTGCTTAAGCACTAAAACATACCTCTGGCAGAATGCTTATGGCCACAAAGTGGACACTGTGGTGCTGCGTTCCTGCTGCTGCACAGTCTACTGTACTGATTGTTATTTTAAACACTTATTGCTGGTTTTTATTCTTTTATTCTGCTGGGAGTCATCTCAAGTTTTCAATAAATGTTTTGAAATTAATATATTCACGAGGCAGAAGCTACCAATTAACATGCCTGGCTGTATCAAACAGGTCTTAAAGAAGTAGCTTGATCTCTTTGTGGGCTTATACAAAAAAATAATCTGGGTTCCTAGTCATTCAGACTGAGGGTAAAATTCATCCCTCAAACATAATTCAGAGATAAATCTGTATTATATTGTGAACAAAACCCATCCACATATTTTGTTAGTGTATTATGTTGTTCGTCAGAGGGGATGTAGCAGACATTTGAGTAAAGTCAGTTTGCTATTCATACACAAGTAATTATTTTTGAGTGGTACTCTGTTGTTCACACAACTGGATTCAGCACCCACCCTAATACAGTGGTACCTCAGGTTAAGTACTTAATTCGTTCCGGAGGTCCGTTCTTAACCTGAAAGTGTTCTTAACCTGAAGCACCACTTTAGCTAATGGGGCCTCCTGCTGCTGCTGCGCCGCCGGAGCCCGATTTCTGTTCTCATCCTGAAGCAAAGTTCTTAACCTGAAGCACTATTTCTGGGTTAGCAGAGGGTATAACCTGTACATTGTCTATTCTCCCTGCACCTCGAAATCTGAGGTACTGCTGAAAGTCAATGTGCAATTGAACAAGTGGAACAAGGGCTCACAACTCATGTTTATTTTTAAACAGCCCTTTACCTATGTAGATCACAGGCTGGTTTACAAAGCAATCACATAAAATATAATGAAAAACTAAAATCGCAGCTAAAACATTTCCCCCAATAGAATACTTCCAGTAATTTAGTAAGAACTTGAATGTTCATGCCAGTAAGTCACTCTCCCTTATCTTCAAAAAGTCTTAATGAATAAATTAAGCTGGTGCCAAACAATAGTTACTGAGGGGGTTTATTGTAATTTTCCACAGTTGAGGTGCCATCACAGAGAAGGCCTTGCTTTGTGTCACCACACAACAGTGGGACTAAAAGTAAGGCCTCCCTGTTGATCTAAAAGCATGAGCAGCATTGCAGATGTGCTCCTTTAAGTAACTGTGTTCCTAGTCATTCTGGGCTTTTGAAATCAACACCTTACATTGCACTTGGCAGCTTATTGAATGCCAGTCCAGCTCCTGGCGGACTCGTAATGACACATGCAAAGGGGATAACCCACAATTGAGGGACAGATGACAAATGCAAAGGGCTTATGAATTATGTATATATGCAGATTTGATTTTACACAGATGTAGTATTCAAAGAACGGTCTCACCCTGATCTCAGAAGCATTTATAGGACAATCATATGCATATTTACCCATAAGGAAGTCACACTGCGTTCAGTGGGGCTCACTGCCAGTTAAGAATGCACAGGATTGCAATTGTAATCATTTTTAATGTTGTACAGTGAGTTAATGTTGTGCCTTGAGATCTTTTGATAAAGGGTGGCATATAAATTTAATAATAATAATAATAAATGTCCAGATTTTAAAAAACCCCAATTACCATGGTAAAAACAAAACATCTTACCACATGTTGAACTCTTCCTCCCTTGATAACTTCTGGATCTATCTCAGGTAAGAAATGTTTGCTATACAGTGAATGGAAAATGACAAATATGTCAGTAACAGAATAAAATGTATCGGAATACTAAAGCTAGTATCCAATGAACTATTTAAATTGCTCCAAGGGCTTTGGTATACCTAGTGAGATGTTTGCCTTATCTTTGAGCAACAAATTTAAACCACACAACACACTGCTTCCTTCCAGTCTTCTCCCTGTTTCAAAAGTGATTTCCTAGGCATGTCAAGTGGGGTCTTGTATGACAAACCTAAAGCTTGCTTGGGCACACATAAATATCACTATTAAACAATTTATGGAGAGCATTTTACAATTGTCTCATGGAAATGTATGAATACCAAAAACACAGCTAAACGTATTTTAATAGTATAAAACCCCCAAACTAAATATTGGTTTGAGAACAATACAAAATAAATGCTTAAGGCAATTACTAGGTCCTGTCCTTAAGTGTACATATTTACCTGTTGGCAAGCTTCACTGTAATCAATGGGACTTCTGGATAAACATATCTTTCCAACTCTAGAATTCCATGATTCTATGATAGTTAGCATTGGGCTGTATGACACCTACTGCTTAGAAACTGCAGGTCGTCAAATGTTTAGCTAAATATCATTAAGAATTTTGGCTCTTATTTTCAGTGGGTTTAAGGAATATTATTTTTAACAATCTGGCTCAAACAGATAAGGAAGTCATTCATTGCCAGGAAGTTTAAGATAAAATTCTCAAAATGCAAGTTCTTTAATAGCTAGAAATTTATCGAATTTACTAGTGTATTGAAAGAGTATAAATTACACCTATCATTATCCAATCTTATTCAAGCAGTCTATTATATAGCAGTAATCTTGGTTTTGGTTAGATAAGTCTATCAGTTATTTGACCACATGGCTTCTGATTCCTTTCCAGTTGATGTTTTGCCATCAAGTTGAGGGTAAGTAGGATCAGTCATAATACCTAAATTATCCTAACAAATGCTATTAACATTAATGTGCCACACACATCTACAGAAGTGTTTTAATATGATTTAGACTGCAACAGTATACCTACTTATCTGGAAACAAGCCCAATTGAACTCAATGGCTTACTTCTGAGTAGGCATATATAGGCATGTGTTGTTAGAAACAACTGAGATTGCATAAATGACATTTGACCTTAATTCTAAAAAACTATTGTATTTATCTTCTCTAAATGCTTTCATGAAAATTAAAACCAGGGAATAAAATAAAAACTAAATTGTAATATCTGGGCCCCTCTGCTAACTTACAGAGCTCAAGATTGAAAATACTATAGTTTATGGTTTTATCCTTTCACCTGGTTTTAAAAAAACACATATTTTTCAAGGGTAAGTATGGTACTCATGTATATAAAAAAACCTCCTCATTCTATAAAATATTGTTTAAAAGGTTAAACTATACATTGAACTTCTATCTTTTTCTGAAGACTATCATGAGAGCCTGGATAGCTCCGTTGGTTAGAGTGTGGTGCTATTAATGCCAAGGTCACAGGTTCGATCCTCGTATGGGACAGCTGCATATTCCTGCCTTGCAGGGGGTTGGACTAGATGATCCTCAGGATCCCTTCCAACTCTACAATTCTGTGATTCTATGATTACTTGAGGATTGTTGCTTTAAATAATATTCAATACAAGTGAAATTCATTTCTAAGATGTTCTAACGTTGTCTGGCATCTCACTCCTAAACATAATTAATTGAAAAATACTATCTTGTTCCAAATAAGAATATTTTGGGGAGTATCTGTTGTCACTGACTTCCACTTGATACGGTTACCATTGCTGTTAGGTAAGCAGCTGCTCACAATGTTTAATTCAATTTGGCACGGGATTGGCAGATAGCGCCCTACAAAATCATGCTATTAACATCCTTATTGAGAAATCAATCGTGGCACTTTGTCCCTGGGTCCACTGCACCATTGATCTCAATACAAACAGATTGCAAATAAGGGAAGGGAGGGATCTGTTTAGGGCTATTATTACAAGTAAGTAGGATATAAATGATGTTAAATAACAATAAATCAAAATTGGGAGGCACAGAGAACCTCGGACTGCCAGGCTGCCTATGAACAGCATGTTGCGAGACAGTAAGGTAAAGGAACCCCTGACCATTAGGTCTAGTCGTGGCCGACTCTGGGGTTGCGGCGCTCATCTTGCTTTACTGGCCGAGGGAGCTGGCGTACGGCTTCTGGGTCATGTGGCCAGCATGACTAAGCCGCTTCTGGTGAACCAGAGCAGTGCACGGAAATGCCGTTTACCTTCCTGCCGGAGCGGTACCTATTTATCTTGCACTTTGGCGTGCTTTCGAACTGCTAGGTTGGCAGGAGCAGGGACCGAGCAACGGGAGCTCACCCCGTCGCAGGGATTCGAACCGCCGACCTTCTGATCGGCAAGCCCTAGGCTCTGTGGTTTAACCCACAGCGCCACCCGCATCCCAGTAGTGTTGCATTGTAGTGCGCACCTGCTTCCTGGGGCAGAATTGTGTGTGCTATGGGCTGATGCCAATTATGTGTACTAGTTCCTCTGATATTCCACCAATTGGAGCCTGTCTCTTGTACTTTAGCATCTTTATTAATCGTGACCATGTTTTAAAAAAGCCCACCTGTATGCCTTTTGTCATTTAGCTGTCCCCCCACCGACAAGAAAACTCTGAGGAGTGTTTTTTTCTGATCTGAAGGCAGAATTGCCTTGCATCTGCAGGTGTCATCTGCCTGACAGCCTTGATAACTATCCTCAGAGAAACTCTCTTTTGACTTCTGAAGAACCACCACTTACACAAAGATAAATCATTGAAGTTTAAAGGGAAAGCATTTCCTCAAATGTGAAGACCTGATTTTTTTTTAAAAAAATAACAATCAAAAGCTTTGTATTATTTCTGCTCCCCTTTTCCTTGTGTATTTCTGTAAGATATATTGTCCACTCTAGCCCATGCCTAGTTCAAAATGCCATCTGCCATGCCTCAGCATATCGGTGCACTATTTAGTGTACCTGGTTAGCTATTAAATTACAATGATTTTGAATGCATTCTGTAACTTGGAGAAAAATATATGTTTTCCTGCATTTTTCATAAATACAACTATTTGGGTTTCTGACAGAAAAAATATTCATGGATATTATGAAGTGATATTTCATGCTGGCATGTCATAGCAATTCACTAAGGTTTGTGGCAGAATGAGATGCAGAATTTATTAAATTAATTCTCAACGGGAGTGTGTTTGAAACTTGGCAATCTGGCCTTTGGCAAAAAAAAGCATATTTGTTTTAGGACAATTAAGATGGGTTTCATGTTACATGATGTGTTATTACAATCCAAAAATCTAATTTAAAGGCAATGATCTCACCATTTTTCATTTCTGGGGCTAGTTGCTTCAAAATCCCAAACCTGTGTATGAAGCCATTGGTATGTACGTTCTTTGTTCCTTTCCATCTTATCCGCGGAACCATAAGCAAATGCTTCTTCCTTACCTGTGGATGAGAGATATTTTCAAGTTCTAACCTTTTGTTGGAACAAATGCCAAACAAACAGCACTGATTTACAGCAGAATGTTATGCAGGTTTATGGGGCAGTGAGACAAAATGGCCTCAACAAGACTTCTTAATAAATATTCATAGGATTGGGCAGATAAGGTGGTAAGTAAAAACAGAAAAAAAGACAGAGCCCGTATTTTCTCCCTTACTTCCTTTCTCTGTACTTTGTAGCACACAGAATATTTGCAAAATAAGGCTCCATATAGAAACAGAAAGTACAAAATGTGTCTGTGGAAGGTTAGTAGGGCTACTAGTAAGGACCAGTTAAGTAAACAGGTATGTAAATAAGCTTCTATAATTGCCTTCCCTTTGATTATACCCAGTGGCGTAGCGTGGGGGGTGCCAGGGGTGCCAGCCGCACCGGGCGCAACTTCTGGGGGGGCGCGCTCGCTGCCTCCGGAGTCGCCGAAGAGCCTCGGGCGCAGGCTGTAGCAGAGCCCAATGTCTCGTGGAACCGACGAGCTGGCAGCGGCTCTCAGCGCTCGCCGCGGTCCCCACGCGTCAGGGCCACGGAGGGCGCGCCAGGCAGCCCCTCCTCACTGACGGGCAGCGTTCGCCTGCGGGGCTCGGCCAGCGCGCTGGGCTGGCCGCGTGGAGTCGCCGAGGAGCCGCCGCCGCCTGCCATGCCGCCCTGGCTGCTTCAACCGCGTCCGACAGCCGGCTCGAGGCTCCTTCCGGCCGGGTCTCCCGACGGGGCGCTGCGGGCGGAGGCTCCGGCACCAAGCGCCACGCCGCCCAGGCTCGGGTCGCTGTCTGGACGCGCGCAGCCCGCCAAACGCGCCATTGGCGGCGCTCTAGTGCCTGCGCGCCAAGACCGCCCACCTGCCCCGACGGGTCCCCCCCACCCGCGCCGGAGGCCGGCCGACGCACTGGCCCCAGAGCCGCCCCCTCCCCGCGCCAGAAAGAAGCCGCGTCGGGACTAGCCGGGCCGGGGAGGGAGACCGAGAAGGCTGCGCCGGGACGCCCAAAGACGCGCGTCTTGGCGTATTAATGACCATGGTTAGGTGTTAGGGGGCGCAAATTACTTGCCTTGCCCCGGGTTAGGGGGCGCAAATTACTTGCCTTGCCCCGGGTGCTGATAACCCACGCTACGCCGCTGATTATACCCACACAAGATTTCCTCAAAAAACATTCCAAAGGGCAGGTCCCCTCCTAGTGGGGGCACTGAATAGCTGAGGTTTAACTGTGTCTTCTGCCTAGGGATGGCAGAGGATTGCCACAACTCTCATGCTTGCCTGAAGTCCGAAATGGAAATGAAGCAAGCAACTATGAGTGGCATTACTTTTTTGCTGCTTTCTTTTTTAATCCACAAACATTACACAAATTATCACATTATTTTCTGCATAGTTTCTGTGTTTCCTTTTCACTGAAATGCCTTGAAGTTAATTGCACAATTAATTGCACGTAATTATGTTTGTTTCAGGCTTTCAGCCATAGTGGGTAGGAAGACAAATAACCCAGGTTTTAATAGAAGCCTAACTGTAACAGAACAGAAAGCTCTGATTGTGATGAACACTGGATGGGACAGGAATTGCTGCCTCCTTATATGCCCACTGTGCCATTTCTGAGTTTTTACTGGTGGTCAGTTTTATTCTACGAGCCTTAGCTGGTTCCAAGGTGTGGTTAGCACTCAGATCTGGCCCTCTCCCTCTTCTTTCCAGTCGCCTTTGACTGGATCTAACTATCCAGGGGTCATTTACCTTTAACTTTTACCCACCAACCTTACTACTGATGAGCTTCTATCTCCTGATCCTGCGCTGTTCTCAAGGGATCCAGGACCTTACTCTGTTCTGCTTCTTCCTATTTTATGTTTGTTCCCTTGAGTGACATCATTTCTACTTTTCATGTGCACCTGGGCCATGGCTAAATAAGATGGACTCTGCATTGGGGTGGCTTGGGATGTAGGATGTACATGATGGACTGCGGTGACAGAGCTTATTTAGAAGGTGTTGTAATTGCAGTTCTACGAAGATGTAAAAGAAAAAAAGTGGAGGGAGATGGGGATAGCTTCTGATATCAGAAACTAAATCCTGGTCAAACTCAGTACATGTACAAAAGAAAGGTGAATTTGCAATATAGAAGGAACAGAAAGAAAAGAAGCACCACATCCAAACATGTGTGAACCAAATACAGTACCAGACAAAAGTGAGGTAATCTCCTGTGCAGACATTGCTTCAGAAATGCAGCAGACACTCAAAAAGTTACTTACCAACTCACAGCAGCTGGTAGAAGTCAACTTAGAAAGAAGAAATTCACATCGGAATATGTGATATTATATGTTAAAGATCTCTATACGTAGTGCAGACCTCTTGTTTCTGGCCTTTTCAGACCAGAAAAGCCTGAGTCTTCTGGCTGATTTTGTGATGTGTAGAAACACTCAGTGTAAGGTGGTGGAATGAACTTCCAAATTCATTCCTGATTTTTCATACTGTGAACTTGGAGCACTGAATGTAATCAAGTCATATCTCCAGCACCTGTTTCCTAAAATCTATGTATTATCAGGATGATCTGTTGGAGCATTTAATCCCTTGGGATGATTATGTGCCATGGGAAAGTACCCTTTGTGATCACTTTGATTCTCTAGAGCAAAAAGAAACCATATTCTCTGTACTTTAGCCTGCTCTTAATTTCTCTCTCTCTCTTGCCACCAGCAATAACATTTTCATAGCAATGCTTGTTCTGTCTCAAGACATTTTGGGAACGTTCCCAGTCATTTTGTTAAGAGAGTAACAAAATACACGGACATTTAAGGCAGCAATCACATGCACTCTTACTTGGAATGAAGCTCTAGAATGACTTACTTCTGAGGAAACATACACCGGATTGGGTTGGATTTACTAAAGACAAAATGCTAGCAAGCTTAGAAGTATAATATACCCCATGTGCAGGCTTACATATTAGTCATCTTGTATTGTGTTCCCCACTTCCCCAGTGGTGAAAAGTTGCATAGGCAATGCTAAATGGACTTCGTTTACTTTGGATGAGAGTGCCAAGACTTATTGTATCATTATGATATTGGCTTTATTTACAAATAATTATTTACAAATATACAAATTAACCCTAAGTGGAGGCAAAGCTGATCTGGTAACCCACATCAGATTTGCAGAGATGCCAATTCACAGTGTGCTTTCCCCTTCTGTCTCAAGTTCACACAAACACACACACACCCCTCTGCCCCCTCCTCTTAGTTGGTATCCCAATCAAATGTATTCCCAACTATCTCAGAACCATTTGCTCCGATCAGCTGACTATTCTGGGGTATTAACCAGCAAATCTATCTAACTAAAGAATTGTTATTCAGGTAGGTAGCTGTGTTGGTCTGACACAGTCAAAATACATAAAAAAATAATAAAAAATGTCCACTAGCCCCTTAGAGACCAAATAAGTTTGTTCTTGGTATAAGCTTTCATGTGCATGCACACTTCTTCAGAATCGTTAGTCAATAGTTGTCACAATATCAATTATTTAACAACATGGCTGCCTGTCATGCTGTATTTTAAACAGCTCATTGGTGATGACAGCCCTAAATGAATGTATCTAAACAGGCAAACCCTTGGAACATTTGCTTCAATTTAGTATTTTAAGATGTGACCATGACCACACTGTACAACAGATCATCTAGATTTCAAACCAAATCGTAATAGCCTTTCCATTTGATTTTACATCTCAAAAACTAAATGATCAAATGCCGTTCTTACAGTGACTCACCAGGAGACCTCTCCATCTGGCAGCTGGCTTTTGGAGCTTTTACCTGGTGCCAGACCAAAAGAGATTGACTGCGCTGCTTCTGTTCTGCATAGCCAGCTGACCAGTAGCCTCCCTGACTGAACTGGCAGGGGCAGTCTCTGGTATGGTGATGGAGAACTCTAGGACTATTGCCCATGCCTTTGCAAGGCTACTTTCCCCCGATCCAGCTTGAGACTTCATTATTTATTTATTCTATTTAAATATGTACAAACTGCACTTTCACAGAAAAAATGCAGTATAATGAAGTGATGTCTCATGTGGTCATTGGCCTGACCCACAGGACAGGACATTCCCTGGATTTGGTGGTCTGGAATTGGAGTGGTGATGGCTCTATGACTCCAATGCCATGGTGAGACCGCTTCCTGTTGAACTTTAGGGCAACTTTATCAATTTTCCCCTGCAGGGGTGGGAGACCAATTAAGATGGACTCTCCTAAGAGTCTTATGGGTTTCAATGGATTCTTTAATTTTCTGGAAATTTTCCAGTGGACAGAGCTGGCGATCCTGTCAAGGCCTCTGTCTCACTGTAT
Source organism: Podarcis liolepis (assembly GCF_965112155.1). Classification (NCBI taxonomy): domain Eukaryota; kingdom Metazoa; phylum Chordata; class Lepidosauria; order Squamata; family Lacertidae; genus Podarcis; species Podarcis liolepis. The sequence goes on from NC_139562.1 coordinate 39,148,935, forward strand.
GGTGCTGAAATGCAGAAGGCTAGCAACACAATTGCCTCATAGCATCCCCTTTGATGCTATGAAGCACATTCAGCCCCCTGGCATACTGGAGAACTGTGCGTGGAAAAATAGACCAGTTCACAAATAAAAGTGCAGCTGATTTAGCGCATGTATGCCTACTTGTGATCGCTGAAGAATTGATGCTTTTGAATTATGGTGCTGGAGAAGACTCTTGAGAGTCCCATGGACTACAAGAAGATCAAACCTATCCATTCTTAAGGAAATCAGCCCTGAGTGCTCACTGGAAGGACAGATTGTGAAGCTGAGGCTCCAATACTTTGGCCACCTCATGAGAAGAGTAGACTCCCTGGAAAAGACCCTGATGTTGGGAAAGACTGAGGGCACAAGGAGAAGGGGACGACAGAGGGCGAGATGGTTGGACGGTGTCCTCGAAGCTACAAACATGAGTTTGACCAAACTGCGGGAGGCAGTGTAAGATAGGAGTGCCTGGCGTGCTCTGGTCCATGGGGTCACGAAGAGTCGGACACGACTAAACGACTAAACAACAACAACAAATGCCTACTTATGGTGGCAGTGAAGAGGGCCTGCTTTGCTGCCTCTCTCATGAAATTTACTCTTCTAGCATATAGGTTAAAAAACATTGTTCAACACCATTCTAACTACAGTGGTACCTCTGGTTACGAACTTAATTCATTCCGGAGGTCCGTTCTTAACCTGAAACTGTTCTTAACCTGAGGTACCACTTTAATGGGACCTCCTGCTGCTACTGTGCCGTTGGCACACAATTTCTGTTCTCATCCTGAGGTAAAGTTCTTAACCCGAGGTACTACTTCTGGGTTAGCGGAGTTTGTAACCCAAAGTGTTTGTAACCCGAGGTGTTTGTAACCAGAGGTACCACTGTACTGGTATTTTGTGACGTAGGAAAAACAGTTAAATATGAACCTATAGTAGTAAAAATATTTTCTGGAACTTAAGTAGTTAATAAAATGACCAAATAATGTGACTGTGGAAAAAGGGGTTGAGTAAAATGGGCATATATGCTAGAGACTGAACAAATGCTAAAAATTCAACTACTGTTTAACTTTTCTGATTTATAAGTATAATTCACCTCCCACACAAAGCATCAGTACTACTGCTGCCAGGGTAAGATTAATAAAGAAAGTAGTCATTCAGTCCATGCATCCTGGATGAATTTCAGATCTCTCTAACACTGTGCCAGCATTCAGATCTAATGTTCAAGGTTTGTTTTTTTGTTTTTTGTTTAAACAGGCTTGAGGTTGCATTAAGAAAAATGGAAGACAGATATCATGGCAATCTTATTTGTGGTCTGAAAGCAGTGCATAGTAATTTGGATTTTTACTTAAAAAGGTAAGTGGCTTATACTTTGATCATAGTGATTTGCACCAGGCTGAAGTCTTAGAAAACAAAGCATACATTAAGGAAAGTGCTTATATAAAAAGGAAAATCAGATTGACTCAGTGTATTTCTTCTATTGTACCTTTACTTTCTAAATTACCATATTTTTCTGTGTATAAAACTAGTTTTTTCCCCTAAAAAAGAATGTCAAAATTCTGGGGGTGTCTTATGCATGGATAAATCTCCCCCATTTTCTTAAATTGGAGTCCCCCAAAATAGGGGACGTCTTATACATGAGGACGTCTTATAGACGGAAAAATACGGTAATTTTTCAGGGTCATTATGGCATACTATGAAATAGGGAGAATTACAATAAGGTATATACATGCACATCATTTACGCTTATTACAAACAGCTACTCCCATTAGTCCAATATATGTTAATGTATAATTAAACCAGGAATAGTTAACCTGTGATCATCCCTGATCAATTCTAGGAGCTAGAATTCAAAGCATCTGAAGGACCACGTGTTAGCCATTCACAAGTTAAAACAATAATTGTGGATACTTCATGTACAAAGCATGTAGTGCAAATGATTTTGCAACAGTACACATTTTTGCACTTTCAGGAATCACTCCTGTGCCTAAGTAAACAAGAAACATGCAGTGTGCTTGTAAGAGAACTTATGAATATTATCTGTGGATAGATCCCAGATCTTGAATATTCATGTTGAAATTTCAGAGATCATGGGTCTCATTAAAGCAGAAAAATATGGGAACTGCTTCTTTACACATAATGCCCATGTTGTAGTGTACCCAACCCAAAGGCTCAGAAAGACTCCTGTACCTGGAGGAACAGCCAAAGCATAAGTGAACCAGTTGAAAATCATAAAGAATTGGCTAAAATATAACTGTTTATTAAATATAATTTCTTTGATAAAGAAAGCATTCATGCCAAACTGACCGCAGCGCAGCTTGATAAATCAGGACCTAGAAAGTTGTGAGTAATCACCAGAAACATGGGCTCCCTCCTCATCCTCCCCTCACTGGCATGCCAATTCTGGTTGGTTTAAATGATTTGCAACAACACCGGAGCATCCATATTTGTATTGTCTATGCCTTGCATTCTTTGGCTGTTGTGGTGGAAGAGCCAGTGTGAAACTGGAGCACATATGGTGGAAGTAGAAGGAGTCATGATGAGAAAAAGTTGCAGAAAATCATAATGGAACCATTTTCATTATGCAAGAAAGAAGCACTTTATGATACAAGGTTAAACAATGAATGAGTGGCAGCGTAGCTAAAACATTGTAATTTGCTACTTAGGCAATGTGGTTAGCTATACTATACTCAAAGATTTACTACGGACAGTGGAGTAAGTTGGATAATTTGCATGGCACCAGAGGGGATGGATGCAAAAAAAAGATGCATTTAGCAACATTTGAACTATAATACTTGGATGACTGCTGTTAAAAGTACAGGTAATGCGTTCTATGCAGTATTTGAGGAAAAAGTAAAAACAAACAAACACAAACATTAAAATCTTAATATGCATTTTGCAATGGAATACCTAATAAGAAAGTTGTTTATATATTACATGACTATGATATATTTCCATTTGCAAAATGCAGATTTAAAAACCTCCTCAATTTCAAAGAGCGCACCGGTTACAGAGCACCGTGACAGCTCAAGTAAATTGTAGCATATATAGCCTGGACTACTAGGAAAGTCTGACAAAAATCTAAGAAAGCAGACCTGGCTAAGAGTCAGGAGTCATGCTTATTATATAGAAGTCCCAGGGGTATCTTTCAATCAGAGGTCACAATCGAGGCAACAGAAGCAGTGTCACGATATCAGAGAAAGGGCCAATTCAGACCTGCTCCCTGACAGTCACTGAGGTCAGGGCTTGCGGCAAATCATTGTATTACAAGAGAATATTCCCTGTACACTTTTAGAGCTGTCATCTGAACAAACAAGGCCAGGTCATCTGTAGGTTAAACAAGAAACCTTTGCTGACAGCATAAACCATATATTCTCTTTAATTCCTTTTTAATTTTCTTACCTGTATCATACATTTTAAAATGAATATTCTTTGTTTCCACTTTGACACAAGCTAACAATTCAAAATATATGAATTTGTGATTAATTTATTCACTTCAGTAAGAAATATTTCCTTACTATAATGGACTGTTCACCATCTGCACAATTGTTAGGCAACTATTTAAAAAGAAATGTGTATCTGCAGTTAAGGTCTTAGTGATGGGGAGGAAAAAGGACAATGTAGATATATTCAATATATTTTGCGATGGACCTCATTGACAGTTAGCCTGATGTAGCACAAACAATCCACATATGGAAGCAGGGTTTTGCACACAGAACTGGATCCGATACTCTGCATCTTTGGTCAGATACCCTCAAATTTGGAAAGCTGTGCTAGACAGGTTAAAACCTGCCATAAGATGATTCATATTGGACCAGGGTCCATGTGTGCATCTCCCAACACAGGGATGGGAAACCTGTGGCCTTCTGTAACCATTGGCCATGCTGGCTATGGCTGACAGGAGACGGATTCCAAAAACATCTAGGAGGGCCACAAGTTCCCCATCCCTGCCGTAATAAATGGATAGTACACACTAAGGGTTGAAAGTGCTTATCACCAGATTGGAGAGGCAAAGTCAGTTCAGGTCTTCCTTATCCTCCCCACCCTTACACATGTGATGGATGTCAAAGCTGACCTTGCTAGTGCCATGGTTTGTTTGGATTTTTTTGTTATTTATCTATTTATTTTGCTTTTAGATTGCCCTTATATCGACCCCAAAGGACCTTAGATCAGTATAAAAATTACAACAACAATTATGTTAAACCACAATTAAAATATAACAGGCAATCAATGAAAAGGGTTCAGCGGCAGAAGTTACACCTTTTATTTGCATATTCTTATGTTGAAGATCTGTAGGTAGATAGTGGCCATAAAGGCTGTTCAGGTGCAAATGAACTAGTTGATTTCGCATGACTTGCTAGTAGTTTGCAGACTGCACATGTTAATAGTTTCCAATGCGAAGAATTTTAATTTGGGAAGTGTATGTTAGATATAATACATGCACTAGCACTTATTAGAGAAATGTCAAGGGGTTATACTGCTGTACAATCCCATTATTAAATATCTGAATCATTTGTAGCCATGCCTACAATTTCTCATAAAAGTTTCTAAATCTAGTGTACTTACCTTCTATTTGTGCAGATTAACTGAAAAGTGTAAAAGGTATATGACTTTGTTCCTTTTATTTAACAGCACCACATTTTCAATATCTAGGCTTCAATTTTGCAGTCTTCTCACAGTGTTTTGTTTAAAATAACATTTCACATCATCAAAAGGAATTATAATATGTGGGTGTTCCACAACTTTATTAGTTACAAAAAGAAAGAGCATTAGCTTGTGTTCGATATTAAAAACTATGTCAAAAGGAAACAACCTTTTGGGAATGCTGTAACTCTCTGACCTCATTAGGACAATCAGTCCTTCATAATGCTATAGTTAACATCCATGGCATAGAAAAATCAGACCCCCCCCCCATAAAACTTGCAGTCAATCACATTATGATATGCCCATATAAGGATTGTCCATGTCCTAATCCATACACTTAACATTATTGTAGGTACTAAGGCAGGAGCATATTAAGAGGTAAGGTAGACTACATAGGAGGATTGTTCTAGAAAAAGAGATCAGGATTGGGTCATGTAAAGACACGGCATCTAGTACCCAAACATGAGCCACACTGGATGCATTCCCTGACAGCTGGTCAGCTGACCATTCACTGTACATATGTGTTTGAACAGACGATTAGCACTACAAAAGAAAACAATGCTGACCATGTTTTATCACTGCTGAATACAAAGATGTTCCAGTTTATGCAAAATGCAAGGATGTGTCAATTTAAGCATGTTGGAGGAAGTTAAGCATTCTTAAGTGGGAGGCAGACATTTCTTTCTGTGCTGCATGGTCACAGGGTAAGTGTATCTAAAACAGACCACAGACCAAGTCAGTGGGATGATAAATGACACAATCTCAGCAGCAGCAGCAACATGTCAATGGCAGCAATAAGATCTCAATAATATATAAACTGTTTGAGAATTTGTACACACCAACATGTGTTTGCAAAATATATCTTCATCATTTATATCCTGTCCATCTGCCAACACTTTCTACGTGAAATAATTAAGGTTTACACACAAGAATATAGCTTTCTATTCTAGATTGATTTAGTGCAGCATCCACATCATAGTTCTATATGCACAATCTCCAATGCAGATTAAAATTCTCATTCCACACAACCATGCTTCACACAGTGCAGATTAAAAGAGTGTGGGAAATTCCACTTTTAAACTACTGTTTAGCTACCTTCTTTATGAATGCCAATAGTTAATATGAATGCTAGGGTTATCAATCTACTATTGGGAACTATATGTCTTTCTTAAATATGAATATATATTTGGGGCCAAACTTGACAAGACACTATTCACATAATTAGCAACTGGGTATGAATAGTTTAAAAAAGTAAATAGATGACATGACCTCACCCCCATGTGCTGATATGGGTGGTAATGAGAATTTAACCCATTGCTCCTGCTACAGTCCCATCCATAGGCCCTACATGTCTATTTGTGTCCTATTATTACCACAAACGATGGTTGGACAGTGTTCTCGAAGCTACCAACATGAGCTTGACCAAACTGCGGGAGGCAGTAGAAGACAGGAGTGCCTGGCGTGCTCTGGTCCATGGGGTCATGAGGAGTCGGACAAGACTAAATGACTAAACAACAACAATTACCACAAACAGGAGCTTTTCTTCCAATACAAATAGTAGGCACAGGTTTCCAATCCAGACTAGATTAGAGTAAAGCAAAGGGGTTAAGCAACCTCATTCCATGCAATAGGATGATGGTCTGGATTAGGACCTGTGCCTCACCATTCAAAGAATTGCTAACTGCATGAATGATGTCCCGTCTACTTTGGCCCTCAGTTATCTAGCTGGAGTTTCCATAACTGACCTTTATGTGTGAAAAAAGGACTTAAAATAACTAATCAAAGCATTTCTTCATTCACTGAGACTGTGCAGAGTGTAGGAAGAAAGACAATGAATGAGCTGAGGAAAAATACAGTGACATTTGTATTTGTATTTAAGAAGTCCAAGCATTGTAATACTTTATTCAATCTTTCTTGCCAAACACCCTATCCTTCCTCATCTGTCCCCTGCACATTCTCCCCTGAGCCAAACCTATTTGAATTTAAGTTGTTACTAAAATTATCTGTCTTTTGCACTCTAAGACCTAGGTCACAACCTTATTTAGGGGCAGGAAATAGTTATCAGGTCACCGACTGGTCAGATGAAAAGGATTCGAAATGCTTCAGCACTCAGCGATTTATTTCTCCAAATGACTGCCTTATGGAGTATAAAATATTTTAACATTCTTCCTTCCCTTCCATCTATTCTTTGTGTGGGGGTATGGAAAAATCACTGAACTTCATACCATGAGGAACAAATTGGTGAAAAAGGAAGTACATTCAAAACAATCAAAATCAAATCTTTTGTATTGCCTGATCTACAGTGTTTGTTTAAATTTTAAAATTGTGATCTGTGGTGGCAGGAAAAACCACATACACTCCTACCAATGAACGTAGCAACTTGTTTACTGAAAAATAAAAAAGCATGATACATTTTTTTAAATGCAACTTCTGGCTTAAGTATACTTAGGATTGCAGGCGACTGATTAAGAGAGTAAGTTCCACTGGACCTAGTGGGTGACGTCAAATGCTGCCATTCTGTTTGATCCACTAGACCTCTACTAGTATATGAGAAGAGTAGGCAGAAAGCTTTCTGCTACAGTCTCCTCCCCACACTTGAAAATGAGCTTCAGACAATTGGGAAACTGTCTGGAACACCATAGAACAGTATAGAGGGTTGCACTAGAAATTGACAAAAAATGCCTCCCCTTGTAGGCACTTCTGCTGGATCAAAAAACATTCTGCAAGTGGAATGGCAACACTGGATTTACTTCTGAGTAAGCATGCCCAATCTTGCATTTGATGGTGGAGCCATTGCAAAATGCAGAAGTATGCATGCTGGGCTTTCAGTGCTGATAGAAGCGCTCACTCAATGGACATTACTACACCTGAAAGCAGTCTTTGTCTTAGCTTGACTGATATGCTACTATAATTAAAATAGATAATCTGATTTAACTAATCTTATGAATCCTCCCAGACACAATTTTGCAAGTCGATCCTGGGACAATGAGAGGTACCATCTTTATACTGCTCATGCACCTGAAAACCAAGTACCACATTATAAAATAAGAGGTATGGGAGCATTCCCCAAAGTCTGATATCTGAAGATGTAATATAGAAAAGTACATGTGAACAATACTGTGACTTCTCTGATGTATTTCCATGTAGAGAATAAGACCTACTAAATTTATATTTTCCTGTAAATATGAAAACAATTAGGCTGCATGTGCCATCCGTTATTCTCAAACATGGAAGTACTTCTGTGTCACTAGCCAGTAACAGAGGAAAGAACTATAGCAGGCAAATTTATTTTGGTTTTGAATTTAAAAGCTAAATATCATAATACTAACAAGGAAGAACCAAACAATTCATTGTCCAACTATAACGTCTCTCTCGCTCTCTCTATCTCATCTTTCTGCACAGGAAGACATTCCATTTCCAACAAGACTTTTAAGCAGATATCTTTCCCAGTCTACATCTGTATTAGCATTGTTTTTTGCAGGCTCAGTGCAGCCAAACTGCAACTTCTATTTCCTATATTTGTTGCAGTCACCCTTTCTTCTTGGTCTTCCATTAGCCTCTAGAGTACTTTGCGAGTCTTGGGTCAGCCCTTTCTCTTCCCCATATTTACCTTTTGCCCAAGTTTCACCCCTGACACACTGTAACAGACTTTTTATGACTTATGACTTCATTTCTCTTATGGGCCGGTTGGAGGTGCTGCACAGCCTAAGACATTTAGTTGTCCTCCCCTCTTTGAGGAAAGTGGATCCTGCCCATGAGAGCAACGAAGTGCAAAGGTCATTGAGGTCTGCAGGCACCTAACAACACACAGGAGTCTATAAGCTTCACTGACCTGATCAGAGCGGGGGTGGGAGAGTGAAAATGCTTTTGCAAGAAACCTAGTAATCCTAAGACTGCAGTACTAAGATCACTAACTGCATCACCGGTAAAGATAATAAATGGTCCCATAAAATTTTAAACAACCAGGCACAACTACCTGTTTTATAGACAAATGTGTGAGACTCCAAAACAGAGAGCCTTAAATTACAAGAATTAGCATGTAGGGCTCCACAAACATTTTTTGAGGTTAAAAAGGGGTCCTCATACTCCTAAAGGTTGGGAACCATTGTATTAGAGCACTGATTAAAATAACCTTTTCCTCAAATCACAATATAGTTTTACACTATTACCTCTAGCATACCATGATGATATTTCATTACTTCACTTTGAACTTGGTGCTTAAACTACAGTTCTATTCTCTAATAATATCTATCTGAATATATATTTATTATTCACGGCCAGATTAGAAAATCAGGCACAGATTTTATTTTTAAATTTTGTTTTAAACAATGAGAAAGCAGACAACTTCAACTATGTAACTGAAGCTCCAGTGTGTGCAGTGTATGGACCCTGCTGTCTTACAACTTTTGAGAGCACTGCTGTTGTGAACTGGGTTTGCACTCTGCCAGCAAGGCAGCTCTGACCCATGGAGAGCACTCCTTCAGATCAACACTGCCTCAGGCTTTGCTGCGTTCTCCAAGAAGTCTTACATTTCAGGCATCAAGTTGAATTTCTTCTGGAGATGATTAACCCAAACCCATGACAGATTTTTTCCAAGATATCTAACTCCTTATGTTTATTTTATCCTGGCTCTTTTTGGATGTACTGGACACAAGTAGCCTACTCATTTTACATGTTAAAGGGCTGGTGGAGAGCCATTAATTCCTTAAAATGAGAAAATATTTCAATGAGCAGGGCTCTGTTGTGTGAGCTCACACTAGATAATAAGAAACAAAGCTACAGGACTGTGATTCTTGAGTAAAAGATTCCCTTCTGTCTTGGAAGGTTTCTTTAAAAACACTTTTCATCACATTCCGAGGCACAGATCTTAAACCTTATAGAAATGCTGCCACTGCAATATTATAAATGGCCAGTTTCATGCAATTTGGCACACAGATCTGGAATCAACAAAGAATGCATTTCTTGCAGTTTCCAGTAGCTAATTGTATGTTATAGATTTTGTGAACCATCTCTAAGTAAAATTAGATTTTGAAGATTCAAAAACAAGTTCTGCTTTTGGAGAAGATAAAATAATAGTTTAGGAAGTCTAGTTATTAATATCTGAAAACAATAGCTGAAAGGAGCCATAATGTGTAATATCCAATGCCAGACATACTTGAAGCTAACAGACATAACTAACATAGGTTCATTGATTTCAATGGGTCTTCCCTGAGTATAACTTAGTTGGATACAACCTAATATCTTTATTTGCTCTTTGAAGTGATACCAATGATACTTTTATAAAATGATGCTTACTGATTTATAAAAGACATAAAACCAATATTACTTTCAAATCACACGAATAAGTGTCACTGGGGTCATCTCATACATTCTCTAAAAATACAAAATGAAACAAAAAACTAACATCCAAAGATAATGTAAAATCTAGACTAGTGATACTTTTTGTCTTTTCCTATTTTAAAAAATCAACCATAGCATTTTTTGAAAAAGTCCAGAGATACTGATATTTATATTGTAAATCCAGCAAGAGTGCTTAGAATTCTAGCCTCAGACAATGTTATTAGAAAGAGAGAAGGTAGACTGGAGCCCTAAATTCAAGAGAAACTCAAACTGTTTCATGAAAAGAAAGGGTGAACCGTACTAATCTCAGACATGTGGGGGTTGATTTTGCTTCCTTAGAGGTATAAGATAGTTTATCTGAGCTTTTGCATGTTGCAGGGCTGACCTTTGGCACTAACACAGGCCCAGAAAGCTTTAGCTCAAATAAATAGCACAGAAAAAATGCTAAAAACAGTGGCCCAGCTCCTTTAAGATGTTACAAAATATCCAAGAATATTTTAAAGGGCACAAGCTCCTTTCATCTGATTTAGAGATTAAGTAAAACATGCGAATGGTCTCATTCCAATGGTCTACATTTAGAAGATGCCATCATATGTACATTCATTAGGCAGAAGGTTCAGGCAAAACAAAAAGTCAAGACTTCTGGTAGCATTCTTATCTTGCTAGTCTAATGCAGGGGTTCCCAAATGGTGGTCTGCAAACCACCAAGAGATTCATTCAGCTAGTCTGAGTCCACATTAAATATTTGTATTGATTTTTAATTGAATTGCTATTGCTTCTTTTATTTCTTATATTGATTTTAAATTATATTCCATGGAATTCAAGTTGTAATACTATAAAATAGTTTATACTCATTAGAACAATCATACTGCCTAGATACCCATATATTGTATTGTACCACAGTTTCAAGCACTTTTTTCTTTCATTTTGTTTTAACTTCTCTCTACCCTTTTCACTTTATTTCTCTCCTGAAAATTTTAAATAAAATATAAATATTTTAAAAAGCAATTGCTACAAGAGTAAGTAAGTAAGTAAGTAAGTAAATAAGTAAATGGTCTTCCAAAACCCTCAGCAATCTTCAAGTGGTCCACGTGGGGGAAAAGTTCTGGAACCACTGCTCTAACGCCTTCAGCTTCTGGAGAAAGTTCTAGGATGGGCTTCCTCAACCTCGGCCCTCCAGTTGTTTTGAGACTACAATTCCCATCATCCCTGACCACTGGTCCTGCTAGCTAGGGATCATGGGAATTGTAGGCCAAAAACATCTGGAGGCCGAGGTTGAGGAAGCCTGTTCTAGGATCTACATGCCCACTGTCCTGGGTAGATCACTATAAGAAATCCTAGGCTGAGATCTGCTTCAAATCTTCAATCCGTATCTTCTTGTACTTAAGATCACTGGGTACAAATGTACTAAGGATTCCACTCTTTTTAAATTTTTAAGTAACTTCTTCTCACTGGCAATATGGGCAGTTGTTGGTATTTCTGTCTAAAGAGCAAGACTCATGTCTTGCCAAGGAGTTATCATAGACTTTGGAGACAAGGAGTTGTCATAGACTTTTATCATAGATTTTGGAGTTGGAATGGTTCCCAAGGGTCATCTTGTCAACCCCCTGCAGGAATCACAGCTAAAGAATGCCTGGCAGATGGTCATCCAAGCTCTAGTGAAAAACCTCTAAAGAAGGAGTGCTCACCACCTTCTGAAGGAGTCTGTTTCGCTGTCAAACTGCAAACAAAGCAAATGGGTTTCTTGCTCTTGATTTTGTTCTGTTGTATCTTGAACCTAAGGCACTGTGATTGTCTTAACAAGAAAGTGCAGTATAAGCCATCCTTTGCCAACCAGGTGCTCTCTAGATGCCAGGGGCTGATGGGAGCTGCAGGCCAAAACATCTGGAGGGTGCCAGTTGGCAGGAGGCTAGTATAAGTAAATAAACTAAATTCAAGGTCAGCTAAATGTTTGGGAATGGACACGTAGCCTATCCTTTGGTCTGATCCAGCAGGACAGATCTGTTGTTCTTAAAAGCTCGGATGTGAAAAACAAAAACAAACAAGCAAAAACTTTGTTAGAGCAATGCAGTGCTGCTGCAGATGTAATCCTAAAAACCACATGTAAGCAGAAGTCTGCCTGTGGAAGACAGTGCAGTCATTAACAGGTTAGATGTTTTGAAAATACGAATGTTGAAATTCTTAGAATACCAAGCAAACTGTGGTCCCCAAGGAAAATGATTATATTTTCTGATCAGGAGGCTAAATATTTGCATAGTTCAACTTAAAAGCAAGAGAGATTAAAATATCTGCATAGCATACAACTACCAAAACATCAACTTGTTTATTTATTACCATTTTATCCTTCCTTTCTTCAACAGAGCTCAGAGTATAAAGCATGGTTTTTCATCTGAAGCCAGGTTTGATTTCCTCAAGAACTGGAACAGCTGGTATATCAGCCTAAGCTGAGTAAAGGCTCTTCTGGCCCAACTATCAACTGGTAATTCAGATGTAAAGCTGAATCCAGGAGTTTGCTCGAGCAACAAACCTGATTTTTCAAGCCATCTAAGGCAGGTTGAATCCCTACTCCAGGGTAGCTCTCTCCTGACCAGAAGCACATCCATTATCCGAAGTGAGCTTCAATTTGTTAGTCCTCATCCAGCTCAATACCACCCCATCATGTGTTCAGAACCATAACAGCCTGGTTCATATTAGATGAAAGGAGAAATAGAACTGTGTGTCATTTACATATCGATGACAATATACTCAAAATCTTTGGAATACCTCTCCCAGTGGTTCCATGTAGACAATGAACAGCATGGGGGACAGAATTGATCCTTGGGGGACACCATACACCAATGGCACACTGAACAGGAATCCTCCAACAGTACCTTCTGGGGGAAAAGACCAGTATCACTGCAAAACATCTCTGCCAGTCAGTCCAGAAGGATATCATGGTCAGTGGTCTTGAATGAGAACAAGAGAACCTACCAGGACTTATTCCCCCTCTTAAGTTCCCAGCTTGGATTGTCTACCAAGGCAACCAAAGCTGTTTCAGTTCAAAACCAGGCCAGAAGTGGAATTCAAAAATAGATTGTTTTCACCCCATGTGTGTCTGTGAACTTGAATCACCCAGATTCCCATTTTTTGTTGGTTTTGCAAGCTTTTATACTGCTACTTTATTTATTTTAGATTGTACATTTATTTTTATCATATTGTTTGTTTTTATATTGTACATCACTTAGAGAGATATAAAATATCCAGTGGCTTTTATATCTTTAAAGGTACCGTATCTTTGTGTCGCGTGTCAATGATACCAAGTTTAGCTGTGGATCTTGTACTGGCAATGAATGGAGCTAAATATCAGATGGGGCAGTAATAGTGCTGGTGAAATGGTAAACTGCAATGTTCCATCATATGAGATCAGTACGAACCTGGTATTATGGTAAAAGCATGCCGTTCCCATAATTAATATTATCTGTACAACATTTTGCACTACACCCCATATGGCAGTTTTGCTGGCTTACCATACACATTGAAACAGCTTTAGCTGAATCAATGTGAGGTCAAGACTGTGAAAGTATGACTTGGCATCTATCTCTAGCTGTTAGTGAGCCACTGGTGCATTGTTTCAAGTACTATCTGTGCTGTTACAGTAGATGGCTGGGATTTGTCAGAAATTCTTTGTGTAGATCTTCACAGAAAATTCATTTCTATAACTGTTGGTTGCAATGTGCTTCTCATTACGATGATTATCCTCCCCTATTCTAACAAATGTAAAAAAGATGCAGTACATGACATATTTGTGGTGCATTTTCATATCCAGCAACATCAAAGTCTGATTACGTATATAATGCATATGTATACACATAGTTATTAGTTAAACAGTAGGCTCTCATACATGTAATTGACATTATATACTGAATAAGTATTCCCCCCAAAATTAGCCCTCTTTGCGGACCCCAAAGGACTATACAAAAGTTGTAAAACCTTTTCTCTTCACTTCTGCTACATTATACTCCATATATTCTCCAACAATAAAGGAGTTGATCCTTCCATTGTGTTTCAATCTTGGCTATCCAGAATAACCTTTTTTCTTTTTTTAAAAATAATTACGTTTATTTTAAATATTTATATCCAGCTTCTAAAAAAACAGAACAACCAGTGGTCTACATACAAGTTAAAGGAATAAAATATAAAAATTAAGAAAGATCACTGATCAAGAATGCCTGGGTGAATAAAAAAGTTTTCATCTGCCACCAGCAAGATACAGATGCAGCGCCAGGGATTCCAAAGAGAGACAATGGAAAAGGCCTCATCTCTGGTTACCACCCCTGACCTCACATTTGAAAGAAAAGGAGGAGGAAGAGAAGTACTTTAGAAAGGAAATTTTATTTCCTTGCATAAAGAATACAATGGGCCAGTTTGCACTTAAAAATAGGCCAAATTATAGTGAATTGTGAACGAATGAACAGTGGAAAAATTGCTGCTACTTCTGCTGCTGCCATGCTTCCTGGAATGCAGCTATAGTTCACCTTAGTGACAAGCAAACCTAGGCTCATCATTTGTCTTCCTCAGGCAAAATATGAATGGTAAACCAAGAATTACAACTCATGGTTTGATGTGGTTTGACAAACCACAAGCCCATGTTCAGACGTAATGTGAAGCCAAACCATGGTTTAGCTCCAGGCAGCATGACAGCAGCAGGACCTGGGGAGGAGTGAAGGAGTAATGCTTTTGAATCTGAGTACTCACACACTCACTCTTTCATAATAAGCCATGGTTTGGCTTAGTGTAAATCAGACCAGTATCTAAACAATACAAACTATTATTAAAGTGGGATCTCATTGACCCAATAAACTGGGTTACAAGCATCCTTTCTATCCATTATAAAAATGTTTCATAATTCACTAATTGGACAATACATTAAAAACAAGCACACACCAGAGATGTCTTTTCCCCTATCATTTCCCCATCATTAAAGAACAATGCATTTCATGTGTATGATGCTTGCGTTCCATAAGAAGCTGTATATACTGAACTAAACTGCATAACAATGTGGAAAAAATGGTCATGGTAAGAGCATCTCCCAGACAAAAGGATACTGTGCCATACAGTATAACAAATTTATATTGAGGTTTCTGCATTGACTTCTATTGCTATTTCTGCATATTCAAAAGTCTGCACGTGCACAGGAACTATGTGGATTTAAAGCCATGGATACCACCTGCACCACTTTCTTTCTTATGTCCTTGTCAGAGAAAGATACCTATGGAAACAATTTGCTTCTATACTTCCCTGTTGTGTCAATTCCCCAGTTAGAAGTTTGTGTACTATACTACAATAAATAAATAAATAAATAAATAAATCACACACTGTTTAAACTCTTCAGGATAAATATGCCTGCCCAGCAATCTCTATTCTCCTACTGAGTTTTGCTGCTATCATCCTACAAAACCTAAAGTATGAAAAATTTGAAGCAAGGCAAGAACTGGATGTCAGCTCAAAATAATTATTTTGGCATATTATAAATCTAAGTTAAAATTGGTTTTAGTCTGATCTATTAACTGGACATTTTAGTACAGGTAATAAATGCTTCCCCACTACAATTTCTATCTAGAAGAAGAATATTTAAATCCTAAAAATATGAAACACAAATGTGTGCAATATGAAAATAATAAAACAAGTTAGCCACATATGATTATGAATACCGTAAAAAACCCTTGCATATCTAGTAGCCAGATACAATTTTGGATATATATTATTTCTCTTCCTTATTGTGTCAGGATTTATTTTAACACTGATAATTCAGTCAAAATGAGAAGAAGCAGTCAAGAAACATACTATGTATTTGATAGTCTCATTCCTTATACTTTTTCACTACTGTGATATATTCCAGTTTAACAAAAATGAAAAAGTGTTCTAATTGTTTCACTTCCTAGGGCATCCCCTTTCAAAACTAGCAACCCTTTTAACAGATAACATATGTGTACTTGCTGCTGATGTTAAATTCCACCCTGCCTCCTGCGATTCCAAACATTCAAGAAATAAAGGAAATATATTTTCTATGAAGATATCACTTAGTTAGGCTCTCTGATAAACTGAAGTTTAAAATTTCCACCTGGGTACTCTCTCTCTCTCTCTCTCTCTCTCTCTCTCTCTCAGTGTGTGTGTGTGTTCAAGAGAGGGGGGGTGGACAGCAGATTTGCATTATCAGAATTAAAGTGTTTGTCATTGTCAACCTAAAAAGAAGTATTTTAAGGAAATTGATCCATACATCTGAATGACTTTCATAATTTCGAAAGATCTGAGAAAAAAGTCAAACATAAAATGAAACTCCTTTGCATACCTTCAAAGTAACCAGTTTTTGCAGTCTGTGCCTTCTTTGGTGGTTTCAGAGGGGGATGTTTATTTTCATTGTTTTTGAACAACGCCAGGCGCACAGCTGGGTCTAGACGACATGAACAAGTTAAAATCAAAAGGTCAGATCTTGCTCACTCATTCCCTAAAAGAAGTATTCGCCTTTTAGCCATTTATTAAGGGGTGGGGAATCTATGTAGGTTTTACATCATCAAGGGAAAATATACTATTTCTAACATTAAAGAGTTAAAAAGAAAGGAGAAAGGAAATCACTTTGATTTATGTGACATATCTTAAACAATTATTCCATGGCCCAATTATTCTCTGGGCCAGTTTCCATGGTAAAGCAAAATGCCAATTAAAATCTGTATATTTAAAATAATATTTAAATCTTCTAGCTGGAAGCTGCACTTTCTGTTGAGTAGGTCCAGCCTACATATTCTATAACTAGACTGACCTGTTGAGACTGCCGAGGATGTTGAATAATGGTGTCTATTTCAAAATTGGAAATTATAAGCATCCTATAATCTGGTGCTAACTTTAAAGAAGACCTATAATAAATATTTTCAAATAATGTGTTGCATAAAGTGTGTTACTTGTCAAATCCACCCGATGAAAACAGGCTTCCCTACATTTATCGTAATTCTACATCCCCTTGCCCGGAGAAAAAGGTGCTACAATGGCAACACCTCTCACCTTGGGGAGGGGAAAGAAAAAACTTCCACTACATCCAGTACCTGAAGTGTGGGAAGTATCTTTCTTTTTTTTTTAATGATATTTATTGGAAAATTTTTAGAATTACAAAAGAAAACAAAGAAAAAGAGAAAGAAAAAACCAAGAAAAAACAAACCACATCAAACAATAGAAATTAATAAAAATCAAAATCAAAAAATAACACAACACGATCAAAAGACAAAAATATACCACAAACATTTAAAAACAAATCCAATATTCTCAAATCCTTAACTGTCATTACCTTCTTTCTTTGACCTCCTCCTCCTCCCTTTTTTTGTATCCTAGTTGTTAATTGTCGCAGCAAATCCTTTCCATATTTCATAATATTCTGTCATTACATTACCTTAATCTATTTTAATCTTATCTTACTATAAAAAACCTTAAAGCTTAAAACTTAAGTCTTTTACCAATTTCTCATAACCATTATATTCTTACATAATTCTTTAAATATTTTTACTAAAGCCAAATAATTTCGTTCCAACATTTTTCTAACATTCATCAATTTTGTAAAACAATCCTAATAGGAAAAAAAACAACAACAATCCAATCTTCATCCAGCGTCTCTTCCTCCTGGTACCGGGTTTTGTCAGTCCTTTCTATCCCATCAATCTAGCGCATTAACCTGGTAATCTTATATCCGAAGCCCTTAAGTCCCTTCCATGTCCCTTCTGAGGCTCTTCTTCATATTTATAGCTATATTTTCCTTTGTCTCCTGCTCCTTTCACTCGTGGGAACTCCAGCTTAACAATGTTTTTGACCCTTCTCGACAAATCAGCCCCCTTTCCATAGTCCACACTGAACTCCATGTGGTATTTAAGAACCTGTTTCAAAGTACCTCCAAAATTAAGAGCCCCCACAACCCCAAACATCTCACGGCCCATTACCAGACTTGAAAAGTCCAAACATCCCTGCATAGGGGGGGTCTATCCAGCCCCCCATTTCCAAGCCAAACCAAACTTTATCTTTCCAAGTCTGGCTTTTCCCAAGCTCATTTGTCAAATCCAAAAACTCAAGTTCCTGCTGGGCCGCAGCTCCCTCCATCTCTGGCGCCAAAGATTCAGCAACATCCTCTTCCCTCATCTGTTCTGTCAGGGCACACTCCTGATTTGATTCCTGGGTGGGCTCCATATAATTTCCCACTGCCTCTTCAAAATTTCTGATCACATCAGTCATCAAGTCCATCTTCTCATGTAGCTGTTCCGATAGGGCACTTATTTTACAGAGAGCACACAACAGAGCTTCTGAATACATTGTCCTGCAAGATCAGAAGTCTATTCCCATGATCGTAATCTGTAGCAGCTGCAAGCTCCCCGATTCAGAATTGGTTACAGTTTCACAGGCTCCCTCTAGGGGAAAAACTTCTATTTGCTCTTTTCTTTTAAAGGCAGATCTAACAACAAAGTTTCCTTTTTCAGTTATTTTGTCAATATTTGTTCCTTTAAAATGCGAAAGGGAACAATGGAATCACTATGCTTCGCTTCTTTTAGCTATCTGTCAAAAACATTTGTCTCTGGTCAATGAGCTTCAAAAAACGTCAGTCCTGACACCCCGCTCCAGGATCAAGACGGTGGAAAATTACTTTGCTTTACACTCACTTCTGCAGGTTTAAACAGTCCAGAAAAAATCCCCCCACTTCTCCTGCTTCCGAAGGGGGTTCAACAATCTTAAATGGTGAAAGTTAATGCATTACAAGCGATTTTCTGAACTCTAGTTTGCCATGTCTTTGCTTTAATCTATCTACAAAGAAACGGAAGGCTGACTTCCTGTTTAGACCTTCCCGTTTCAGTACCAAATTGAAATAAACTTTTAAGTCCAATTTTCCTTTCTACTCGCAAGTCTTTATTTAGAGTCCAATTGTCCAAAATTTAAGTACTCACGGTGATTGTTTTAAAAGCCAAATTGTCCCAGGAAAAAGGCAGTGCTCTCCGGCAACGGCTGTGCGGCTTCGCTCCACGGAAGAAGCAGTTGACTCTCAGCACCGCGCCACTTCCCCCTCTTTGCTCCGGAGCCCGTTAGTGGGTTCCTTTGCGGGTTGGGGGGGGCGCTAAAGGTGCCAGCTGAGTCCCATGGTCACAGGCTTCCTCCGCCTGTGATTTTTGAAAGGGTCCCCGCTTCGCCGTAGCGGAAAAGACCCGTTTCCCGTGGAGCCGGTCCCTCCGGATCAGAGGGAGTCCACCATTACCGATGGCGCCACCCCGGAAGTCCTGAAGCGTGGGAAGTATCAAACAGATGGCCAGTGCTATCTGCTGCATGGGGGCTACTCAGGGGGAAGGTGGCTGATTCCACTTACTGCCCCATCTCAATAGGTGATCAGTGCTATCAAATATATCATAGAATCGTAGAGTTGAAAGGGACCAAAGGGTCATCTAGTTCAACCCCCAGCAATGCAGAAATCTCAGTTAAAGCATCTGTGACAGATGCTTCAATCATCTGCCAGCATTAATCCTCTGGAAATGGGAGATTTTCAGACACAGCACTGTACATGTAGCACACTCCTATGGACATGGACACCTGGATAATGCCTATGATGCGTCTCCATTTAAACATATTAAGCTCCCTTCACACACACAAACCCAATGGTGTGGAAAAGTCTCCATCATTATTCAGAACTACATGTTTGTGAACAATAGTTATGTGTGTGGGGCCAACTGTATGAAACTTTCCCACTCGATCAAACCTGTAGGGAATTGAAACCAGCAGAACTGTACCTTTATTCCTATGGTTTACTCTATCTATGCCTTTATTCCTATGGTTTACTCTTACGAAGCAAATGTGTATTTTATTATATTATGCACTGGTAACAGAAACTGGAATTACATATGATGTAGACTAGAATGTTAAACCCTATTATTTGAATGATGTGCCATTAAAGATAAGTTGGCTTGGCTCTAGAAAAAGTGCTTAGCACTGTAATGTAAAACGAGACAAAAGCCCTTGACAAAATTTATATATTGTTTTATTTTAGTGAAAGCTTTAAGTGGTTAAAATTTGTTTAAATAGGATTTTTTTGTGGGGGAAGAACTATGACAGAGTATTTGTGAATTACAGACCAATCCAATCTGTGAATTGCTGTGCTGGTGGGCATTTGGATGGAGAGGAAGTGTTCCTCTGCCCAAAGCAGCCTTGCTTCACCACCCTCCACTGACAGTAGCCAGTGGAAAACCCTGAAATGCAGCAGGGTAACACACATGATCCTGTAGTTATGAAGTGTGCCTTGTTATAGTCACATGATAGCACTGGGCTCCAACTAGGCGTCTTTGCAGCACCAGTCTGAGTGCTGGTGCAGGAAAGGGGCTTTTAAAAATCCCCATGTTCCACTCTGAATGGCGTGAGTGGTGGGGTTGTGGATGCAGTGATTACTGTGCTACTCCATCATGCCCAGCCACTGCCAGCCAGGGGTTAGGCTTAAGAGGATAAATACTGCATCTTCAAGAATCAAAGTATAATGAGGAACACAGTTCCTATCTTGTCAAGACATGGCAAATAACACTTTGTGACCATGGGTGTTTAAAACCAAAGTGATACATTGTGGACTACTGCTTAATTAAGACTGTGCATTCTTCACACTTGGAAATCTTTTGACGTTCTGCCAGTTCTCCTTGGCTGCAAAGTGTTCCAGTATCATGCCCACACTTTTCCGATTATCTTATATTAGAGAAAAGTAGTTGGTGTGGATACAGTAGATGAATAAATCACAGCACACATTTGGTATGGTTAAACTGTGGCCACAACTTATTTAACTGCTTGAATAAACATTCATAACTGTAATGGATTAAAGCAGAACAGCCCTCTGATCCATTACCTGACAGCACTGGTCCAGCAAAGTACTCAGACACCAGTTGTCTACAGCACAACATATATCAAAATCTAATCCTGAGTCCTTCCTTTTGATAAAAGCCACAAGACTTGGGTACTTGCCAGAACCTAATTTCCCTTCATGCAAACTTTCAGACATCAACACAGACAGACTTCGTAAAAGAATACAAACATGCAAATAGCCTGGATTGCCTTCTTTCTAATCTGAGTTAAGGATAGTGCTCACCATGTACCTAGACAACGACTCCATATTGTGCTTGAAATGGAGAAATGCTTTTCAAAGAGAATATATAGCAGATGTCAGCAAACCTGGGGTATGATTCAGTTATAATTTGGGTCTGTGGGGCTTTAAACTGGCAGGCAAATTTGGTGGACTTCAGAAAATGGAGAATTTAGCAGTCCCTTCAAACCCAAACATTACAATTTGCATAAGAATCTGAATGAATCCAAAGACCCATTAAGTCCAGCATTCTGTTTTCTAGAGATGCCCCAGGAAAGCTCACAATCAGAGTAAGATGACAATAGTCATCACCTGCTCTTTCCTTTCTCTCTGATTGTGCTGCTTTGAGCCATAGAGTATGGACAGCAGAGTTACTGAGCAGCCTATCAATACATAGTCTATGGTCCAGGGCAACGGGCAGAGAGAAACATGGGGGAAGTCAATATAGCAATACAGCCAGAGCTGCCAGAGGCCACACTAGGAGGGCTGTTGGATGCCATTCCTTCCTGGTACAAAGGCTACAGACACTGAAGCAGTGTACAACACACATGCCTGGTAAGAAGGTGGATGTGAAGTAGCTTAAAAGGCTTCTTACCAAAGAAGCTAAGAGAAGGCTTCCTGCCACTATCCACCCTCTGATTCCAAAATAGTCAGCCAGAATATGGGGAGGGAAGGAGAGGAGACAACAGAAGGGAGAGGGAATGGCTTTTTATTTTTCTTTCTTTCTTTTAATAGAAAGAACAGAGTAAACAGGAAAAGAAAACAGGTGGGAAAATTTCCAATAAGGAAAAGGGTGGTGGTGGACTGGAGAGAGCTGAGGGGGGGAAAGGACTGCAAAGCTGCACTAAGGAAGAAATAGGGTCACTAAAAGGCAAAGCGAAAAATTACCAGAGCAATCAGAGACAGAGAGGGGGAAAATGGAGGGGAAAACAGGCAAAAAGCTAGCCTGAGGAGAAAAAGAGAAGGAGCTGACTTCTTTGATGAAGGCAGGAGCAAACTGAATTGTGGGAGCTGCCTAATTCCCTCAATTTCACCCAGCCTTTGGCCACCTGGTGGAGCTGTTACTCAACCCTTTACTAGCAATGGGAAAACTCTGTGTATTATATGTATTGCACATGCGTTTATCTTAATGCACATGCATCTCTTGGGAACTTGGCATCTGTCAGGAATGCTGTTGCTCTTAACCATTATACCAGATCAGCCCTCTGTTTATATACTGATTCTCAGTTAGTTGTGAAATTAACACTTTTTAGAAAGCAAATGTACAAACACTCATTTCCCCAACCTTGTTAATATTAGAACATCAAGAAGTCCTTTCTATACAACAAAAGACAGGACAGCAGACTTTGATATGCTTTAAGAAACAACCATTTAGGAATGGATTAATCATAAGTAACATAAAGCAGACCACATATGGAGAAAAGATGATACACTCTAATGGGTTCCATTAATTACAAATGATACGTAGGCCACCAAGATGTATGTATGTGAAAAATTCAGCTGGACACCAGATATTCTGGATATTTTGATAGAACAGGGTGGGAGGCCATGAGAATCCCTGGACTTGCATGTACTCTTTGGGGGCTCTCTCCATTTTCTTTTCCATTGTCACAGGCACATGCTTAAGATTTTAAATTGCATTTCTTAAAGGCATACTTGATTTTGCCACACAAAATTCAACACTGATGATACATCAAAACATCTGCAAGGAAGTTTCAAATAGCATTCAAAATATCAAAGTGGTATCATTAATAACTTGAAATTAGAAGTCAACATTACTGGCATTTCAATGTTTTCAAATTGTTTTTTTAAAAAAAATTCACAAAATTGAGAATTGTCTTATTAAATAAACAATCTAGAACAACCATTGTCCACATATCTTTCAAGATGATATGAAATGAATATGTCTACATTATAAACAAAATTAAGGCTGATAAAATCAAAATAATTCTGTTACCTGACACATAAGTGCATAGAAGTGCAAACTACTTTGAAATCAATGATACTTAAGTAGCGATCCCATGAACATCAATCAGTTTTGGGTGTGTCAACCTTTCAATACACTTCAATGCTTTTAAGAGGTGAGGGCCTCTTTCCAGATGTAGATCAATAGACCAGATTTATTTTTGACATGTAACTTCTATCACATAGTTCATCAGGAATGTTTACTTACCAAACTTATTAGATTTCTTTGCTTTCATTTTATGTGCTCTCTTTAGCATCAACTGTGCAGTAGAAATGTCTTTAAAACCCCTAAAAGAAAGGTGAGTTTTAGTCATCAGGCAACCAAAAATATGCATTTACTGAATATACAGGAAGGTACGCGGAAAACCACTCCTGTGCATACCCAGAAGAGTTGTCAGTTTTCCTCACATCACATTGCAGACCTCACATCACATTGAATATTGGTCTTTGAGGCCATTTTGACACTGAGGGGTGAATTCAGGGACAGCAAAGGACATGTGAGAAGGGGATGGACCTAAAATGTTGAATTACATGTGTATACCACATGCAGGGCTGTTTGGATTCTCTATAATACAATAGCAAAGCACATATTACAAATAAAGTATATGTGGAGACCTTGGCGTGGGCTGTAGACCTCTATATGGTTCCAATAACGTTAGCCCACTAAAATTAAGAAAAGTGCGTGCATAATTGCTCAAGATTACATTCAACACTGGCTGCTGAACGGGCAACTGATCTTGGGGATACACAAATCATATTTCATAAATGTATTACTATGGACAAACTTGATTCAATAAAACCATTCTCATTGCCAACAACTGCACATTATGTTCTTATTACCATCACTTATGCTGATTCAGTCTCAGAAAATCTAACATGGTGTCCATCATGATCCAAGGATGGTGTACAAAGTTACCGGACCACACCAGCACAAATGTTTCAGATTAGCTGTGACAGCCACTAACACAGCTTTCACCTAAATGAGCAAGTCCTGATAAATACAGTTGCCATTAAAAGTGGAAGTATGATAAACTGAACATACCATTCTTCTGAAATTTTTTCTTCTTTTTCTGATCTTTGTGATGACCTTTGGGGGAGTTTCAGGTCAGAAAGCTGTGAGAGAGTGCTTTTCTCTGACCTGAGGAAGACAAGCAAAAGTTCTTGAAAGCTAGCACAGTAACAGAAGTAAGTCCCCACAGTTTTGTATAGTGCTTCCAAGCACCTAAGCCTTCTGAAACCCAGAAAAAAAATCTATTTTAATATACCAGGAACTTTATCTTGGAGAGTAATAAAAGTCAGACTTCCACATGAAATGTTTACACTCCAATTACTCAAAGCGTATTTCAAGATTTTTCTACAAAGGAATGCAGAGCTGTAAGAAATCCTTCTGCCCTTATCTAGCAGATATCTGCATTTTAATGTCTACTTCATACTTTACTTTTTTATTTTATGACTTCAGTTGATAGCACTTTAATTTTATGCTTTTTAAAAAAAATTAATGAGCAAACACTGGCTCATTAAAGAGCTACTGTTTGCATTGGATTTGTGTTATTTTAGTGCCAAGCACATGTGCTGAATACTTAAATCACATGAATTAAAAATAGCAAAACAGCAACAAGAAATTCTAATTGCTCTTCCAGTGATTATTAAATCGGTTAGTTACAGAAAGCAACATTAAAAGCTATTTATTTACTTACCTGTTACTAATCTGACTGCTTTCTGACAAGAATGATTTGGGTCTTTCCTTAAGCTGCCGAGTTTTATGTGGAAGCCACTTTAAATGATGTGAATTGTCCCCACATCCTGTAGGTTCATTATACTTTTAAGGAGAGGAATAAAAATGTTTAAACAAATAGTTCTCTTGGACAATAACATAACACATTACACATTTATAAAGCAATGGTATACATGCCTACTCAGAAGTAAGGCATGTGCTATATAATCAGAGCCATCAACATTTATAGGAGAGTTTTCCTTAGCCTCAATGCAGTCTACAAGAAAATTAATAAATGCTCAATGCATAAAAAACATTAAGATTGTTTTCTAATGACCTGCTCATTGAACATTTATCCTGATTTGTTTGCACAAAATTTGCAGGGAAGTTATACAGCATCCACATTCATTCTGGTAGCTTGTGGGGAGGTTATTGCTAGTGCAACTTCCTATCACTTTCCATAGTGCAAAAATTCTCACTTTTTTGATGGTGGTGGTTGGGGGGTGCTGTGCAAGAGCAGGAGCAGCCCTTCTATGAGGTGGACTAAGGCAGCTGTCTCAGGTGGTGGAATCCCAAGGGGCAGTGCTCCTGTGGGCACCTCTCGCCCCTGCTGCCGCCACAAGAGAAGTGAGGAGACGAGAAGTGAGGCAACGGCAGCTTCTGGCAAAATCTCATGGTATCTCGTGGAGCTCTCACAAGTTCTTGCCGCTGCTTCTTCTCCTCACTTCTCTCATGGTGGCATGGAGGTGGGGCCTGCTTGGCCCCCCACTGCTGCCACCAGACAAACAAGGAGAAGCAGTTGCAACTTCTGGATTCCGGTGAGATCTCACTGGAATCCAGAAGTTGCAGCTAAGCAAGCCTTCAGCATGGGTGGGAGTGAGGACTTCTCCATTTGACCTCAGATGGTGAAATGGGACAGGAGTCTACTTTAATCTACTTTAATTGTGCAACCTAAATTTGCTAGCATGCAATTGGATCCAATCTACATAACAGCAACAGTCTAGAAGTGGCCTAAAACAAAGAAAAACATGACTGAAGAAAACAACTTCTATTTGCTTTCAGAATTTGACAGATGCAAGTCATAAAATCTGGCAACCAAAATAAGAGCCTTGATGCTTTTTCTGAGACAACAGAATAAGAGCCTTGATGCTTTTTCTGAGATTTTTGAACAATTGCTGTAAAGTCTTTGCTTCAAGCACAGTTTCTTACTCCCCACAGAAAAAAATTACAATGCAGGGGCTGATCTGAGAAATATAATTGGCATGAGTGCAGATATAGGGAGAGATGACTTCTGAAATATATGGCTCTCACGTCATGAAGTGCTTTCAAAAGATAAATCCAGCACCTTTGATTTGTCCTAGAAGTACACTGCATTGCAAAATATGGAGAAATAGAAAATAGAATATAGAAATAGAAAATACGGAGAAATAGAAAAATTTCACATAAAAGATTTCTCAGTGAATGAGTGATGCTTTCATGAATATCTAGCACTGGTGAATGAAACTCTACATGGTATGATAGACCTATGTGACAAGCCACGTTGACTTATAACCGGACAAGGAAAATTAGCAAACAAAAGTATCATTCCATGAGAATAGCAACATGCAGACCATCCTTCTTTTATTTTACACAGACTGCATTCATAGGCTGTGCCCAAGTAAGCTATATGCACAGGAAAGAACCCTGTGAGGTCGGAGGTTTGTTTGAGGTTTCAACCACAGCTGCATCTTGCAAAAGGAAGATGCATTTTAAACCAAAAAGCTGGTCTTTGTTGCAGCATAAGCATCCTTGGTGGAAACTTCAAAGAAACAGCCGTCTGTGTGCACAGCTCTCCCCCATGCACACATTTTGTTTAGTTGGATCCCAGCCACAGACTTTAACAAGATCCAGTCATTTTGCAATAATCTGGAATGCACTTAACCACCTCAATGTACCTAAGACGTGAGCAGGTTATGATCTGGAAGCAGTTTGAAATTCAAATTAAAACTACATTCCTGAAAGCATGGCTGGCACCCTGAACTTAAACACATTTAATTGGAGAGGAATCCTACTTGAAATCAGTGAAATCACTCTGAAGGAAGCATGCTTAGGACTAGAGTGTAAGGCTTGCATTTAATTACTCCAATGAGTGAAAAATTAACATGCTTAAGCACTACTGTCTGCCATTTATGACCATTCTCTATCTTATTGCTAGTACAAATATTGTTGAAAACACATTGCATATAACAAAGAGAATTAAACATAACATAAAGAAAGCTGAAACTTCAAAGATTATCAAATAGCTAACAGACATTACAGTTCAATGATCTTTAGCTGCTCTGAAAATCTTCAGCTGTTACCATATATTGCAGGCTTGAGTGTTTTTGAAAGCGCTGTGTCAACTAGCAATTTTTAATCCACTGCCAAATGTGCAGCTGAGGCACATCATCATATATATATATATTGCTACTGTGAAGTAAAGTGTTGAAAGAAATCCAAAAATAAAGGGGGGGAATTAAGCAAATGAAAGAAAAGCAACATGAAAAATTACATCTGGGGATGAGGAGGAAGTCAGAGGCTTCTTAAAGTAATTATGTTTTTTCAGACAATAAATTGCAATATTAATCACACCAAGTGTAGTGAGATCCTTAAGGAATGAACAAAGGCCAAATACAAAGAAAGTTTCCATGACATGTTACCTTTGGCGAGGGCAATTGGTCTGAGAATAGCAGTGTTTGTGAAAGGAAGCGGGTGGAATCCAAAGCTGGCCATTCTTTCTCTATGACAGCCTGGTTTAAAACAACAACAAACCAATGAAGTCAATAGTGCAGGGATAATATCAGTTTCGTTTTGATAACTTCTATAAAGCACCATTTTGACCGTGTTGCATGCTGCTTTCAGTGATTCTGAGCCATTCTATTCTAATATAATAGTCACCTGTAGGACAGTAATGATGAAGCTAAAAAGAAGTTTTGGATTAATTTATATCATTTGATTTCCCCCATAATAATTCCAATGGGAATAATCTAGACTAAATTGTTTCAAAGTGCTATTCAGCCGAGTCAGAATTAAACACAGAAAGCTGCCTTCTGCAGAAATTTTAAATGCAAATGGAATTTTTGCAACATCTGGAATTGCAGAGCTAATCTTTCCAACTGGCATCCAAACTCTGCCTGTAAAAGGTTGCTGTTGCACCACCAAACACACTATTGAAGCATACAGAACGTCCTCTCACTCTCTGTAATTGCCATTACAGAATAGGAACATGCCAGACAAATGCTGAAAATTTGTTCAGAAATGTTCCTGGATGCATTTGCCCAACCACCCTTTTCCTTGACCCTTGCTTCCTTCTTAGCTCCCTTGCCCCTGTCTGTAGTTTTCTCTGTCTCATTTCTTCAAGTCCCTGCTGCCTCCATACCACTTTCCTTCTCCTAGGTCTCCTAAGTAATCCAGCTCACCTCTCTTCCCCTGCCTCCTTGCCTCTTCTCTTCACCATACCTTTTCTCTTCCCTTAAGTATCTTCTGCTTCCAAAACATATTCACCAAGTCCCCAAGGAGAGGTGGCCCAAGGACTAACTTCTACATGGAGGAGGAAGGCAATGGAGCCAAATCATGGTGTAAACACACTTAATCTGGGGGATTCTGAGGCTGAAAGGACTTGTAGCATCCTAGCAATGTGCTGCTTCTCTCAAGGAGTAACCTTTTAGTGAGGCAGCTCAGAGTCGGATGCCCAGTACAGGCACATGGGGAGAAAGGGAAGAATGGAGATTGTCATTCTCCTCCCTGTAACTCATTTCTCCTCTGCTTGAATTACTACAGGCATTCACTGCATCAAAAAGTATTTTAAAACTAGAAGCAATTATAAAATCAATTACAGAATAAGATCACCTGAAAAAAGGAGAGAGAAAGCACAGGTAGTCTATCATTGCACGGAATTAACTGTGCTTTGTTCATTGAAAGTTTCAGAGAATTTTCTATTTTGAATTTTCCTTTTCCTATATAGTATTATGATGATGGTTATCATTATCACCATTATTTTTTCCTCTTTTGTTTTTTTGTTGTTGCTGTGGACCCACTTCCTTTTTTGGGGGTAGCAAGTGAGATGGGTGGGTTTGAGAAGGAGCACACATATGGAAAGATTAGCAGCAACTGTATCAAAAATGCCAAAACAACATGTTGTTACTTCTTTCACAGGGGGGGGGGAAGGGGCGGAGAGAGACAGATTTGAAATTTTAAACACTTTAGGCATATGCTGTGGGAAACACCAGTGTATCCACAAAAATTGGGTGTGCTGCATAGAGTGTATGGGGCTGAGGCTGTTTCTATGTCAGCAAAATTTTGATGTTTCATTTTGATTCAACACCTTTCCCTCCCACATAAAAAGTCTCTAAATGGCGTGGCTACAACATCTTTCACCCATTTATGCATTACTGCTAGGTTGCATTTATTTCTCTGAGATGATTATCCGAGCTTTTGGATACCAGAAGATAGGATTACCGAAATTCTATATTGACCTATTTAAGAACAACCCATGTTGGTGAAAAGGGGGACTACTAGGTTACTTCCCCCTTAATGAAAAGTAAAGGGACAGAGTCATATTTCACCTATTTTGAAAGACATTACATTTTGGATGCTGGTCAAAAATTAAACTGATTTTTAGAACTGCTCATATTTTAATAAAGGCTACATGATTTTGGGATCATCAGTCTTAGCTATACAGTTCCATGTTATTCTGATGCCACTAGTATTTTTTAAAATTTGGATTTTTCAAGCCTTACTACTTGAGATTTACAATTGAGAATATCACAAAGATTAGTTCCGGAAGTGGGGAAAGATTTGGATTTGACTGGATTTTAAAAAAAAACTAGACAGAAATGGTTCAACTTTCCCTAAAGTACTATGTGTACTTTTTTCTTTTTCTTCATTCTCAGTTTCACAGCATGAACAATATTTCCCTTGTTGAACACAATTCAGAAAGAAAAATGTGCTGAGACACCAGAATATATTGTTGTTGTTATTTTGCAGTTTCACATGCTTCCTTCTTTATGCAGTAGGATATTTGACTTCAGGAGAACAGTGGAGATGTATGTAACAATGTTGGGCTACAATATACAGATGGATTAAGTATTATGAAAACACAGAAGCAAGCATATCAAGTCAGGTAATACATAGTAGATTAAAACAGCCCTCTTAATTATTCTCTACTCCCACAGTAGAGAAACCTCTTAGCTTTTTAGTCAGTCAGTGTGTTTAATGCATTCTGACTAGGAGCCAGTCTGGAAATAGAACGATGGAGGAGCAGTCCAAGTCCTTCTCTTCTGTGTGTGTGTGTGTGTGTGTGTGTGTGTGTGTGTGTGTATGTATCTACATATGAGGGCTTCTACATGAATGCTGATTGCACAGAGTCCCTTTCCATGCAATTTTGGAGAACGGAATCACATATTGCCTGCAGTATAGTTGCTAAAGATTTCCTTCAACAAAATATGGGTTTTCTCTAGTTCAGTTCATGATGCAAACTAGGCAACAGCAAAGATAAAGAGATTTAAGCTTTAAATAGGAAACTGAGAGGGGTTGCTAATACCTCAGAATATAGATGCACGATTCAAGATGATGTTAACAGATTGAAGAACTGGACCAAAACTATCAAAAGTAATTTGTGATCTATGGGTCTTAGTAGACCATAAGCTTAACACGAGTCAGCAGTGTGATGTACCAGCAAAAGAAAAAAGCTAATGCAATTGTAGGCTGCATCAACAGAAGTACAGTGTCCAGATCAAAGGAAGTAATAGTACTAGTCTATTCTGTGTTGGTCAGACCCTACCTGGAATACTCAATTCAGTTCTAGGTGCCACAGTTTAAGAAGGATATTGATAAGCTGGAACATGTGCAGAGGAGGGCAACCAAGATGATAAAAGGTCTTGAAACCACATCTTATGAGGAATGGTTGAGGGAGCTGAGTATGTTTAGCCTGGAGAACAGAGGGCCAAGCCTTAAATATCTGAAGGCCTGTCACATGGATAATGGAGCGAGCTGGTTTCCTGCTGCTGCAGGGTAGGACCTGAACCAATGGATTCCAAGTGCAAGAAGGGAGATTCTGACTAAATATTAGGAAGAACTTTCTGACTGTGTTGTTTGACAGTGGAATGGATTACATTTGAATATGGTAGACTCTCTTTCATTGGAGGTTTTTAAACAGAAGTTTGACGGCCATCTGTTAGGGGTTATTTTACTGTGGTTCCTGCATCAAAGGGAGTTAGACTAGATGATCCTTAGGGAACTATGACAGGTTCTTGCTTAGCTAGCCATATCTCCATGTGTTCATGTACACACACATATATACACACATTTCCATAGGCACCCTCCCAACATATATACCTTTTCTATTTGGGTACAAAAACACCAAACCTGAAACTTGCAAATGTCAGGCACATATAGCACAGCTCTGTTCTTCACAATTAGACGTTCACAAACTCTAAACCTCAAAGCCAGTGTTGCGTGTGGCTAGAATAAGTTGGATGAGGATGTAAGATGTCTAAAGTCCAATCCCTGCTTTTATGGCTCTAAAACTCCCTGGGTGGTCTTAGACAAATAATATCCCCTATATGCTTCTCTGAGCTCCATGGAGGAGAGAGGAATATTGTGTGTAATATAAATTGCATACTTTCTTGAATACACCTATCCAGCCAAGGAGCTCTGCCACTGTACTCCCTTCATTCTTAAATGCGTTTTTGATCTGGTTCATAATCTTACTTCATCATCATCATGCTACTCTTGAGCTAAGCTACCCAAACTGTGGACAAATCTATTTCTTGTGGGATGAAAAGCCGAGTTAGCTACTTCATGAAGACAATTCTTCTTCAGATACTCATGATCAACAGAGAAAAGGTGAGAATGCAAGTGTAGGGAACTTTCTGCTCAGGTAAAGGCTTCTTATAAACATGAAGAGAAGAACCAATTCCTCATTTTCCTGATGACAGGAGTGGGGAAAACCTCACCAATTTGCTGACACTATCTTTACATTTATTTATTTAGTTGTACATCACCCTAGACTCCTTCCAGTGGAGGGTGATTTATATCAAAAATAAGAAAACAATATGGTACACAGAGCTGAAAACATACATACACTAAAAATGTAGAAGAAAATAATCAAATTATGATGATTATTATTATGGTGCTGTATTTATTTATATCCCACTTTTTCCCTGATAGGGACTCAAGATGGCTCACAGTTAAAATAGAAACGGCTAAAACATAGAACAAGCAATAATTAAAACAGAATGAAACATTCTTAAAATCTATAGAATCAGAAGTACACACAATACTAATGAGGAGTTCACCCCTTATTTGAACATAAGAATAGACTTGATGGATCATGAAATGGCTCCTCTAGTCCAGCATCCTGTTCTCATAGTGTTCAGCCAAATGCCTACAGGAAGCTCAGAAGCAGCAGGGCTGAATTAACCATTAAGCAAAATAAGCATGTGCTTAGGGCATCAAGGGAAGAGGGGCATCACGGAAATTTTCCATTGCTGGATTTACCATAAACCATATGGTGCAGCTGAACAAAAATAAACACTATTTATGTAAATATGCAAAAATAAACATTATTTTCCATCTTACTGTAGCTTTTGTTTCGTTTTGGAAAATAAAAAAATATATTTTACAGTTCATTATTGTCTCTATTTTGAATTAGATATATATGGGGGCACCAAAATACTTTAAGTCCTTAGAGTCTCTTAATCTGGGCCTGAGAAGCAGTGTAACACTCTTCCCACTAGTAATTCTGAGCAACTGGAATTAGAGGCATATTGATTGCCTTGTCAAACTGCAGGAACCTGGGTAAATAGGCCTTCCCCCCTCTTAGAATGGAGAAGGCAGTTCCTGCCTGCAAAAAGAAATATAGTCTCTGGTTCAAACAAGCAGGAGCTTCACGTATCCCATGTTCAAGGACAACTGAGTTGTCCCTATGTGATCTCAAGTCTCTCCTCTAATTTAAAGCTATGAAGTGATCTGATGACTGCGGTCTATAGGCAGTGTATGTAGAGTTGTTGGAAACTCATAGAAGTTCCCTTCTTGCTCATCAAGAAGCAGGGGAATGTCTATATTCATCTGCCTATGTGTGAAGGGTATATCATTTAATAAAAAAGAACTAAAAGCACAACCAACAGTGTTTTGTATGCTGTGTTTTCCCTTTACAGTATATATTTGGAAAAATTGCAGCATCCCAGTCTCCCCAACAAGACCTATTAGATCTTACATATTCTTTCATTAACCAGATGCAAAAATAAACAAATAAAAATCAGGTAACATTTACAACACAATTCTAACAATGCCTATTCAGACAGTGGGGTTATGATTACAGCCTTAAATGACATTCAATATGCTTCTGAATTTTTTTGGAGGTCAGAAGGCACAAAGATGGTGGGAAACATGCATTTGCCATTCTTCTGCTTTTTACTACAAAAAAGCCCCCTAGTTTAGTTTTAGTACTGCTTTTCTGAATTTTAATATTAAAACAGAATAAAATACCCAGATCTATTTTAAATAACATTTCTCCTACACAAGAAGGAAAGTGAAAAATCAACACATCACTCCTTGCACTGGTCCCTTTAAAGGGACTGATAGATGTGTCAAGTATGATCTCAGCTGCACTGATGGCTCCTATTCACAAAGAAAGCACTTTGGAAGTCAATGCTGACAGAATTAACGCATTCTTGGCACATGGCTGTCCAAGCACTTTAGTGAGAAAATGACTCTCCAAGTTCCTGATTTTTTGGAAGTGGCTAAAATAAAGCCTGAAGGCTGTGTGCTGTAAAAGATTAACTAGGTCCCAGTTTACCTCATATTGTGTATAAAGACATCATAAATGTCATGGGTTTTTTTAAAAGGGTGTACGTTATGATGGATTTACAATAGGGTTAAATGCTCTGTAATTGATGGCAGACAACAGGATGGAGAAACTTAAGAAGAGCACATTTTGCTGGCCCTTTCTCAGAGGCTGAAATCATGAGGTACGAAAAGGAAATAAAATTGAAGCACAAGTCATCACAGACTCTTAGCAGGGATTAGAATAAATTAGTTAATATCTTAGGCACCCTTTAGATATTACAGAAATGGTTTGGGAGCTGCTTCCTGAGGGTTAATCTCAAAGCACCTCTGCAATGTATAAATATATCCTACCATGTGCATAAGGTGAGCTGAACAGGTTCTGATAATTTCCCCTTATTTCAACCAGGGAACCATTGTATGGTAAGAACATGCCAAATGGTTAAACCCAGTGGGTTTCAAGCATCCAACAGACACTTCCCAAGCTCTTATTGTAAGGTCTAAAGGGCACCAATGATATATTGTGAAGAAAGGAAAGGCCACCAGAGATACCCAAATAACCACTGATATTGCAACAAATGGGTGGAAAACATGCCTAAATCTTGCAAGTAAAATTCACATGAACTAAAATGGAAAGGGGTTTAAAATTTAGGGACCAATATAGAAATAACTTGGATATATCTGGGCACCTAACTATCCCACTTATTTCACAGTATGAGAAAGAAGGCTGATAACCCCAATGAAAGAGTTGGTTTAAAAATGGCTCTAAGGAATAGATAATTAGAATGAAATGTAGTCAGAGCATAAAAAAGTAATTCAGCCAGAGGTGGGGAACTTGTGGTCCTTCAGATGTTGCTGGACTACAGCAGCCATCGTCCCTGAGCATTGGCCGTGCTAGTTGAGGTTGATGTGAGTTAGAGTCCATCTAAAGGGACAGAGATCCCACCCTCCTAAATTAGACATGAGTAAAGCCCTCAAACTCTAGTTATAGGTGTACAACTTCTTTCCCATCAAAATACAAAAAAACAAACAAACAAAAAACCTGTCTTTGAAGGGTCTTTTAAATCAATCTCTAGAAAAGGAATTCAGGACAGTTAATTCTGTAGATAGCCTCTTGGGTATCAATATCTGCAGAGGAGGTCCTTTTGCTTGTTCTGCCTCCCTCAGAAGTTTGGGTGGCAGTGACCAGGAATTCTACACAGAGGTTTGACTGCCACCTTTACTTTATAGTTTTAGGGGAATGATGTTTACTGTGACCTTTGACACCTGATATGTGTGTTTTAAGGCCCCATCATATTCCTGTGACTGTCTTTTCTTTTACATTTTTTTAGTACTGAATTTTCAGTTTTTACAACCCACCATGGAACCTGCTGGTGAAGGGCAGGAAATAGCGTACATGATCAGTAGCCAGATTTTTGAGATTGTTATCATCATATTATCTTTGTACAATGTTTTTTACATGAACAGGCAATCCAACCAAACTCGTTTGTTTGCTACCTCTAGTCAGACTCCATCACTGTGAATTAGCTGTGAGTTTTGAATGCCACTCTTATCATTGACTATACAATTAACACCAGTGGGAAAAGAATCCCATATTAAGAGTGCTCTGTTGCTGGGAAAGGTTGTCACTTAGGGAAGGGGCGAGACCTGGCAGTAGTTTTGAATTTTTGATTTATACTCAATTGTAGCTACTAGCTATAATTCTAGTTATACTAGAAAAATATTATCAATGTTGCATAAATATCCTGTTTATATTAAAACTGAAATATTAGTGTATTGATCATTATTGTATTAATAAGCAATTCCCTAAACAGTTTTTTTGGGGGGGACCATGTTTTTTATTTATCCTTCATCATCAGAAATAATTTATAGCAATTTTAATCTATTCCATCTGAAACTCTCATATTACTGTTTGATCACATAAATATTCTGACTTTGCAGGATTCCACTTTCTTTTCACCTTAAACTTTTTAAATTTAGAAGGCAATTATACTCATTCATGTCTAAAGAGACAGGAGAGTTAAATTACTCAGAATTCAATTACCTCTTTGTTTTAGTCTGTTTAGTAGAATTTGTTAATTTTATCATTGTTGCTTGTAAAACAACTATCAGACCTGTTTTCCACCATAGTTCAATATATCCTTTCTTGTAAATAAGACTAAATAATTATATGCTAAAAATGGAATACTAAACAAAAGGGGCTGTATCAGAGCCACCCATCTACAGAAGCACTCCTTACCCCAAATATTAAAATTTCAAAACTGCAGTGAATATATACATGCAAAACTGAAGTATTGAGATGCTAGAAAATATTTTTATGATAAAAATAGCAGCTTTTCTATATGTACCTATTTACACATGGGTATTTTGCTGTACTGCTCAGCATTCCATGAAAAGAGTCACAATATTAGCATGACTGGCAATAGAACAGTTTATAGGGCAAGAAACTAATACAGCTCAAAAATTACCAACAGGTTTGTATTTTAAAAGAATGTAAACCAGTTTTTGAAGGATTTTGTCAAAAAGCCGAGTCTACATTTTGCAAATAAAAATAAGGAAAATTAAAAGTAAATTAAAACAAATAGATGAAATAAATAGATTTGTTCTCCAGTTATTTGCCAGGAGACAAAACTTTAAAATCAATTCATTTCTTCTTACATTTAAATCATATTTTTAGCACCTGCACCAATTTAGCACCAATCAAATAACTTAGAATTATAAATTAAATATTAAACAACTCTACTTACTTCATCAAACATAAAGTCATCCACATCTATTTCGCTATAGTCATCATCAGCTTCATCAGTTTTAACAGCTGCCAAAGCACTGGCCAGTTTCTTTCGCAGACGGAAACCTTTCCAGAGTGCCTAAACAAAAATGTAAAGCATGTTATATGAGGCCATAGATCAAATCCAAATCCAGATTCTCTGTTATCCCATTAGGAAGATAAAACATTGTAGTTCTTTTTCTGTAATAGCTCAATGATCTGTTTTTTGAACTTTATGTGACATTTAAAACTACAAGACAAATTAAATATCAGCATATGTCTAGAGCTCAGAATACTCTGGAGGTTTGGCTCGAGTAAGCAGAATGGAATCCTAAAACCCTCTCAACTACAAACCAAGGTCAACTAATTAATTATTTGACAATCCCTTCAGGACCTACTATAAGCTTAGGGGAAGAAGATATACGAAAAAGAATTAAGTGTTAACTTTCACAAAAATAAAAATACACTTAAATAAAAATTTTCACTGATTACACCTGACAACGTATGCAGACGTATCAGCAATTAACTTAGGCCAATCATTTTCACCTTCACTAGCAATCTCTAGACTATTTTTTTAAAAGGAAGAATTTAATTTATGGAAGAAAGTTATGAGAAGGAGAAAGGACAAAGAACAAAACAAACGCACACAAAAAATGAAAGGGAGGAAAGGCATCAAGAGAACCACTAATAAGAGAACAAATAATGGCTTGTAATAAAGGAGATAACATAAAACCACATTATGTGGCTCTGAATTTGAGAACATTCTAGCTGCATAACTGAAAATAGGCACTACCGTTGCCTCCTCCCTAAATCTGTATAAAAATAGCATATAAATAATGATACTTTGGGCATATTAATTGTAGCATGACATATTGTTAAATAGTACTAACAATGAAACTCTTAAGTAGAAATTCTGTTGTCCTGCTTAGCTGTAGTGCTTTACTAAGTTTGGGGCTGTGCATTTGATTTTGGTCCTTCTGAAAGTTCACATTCAGAATCCAGGGGGAAATATAAAAAAAGGACTCAAATCTCTCTTTCACTTTTGGAACCCAGGTGAATTTCCATCACACACATTCTGGGTTTTAGATATTTTGAAGTTCTGGTTTCAACATTAATTTATCCCCCCCCAAAAAAAAGATTAAAAGAAGTCTTAGCATACTCAAAAGGTTGTTTTAAGGCTAGAAGGCAGGATGACATTTTTATTTGCACCATAAGGTAATGATTCACAAAACTCTTAACACTAGTGAAATGTCACGGAAATTCAGTGGAACTAAATCAGTGCAAGTAGCCCTTTTAACCATATAGTGCCAGTAACCAGTAATGCAAACTTGATTGTCTAAAGCAGGGGTGGATAATAAGTAACCTTCCGGATGCTGTTGGACTACAGCTCCCACTATCTTTGAGTTATAGGGCTTCTGGAAATTGGAGTCCAACATCAGTTTAACAAAGCATGATTTGATGTCCCAATTGCAAACTTAAAAAGAAACTGCCTTGTACCAAGTCAGACACATTGGCCCATCTAGCTGTCTTGTCCATACTGACTGGCATCAGTTCTCCAGTGTTTTATACTGGAACCTTTCCTGTTCCTAACTGGAGATGCTTGAGGGCTGAATGTGAGACCTTTTGTGTGCAAAGCATGTGTTCTATCACTGAGCTATGCCCCCCTTCCCTAGATCAGCTGCAAGGCTTTTGAATCCAGCAACATGTTTGCATCAACAGTCAGTCCTGTCTCTCCCCAGCATGTAACACTGAATATGAAGTCACCATTTAGTTATCAGGCATGTGGCTCCCAGTCACTATTTTGAGTCCCACCACCCTTCAACGTAATGGAAACAACTTTTCAAAAGCAAGCCCTACAGAAGGAATGGGCAACTCATGGGTCTGGCTCTCCAGATTCTACAGGGCTCCGTTTCCCAGCAGTCCTAGCCAATCATCAGGGATAACAGAGTTCCTACATTAGCCCTGTTGGAGGAAAACAAGATAGGTATAATATGCCTGAATACGGCTTTACTCGTTAAAGGACTACAAGACTTCCTTCTGTTTTTGTGTTTCTCTATGTGAGTGATGTCTAGTCTTAGATCAGGTTGCCCCCATGGAGAACTACCGAAGAGCACCCAACCTGGGCTATACTGATCCATTATATGAGCCCCTAGTAGGCAGAGGAGAGGGCTCCCCCACCCACTGATGTGCACACATATATGGTTAAATTGTAAAGTGGGACCTCTGGTTAAGAACTTAATTCGTTTTGGAGTTCCATTCTTAACCTGAAACTGTTCTTAACCTGAGGTACCACTTTAGCTAATGGGGCCTCCAGCTGCTGCCACGCCGCCGGAGCACAATTTCTGTTCTCATCCTGAAGCAAAGTTCTTAACCTGAAGCACTATTTCTGGATTAGTGGAGTCTGTAACCTGAAGCCTCTGTAACCTGAAGCTTCTGTAACCCGAGGTACCACTGTATCTTTAAATTTTATAGTCTCTTTTAGTTTTATTGTATATTTTAAGGTGAAATTGCATCATTTAGTTGCATCCAGTTTAGAACCAAAGAAAGTTTGCTTGGTGGATTGACTCTGTGAGGTAATGTCCAGTGCTTGATTCTGTTTGCCTTTATGTTTTTTCAGGTTGTGTGGTGGTCCAAGCTTATGTGAGAGAGTTAGGCATCCATTCTCAAAGACTGCAGACTGACCTGAAGCTTAGTAGCAGCTTTATGCTTGACCGTGGAATCATGGTGATCTTCCTTCTTTAGGCTGACAATCTTTTTCCTGGTATAGTAGCTTCGCCAATTAGACTGGATCACAGTTGCAGCCAGATGTTGCCACGTATAGAAATTTATCTTTTTACGAGCACAGTAGCTTCGCCAGTGTGATTGGATAACTGTGGCTGCCAAGCTAGAAATATCAGAAAAATAACAGACTGTACTCAGCGGTTGTGACCAGTGCCAATGACAGCAGATGATTTTGGAAGTTTAAAAAATTCTTTCACCACCCACCATTTACTTGCAACACAGAATGCAGAGGAAGGCTGATGGATAAACCACTACAATATGGAGAATTATGGTTGTTTATTATTGTTGTTATGGTTATTATTATTAGGAAAACTGGAGTAATAAAGAACAACAGCTGAAGATGATACAACGACTGACAAAATAACTAAGGAATAACATAAAGAAGGAAATATTTAGCCCAGTCCTATGTACTTCCTGCTGTGAGCAAAACTATTTCTAAATTGGGAGTGGGGTTGGGATGAAAAAGAAATTTGGTGGCTGAGGATTTCTTCATGCAGAGCAGCAGGAGTGAAAAGGGAGGATGAGGCAAAACGGCCAGATTATTCCAAAGGCATTCTATTTTAAAATTATTTTGTTCAGAGCCATAATATGATCCACGCTTATTTCATGAGGTTTCTATTTAATTTATTATAATAATAAGAGTGGAAATCTACATGATGTCAGATATTGTAAATGAAAATTATTTCACAATTAGGAATATATACCCACAGTCATATGGCTGCAACAGCAGATTTGCACATGGAAAACTGGACTTTCTGTGCACATAGCATTTTGTTTCTACCAGCCACATTTAAATCCCTTGGGCCATGTGCCTGTCAGCATGGTGGATATTATGTCTGATTTGGCACATGAAATTCTGTTCTATTATATTTCACATGCACATACTGAATTACTCACACAAAATTTCAGGGTAGTGGAAAGGGAGGGAATTATATCTTGTATGGTGATTTTGTTTTGTTGGAGACACATTATCACAATGTGGGGGGGGCGCGTTGAATGATTTTTTCGACGGCACTTTTCGGTCCTAACAACAACAACATATTATTATTCATATATCACTTAATGCAAATATGTCAATGTTCAGTTAGATGGAAAAAGGAAGCACAATGACATGGCTTCTTTTTGCCCAGGAATGAAATTTCACCAGACAGCTCAAGTCTGGTAGTTTTGTATTAGCAAGCATATAGAGATTACTGATACAGTAAGACCATATAGCTCGCCATAATAGTATGAGGTGTGACTAGAAAAGCAACAAAGAAAGCAGTCATGAAGACAAGCAGAGCCCTTCAGGTTGAGAAGGAAAATGACTAATAGCATGATACTACAGAACTCTTATTATGTTATACATCTTAAACCTGCTCAAAAATAACTGCTTTTTAGAAAAATTGGCAGGATCTGTGGCATCTGCACAAATTTACCATACACACACCACCTTTGAGGGTTATAGTACAGCCTGAGAATACATATTTTTATTTTGGACAAAACATCCAATGCAAGGTAGAAACTACTGACAAAATATTAACAGAATCATAGAAATGGAAGTGTCTGATTCGGTTTTTATTTGATTTGGTCTTGTAAGCTTATCACATATTTTAACTGTAGTATGTTTTTATTATTAGCAATATGGCAATAAAACTGCTAGCACATTTGCAAAGCTAAGCAGAGCCCAGTAAGGTTTCAAACTGGACGGGGAACCATGTGGAGAAATTCCTGCATTGCAGGGGGTTAGACTAGATGACCTTTGGGATAGCTTCCAACTCTTCTATGATTCCTACTATATTTTATGCTTATTTATTTTGTAAAAGTGCCTAAATAATTTATTATAAGAGGCAACTCATAAAAACAAATAATAAACATCATCACGGCATTGCCCATGTAGGCAATCTAAGTGTACAGTGCAGAATCACAGAGTTAGACAAGCTTTAACATTTCCCCCCCAATAATAATATTTATAGCAATAAATGACAATTAAGCACAAGTGACTGAGAGTTCATGCCATCAGTTGCATCAAATTATTTTTGAAATATAGGGTATAGGTGGAGCTTTTGTTAGGAAGACCGCAAAATTGTTCAGCTTTTTTTGGGAATAAACCCAAATCGTTGAGCTTTCTTGGGGAAACCTCCACCCAAAATAGCTTTTTGAGCTGTTTTCACTGCTTTTCTCAGCTCATTGGCATACATCTGGGTTTTCCTGGCATTTTGCCAATTCCCCGCTGATGCTATTTTTGCATCCAAAAACTAGGACATGTCAGAAATTTTCCTGATGTATGGCAAGCCTAATCAAATATGAAAGTTTTGATAT
Organism: Podarcis liolepis; assembly: GCF_965112155.1. Taxonomy (NCBI): domain Eukaryota; kingdom Metazoa; phylum Chordata; class Lepidosauria; order Squamata; family Lacertidae; genus Podarcis; species Podarcis liolepis. The sequence continues at coordinate 39,190,374 of NC_139562.1, forward strand.
CACTAGCCATTATACCCTTCTGGGTGTGTAAGTTTAATCTTTTAGTCTTAAAAACTAGACTTTAACAAGTTAGTTCAAAAACTGATATTTTATGATAGGTAAAATAATAAAAAACACTTGTCATGCCCACTCTAAACTGTGTGTATGGCAGATCTATTTGCATGCATGGACATTTGTCTGCCCTGTCTAGCCACAGGGTGTCCCAAGCAGACCCACACATCTTTCTCTCTAAATTTGCAAGTTCTTATGGGACATGACAATTGTCTGTTCATCATGTGTTCAGATATATATATGCTGATAGCCACAGGATGGGGAATTTTAAAGCAGCCATAACATGGTAAGTGGGTCTGTAATTTTACCCTACATAAAGGAACCAAGGCTCCCTGCTTTCCCTCCCACACAAAAAATCGTTTATAGATGAGTTACCACATGGCAACAACACAGGTCTGTGTAAACTCAGAGAAAAGCCTCGGGAAGGCTTATTGCAGCCATAGTACTGCCTATCCCTAACCCATTTCAAAGTCCACTGATTTCTAAATTGGACAGGTTTTATTATGGTAAACGCACAAGCAGTGAGATTGTCTGACAACTGAATCAATGCATTAGATTACCATTTGGGTATGCTTTCGATAATGGAATGTTTGAGGCTTGGAATATGTTATTCGTATATCTGTAAAATACTTACCTTGCTTAGTTTAACACTATTTAACACTATCATTTAAGATGATACTTTGCTTCACCCGTTTCACATAAAATAGCATATAACTTTTGACAGTTATAAAGATAACCTGTGAGAGAATAGGTCTAGGCTAATATAAGGTGAACTGATTATCAGAAAAGCAACCTACAAACTAGAATGAAAAGAAAGTTAAACAAGATTCTGAAAGGAAATCCAAGATGATTTACAGGCAACCAGATTCTATAGATATGAATATCTGTTATTTAACGTAAGTCATAGATAATCACACAGCAATGTAGTAATGAAGGTGTTCCTAGCTGAGCAAGTACATCCTATTATACTAAAACTTTGAGGAGACCATACTGAAACAGCTTATTATCATCTCTCAGGTACATCAGTTTTCCATACAAAACTAGCCCCATATTTCTGCAAAATCTTTAGTACAGCATTTGAAGGAGACACTACCAGCAGTGACACATGCACACATACCCACCTTTGGGATTTTCAATGATTTTCTGAAATGACTATCTACAGCAAAAAATAGATGGCTGTGTCCTATGCAGAAGCAAGGACCCTGAAGTGATGCCCTACCTCAGGGTTGTTGCTTCTGTGCTTGCAGATCATGATGTTGTGCTGGTAAAATAGACATAACAATCCTTCCTAATTATTTACTGAGTACTGGAGCAAAACTATTTTTATTATCTATTAAGGGAAAAATATATAAACTGAGGAGAAAATAAGTTTTGACAGTCACTTTATAGAATGATGATTATTTCTGAAAGATCATCTGGTACATGGAACCAGTCATGCCCTTATCCGCATTAAGATTACACAGTGATATGGTTATGTTTCCATAATAAAGTGTTTTGACCTTTGAATCTTACTTTTGTGAACTGTCAAAATGTTGAAGAGAATTTCCTTCATTGCTTTCCCTCATTTGCTTGCTGAACGTGTTTCTCTGTAGACTGATTAATACGTTATCTTTGCTTTCCTCATTGTGATTAAGGGAATATTGAATAATGTCCTCTTGTCTGTGTTCTCCATTTTCCCCCATTCCAGACACTGTCACGAAAGAGTTAACAGACATAGCCTGAGTGTGGCCAGGAGCACTCCGTCTTTCAGCCATAATGAATGAGTCTTGCTTATTTTGTTTTACACCACTTATACTGAAGTTATTTTGCTCTGTGATGTTAATGGCTTCTTGGTTCAAAGGATCTGTCCGTTTTCCTGGTTCCTCTCCTTCAGTAGCATTTAGAACTCCATATTCATGTGCGTAACGATGCTCACTACTTAGCTTCATCAGCTTCTTAAGATACCAACACTGGAGCTGTACAGCATCTGCAGAGAATTCACTTTGGGAAGGAAAAATGTTAAAAAACATCTATTGGTTTTAAAATAATGACTCATCAAACTTTCCCCCATCTAAATTTTAGTTATGCTGCCCCATAAGAAACAAAAATAATAACTTCCCTGCAGTTTCAAAGACCAGAGATTGTCTAATTAGCCATAGGTCAGGGAAAAAGCCTCCCTGGGGAGAGCAAAAGCCCCCAAGGTTTCAACAATATCAGGCGCAAATGCCGGTTTGGAACAATTTCTGTCCAAGATGGACATATGACCAGCTGAGACCCTCAATGGGGCCAATAGATACAAATTCTCCTTTAGTTAGAGATTACAGCCATAAACAGAAACATCTGAAGATCTGAGAAATTTCACAGAATTAAGCTTCCTGATAGAAATATGTGAAATATTCTAATACACAGGGTAGCACCTATTCTATAAAACCATAAAACATATACTTTGATTTTGAAATTGTAGGTTTTAAATGTGCATATATCACTATTTCACCAACGCGGCTAGAATATTACTCTTTTCATTTTTACATGTCAAATTAATGACATGTAATCTTGGGTTGGTCTTAATAAGGTATAATGTGTCACTGTGCCTGTTTATCCCTCCCCTCAAAAAACACCATACCTGTTAATTAGTTATTTATGCACCTTTCCCTTTTTGTCTGAAGGAGCCAATGTGGTGGCTTCCAAATAAGAAACACAAATATTAAATCTAAAATAACCAGGAAAAGACACTTGAGAATCACATAAATTATATAAAATCAGCAGACAACAATAAACTAAAAGCATTTTATATCTCCTTCCCGTGCAAAGCAAAATCAGTAGCAACTTTGGATTTCCAAAGCTTTCCTGCAAAGCTAGCTTCCAAATGTCTGCCAAACAGCGATAAAAGATTGGGCCAGTCAGGCTACCTTTAGGAGAGAATTCCATAAAGGCTGTGGCACAACCAAAAAGACTCTGCCTTTGGAAAACATGGAGCAGTGATTTATTCTTTATTTTATCAAGATCAAGCATTAACCGAAACAATTCGGTATTATTATTTTTGGAACACTGTTGCAAAAAATGTCTGTGGTAGTATACAGATTTTCATAAACAGTTAATAGGATATGGTATTGTTCCACTTATCTCTTCCTTCTAAGACTAGAGATGGAAAATGGAGTAGGTTTATCTGTCAAACAGAAGAACTCTATAAGGGGCCAGACGTGGGATGTTACTTTGAAATGAAACTCAGTTTACATTAAAGTTGTAAAATTCACTAGAATGTGTATTAGAAAACATATTAAGTGATGCAATTTCAACTGAAAACATCCCAAATGTGGTAGAAGATGCTTTAACACAGAATATTTCATCAGTCAATCTTTTCTTATCTAGGGAGCACTTCTGCTGCCTTCTCTACTTTTCAATGTATTGCAGAATACATTACTGAGTGATACAGTAATGTAGAGACTGTAAAGCTGGTTTCACTCAAGTGAATCTCTAGAATTACAAGCCTAGTTTTAGTTATTTCTAATGTAAAGTGCCCCAAGTTCAATTTTTGTAATGTTCTAGGATTGCAAAGAACCAAAGCTCTTGAGGGCTGGATATAGCTTTCAGGTAATTTTGCAATACGAAATAGTTCTGAGAGAATGATTTGCATCACCATTCAAGAATAAGACAAGAGGTGATGCTGGATTCTAACATTTCAGCTTAATGTACATATTATTCAACATTAATTATATCATTATGTAAAGAAGCAATATTACTTTAAGTGAACTTGATATTTTTTATTATACCTATGGAAATTCTGACAAACTTTAAAGTTGAATGTTGTTTACTATGTTGTGCTTTTTTACTTGAAAGATGGTGAGATATTATCTTGCTTCACAAACAAAAGCATTTTGGATTTGTTTGTTTTTTAAAAAAGATAATATGTATTATATAAAGAAAAGTAAAAGATGTGACAAGTACATATTCAAAGAAGCATCAAGTAATGCTATATAAATTGACATATACTTTAATATCATTATTGTTCCAGTCTAGTTTGCAAAAGGCCTTTAACTCCATAAAGAGTTTTAATGTTTATATTTCTTCAGTTATATTTCCTTTTATAAGCTTTTATGCCATTTTCATCTGTTTAAACTATAACTGTTTAAAAGGGTTTCAACTTCCATTAGTGTCTTTTATTTCCAAGCATCTGTACAAGAGCCTGTTGAAAGCCAAAACACTGAAACGGAAGTGCATTTTAGCATAGCTACTTACAACTAAGTGTGAAAAGATTAACTGACAGACAGAGTAATTAATTTTTTTTAAAGCACATAATTCTTAAACATGGGTAGGCTAGGTATAGTGAATTTGAAAGCAGGAACAACACAATTTAATTGAGCAGCTCTAGTGTATGAAACATGGATTAGGAAATCTAGCAATGATTACCTTTGGCAGTTTACATACTTGAGGTCATACCTACAGGGCCTCATAACTTAGTGAGATGTCAAACAGACAAGAAGCTTGCTTAGTTTTTATGCTGTTCATTAGGCATGTTGCATTAAGGCTGCAATCTTATGCACTCTTATCTGGGAGCAAGCCCTGCTGCATGGCCTGAGGGCTTATTTCAATTAAACATAGGATCATGCTACATGACACTTAATTTACATGAAACAGAGATTGGTTTAGGCACACATAGAAGGGGGGGTCATGTGTGATTTCATTATATGAAATTTGTTTTCCATATTTAAAAAAATATATATACCACACCATCAGGAAATTAGAGAAAGATGAGAACTCAATAGCAAAGCACATGTTTTTCATGTAAAGTGTTCCAAGTTCAGTTCTTGGAATCTGCAGGTAGAGGTGTGGAAGAATGCTGTCTGAAACTCTAGAAAGTCACAGGTCATCAATACTGAGCTACATGGTCAAGTAGTCTAACTCATTATAATGGCAGCTTTCTATAGATTCCATTTTCTTTGTGGAATGGCACTATTTTTATTACGGTTCTCATTATTGTTGTTTTGATTGTTTTACAGTGTAGTCCAATGCATGTCTTTTCAGTTTTGTTGTTAGTCTCTGTGGATTCTCTTCAGAAGCACACATATGAAAATTAAATAAATAATGCTGGCCCATTTCAGAAATTAAAATATATCTTAACATTTTTCATAATGTAAAAGAACAGTTAACTGATAGATAAGACACAAGTGGTCTATCTTAACCAGACAGCTTCCCCCCTTTCCATTATAAATCACACCCATTTCTTTTCAGTCAGAATTTTACCTCATCACCTCAGAATTGTATGCTATTCTCCTATGACCAGATTACCATTGCCGACAACATCACAAAACTGAAATTCTGCCTATTACCTTTTCTTTACAATAAGGAACAGTCTAGTGCAGGAAAGCAGAGATTTAGCAAATGTGTCTCAAGTCTTCTAAGCAAACACTTTCCCACTTTGTTTTACAGCACTTCAAATAAGAATTCGTGTGCCTCTCCTGAGTGAGGTAAACACTTTAGGCTCTGTTCAGACACTTAATCCATGTGGTGAGGCATGCAAGGAGAGGAGTTACACTGCACACATGGTAAGAGCACATGGACACTTCACACCTACAGAAGACTACTTAAGTAAAGACACGGTCTTTGACAATACAGTACTAATTTCCTCATGCATATACGTCTACAACAGTAGATAGCAAAGTAATGTCATGAAACAACTGATATAGTCTTAAACACAGTGAGTGCAATCTAGCCACAATTAAGCTGTTTTTAGGCCCATTAGTTTAATGGGAGAGTAAAGCATCTGGTTAGTTTAAAAACCTTACTAGTGGCTTTGTTTTATGAAGCCTTGAGGAAGAGCTAAATCCATCTGGTACATTTTGAGACTGTTGTTTTTTAAAAGGTGTCGCAAGGCATGAATTAATTAAGTAAAATAAAAACTGAAATAGATATTTTAGCAACTTTTCACCTTAATGTGATTCTGATGTATTCATATTCTCATATTTAGGAGTACAGAAAGGCATATCAAAATGCTGAATATACTTACATTAACCTAGTTGTGGCTTTTTTGCTGACTAAATCAATTTTTTGAATCTGAGCTTGACAAAATGCTGCAAAGCTTCCTGGCTGTGCTTTTTTCATCATTCTTTCATCTGCATTTTCTGCATCAGACTTTATTTTTTCATCATTAAGCACATTCAGACTGGGAAGAACTTTAAGTAAAGAGTGCCTTTTAAGATGAGAGAAAGCTATGTTAGTGCTAGAATAAACACAGTTTATTATCATCTCTGCTGTAAGGATGATGGTTAGGAAGATGCATTTTCTTGTTTAACTACATAACTATTTACTTGAAAGACAATAAAACATTTTGTGATTCTTTAAAGATGAAACAATGCACTTCATTTGATTATTGGACCATATATATAAAGTTCTGATCCAAACCAGGCAGCAGCTCAATACAAGGGATTAGATGTGGGAGAGGTAAGTTTGGGTCGCCTGACATTTAAAACAAAAACAACCAGAAAAGTAGCTATGGGGTTGCCCAAGTTGGATTAGGTGATGATACTGGGGAAAGGGGGTGTTAAACTCTCCTACTTCCCACTTGCTGCTTCCTCAATTGAAATTTCACCCTTGAAGCTTCAAAAATCCAACTGAGGAGAGAAAAATATATGTGAATCGCTATCTTTTTCTTTCTCTTGTGGGCTGCTTCCCTACTATGATACTTCCCTAATTGAAATTGCGCCTCTGTAGTTTCAAGGAGGTCAACTGAGAGGAAGAGACAACAGGTACATGCCTCACTTTTTTCTTATACATGGGCTGGAATTTTAAATTTGTTTTATGGGAGAGCATGGTGGTCATTTTGGGCACTGCAATTTCACCCTGAAAAAGCACTTTTGGGGGGGCCGCGATCTTGTGCAGGTCACTTGACTCACGCAGGAGCATGGCCCTGGAATACAGTGTCCCAATTTTTCACCTCGACATGTTGGATGGTATGCTCATGATGACCTAAGGCAAATAAAGAAGCCCTTGCTTGTTTGGGAGCTCCTTATATGTACTGGGGATTCCAGATCAGGAATTCTGGAAGCACAGTAATTTTATGGTAGGGACAAACTTATAGGATCCCCCAGGCCAGCATAAGTAAAGGTAAAGGGACGCCTGGCCGTTAGATCCAGTCATGACTGACTCTGGGGTTGCGGTGCTCATCTCGCTTTATTGGCTGAGGGAGCCAGCGTATAGCTTCCGGGTCATGTGGCCAGCATGACTAAGCTGCTTTTGGCAAACCAGAGCAGCACACGGAAACGCCGTTTACCTTCCCGCCGGAGTGGTATCTATTTATCTACTTGCACTTTGTGCTTTCGAACTGCTAGGTTGGCAGGAGCTGGGACTGAGCAACGGGCGCTCACCCCATTGCGGGGATTCGAACCACCGACCTTCTGATCAGCAAGTCCTAGGCTCTGTGGTTTAACCCACAGCGTCACCGCATCCCCAGTACCACCCACATCCCAAGCCATATTCTTTATAAACAATTACAATATCACCAAATTTAGACTCAAGCTAGCCAAGGTTAAACACTTTTAAGTTCCATGGATTTCAGTGGAAAAGTTAAGTATATGTTGAACACTTTCTTAACTGAAATATACCATCAACCTGATGGACAGATGCCCAAGGAAAAACAATGAACTAAAACCACTTAATTTTGGCTGGCTCATATTCCTTGCTTCTATAAATAACAGCATAGCTACAACAACAGCAAAATGTTTCTTGATTTTTTGTTGTGCAATAGTATTAGGTGATAGCACTAAACTGATAAGTCCACACTGCATGTGCAGGTCTATTAGAAACAATGTTGAATAATGATATATTGAAAAGATGCCATATCAAGTTGATTAATGTTGGAAAGTAAGGTTTCTTAGAGCCATGGGATCTTAACACTAGTTTTTCCAGCTGGGTTTCTCCTAGTGGCGGCTGAATCAATATTTCATTTAGTGAAAACTTCCTGGTGAATATTCTGTCACTTAAGAGGTTCTATTAATCATTACTGCAATGAAACACTTTCCCCCTAGGAGTGCTCAAACTGATCCCAGGGTTTAATTTCTAAAAAGTGATTTCTTAGTACTTCAGCTTCCTCAGTGTTATCACTGGCTGGACATGAAAGTAGGAAACCTATTGGGAAATTTTACAACTAATTCCTTTGTTGGTATCAAGGGGTTATGTAAAGTTCACTGAAACATATTGCCTGAAGTTATAGTGAATGCTGAATTCAACAAATCCATACTTTATAGTATCCCGTTAGATAAATTAATCTCTTGTCCAATTATGAAAGCTCAGTTGGTCAAATAACATCGGAGGACCTTGATGGCACAGGAATTTCAAGGATTTTTAAAACTGGGCTTGCATGGAGCAGCAATTAATTATATGTAATATCAACCATTAAAAACAATATTGCTACAAATGGTAAGACAGTTATGTTGTTATATAACATGCACTACTTTAATAAAATTACTTTGTCTTTTACAATCACAGTACCAGTTATCTTCATCATGCAAGAATATAAATACATATTCACAAGTAATGCTGTGCTAGTCAATTTCTACATTTTTCTGCATATATGTTGCCTCATCTGCACCTGTCATATAAAACATGTTTGGAACAAGGGTCTGCTCAATTGGTATGACATGGAACCAGTTCTCATGGTGAGATCAGGAATGGATCTCGGGCTCATGGTACCCTCCTTGCCTGTTCCCTAATTACATACAACGGTTAATAACTGACTGATATATTGTGTTTATTCAAAAGTTGGATCTCCCTGATCCTCTGATCTAAACACTTCTAGCATGATCCAAATTTTTGTGGGTTTCCAACTTTGTAGGGAATGAGGTTCGTCTGTGTGTGTGTGTGTGTGTGTGTGTGTGTGTGTGTTTGCATATATGTGTAATAGGACTTTCGGCTGAGCTGATCCATTTTTAGAAAAATGGGTTTTCCAAAGTGAGTCAGCCAAGTTCCATGTGGAAAAGAGATGATTGAAAAGAATCTGAAAGCATAACCAAAACAAGCATAGAAAGGAATGTGAAAAAAGGAAGATCATTCTAGCTTTAGAGATATCTTACAATTATTTGAAAACCAAAAGAAAAGTTTATACAAGGTAGAATGACATACAAATCATTACTAAGAATGGAAATGAACAGTATAGCTTGGTTATCATTGTTTGCTTCCACATGAACCCAATTTGATAGCCGTTTTAAATTAGACCGGGAGTCACCTAGCAATTGCTAGTCTACATAAACAAGTATCAGCATTGGAGAAAGAGCTACCATCATGTACAACAGCAATTGTACTTTCAAGAAACAGGAAATACCCTTTTACAGATGTATTTGTTGAGCCACTTGAAGTCCAAAATGAACATGACTTTTTTTTTTGTAAGGAGACCAGGGAGAAGCAAATAAATTAAATAAAATGCATGTTTGAAGCGGATGTAGTTTTAATAGCACTGATTTTGAGGAGATGGGATACTGTATTTATGAATGTCTGATGTTTCACTAGATTCCTGGATTAGATGCTATGAATCTGACCCTGGGTTGCTGAGAGAGCTCCAGAGAGCAACCCTCAGATGCCATCTCATTCAGCAAAGCTCAGAAGATGCTTCCTAATGAGATGCTGATCTACCCTGTCAGTGCTGTTATTATGTGCAGGGTTTGTTGTTGTTAGTTTTGCCTCTTGGTGAACTGGAGCAGAGGTAGTTTTAGGGCAGTGTGAGCAGTTTGGCCGCACTGGATGCAGAGCTGTATTGGGTGCTGCAACAATGTAGAACCAAGTTTGAGAGGCAGGGGGTACCAAATTTTAGGCAGTGTTGCATAGGGCAACACTGAAATTTGAGAGCCCAAAGTTCACCACTGACTGGAGAAAGAGGAGACCACCAACTTGGATAGTTACAAAAGTGGCTTACGCAAATTCATGGAAGATAAAGACTAATAGGCATCCTCACTATGTAATACCTCCAGTTTCAAAAGCAGTATACTTCTTGGCACTGAAGGATCCAGACTAGCTGAGTTCAATGAGATTAACTCTTGCATAAAGTCTGCATAGGCTTGCAGCCTAAGTGAGCTGAACTTAGTTGAAATCAGTGGAACAAGTTAGTCAAGAACCACAGAAAGCACTAGGAACTAATTGTAATTAACTTGACTTCTTTTCTGTGCAAATAATGATTGTAATCCTAAGTATTGGCAAATCTTTTTTTTCAGAACAAGAGACAATCATGGTTTTGTTTTCACATTCCCTTTCATCTGTGATGTATGTTGCTTCTATAAAACCTTGGGAAGAAGGGAGAAAAGGAGAGAGGAAGTGAAACAGCTCCCCAAAAGTACATTTCACTATTATTTGGTTAAAGGCATAGCTGGCCACCCTAGAGGAAGAAAAAAGAACAAAATCTCAGCCACCATATTGATACTCAGCACTTGTCACAATCTCTTACTCTCATCTGGTTACCTCCAGTTCTCTTCTTGAAGAAGTGGATTTCCTTGCAAGGATAATTCTCTTAGGCTATCACAACCACCAACCCACTGAATGACACTGTTAAGATCTGCATTTGTTAAGAAAAGTACAAATAAAATAAATGGAATAATTCTTTTATTGCTGTTGGGATCACAACAAATTATTTTCAAATAATTGTCAAATTCAAAGAAAATTAATTAAATCAAGTTCATCGTTCCAGAGATTATTAAATGTCATCACTAAAAGTCAACCCATTTCACCCCTCCTAATCATTGCAACATAGATTATGTTCACCATATTGGATTGTTATAGGATGCAAATTTGGACAAATTTCATTTGTTTATTTAATCACTCCATGAAACTTATTGCTCTCTTTTCTTTTGATTTACCTGAACACTGAATTTTCATGAATGCTATTTGGTATGCTGTTTATCTTTGTTATATTGGTAGATGCCTGGCCAGTCTTTTTTCTTGGCTAAGGACAGTTATCACTCATCAAATTCAAAATCCCTTGCCTACTACATGAAGGCATAGAAACTAAACCAACCAAGGCTTAATATAAAGTAAAAATATATAATTACAGCAATATAAGGATACAAAGTAATTATGACTGCCTTATCAAAGTAAGACTCTAAATCAGAATGAGTAACTTGAATTAGAAACACACAGAAGTTATAGATGCTATTAAAACAACAACAACAACTAATGGCGTTTTAATTTGAACTGTTGTCTATTATGTTGTAATACGTATTTAAGTATTACTTAGATAAACTGTCCTTTATATATGATGAATGGTTGAGGAGAAGGCCTTGGAATTGCCCACTTGCTCTCTACTTTTCCATTGTCCTTAACCATGTAAAGGCTTCTGTCAGCACCACCTTAAGTATTATTCAAGCTAAGCAAGATTTACTCTTAACCAAGGTTATATCTGGGTTTCAATCCTGCACAAGGGCAAACTCTCAGGACTGCTCAGCACCACAGCCTCAGCCATGGCTAAGCATAGCAAAGATTTGTGTTGGTGAAGAGATAATGTGATTCTGGGAGTACAGAAAATTTGAATACCAGCTCTAAACTCCATGCTTATGAACAGTGCAACAAACAATATAGGCATTTTATAGCTCCCTCTGTATATGTGTCAACAATCGGGCTGACTTATATTTTACAATGCAGCATCTGAAACTCCTGACAACAAATGTCCCTCCCATTTATCTTTTAAACTCACCTAATAAGCAGTTGTTACTGATATCTAGCTTTTCCAAAGACACACACGAAAAAAGAGGTGCAAGTTGAGTCAAACTGAAAGAAAAACAACCAACATTTTAATAGAAAGTCAATGCAAAACTATCTTAACCATGGGAGTGAAAAAGATGGAACAGGTATTGCAGAACTATACCTTCAAAACCCAAATATTTTTGTATCATTTGGTAGCAAACTGCCTGTTAGCTATCCAAGGTGCTAGAAGGTAATTGTAACAGTTTTCCATGTAATAACAGATAACATTTATCAGGCTTCAGGAAATACCATAAGAACTATGGTTTTCAAAAGTAATGAAATGAACTTCCTTAGAGAAGAACAAGCAGTTCTGTGGAAGGTTTAGTTTCCACATAATCCCCTTTAGTGGATGCTGCTCTTGGGACAGAACAAAGGTGATCTCTTCCAATCAGTGGAGTGGAGATACTGCACTCTTATCTTAATTATTAGAATGAGAAATAAATGATGCAGACATTGATTATATGCAATCTATTTGGCACACTTATTCCTACTTTTTTTCTTAAGATTCCTCCCCCTACCCCACAGCTAAATATAAAAGCAAGAACACCCACCCTTGTAGCTTAGAGACACTCTGAACCTCCTCATACAGATATTTACTGCTTTAAGGAAAGCTTGGTATTAAAAAGAAAGAACCCTACCCAAAGACATTTGTAATTGTAGACATATTGCGCCTTGCACCATCTGTTTGTTTTATAGTATATTTAACTCAAGCAGCACCTGAAGTCCTCAGAAACTGCTTCCCATGCAAAAGGTTCTTAAATGCATGACAACACAACCTTGCAGCCATTAAATTTCCAAGATGTTATTCCATTTTAAAATATACGTATTGCCTTTCTTGTATTTGTCAACAAGAAAGGCTTTCTTGTTATACTAACAGAAGGAGGATTATTGAGGAGTATTTAGAGTTGAAGGCTGCAAGCCAGCAGCTTTGCAATTTTGGGTGGAAGTTTCACAGTAATGGGTCAAAGCAACAGCTAAACATTTTCCAGAACAGAGAGTTGACAAACATTTTGATCACTGAAAGCTCAAATTGTGGCCATCCTGGATTACAGAAGTTAGTCTGTTTGAAATACTTTGGCAATAGAAAAGTTAGACTGTGGTTTAATGGTGTCTCCTGTTCTTATCAACTAAGTCTTACTCAGAGTAGACCAGTTGGAATTAATGAAGCTAAGATAGTCATGTCCTTTAATTTCAATGAATCTACTCTGAGTTGGAAACCCTACCAAATCTCTGGGCAGTATATTGAAATGCTCTAACGGAATGAGAACAGAGCACACAGTAAAATCATAGATGTAGAAGAACTCTGAATGCATTACATCTTATGTTGCTTGTTAATAATGGCATTTAGGGTGTCATAATTTAGAGAACTGGATGTCTTACTTGCCATTCAGATCTAAAATTCTTGTCCTGTACTATACAAGGAAAATCCTTTTTTTCAGTCTGTCATTCTATAGCTTCCTTTTCACTGGCGGTCTTTGTCTTTTTTTTTCTTTTTCTTTTTAGAAAATTCAAACCAGAAAGACAAAGGACATTACAGAAAACTTAATACCACTTGACCTTGTCCCACTAGCCCTGGGCATTAAAAGGATATAAATTACAAAGACGACACAGAAGTAAAAGATATTTTTTTAAAGTCCAATAGCTTCCTTTTTCTGGTATCATTTAAAGCCAAACAGTCGCAAAGGCAGGACAAAGACAGTCTGGGAGACTTATATGAAGAAAGCAAAACTGAAACAAACTTGAAAGTTAAATGTATGTGGTAGTGGGGGTCGGGGGTCGGGGAGGAGAAGCAGCAAAGTGCTGAAGTGTATACTCCAAAATATACACACTAAATACACATTTTGTCAAAATCCATTTATTGCACTTCTCTGCAATGCGGATAGTTTTTTTTATGGATGCTCACAGACTTTTCTTCTGTGTTATACAATTGACTTATCTTGTTTATTATTCAAAATAAAATAGCCACTTTTGCTGAATTAAAGATGCACAAGCGTTAAAAGAAAAAGGCAACACTTCATATTGATAAAAAATAATAAAATAAAATGATACTTGATCATTACATAGTGCATCTTGTAAAATATTTGTTTGGGTCATGATTCAGACAAAGCAAAGGCATTTTAAGTAAAAATTCAAGGAGAAGTTTAAACATATGTTTGAGGATGTGATCCCATGCCCACTTACTTGGGAATGAGTCCCATTAAACTCAATCGGTCTTACTTTTGAGTAAACATATATAGAATTCCACTGCATATTTCTTAAACAATCAATGGTACTTAAAAGAGGCAAGTCTTAGGAGTGATTCAGAGGTTTCAGCTGGTGCAGAATGTAGCAGCTAGGTTGCTTATGGGGGCAAAGTACCACCCGTTTATAACACCCTGCTTGGGGGATTTGCACTAGCTGCCAATCTGTTATCAGGCCAAGTTCAAGGTGTGGGTCCTAAAATATAAGGCCCTATAGAAGCTCAGGCCAGGTTACTTGAGAGACCATCTTATCCCTTATACAACCAATAGATTGCTGTGGTCTGCAGGGGACTTTTTTTTGCAACTTCCAAAGATCTCAGAAGCCAACTCCATAGTAACTTGGAGCAGGACTTTTACTATGGTTTCCCCTGTTCTGTGAAATAGCCTTACTGTCACTATACGACAGGTGCCCACTTTCTGGAAACAACTGGAGACATTTTTGTACTGTCAGACTTTCCCAGCTAGATAAATGGGTCTTTCACATGTATGTCTACTTTGTTAGGGTTTAGTCTTGTTTTAAATGCATTTGCTATAGCTTGTCCCCACTGTGGAAGGACGTGTGGATCCAGAATTGGTTAAAACCGTGTTCATGGAAGGCAATCTTACTTGGCTACGAGTGATCGCCAAAGAAGAAGAAGAATGCTCCCCAATCTCTTAACAATGGTTCAGAGATCTGGAGAACCCCTCAGACTTGCACACTTCCTTTCCTTCTCAACCTCATATGCTCCTCGGTCCCTCTTCTTTTCTAATTATTCCTTCTCTTTTCAGCATTAGCTGAAACAGAGTTTGAAATCACAGTTAGAATCAGGTTTCAAATGCTTATTTTAAAGCTGCCTCTCCTGAGCTAACCATGGTTGGTGTTGAAATAGAAGGGTAGGGAAAAGTATTGAAAGCCCGAGAAGGAAGGAACAGGAGAAGGGTGCTCTTGCTCTCTTAACCACGGAAATTCCTACATGATACAACTTATAAAACTTGATGGACAACTACTTTGAAAAGGGGGAAGGTATTCTGCTTAATAAATATATGGTACATATGGAAATATTATTACTGTTATTATATATTTTTATCCCACCTTTTCCCCTGATAGGGACTTGAGGCACAGATAAATAAGGACAGCTTTGAAATATGAAAATATGTTCTTCTCACATCATGCAGATATAATGTACTTCATTCTTTTAACAGGGGCAGTCATCCAGATAAACATACTGTTCCAATTTTTAATATGTGCAATGCTTAAAAAAATATTACAAGTCACCTATCAGTATTTTGTCTGCTAAAACTTTATTAGGCATCCATGTTTACCTTTAAAAATCAATTATTCCTATTATAAACTAAAGATGAAGACCTGTTATCATCTATTAGTTGCAAATTAGACTTTCCTACTAGAGCTTTATTCTTAAGGAATATATAGATTCACAGTCCTAACATTCATAGGGGCTTCCAGCAGTCAACAAAAAGGAAATGACACTCACTGCACACTCTTAAGAAGAAATCATACAACTGCATCAGCTGCAGGATAAAAGCAAAGGAACAGCTTTTCTTTCAACAGCTTACTTCATTACATTCAATCCTTCTGTACAGAACATCCAATCACTTATGCCATAGCAGAAGCATATGGAGCTGCTTAGAACATGGCCACATTGGTAAAGAAACTACAAATATCAACTACTGAACTACTACATTTTTTACTGCTTTAATCATCGATTCTGCTGATATTGTCATCCATTCCAGCTATATTTATAGTCATGCCTATCCACTTCATCCTCATTCTCACTTTTGCTCAAACGATTTATGTTAAAGATGTTGACACATACAGCAGAGGTACGGGAAGCTTTTCCTGCTAGAAATGTCAGCCAAATATCCACTCAGCTATTATGACAGAGTGCTTCCTTCCACACAACAGGAAGCACTTCACCAGCTGTCGACTGCAATATACAGCAGCAAAGGGAGGGGAAAGAGAGAAGTCACACAACAGGGTTCAATATGTATGATAGGCCCATGGCTGTATGCTTTGTATGTAGAAGGACCCAGACTTGATTCCTTGTATTTTCAGTTTTAAAAGGGCCTGAACTTTATACAGTCGTACCTTGGGTTACAGACGCTGCAGGTTACCGACGCTTCAGCTTACAGACTCCGCTAACCCAGAAATAGTACCTCAGGTTAAGAACTTTGCTTCAGGATGAGAACAGAAATCGCGCAGCAGCAGAGCAGCGGCGGCAGCAGGAGGCCCTATTAGCTAAAGTGGTGCTTCAGGTTAAGAACAGTTTCAGGTTAAGAATGGACCTCCAGAACGAATTAAGTTCTTAACCCGAGGTACCACTGTAATCCACCCCCCCAAAAAATATAATATTATTAGTTTTACCTGTTTTGTGAGATAAAAAGTATCTGTAGCAAAGGCAGCCAATATGTTGAAAGCTTTTCCATTGTTGAGATGCTGTTGTCTTCCAAGTATAATTCTCTTAGCAAAACATGATTTTCCAGGCTGGGGAACTAAACATAAATCAATAGCATATTAACATATTATTATAGCACATTGCCTATCATACTAAAATGACTAAGGCTGCAATCCTATTTGCAGTTACTGCAGCATAAGTTCTTAATAGGTTTTTGAAATATTATTGTTCATTTAATATGCTGTGAGCCACTTTGAGCACAATTTTGTAGGAAAATGGCATGCAAATAAACAGCTGATGATGTTACACACACACACACACACACACACACACACACACACAGAGGTAGAGAATATACATATAAATGGGACCAAAATTAAATAAAGGTGCTTCAGTCTCTGATGTTCCTTTGAAAACTGAAATATATACTCAATAATGTATATAGTGACCATTCAACAGCAGCAATGGGGGGGGGGATATGATTCTGTGTACCATACATGTGCATACAGGTGTGTGTGTGCATGGATCTGCCCAACACTCCTTTCGCAACACATTATTTCAGAAATAAGACGAAATTTGAAGTCTTATAAAGGGGTGACGCTATGTGATTCCCTCTCAGGATGATCCAACAAAACCTTATGCATTGATAAGAATGGGGCACTCCAAGTGTCATCTTAGAAGAGGCAATGCACCTTCTCTATTGAACATGAAGGAATATATTATGTAATATAATGTATACTGTAGCACATAAATACATCTTTAGAAACCCAAAAGTGTGCTTTTTATTCAGAACTGCTGGTTTTTCTCATCTGCAAATATAATCAACTGATAGTGTTGGATGCTTCAGACCTTCCACCAAGTGGATAGAGCAATCCATGGGTGGAGGAGATCTGCTACCAGAGATGTCTTGGGAACAGTGCACAGGATATTTAGAGGTGACTGCTATCGCAGAGAAAGCTCACTGTTGCATTGCTTCCAGGTAACAATCCAGCAGATTCCTCAGAAGAACATGTAGTCATCTGGTTGGCCACTGTAAGAATATGACTGTCTTTGGTCTGATCCCTGAATGGGTCTTCTTGTTTTTTTTTTTTTTAACTATACCAAACTTAAAACTGGCACAGCTATTTTTCTTCTCATTTAAAGCAACAGAAAGAGAAAAATGAAAAAGCAAAAAAGAGAAAATCGGGGTGCCTGGCATGAGCCTAGAAAACAACAATTTCTCTACCACAGATTTTTCCCCATGCCTAGAATTGCTCTGTAAGACTTCTTTAATTGGATAACAGCCAAGGTGTTGTAGTTTTTTTACCTCATTGAAGTTATTCCCTTGTAACTTCAGAATTTGAAGAAGGCCACAATTTTCAATGCCATCAATATGAGTAAGATGATTAAAGGAACAATCTATATACACTAGAGTAGGAGTATGAGATAGTCCTTTGGTGCTGATCAATTGATTGTGATCAATAACAAGTCGCTGAAGATTTTTCAATGACTCCAATCCACCTAAAAAGTAAAGTTACAATATTTCAAAGCGTTGAAATAAAAAGATACATTGGTTTTGACTTAAGGAATCAGAAGTACAACAGGCTTATATTATATACATAAAAAACAAGTATGTTGCCTCTATTTCCATCATCATACTAAATAGTTACTAAGCATGAGAAGGTATTAACATATCTAGTCCATAATATGATTGTTTATCGAAATCTTACTTATTTTTGAAATCAGTAACAAGTCATAATAGCTTCCCCTCAGCACATTTTGTATTTTATTCTCCATTTGTTAAAACCATGTAGCATTCATAAACCATTCATAAACACCCCGTATTCTCTGTTTGAAGGGAAGTGGATTTATTTCTTTGCTGAATATTTATGTTGTATTTCCATTCAACAAATTCTCAAGGAAGCTTGCATGATCAAAAATACAGAACACTTAAATTACATCTAAAATACATAAAATTAAAGAACATATTAACAATAAACTATATAAGAGCAACATACAATCACATGACAAAAAAATTGAAAATAAAATCAGGACTGATAAAATGGCCTTTGCCTAGTGCTGGAGTGACATTAATAAAGGTGCTAAGCCAAATATTGGTATGCAGTTGTAATTATTTTTATTGGGACCCATGGAAGGGATGGGGGGAAGTCAGGAGATTCAGAGTAATCTCAGTATTTGGATTCTGAATTGATGTTCATTGTGTGTTTATATTTTTAAAAATCAAATTTAAAAAGTTTTTTTTTAAAAAAAAAAAAGAAAGGTGCTAAGTCAGGTTGCAAAAGAATTGTCCAGGTCTGGACACTACCAAAGAAAAGGCACTTTCTCTAGTAACTACCTGCAGCATCTCACCTGGTGGGTCCAATTAGAGAATGACATTCAGTTAAGTTAGCTGTGTGCATGTTGTTTGTGCACCTTTACATCATAGAAATATGATGTGAAAACATAGTAAGAGACTGCTGGATCCATTTGAATGCCCCTCTAGCCCAGGGTTCTGCTTTCACAGTTGCCAACTGGATGCTTACAGGAAGCCCATAAGCAAGACCTCAGTGCACATAGCTATTGTTGTTAGCTATCCTTTCATAAAATCATCTCATCTTTTAAAGGCATTCAAGTTGGTGGCCATCACTACACCTTGTGGGAGTGAATTTCAACTTTAATTAGACAAAAAGCAGAGTGGGAAAAGCACAGAACAGTGAATAACAGATACTGTTAAGAAATCTGTAGGGTGGAGGCAGGGAAGATATTTTCTGATGATTCTTTTGTGCCACAAACATTGGTTGCCATACATCCAGATTTTCCTGGACGTTTCAGCAATTTCCACCTGGGCACTGTTTCCGACGACCGAATCCTGGCTATGCCTGGGAAATTCTGGATGTATGGCAAACCTAGCTATAACGTACAAAGTGGTGTGTGATGTTGAGTGATGCTTTCCCAGTTTTCTTGTTTTGAAAGGAAAACAACTTTTTGTGACATGGTATATGTGCTCACTGCTTCCTTTTTGTCTGCAAAACACCAGTGGAGACAGAGAAAGAAACTAAAGTCAGTACGCTAACCTTTCTATTATTTGAAGTCCAACTCTTTTATGGACTGGAAAATCTACAGTGCATACTTGCAATATGCTCTAATACAAATGTTGTCACATATTGTTCCATATAACACTTTGATTATCCATTATTCAAAATGATTTTTTTGTTAGAATTAGGGACATGATCTAACGAAGAAATTTGCATGTGTAGCAGAGAACTATGTGTGCCGTGGAGACATCTTGCTTTTACTATAGCTGTTCCTACTGCCAAGTCACAAGATGTTCTTAAACTTGAACTACAAATAGGCTCATCAGCTCTGGGAATTGTGAGGCTAAAAAGTTTACTGAAAGCTTATTTGGACTGAGGTCCAAGTTTCAAACCAGGAACTATGCCCTGAATTTCAGTTTAAAATACCGACAAATATTTCTGCTGACATGAAAAAATAGATCCAATATTAATATAGCAATCAGCAGCAAATATCCTACTATCTATAACCAAAAGCCTCTGCACTGAGTACCAATCCTGCACTTACTCACTTGAATATAGCAATCAGCAGCAAATATCCTACTATCTATAACCAAAAGCCTCTGCACTGAGTACCAATCCTGCACTTACTCACTTGAAAGTAAATTGCATTGAATTCAACAGATACCCATTAGACTGTACTGTTAAAATGTCACAAGTTCTGCATTACATGAACTAAGTTTTCTCAGATTTTTTTAAAAACTAAGAATCAGACTACTGGTTTAAATATGATTTCCACTAGGACAGATTTGGGTACCATTCCTCAATTACTAAAAAACAATTTCAAACTTCTAAATTTAAACGCAACATTGCAAGTCAGCGGTTTGGAATCTGCTGTTAAATAATCTGGAAAGCTAACCTGCACCACCTAGTGGATTTATGGAATATAAAAGAGTTATTTAGACTTGTCACTTTGGATTCATTTTTTTCTTTAGGAAAGTCCAGTTATCATCCCCTCCTGCTGACATAAAGCATAATAACACTATATCTAATAACAGGTTGAACTCTTGCTTGGTGCATTATCTGTTTTTTGAAATAAACCTTGGGATCACTCAAATCGCATTGTAAGGGGTTAAACTAAATGTTTCATCAGGAGTGGCTGTTGTGGTTGTGCTCTGCTACCATCCTAATATTGGGGTTGCTGCTATTTAATGGAATGGTGTCAAGTGATGCAGGGGGGTGGAAAGCATTAGGACTGTGTGGGCACACCAGAGGAAATACTGGATTGGTTCTGCCTGTGTGCCAGTGCAGTCCTGGATTCACCTGCTACACCACTGTCCTGGTAAGTGGTAGCAATGCTTCCCCGCCCACTTCCGTGTGCCATTAGTAATCACATCACAGTGTTTTATTAAAAACGAAAACGGGAATTTCTTTTCCTGGGGCTAATAATTGGTGTATGCATGTCAGAAGTAACAGTAGCGAGGGAAGGGTTAACATTTCCTTCCCACAGGCTCCTTGCCTGCTATTAATTTTAAAAAAGAGCATGTGCACACACTATCTGACAAGTTTTCCAATTATACATTTTGTGTCATGTGTAGTTTGGCACGGTCTTTTTGGGGGGCATGGCGAGGGGCATGGTTGGCAGGTACTGAAGGAGGTGTGGAATTACTAACACTTCAAAAAAATAAAATAGCATACTTTTCTGTTTCTGGATCCCCTGTAGAGTTGGAAAGGACCACGAGGATCATCTACCCCAGGCAATGAAGGAATCCTTTGGTCAATGTGGGGATTGAACCAATGACACTGAGATTATCTTTGTACTATCTTTGAATTGTTAAGATGTTATTAAATCTATTAAATCCCACAGCTTCGTTAAAAGCTTAGTCTCTATTGGTATAATAATATGTGATGCTTTATTTTAAGGGTTCTGCATAACTCGGAAGGTAACAAAGCTTTATATTTACTAACTAAAGCTGGTTCCAAAAGGAATATGTTTCTGATTTCAAAATTACAGTGGTGCCCCGCAAGACGAATGCCTTGCAAGACGGAAAACTCGCTAGACGAAAGGGTTTTCCGTTTTGGAGGTGCTTCGCAAAACGAATCTCCTATGGGCTTGCTTCGCAAGACGACAATGTCTTGCGAGTTCCTGCGGGGGTTTTTTCCTCCCCCCCTTTTTCTAAGCCGCTAAGCCGCTTATCAGCTGATCCGATAAGCCGATAAGCCGCTAATCCGTCAACGGGCTTGCTTCGGAAGACGAAAAAACCGCTAGACGAAGAGAATCACAGAACGGATTCTTTTCGTCTTGCGAGGCACCATTGTATCAATAACCTAGACTTTCTTTCTTTTTAGTTTATTTTTATTAGTTTTCAAATTATTATAAAACCATGAAGACAGAGGAAGAGTAACAAAAATTCAGAAAATATCCAACTTAAGGCATATTTGTAAATCCAGAACTAGTTTAAATGATTCTGATAATGAGCAGTCAGTATTCATAGAATGCAATACAATTTTAAAAAAATTTAAAAACCCCTTATTTTATCAACTGAGTTTAAACTATGTACTCTCTCTGCATTTAGTTTTACATGATGTGGAAAACAAAAGAGACACTAAGGACTAAAATGTTATATACAGACAGTGCAATTCACTGCATGTTTACTCGAAGTCCTACTATACTCAAAGGACTGACTACCAGGTAAGTGACAGCAATTTAAACCGCATTTTAGAGAAACAGACACAGAATCATTTGAACGGAATGTAATAAGGACTGGGGTGGGGTTGTTGCACCGCAACATCCAAATCTACCTAGGAAAACTCTACAGGACTCAGAGATGGAAAAGGAGGGGGAAATCTTTAAAAACACAAGTCTATCTTTGTGTAATTCCATAAGGTGTTTTTTTTAAAAAAAAAACTATCAATATGTGATTGTGTAACATGAAATGCAGCTTACAAACCAGACCTCCCCCAAGCAGTTGATGAGGACAGAAAAGCAGGCTCCAAGTGGTTTTCTTGAACATCTACTTTCTCATTCAAACTCATCTCATTTACGGGTAAGCACAGTGCTTTCATTGTATATACAGACAGGACAGGAGGCTTTTGCCTCATTGGCCCTGTAGTCTTCATATCCAAGACTCATCAATTCATATTATGTCACTCTCACATTAATCTTTCTGATATTCTACCTCAGGAAATCCATCTGAAACAAGTAATCCTTTACAGTACTACTGGCACCGAAGACAGATTGAACACAGATTCCAGCATTTCTGCTACCAATCAGTCCACCTTGTTGGTTTACCTTGGATTACTGATCTTTGAGATTTAATGAACACCAACAGTCACTATTCCAAGCAGAAGCTTGTGCCTAAGAAATCTGTCACTTTAATATAGAAAATTTAGCAATCTAAAACATAACCAACAGGATTGGGTGCATTGACATTATAAATGTTCACATTTAAATTAATATTTATATACAAGATTTATATACTATAAGTAAAATAGCTTCTTAACCTTTCATTTTCAATGTTGTAACCTTTTTGGGGGAGGCAGAAACTTTGGTATGACATCATATAAAGAGGCTTTACTGGAAAGAAGCATTCATTCAGCTACCTTGACACTATTTTGCATAACAGGAGACTAATAGCAACAGTTTTGGAAATACAAAATAAATTATAATGTCATTCTTTGGTTCATACTCCCCTTTGTTTATTATGTGCAGACATCTTATTTGCACATGGGGATTTTTTTGGCTACTTTTATTTTTTACCACAGTAAGATAGCCAAGGCAGCTTTTGCTTTTATTCAGCCGAGTGCATGTTTCATTGCTGATTCATCAGCTGAATTCTCAGGTTTTGAAAACCAGTTTCCTAATATGTTACTTCATTAAATGAACCACAAATCAGATATGTACCTTATTTTACTAACCATACTCATGTACACTACAGCCTGGATTCTGTTTCTTTGTCTAGCATGATCAACAAAAGGAACCCTGGTTGAAACTATGAAAACAAGGGCAAAATTTATGAGACAACCAAGCAGATTGCAGCATGAGATGCACTGAGAGGGAAGGAGGAGAGCAGACATTGGGATCAACAGTGGGCCAAACGGAAGACAGGTCTTCCTTCAACTATGTCCGCAAATTTCTGTGAGCTTTCTTGTTTACTTTGCCTTGAAACAAGTTAATCAGCAAGACTGGCCATTTATATAAAATCTGCTCTCCACCACAGACACTGAGTGCACCAGGGAATATGCAGATGGACACCTATTTACTTTCCCTGGTAAATGAAAGTTGTTTACTTGTACTGAAGTGTAACTAGGAACCACAAGACTGCCCACCTATGACCTGACTCTCAGTGCTGAGACAACCACCATATTTTTAAAAAGAGCAGACCACAGAGGCTACTAACCCAAACCAATTAACAGAGGAGTTTATTGTTAATCACATAAAAATATCTTATTAAGAACATTTATTTACCTACTAATGGTTGCAGTTCTACTATTTATCAAAAGAAATAATCATTCCCTTACCAATTCGAGTGATTTTATTGTAGGAAAGTTCAAGATTCCAAAGATTAGTGCAGCCATATAAACCATGAAGGGATGAAATGTCATTTTTGTTCAGAATTAGAATGCAGAGATTTTCAAGATTCTCACAATTAATCCCTTTAATATTGTTTTCCTGTAAACAAACCAAATAAATATTTCAAGTTTTATTACATTTTTTTGAATGAACTAAAAATAATTAACAGTACAACCCTATTCATATCTACTCAGAATGCTCAATAAATTGAATGAGACTTATTGCCAGGTGTTTAGGATTGCAGCTCTTGCCTCTGATCCTGACTAAAACTGATACAAAAATCAGTTCATGCCCGGCTGAATTGGGAGGGAGGTTAGTTTTCGTAGGTTCCCCTGGGTGAGAGGCAAAGGAGTGTACTTATGGGATTACTATATTCTGCCTACCACATGGGATACACTTACTTGTGAGCTTTAGTTTATCATCTGTGGCCCTAAACTTTGTGCTGTACATAGGGTTATTGGGTGAAGGTGTTAAGATTTGTCTGGATGAGCCTTTGGCAGGCAGTTACAGTAAAACTGCTTCAATTCCATTCATTGTAGGCAAGAGAATATTTGAGTGGAGGGACTGATTACCACCTGGGATGGAGGTCTAGATGTTTGGCCCTTTTCAGCTCCTCCAGCAGTTTTTGATGGGGCTAGCCACTTAGTCCTCTATTTGCCAGGTCAGTCTGTAACTAAATTATGTTCATCCCTGATTTGACCTAGAAGGAGATGACCTGACATGTATTACTGCGACTCACATGCATAAACTGGGTGGGCATGGGGTAATTCAGCTGTACACATCTGGGTTCTTGGTACAGCACCAGACCAGTCTAGATGGTCAAAGCATTCCAGATCTTTGTGTTGGCATTGTCCATAGAAATAGAACCTTTTACCAGAAAACCTATTGATTTGGGGATGGGCTTAGAGGCACTGCATCTGTGTTAGACAGATAGACAGATCTGGGATGCTGTCAGTGTATTCACCACCCTGCTGATAAGCAGCCTCCCTGACCAGGCTGGTTACTAGCAAGGTGAAAGATATTCATATGAAGGTTGCTATTTGAAAATATTATGCTGGACTAGCTAGACCTTTGATTTGATCCACTAGGGCTCTTATGTTCTTATTGTATTTGGAGTGAATGTTTAACAGCACCTTTTGAAATAATTTTCACTTCAACATAGACTAAAAAATACATAGTAGTACCTCTGCATCTATGTATTTTAGATCTTTGCAGTTGCTGAGTCCTTCCAAAGAAAGCAATCCACAACGTCTGAGACTCAAAAATTGTAGCTTTGAACACTGTGACAATGTGGAGAGGCTGCAGCCTGGCAAATCTTGAAAGGTAACTGTGGTCACCTATACACATTCAATAAGAGAAATTTTATACTCTTGCAACATTTGAAATATATTTGCAATGCATTATACAAACTGTGATTTCAAACCATCCAAAATATTGTTTCTAGCTCAAAACAAAAAAGTTTGGGAAAATCCAAAATCATATCAGGGGGTGGGGGTAGAAAACACTTCATGACATCCAACACACCACAATGGAAAGATGTACTTCTTTGTTCAACAATTGTTCTATGCTACTGTAACTCGTTTTGCTCATCCACTACTCTGCAGGCTGTGTAGGAGGTGTAAAGTCTCTTGGAAGGTTGTGATCAGGTTGCCTAACTGCACAATACTGCCATAGTCCCCACCCTACCCTTTGCATCAACAGAACTAGAGCACACAGTGAACAAGGAATGTGGGAAAGAGTTTCTATAAAAGTCAGTAAATTATTCAAGCATTTTTGGCAAACTTTATGATTCCACTTCTTACTTCCTCTGAGGGGAATGTTATGTCAGCACTAAGAACCTACGAATAGCTCGCGATACATAAGCACTAAAAGGATTCACAAGACACTTGTACGACAGTTTTGAACTTGCAACTTTTACTCACCTGTTGCAGAGAATTCCAAGGGCCAGCCTGCATTATCATGGCAGTACTCAGAGGAGGCATCAGACCAGAGGAGCATTTCCGTGGCCTGCTTCTTTCAACTATTTTCTTCCCCTGGTGTTCCCTATAAATTCTAGACCAGGATTTACATCCTTTCATCCACGCTAACCTCTTCTTTTCAATAGAATCTGAAAGCACGAGCGGTTGCTCAGAAGAATTGACGGAATTCTCACATCTGGCCCAACGACTAGTGACTTCCTCATGAATTTCTTTTAAAGCAAGCTCTATTTTAATATTTTCAGATGCATAAGACCCATCTATCTGTCCAGCGCCTCCAGAATCTAGCTGAACATCCATGCTGATGCAACTGCTATGCCTGCTGTCTTCCTGATTAACTATTGTAATAGTTTCACTATTGAGAGCATTTGTATTACCATTTTCCTGAAATTCCACAGTTGTCAAAAAACGGCATCTGTCATCATTTCCTACATGCATCCTTTCATGTATTTCATCTTGTTTCTTTTTCTCATACTCTTTTTTCTGTGTTTCAACTTTCTGTTGCTTTTCCTCAATTAGTTTCATTCCTCCATATTTAGCTTCCTCCTGTTCTTTTACCTTTTTGATTTCTTCCTCCTTATTAGCTATTTCTAAAGTCTTCTCTGTATTTGGGGGGCCCATTCCCCTTTTTATTTTGGCAGTTTCTTCTTCCTTTCGTTCTTCTACCTGTTCTTCCTCCTCTTCTTTTACCTTTTTGATTTCTTCCTCCTTATTAGCTATTTCTAAAGTCTTCTCTGTATTTGGGGGGCCCATTCCCCTTTTTATTTTGGCAGTTTCTTCTTCCTTTCTTTCTTCTACCTGTTCTTTTGCTTTTAATTTCTTTGTTATTTTTGTAACATTATCAATATTGTCCAGTTTCAGTTGCCTTTCTGATTTTTCAGTTTCATCATCTTCTTTGACTTCTTTAATTATTTTTCTGTTTTTAGCCAACAGTTTTTCTTTATCCACATTTTCAGACTCCATTTTCTTTTCTATCACAAATTCTAGGTGGCCTTTTTCTGTCCTTTTCAGTTCTTCCAATATTAGTTGTTCTCGCTGAAGTCTCAAAATTTCTTTCTTCTTTTCATATTCTTCATGCCTCTTCATCTTTTCCTCAAGTTCTTGCCTCTCTTTTTCTTCCCATCTCTTTCTTTCTTTCTCCTCTTGTTCCTTCTTCTCTAGGGCCCTCTTCATCAATCTTTCCTGCTTTTCTTTCCTTTCCCTTTGCATCGCTTCTTGCAATTCTCTTTGTTTTTCTAGTTCTTTTTTCCTTTCTTTCAAGACAGGGGAATATGTTTTGTACACCAAGAAGGCTCTAAAGGTAGCTTGGATCTTTACAGCAGCCATATTTTGCAGTTCTGCCAAGTGTTGTCTTTCCATAGCTTGTTGTTCTTCGAATGCCTTCTTTTCTTCTTCTATTTGTATCTGTAAGTTATTAATCAATTCCTAAGCCCAAACAAAAAAGTAAGCATTTGTAAGAAATACCAAAATTATGACGTACAAATCATATAAAATAGAAACTGATATTAATGGTTCTATATTAAATAGGTTGCACATTACATAGGCATATTAAAACAGGCAGGTCAGAGGGAGGTGATGTCAATCTATTTGTAACATATATATTGAACTGTGTTCAATTTATTGTTCAGTGTATTGCTATTATATTGGCTCTGTTATAATAATAATATGAAATGAACTATTTGTAATTGTCCCAGCAGGTGTAGAAAAAGCATGTTGCTATGCTGAAAGAATAAACCTGGGGTGGTATTCAATGCTAGCATCATAGGTGCCAACTCCCTGCGGCCCTGGGTGCCTAAGCACCCACAAAATTCCCAATGAGGGGGCCAGGCACTCTCAAATTTCAATGCTAGGGCCATTCAAGCTGCATGGCACCCATGGTCCCAGGCACCCATGGTCCCAGGCACCCATGGTTATGGGGCCAAGAATCAAAGTAGACTTATTAAAGTTAATAGACATGACTATCTTAGATGCATTAATTTCAATAAGTCTACCCTATGATGGTTTGGGCATGACATGTGGACTGAGGATTATTTTCCTATACATAAACTACGATGCTACAATCTTATAAAAATTGTCAACATTCTTGTATGTAAATTACCTCATGCTGTCTCATTTGTTCTTTCCAAGACTTCTCCTCTTTCATCAGCTCCTTTTCCATCACTGCCTGTTGTTGCTGTACATAATATAGATCATCAATGTTAGCACTTCAATTAATGTTAGATTTAAGAATGTCTGACAGAGAAAGTGCATGTAAAAAAGTAACAGAAAAGGCTGGAAAATTATAAAAATCAAATGACAAAAGCTGAAACATTTACTAAACACTGTTCCTCTAGAAAATCATACTGGTCCTTTGATTGTTGGTATTCTTATAATAAACAATAAAGCAATGTTTCTGAACACACTCTTAGATAATATGTGTAGCACCAAAGAGAAATAAGGTCCTCTTTGTACCCTAAAGGAGCTGATTGCTACAATATAATTCTTTTCCTGTAATATTTGAAGTATGATATATATATATCAATGTCAGTGAAAAGCATGTCAGAACTTATCAATGACTAGCATATTATGAAGAATCAGTTCTTTTATTTAAGCTATATCTAGGTTAGCTACACACGGCACATATATGTTTAAATTATTATGCTATATTTGCATTATTTAATGTATTAAACTTTAATGTATTTCATTAATGTATGTTTTATATTTTATTTTTTCTGATGTTTATTGTTTTTTAATGCATTCAAATTCATTTCAGTCTAAAAACAAGATATACTAAATAAATAAAAGATACGACCCACAGGTTTTAAATATGTCCATTATCTACATTAAAATATTACCGCATGGAACATTTCTAACTTCATTCTTTCAGCCTCCAGTTCCTCCTGCCGTAGTTGCCTCCTTTTTTCCTCCTCTTCATTTTGCGTTTCTTCCATGCACTTCTTAATTTTCAATTGTTTTATTCTTTCATTTTCAAGTTCATTTTGCTTTTGTTCCCAGAGCTCATATTCTCGCTTGCATCTTTCTTCAACTTCTTGGAAAGTAAAGCTAAGGTCTGTGCCACCATCATCTAGAAGAATGCAGGCATGAGAACTTGGAATCACTGATACTATGCCCCCCCCCCCATAAAATTGTGTTGCCAGCTCCTGGTGGATTTAAGAATTTTCACTATACCATAAAAACAAGGTGTATGATTTTTTTTTCTGCCTGTGATAATCTATTTTAACATTCTGCACTAGAGGAGGTTGCTTCATCTTCAACATCACCAACAATATAGCTCACATCATGCAGATGTAGAACATACCATGTATGGAAAATAACTGGCTAAACAATCTCTGGCTAAACAATATTGATCTCAGAGACCTGAGCTAAGTCATGAAGATGAGTGATTCTCTGTAAGTCACTATCTTACAAGATTGTTTACCTGTCAAAGAACAGATATCAGCAATTTCACTGGAAGCAATGTCTCCATTATTATTGGCCTCTATTGTATTATCAGAAGTCACATTGATCTGTTGTTCTTCATCTTCATCTTCTATTTCAGACAATACCTAAACAGCAACAAATATTTTCATGAGAGTGTAGTTGAGCTTGGAACCATCGAACTATACACAGAAGCAGTTATGTTCTATGCTAGTCATCGTTCAAAATTGCAAGAGATATAGTAGGAGAAATATAGGTAATGAGCAGATGTTATTTGCTATGGATGAAAAGTTTAGGAGCACTTGTATTGGCCACAATCCAACTTGGTGTGTGCAGAGTCTTGTTGTAAGAGCAGCAATCTTACTATTCAGTTGTTTAATGAGGAGGAGAACTGAATTAAATTCCTTTACTTTCCCTCCTAAGCTGCTAATCAGAAATATCACCGATTTTCGAATGGGGGGTTGTGTTTACAACCACAGCTAGATTGGTGAAAGAAAATGTGAAGGCAATACAGCACTAGCTTGCATTTAAGTCTTCTTATTGAATTAGGGATGTCTGCATAGAAGTCTACTTCAACAAGCATATTGCCACAAGCAAAATATGAGACAAGCCTCCTACCCAACAATAGGTTTGTATTTGTATTACAGTTTGTATTTTAACAGAGATAAATTCAAAATATAATTTTAAAGGAAGTTTAGAGCAACCACCAAGCTTATCAAATTATTTCTGTTATGACAATCAATATAAGCTTATCTCTACATGTGTCACATTTTCTGCTATATTGTTATTGCTCTCTACTGCCAAAAACTAATCAGATCCTGAATTTTTTTCTACATATGAAATTTTATTTTTGTCATAACTAGCCAGTTTCTAAAAAGCATGTCACTAGGAACAGTTTTTTCTGGAAACATATATTTGAACTACGTATTAGTGCAATGGGGAAAAAGAAATAAGAATACGGTGGATTAAAAAAAACCTCTTTAAAAATATTTCCTTATATTTGAACTGGATTTTTTTTTTAAAAAAGAGAATGGTAAATACTAAGGTTTTCTCAAATCAGGTGTGGGGAACTTTTGGCCCTCAGATGTTGTTGGCCTACAAGTCTCCTGACCCTTGGCCATGCTTGCTTGGACTGGTGGGAGCTGTAGTTCAGCAACACCTAGACAGCCAAAGGTTCCCCTTACCTATCTTAGATAATAACCATATTATTATTAAATAACATGTATATAAGCATGTTAGCCAAAGCTGAACAGGAAATTCATGCAGCTGAGTGAGAGGGCTGGCATCCATTTTCTGTACCCAGTACAGAAGCCAGGTTGGTGGCATGAGGAAAGAAGCCACCAGGTCTGAACCCAACAGAGAAACCCAGTTTTCTCACCCTTCTCTGCCAACCCAACCCCAGCAGATCTTCTCATGGCTGGACTGTTGTTTGATAAAGCTTAGATTCCTGGTGGTAATTCCCCCACACAAGGGTGGAAGCCCAGACCTTGGAGGCTGTTAAAACCTAGAGGGTTCCTGAATGCTCTTGAGAATTGACCAGTGGAAAATGCTGATGATCTTTTCAAAGTCCTGTCTCACTACAGAATGGCAAGCTAAGACAGGAGATTGACACAATTGCTTCTGAGTATCCTCTCCAGCACTGTGCAGTCCAAGTATATCCTTGATATTCTGAGGAGCTAGAGGCTATGTAGAAAGCCTGATGAAGATTAGTTAGCACACATAACTGTGCCTACCCTGAGGCTGTGCAGATGACTAAGGCACATTTTGCAGCCTGCATTGCACCCCCTAGCAGCTGGCCAGTGGAGCTATTCCACATGGTCCAGAAGTTGCTGACTCACACTCTGAAGGAACATCTTGTCCACATCATCTGGTCGCATAAACTGAAGCCAAGCCCACAACACACCACTGATC
Source organism: Podarcis liolepis (assembly GCF_965112155.1). Lineage (NCBI taxonomy): Eukaryota > Metazoa > Chordata > Lepidosauria > Squamata > Lacertidae > Podarcis > Podarcis liolepis. The sequence goes on from NC_139562.1 coordinate 39,221,622, forward strand.
CCACAACATATCACAGACTGTAGGCATGTTTGGCAAGTGGAATGAGCAGTGGCAGTAGTCCTAGTAAAAATATATAGAGAAAATACCCTTTTCTTTAATTCTTCTGGATCTTCATTATATTCAGAAGCCAACTCAGCCAAGCATTCTGAAGCATTATTAGGAACTACCTTGTATATATCACCTGCAAATAAAGAAATTATAATGTAGACACTGCAGAAGAAGTTAGTGTTCAAAGCCTCAAATAATTCATTTCAGTGAGACATCCTACTAGAACTTATATAAATAGATAGCACTTCTTTCCAAATGGGCAGGGTTTTTTTTTAGGTTGGATCATTATACATCCAGCACTAAAGATACATTCCATACAAGATCAGGGTTGCTTATTCTACCTTTAAAAGACTCATTAAAATTCCAATGAAAGGAATAGGTAAGTGTTTTATACAAATCATACTTAGGATATCTTAATAATCAAAGCATAATTTGTGGCAGGCCCAATGTTAAACAAGGGTTTCTATCAATCTCTTAAATTTGCACTCCCAGGTATTTTCCTGTTAATATTTACAAAAAATCTCCATAACAGTGATAAACAGCCACTGCTACCCGAACATTTAACATTTGTCTATTTAAATATTTTGAATACTGCTAACTTACTTTTCAGTTACAAATAATTCTAAAAATGTTTGAGTGCTGTAGTTTCTCTTGTAAAACATAAGCATCTTACTTGTACACCAGTAGCAGAACAAACTGACTAACTCACTTACTTGATATTTCATCATTTTCCAAATCTTGCAAAATGAGCTTTTCTGCATTGTGGCTACTCCTCTTCACAAAATTCAAATATTGGATAACTGATTCTGGTAGCTCATCTGAAATCTAATATACATTTTAAATTAAATTCTATGTTATTTTCATATTAGGCTTGTTTGCAGCTAAGTTACAATCCTAGGTGGAACTATGTAAGGTAGAAGTATTGGAATACAAGTGATGCAGTCTCAAATCCTATTTATTTATTATATATTACCTTTCTGCTAATTCACTTAAAAGCAGTTATTTGTTCATGGTTTAAGTAAGTTTATAAAAGAATTAGATGAATTCATAGGACAGCAGTGGGAAACATTGAGCCCTCTGATGGGAGTCCCTCTGAGAATTAGATGCTGGTTACAAACAGCTATAATATGTTACTGCAGAACTTATATGCAAGTTTCTTTAGGGTCTAGGATACTAAGAAACAAGCCATCCACATGGTACCCTCCATGGCATATATTATCAACCAAACTAGTAAATATATCAATCTTCCAGAACTCTGTATACTGTATATGCCAAGTTTGTCAAGTATGCAGAAAGATCACTGTATGCCACCAAGTCCTGTGGAATACTTACTGGTTCGCTGTCACTTGAAGCTTCTGCTGATAAATCAGGATCAAGATCAGGATCATCTATTTCAGAGGATGAAAAACTGATTTTGCTTAATTCAAGTTCTATTTCTTCTTCAATTTGTCGATCATCATCTTCCTCCATTCCTTTTACTGTAACATGGAAAAGGCAAAAAGAAAAGAAATGCATGTGCTGCCGAACTGTTACTTCTACAGTTAACATTATGTTGTTGTTTAAGACCATTCTAACATAATATGGCATGCTATCCATCTCAAGTAAAGGTGGAGGTATAACTAGTGATCTTGACAGTATGAGGAAAGGGCCAGGTAGGCAGTTGCTGAGGTTTAAGTTGTGGAGACATTACATTGCCTACCTTTGTCTAGTTGTTGTCACTGTCATTAACTGTGCTGCCTCCTGACAGGTTCATTTCCTTGTCCCATGCATAAAGACCATTGTGGCTTGATAACAATTGTAGCTAATGTATTTCTGTTGGCCAACCACTTTTCAAAAGCAACACTTTGCAAGGGCAATAAAAATGGGGATACAATGTGCCTGCTTTTATTTATTTATATACACTCAGGGATTGCTATATATATATAGTAGGGAGACGGTTTAAAAACAAAACAAAACCACAACCCACTTGTGGGTTAACTGTCCTTAATCTTTTACCAGGGACAATTTACACTTAATGGTAATTATTAGTTGTCTATCTACATGGCCATAATGAAGTAATGTGGCATTTTGCAGAGAAATGAAAGAGAAATGACAGGTTACTCTCTTAAAAAATCAGAACGTTATATCCACCGTCAAATAATAAATCTACCCAATACACACAACTCTCAGGATATATCCAAGTTTGAGGCACACTCACTGTGCACTAATGCAACGGAGTGACACTTGGCACGTCTTGGCTCCAAAGAGAAGCAACTTAAGTCGTTAAAAAGAAAGAAATAGACGGCAGCCAGAGCCTCAAGCTTACAAGCGACACGTGCCCGCCAAGCCCTTAGAGCACTTGGACTACACGTCCCAGAGTGCACTGGGGTAAGCAAAGCATTAAGCCTTGAGCGGGCAGCGCCCCGTTGCACGCTGGGAGTTGTAGTTCTAGGCATCGCCCTCGCTCAACTGCCGCCCCGCTCTATCTTAGCGATCGAAACGGGTTCCTCCCCGGCTGTTTTGTCAGGAGAGGGGATCCGTCCCTGCTCTTGGCGTCGAAGACCGCTTCATCCCTCCCGCTTCCCGCCGCCGCTGAGCACTGACCTGCTTCAGAACCCGAGAGCTTAGAGCGGCTAACTTCAATGTTACAGGAAGTGTAGCCATGACAACCGCGAACAGCGCGCAGAAGGACGTCCTAGCTACGGAAGCCGAGAAAGTTCGAAATTAATTGACTTGGAATCGGAGCCCCGGGAGGAAACAAGGGATTTTTGAACGCCTTGGGAGGAGGGCGCGGGGATGCAGAGGAGCCAGCTGCGCTTAGGATGCGTGGAAAGGCAAGACGCTGGCCTGTAGCTAGGGAGAAGGACACCTTTCTTCATCGCTTTGGCTTGTTTTTCTTCGTGGCACAGCTCCTGGGAAAAAATTAAAATGCTAGGCAGCCTCGTTGGTCCTTTAGGAACCTCCTCCCTCCAAAACATTCAACAGTGGTTCAATACAGGGCTATGAAACCTATTTGTTTGTTTTAACAAATGTGTAAAAGATTTGCAGCCCTAAATCCACAGAAGCGGTACAAAACGTAACAATGAAGCAAAGTACGAAAAGTGTACTTTGAAGTCCTGAAAAGCAATCAATTTCTACAGATTCTAAGAACAAAACAAAAAACTTTCCCACAAAGTCTGAAAACAAAACCCTTTCAAGGGGCGTACAATGAATATTTTGCAAGTGACTCAGTCACACCTCAGGGAAAGCCCCAAACCAAAAAGACATGGGCAGTGGATAGTGAACAAGATGCTCAAGAGCAGTGGTCAGCAAACTTTTTCAGCAGGGGGCCGGTCCACTGTCCCTTAGTCCTTGTGGGGGGGCATATTTTGGGGGGGAAATATGAAGAAATTTCTATGCCCCACAAATAACCCAGAGATGTATTTTAAATAAAAGCACACATTCTACTCATGTAAAAACACCAGACAGGCCCCACAAATAACCCAGAGATGCATTTTAAATAAAAGGACATATTCTACTCATGTAAAAACATGCTGATTCCCAGACCGTCCGCGGGCCAGATTGAGAAGGCAATTGGGCCAGATCTGGCTCCCGGGCCTTAGTTTGCCTCAAGGGTCTGGAAACCAAGCCATATGAGGAACAGTTGAGGGTGTTAGGTATGTTTAGCCTGGATAAGGGGAGATGGAGAGGGGTTACGATGGCCATCTTTAAATATTGAAATATACTCAGAGTCGCAAAGTGATTTCATGCTCTTTATTCAGCTCATAGTGGTGAGGGGGAATGAATGAAAGTCCCCTCAAAGTATCTGCTTTATATACATTATTTACACAATGGGCTGCACATGATTGGCTAATTCCGGAATTCTACTGTAAGCCAATCAGGTTGTGGAGTCACTTCTATCTGGAGCATGATTGGGTGGTTCCTGCCAACCAATCATACTGCTGCATTGTTCTAGAACCAATCAGACTGCTGCATTCTGAATCCTATTGTTCTAGGACCAATCAGGCTGCTGCATTTTGGATCCTATTGTTCTAGGACCAATCAGACTGCTGCAGTTTGGATCCTATTCAACTCAGTACATAACAAATATCTAACATGGAAGGTTGAGCAAGCTTGTTTTCTTCTGCTCTGGAGAGTAGGACCCGGACCTATGGCTTCAAATAACAATAAAGGAGATTCCAGCTAAATATCAGAAGAATGTAGTTGCGATTCCTGCATTGGATTCCTGCACGGCCCTTTGGCCCTTCCAACTCAACAATTCTATGATTCTACATTTTAGTAGGCATGTAAACAGCATGATGCTAAGCACTTCTCTAATTTTAGCTAAAAGCTCTGTTTCTAGACATGGGACACCTCTGGGAGCATGCAGTACTCTCAGCCGCATGAGAGAACCTCTGTGAGTTAGGAAGGCAGCCAAATCAGGAAGGGTGCTAAATCATGAAGAATCTAAGTTTCCTCACTTCAGAAATTCTCCTTATACAGGTGAAACTCAGAAAATTAGAGTATTGTGGGAAAGTTCATTTATTTCAATAATTCAGCTTAAAAGGTGAAACTAATATATGAGATAGACACAGACTGTGGAAACTTTTGCATCTCATTTGGAAACCAACGACCCAGAGTCTGGAGGAAGAATGGGGAGGCACACAATGCCAGATACTTGAAACACAGTGTGAGGTTTCCACAGTCTGTGTTGATTTGGGGACCCATGTCATCAGCTGGTGTTGGTCCACTGTGCCTCATTAAGTCCAGGGTTAACGCAGCCATCTACCAGGAGATTTTGGAGCACTTCATTCTTCCTTCCACAGACAAGCTTTATGGGGATGCTGACTTCATTTTCCAGCAGGACTTTGGCACCTGCCCACACTGCCAAAAGTACTAAAACCTGGTTCAATGCCCATGGGATTACTGTGCTTGATTGGCCAGCAAACTTGCCTGACCTGAACCCCATAGAGAATCTACGGGGCATTGGCAAGAGAAAGATGAGAGACATGAGACCGAGCAATGCAGAAGAGCTGAAGACTGCTATTGAAGCTTCCTGGTCTTCCATAACACCACAGCAGTGCCACAGGCTGATAACATCCATGCCACGCCACATTGAGGCAGTAATTGATGCAAAAGGGGCCCAAACCAAGTACTGAGTACATGTGCATGCTTCTACTTCTCAGAGGTCCAATATTGCTCTATTTGCAGTCCTTGTTTTGCTGATTTCATTTAATATTCTAATTTTCTGAGATTGCTAATTTGGGGTTTTCATCAGCTGTACACCATAAACATCACAATTATCTCACTTTGCATGTCATGAGTCTATCTCATATATTAGTTTCGCCTTTTTGTTTCTTTCATTAGGTTATTCTAGTGTGTCATTACTGAATGCTCTTGCTTCATGATATTTCTTAAGTAATATCACCCATGGGTTAATAAGTTTTTTTCCTAAATTTTATTTCAGCAAAGTATCAATTTCAAAACATTCCGAAGACTAGGATAACATTTACAGAGAGTACAATAATAAAACATTTTGATTTTTTATTTTGATTTTTTAAAAAAGCTCTCTTAAGAAGCCTTGGAGAATATGTGTGAAGTTATGTATATGAGAACTGAACTGAATCCAATAAACATTGTTTTCTTACCTTTCCCCCTATATAGGAGTCTCACTAGTTTTTTTAAAAAAGTTTTTTTTTTGAGGTTGGGCTTCATGTGCAAGGTAAGTTGTAAGTGAGTGCACTATGGGAGACTCTGGATTCTATATATTTACGAGAGGTAGAAATTAAGCCCAAGTGACTAAACTTACCATTTCTATGGTTTGGGCACATCACTGGATTTGTAAGCACCTTAACTCATCTCTAAGGTTTTTTTAAATTGTAGAAAGGAGAGAAAGAAAGAGAATGGTTCTTGAAAGCAAATTAAGTGTAATGGAAGTGTCAAACAAACTAAACATCATTTACAAAGACATGTAAATAGTAACCTCAGTAACAAGGAAGTAAATCCTTATCAACACAGCGTACTGTGTGGCAAATCTAAACAGTGGAATTTGGAATTAACATTAAAATTGGAGTATCTGCGAAGAACTATATTGTGGGTTTGCTTCTTTAGAGGTGAGAGGAAAATAATATTTTGCTGTGTGTATTATCAGATAAGTGGCGCCAGAAGTTTCTTATTTGTTTTACTTATTAATAATATCTGTCAGATGTCTTATAGAACAAGCTCTCAGGGTGTCATACAAAAGGATACAATTTTTAAACCCCACAATTATTCATGCATCCACCCAGTTTGATTTGCTTAAAACATTTTTGTTAAGCCAATCCTATCCAGACATGCAGAAATTATGTGTGCTTTATCCATTTCTAGCTACTGTTGAATTTCAGTCTTTTCAATATTTTAAACGCCTGTCTTTAACTGTTGGGGTTTTTTTGGGAAGGGTGGTTATATTTTGATGTTTATTTTATATTTCGTAAACCACTTGCAATCCAACAGCATGTAACATTAAATAAATAAATAAAGTCATTAAGATCCTCACTGGAAGAATCTGCTATTCCAAATATATTCTTACACCACTCTCTATAATGTTGCAAGAACTTACACAAAGAGTTAATCCTAGGACTGATTTGCTCCTAGAACATGCTTTCTAGGCACAGGTGTGAGATTTCTAGGTCAGTGTCCAAGCAGAGTGTCCGTCCCCCCCGCCCTATGCTTTCCCTGGGAAAACCAACATTTTACTCCTAATTTGGAACAAAGGGCAATAACCGGAAAACCTGGTTGCCATTTGCTCTGATTTTGTGGTAAAGTGTGGGTTTCCCCAGGAAAAGTGGTAGAAGAAGGAAAAACCCTGGAAATCCTAGACCTGTGCCTAGATTTTCAGTTGAGGTTTAGGTCCTGTTCTGTCACAGAAGCTGCTTTGATCACCCTGTATGATCATGCCTTTGTCGGGAGAGTGACACAGGGGAAATGTGTATCTGTTAATTCTGCTTGACCTGTCAGTAAGAAAGACAGAAAATTGGACTGCAGAAGACTTTATGTCCTTAAATATTTTCTGTGTTAGAAAACATGGATACATTTTACTGGCAATATACATTTAAAACTAATGTGAAATATGCATTTCAGTGTTATATAAATATCACAATGTGCAACCATTGTTTCCAGGTGCCATTTAAATGAAGAGCAAAATGAGACGAAGTGAAAAACTCTTCATACTAAAATACTTCTTAAACATCCTCAATGGAATTTTCTTGGTAAGAAGTTTTCATGTACTGTGAGACAGGAATTAAACATTAACTGTAAGTTCTGTAGCACAATTCAGATACAAACAGCCATTATGTGTTGCTTTCAGGTGTTAGGTCTTCTGCTTGTGACTTTTGGTCTTTGGATGTCGCTAGACAGAAACAGGTTTTTCAGACTTTTGCGTAAGTATAAGCGCCTGCCCAGAACTTTCTCTAACCTTTAAAGGAAAGCGTATTCTATTTAACCATTAAAATGTTGACTTCCCACAAGATGGCAGCATTGCCTTAGAACATTTACTGTACAAAGCCAGGAATCAAAATATCAGTCTTGTTTTCATGTTATGATGCCCTTCATTATACAAACTTGAAAGAAAGCAGATGGCTTGAACTAGAAAATTGTAAAGCTGTAATACTTGGATTTATACTAACTTAGCCCCATTGGCTTCAATATACCAACCATCCAACATTGTGAACGGTTTGCTTTTCCAGCATTTAGGTAGAAATCAATTCAGTCATTCTGAAAAGAAAAAAAACCATCATTCAAACTGGTGCACATGTTACAGCCACTGTGTGGAGGCTGTTTTATATCACTTCATATTGCAAGCTATTTGGCTCAACTCATCACAAGTACCAGATAATTTTCTCAGTGCCACTGCAGCAATTGAGAAGAGTGTTATTTATGGTGCACAACACAAAGGAGCAATAGTGTGTACACTGACTCTTACTGCAGGGTCAGTATTATATAGAACACAGTTATATGGGCTATAATAAATAGTAGTAATGGTCTGATAGTAGGGAGTTCTGCCAAAGTCAAAGTATGGCTATTTGATAGCTAGTTATATTATAGCTAATATACACAGGGTAGGGCAGAGGTGTCAAATTCAAGTGGACTGGAATGGCACATCCCCGACGCAATAGATGCCCAGATGGCACATTCGTGTGTGTGTGTGTGTGTGTGTGTTCCACCACAATTCATAACTTCTAAAATGCACTTCACTCTTTTACACCTGGCTTCTAATTTAGATTGATGGTGTGATATTGTAAGTTAATTGCAACAACTGGTGGTTGATTGCACTTTGCCCTATAGCGAGATGGAATATAAACATTGTTTTTACAAAATTAGATAATTGCGATTACACAATATGCAGTATAATCAGCTTTTGTCGGTAGGTATCGTGGTTGTCCTCTAACGGATTCCCTATCGTGGCTCCATCTTAATAGATTCGGTTTAGGCTTGTTTTAGAGACCACAATTTTGCTTACTTTATTGATGTTTTCAAACCCTTTAAAAATGATGATTTTGATGTAGCAATGAGTCACAACTTCAAATACACTTTTATCATATGAACTGGCTGCTGACACACTACTCTGCTGCACAGTATAGGGTACATTTATGTTATCATCATAGGATAACTACCACTGAATTGTCCAACCTTGGTGCTTTTTTGTTTTGTTTTTCCCAGCTTCAAAGAATGAATTGGGTCACTGAGAGTTCAGTTCCGAAGCCTGGCAAGAGGACATAGTCTTGATTTACTTCTCTTTCATCTTAGGATAAGTGATCGTGTAACTAATAGCTGGGTGGAGTTGACAGCTTCACAGAGAAATAGTTACCTCTCAGGGCTTTGGCAGTGGAATTTTGAACTAGTTGGAGTTTGGACCATCTTTAAAGGCAGTCCTACATAAAGTACTACTCTGAATGCAATTAGAGAATGGAACACTGTGGCTGCAGTTGGTATACCAACCAAAGCTGAAAAAACACATACCTGGTGTTGATGCTACCTGGGCTTCCCCAAACAGCACCAATTGCAAGAGCATTCCCAAACTGCAGATATTGAATTTTACGGGGGGGGGGGGGCACTATCTAGAAATAGCGGTAATCCTTCTTGAGCTGGAATCTACCAACCCACAGCATTATCTTGCCTGGAGTTAACTTGTTTGCCCTCATCTATACAAGAATTGCCTCCAGGTTGGTTTAGGGTTTCAGTAGTGTGACTACTAGTGGTTGGACAGTGTTCTCAAAGCTACTAACATGAGTTTGACCAAACTGCGGGAGACAGTGGAAGACAGGAGTGCCTGGTGTGCTCTGGTCCATGGGGTCATGAAGAGCCGGACACTACTAAACGACTAAACAACAACAACAACAAGTGTGACTACTGTTAGTAAACATGTGTAGGCTTTAAAAAATATATATCCAGGAATTCATGAAAGTAAGATTTATTTTCTCAGAGACAGCAAACTAGGATATATATCTCTAGAATGGATAACCTAATACAGTGGTACCTCGGGTTACAGGCGCTTCAGGTTACAGACTCTGCTAACCCAGAAATAGTACCTCGGGTTAAGAACTTTGCTTCAGGATGAGAACAGAAATTGTGTGGCAGCAGCGGGAGGCCCCATTAGCTAAAATGGTACCTCAGGTTAAGAACAGTTTCAGGTTAAGAACGGACCTCCAGAACGATTTAAGTTCTTAACCTGAGATACTACTGTACAGTATCAGGAAAGGATGTTCTTGCACAGGTCAGTCTATGTATGCAATTTCCCGTGTGTAAGCAATTTCACATATTCACTTATGGCTATAGACATCCTGTTTTAAGTGTCACACATTAAGCATTTAAAAATACAAAATACATTTTTACATATTTTTTTTAGTATCCACAGGAGGACATTCAGTGGCAGATTCTGTTTCTCATATGCTGCTTGCCGTTGGATCCATCATTGTTTTTATTGGACTCTTGGGATACTTAGGAAGCATTCGAGGAAACAGGTGTTTAGTAGCTGTGGTAAGTATAACTTGTGAAAATCCTTAGCACAAAGTTGTTGCTTGCAACACACACTTAGCTTTCCCCACAACAATCCTCGAAGTGGTTTAACCTTTGAGATTGTTCTGCATCCCAAAGCTGATAGAGTGATACAACATGTACAATAATTGATGGGATCTTACTGCATGTACACAGGGATATATCCTTAATAGAATACTGTATTTCAAGTGTTCCAGCACAGAGAGGTTGAGTGCTTAGCCTGCAGAGGAGTACTGTACAGAAAAGGAGCAAAAACTGTTTAGACTCAGGGCAAAGTCTAGAGATGCCGCTTGCCAATTTGACTTTAGCAATAGCTCCCACTGAAGTCTCAAGGCAAAATCAGAAGTCTTACTACAGGGGGCAGTAAAATTGTTCAGAGTCTTTTCCCACTTTGTCTTGGAACTGGTCAGATATTCATCTACAATGCAAGTCCCTTCTTCACCAGGTAAATTCTGGACTTGTTGGGAGGGAAGTCAGATGCTAAGTTCAGTACTAAAATCTCATCAAATATCTCATCAAGTCTTTTAAGTGGAGCTTTTGATTCCAGTCTATCTTGGATTTAAAATCATTTTTACATCATGAAACTGTTCTTAATCTTTTGTATATATGATTCCCCCCCCCCCTGTTGATTAGGATGGTGTGTGTGTGTGTGTGTGTGTGTGTGTGTGTAAAATCAGAAGTGATTCAGAATCCTAATCAAATAATTAAATAAATATTTAAAACCTGGGGAAGATAAAAATATATTTGGCATTAAAAAAGAGAGTAACATAGAAGCCCAATGAGCCTTCAAAGGACGAGAGTTTCAAAAATGGGGTGCCACCACAGAAAAGGCCCCTAGGCTTCCTTCTTAACTAAGTGGGCAGGATCACCCAGAGGAGGGCTTTTGAAGAGTATTGCAGCAAATGAGTGTGTTGGTAAGGGGTAAGGCCCCAGGCTATGCACAGTGGCAAACGTTGGGGTCTCAAATTTCAGTAGTGCCCTGTGCGATGCCAGAATTCTTCCTCTGCTTCTTGTACTCCATTCTAAATAATAGCTGAGGCATCCCCTGGCACCCCTGAGGCTCAGCACCCAGTGCAGCTGAACTGCTAAAACACTCCCTTAAATCTGTCTCTGCTATGTAGCCCTTAAAGAGCCAGTGTGGTGTAGTGGTTAAGAGCGGTAGACTCATAATCTGGGGAACCGGGTTCGCGTCTCCGCTCCTCCACATGCAGCTGCTGGGTGACCTTGGGCCAGTCACACGTCTTTGAAGTCTCTCAGCCCCACTCACCTCACAGAGTGTTTGTTGTGGGGGAGGAAGGGAAAGGAGAATGTTAGCCACTTTGAGACTCCTTAAAGGGAGTGAAAGGCGGGATATCAAATCCAAACTCTTCTTCTTCTTCTTCTTAAAGGTAACAAAAAAGTTATATTGCTTGTCATCTGTGATTTAATGCGATCTATTCAGTGGGCATCCATAATATTCATGCAACTAGGTTACAGGATTCTAAATCACAATGACTTCCTCAGTTTATTACATTTTCTACACAATATTGTCATTTGAGCATTAGTGAAACGTGATTTCTCTGAAGCAGATGTGAGAAAAAACACCTGGAACCTGTGCAACAAATGAGTAACACATGTACAATTGTTGCATTATAAACATTTAGCAAAAGAGCAGCTTATTGTTTCAATCTATCTGGTCATGCCTTGGACTCTACAAAACAGCAACATGTCTAACAATGACACAAGAAACTATGTGTGTCCAAAAGGGTGTTCAGTGGAGGTAAACTTCATTCAAGACCTTTAAACAGCTTGGTTAGAAAACAAAGGCTCTGCCCAGATTTCTAGCTGGAAGGGAAGATTGTTTCTTTGTGGAAGCATTTTTAATACTTTACAAAATCTCTGTAAAGAAACGAATGTATGTACCAAGGCGCTAGGATATCTTATGGAGATGCTCATACTACTGCTTTGCTTTTCACTGCACAACATTTACTCAGTCAAGAATAAGGTTCTCTTTCTTTGCTGCCAGGCTAAGATTTGGGTTCAGAACACACTCATTGACAAATGAAGTCATTGCATTGCATTGTAAATATACACATGCTTGGGGAAAGGCAAAATTGTGATTTAGAATGCTGTAACCTAGTTGCATGAATACTATGGACACCCACTGAATAGATCCCATTAATATATGTATAAATGTAGACAGGATATGGTATCTTGAAATCTGAATTTCCAATTGGAATGCTATAGCTTAGTGGTAGAGCATGTGGAAAGTTTCAGCTTCATTTCCCAGCATCTCCATGTTGAACTGGGAAAGTTCTCAGGAGATGCACTACCAGTCGATGTAGATAAGTCTGAGCTAGATGGGCCAAGGGGTCGACTCACTATAAGGCAGCTTCCCATATTCTTTCTACATTCCTAACATGATAGCGCAATTCATCACTCAGCAGCTGGTGCTCAGCTATAAAGCTGGTATGTTTTACAATGATGACTCATTCCTATAATACACATAAATTCTTGCAGGTACCAACATTTCTAGTAACTGAAATTCCTTTCTATATTAATCACACAGAGCTTATTAATGCCATTTTGTGCAGCTTTCCTAGTAATAGGTTTATTTTTATTTTCAGTACATGGGTCTTCTTGTCCTTGTCCTTGTTATCCAAATGGCAATACTTGGGGTCCTATATACAGGAAAGGAAACGGTATGTACCTATTATTTACCCAAAAGTATATTGTGGCCAAGTGCACAGTGCCCTGGAACCATCCTACGCATGATCATGCAGAGGGATTCCAAGCATTCCACATCATTTACTTGTCTCAAGAGTATGCATGTACAGTATCTGAAAAAGAAACCTTAACAGAAAGATTGCTTATTTATTTATTTGCACCATTTATACCGTGTATGTGTATATGCCTATGGGGGTATGAGGGGAGAGATAGTATCTCTATTGGGGGACACACCATGCTGCTTTTGGGGTAGTTTGTCCACCTTTGGTTAGTTTGTCCACCCTACACTCAGCTTTCACCTGTGGCTCCTGGAAGCTGTCAGCATTTGACACCCCAGGAATGGCTTTGACTGATTGGCTGAACCAAGTGAGGATAGCCGATGGGTCTCAAATCCTTAGTGATTTAGAGGTTTCTCCTCCATGCAAAGACAGGCTCCAGTGGATTGAATGGATGCAACTAAGAGTGGATACAGTAGTCAAGAAGGTGGTTTCTGCATGTGTTGTAGAGGGAAGTGAGGGGCAGATGCAGACCTTCCAAGTGTTCCTATTTTTTAGGGATGTCCCTGATTTAGAGAAACTGTCTCAGTTTCTGATTTGATCCTGGAATGTCCCGCTATTCCGTAGGACGTTCTCCTGTTTTCATTGGAGAAATGTTGGAGGGTATGGAGCTATCTGACCCCTGAGCCATCTGAAGGCAATCCTGTATGAAGGTGTGCAGATGTAGCTCACCAACCTAGCAAGGTAGCCCATCTAAGAGAAGAAAAACTCTGATCCTAAACCTCCACGGCCTTTTGGGATATCTTCAGGAGAAGAAAAGGCTAAGGAGTAAACCCTACACAAATCTGAAGTGGAGTCCCTAAGCCGGTTGGATGGTTCCTTGCACACCTCCTTCCGGCAACTCCTGCAGCCATGCTGGTGCCAAATATATTGCTCTTCTTTCCTTTGGGCCACATCAGGGAGGTGAAGAAGGAGGTCTTCTCATCTGGGCAGCCCAGGACCTCCATAGCAGCCCAGGACCTCCATAACACTACCCAGGCTTGTGCCCTGGGAAGGCCATTTCAGTGCTGTTAACACATCAGTTTGACTTCATCCCTGGAGGCACAGTCCATTGTATCTTGAAACAGATGGTTGGCAACAAATTATACAGCGACCCAGAATAACAACTCATACAGAATGCAACAGACCAGCTGCTGACGGGGCTTCTCATCAGTAATGTATTACACCTCTGCTTTGGCTTCCTATATACTACCGAGTCAAAATCAAGGTCTTGCTGTAAGAAAATAAAGCCCTGAATAGCTTGGGACCAGCTTCCTTGAGGGATCTCATATATGCCAGCCTAAGCTTTTCATTCAGCTGGAGAGGTACTAATTAAGGATACCACATGATATTTGCCTGGCTTCTACATGACAGTGGACCTTTGGGGATGTCCATACCTAGGTTTTGGAACCCCTTGCACAATAATATTAAGCAAGTAGAAGGTATCCAGGGTTTACTGAGCATTTGCTGTCAAATGCACATACAGAGAAGGCTGGCGACATGAGCAAAGCTCTTTAATGGGACAGTAACCCAAAAGGGGCTTGGCTCTAGCTGGATTGTACCTATCGCTTGTGAATGCTTGTTGTTAAGATATAAAGACTGACATGTGCAATAGCTTAGCCCTTCTGTTATGGTGTATGCGCACAGGGTATATACACAAACTGTGGCTTACAGAAAGCTGTGTCATCTGTTTCCATTTTTAAATAGGTATTTTAACAGCCCTCAAGTTTTGGCCTTTCAACATGCAAATCACATGCACTTTGTTGATTCTGTTTCCCTTGCCTGGTGGCTACTTTGAGACTGGGTCACTTTATTTTAACCCCCCACCCTTTTTTGCTTTCTTCTTTTCAGTAGTCTCCTTGCTGGCAGGAAGGGTGTCAGCAGCCTAGACACAGCCTGCCCTGGGGGGAAGCAGACTAGCGGCTAAAAAGGGGATGTGAAAAATATACAGACATTAGACAACAAGATGAAAGCAGGGGGAGAGATTTCCGAAATGTGAAAGCTCTGGAACTCTCATTCTAGAACAGCTGCATGCAGGCCTGAGCTTTTCGATTCATGTTTATTTTCATTTCCCTTGAGAACTGTAGGATACAATAAGCATGAGTAGAACTGAAAGCCTGTCTGCATACAAAAACTTCTTTGTCTAGATATTCATTGACTTATACCATCACGAGGGCAAGTGGTGGCTGCTTGAGCTCTGTGTATATTTGCTTCCTGTCTCTGATGAGCCAGTCATGAGCACTGGCATCACTGCGCAGGGTTCAGCTCTTTGACCACAACGGAAAACCACCTGCATTTTTTTTGTGGTTCTGGCATGTGACAAACATATTCCTTCTGTGTGCTGAGAGCTGTGCACAGTTCGCTTTCCATCAGCAGGAGTCCATGCAACTTGTAGGCTCAGTGTTGTCGCTTGAGGAGCTTCCATGTGGTGAACTTTCCTTGGAAAGGCTGCAAACTGACTTTCAACCTACCTTCGGTGAGTCAGAAAGTGTTGCAGCCTGAAGCTCATACCAAAGAGACCAAGCAGATAGATCACAGCTGCACTCCCACTTCGGGGTATGAGTATTATGGATCTATATTCCCATACAACACTGTTCCTCTATAAGTGAGGGATAAAATGGAGTCCTGTGCAGATGCACTCTTATGCACTCATTCTCTAAACAGCAGGTGAACTTCCTATGGAAGAAAGATGATTTTTTTCGTCCCTTCCACTCTCAGTATTCAGTGTGTGATCACCTTTTGCCGAGAGCAAAGGATATCAAGGGGACTGCATTGGAAGTGCTGCTTGCTCAGCTCCTCCTTCTGAACATAGCCTTAGTATGCATGTATATACTTCTAAGGAGCTAGAAACATTGAAATCAATGGCAGTCTAGCTCCATCCCAGGCTCTTTTTAACTGTATGTAATGAACAATTGACTCCACTTTAAATGTCTTAGAATGCCACTGATTGACCATAGCAGATGACTGCAATTTTCTTAAAAGTGAAGAAAAAATGATGACACACTAATGGAATTATTAACACTATTTGTAAACAGGCCAATGACTTGTGGAGAGTTCAGATGGATGAGCTTATTTCTAACTATGGCAATAAACATTTATCTGCAAAGGAACATCAGTGGACTATTTTGAATAATATTCAGCGTATGGTGAGTCATAGTGGTAGAAGACCAAACAAGCACATTGTTTTCTGTATCAGATGAAATGCCTAAATCCTGCAGTGCTTCCTTTGAAAGGTCATTTAGCATACGTTACTGAATGGAATTTTTAGCTGAAGCTGGCTAAGAAATCTGAAGCATTACTGCGGTGCAATTCTTTGGGAATCTAAAGTTAGATTAGCCATTGTGCTGCCTGCTTATAGGAAGCTGCTTTCTTCCAATAAGCTGTTTGTAAAAATTTAAAAGACATAGATTACACAGGAAGTGCAAAGTCTCTGGTGCATGCATGACCTTTTTCTGTTTCTTCCTCTCCTTCCTCATATCTATAGGAAATTAAACCCCATAGCAGTGCTCTGATTTTCTCATCACTTGAAAGAAGAAACTCCTGTTTTAACAACAGGGCTTCATTGTTGATTTTTTACTTTACTACTTTATCATGCAACTTGACATGACTTACCTTTCTATTACTCATAACACTGAGGACTTTTCTCCTTCTCCAGCTCCACTGTTGTGGGCGATACAACTTCACAGACTGGAAATGGAATAAGAATAAAGAACATGCAAATCAAGTACCATGTTCTTGCACAACATCTAACATGGGGAAGTGGTTTTGTGATGCACTGAAAAATGCAACCTATACTAGGGTAAGCGTACAATGTATTGTAAGGCATGTTTCTGTACTCCCAGTAGAATTTGAAAAATTTCTTATGTATCTCAGTGTGCTTGAAATGCTAGCTGCTGCTCCTGATGAAAGCAAACACTACTTGCAGCAGGGGCTGGCTGTATTTGGAATCTTCTGTAATAATATGGATTGTTCCTTTACAGCTGCAGCTGTACATGCCCAAAGCTGATGTCTTATGATGTCAAGTGTAGGGCAGGCCAAATTGAAACCCCTGGCCAAACTGGGACCCCTGGTGGACCTAATTAGGCCCACAGGCTGGAGCTTTCCCATCCATGCTCTGTATCTGGGAAGGCTCATATTTGAAAACTGCTAACCAAGAATAAAAAGCAGATTACCTAATTCTAGCCAGCATCCTGTTTCCTCTGACAGCCTATAAGATGCCTATGAAAAGTCCAGAAGCAGGACACACACATTCTCACCCTATACATGAGCATTCTCCATTCCTTTATTAAGTAACGGAATAAATTTGCTCTTTGGCATTCCCCCCCCCAAAAAAAAATTGTTGAGCCCTAGGTAAAAGATTATAATTGAGTGTAACTTGAGAAATAAACAGTTACAGTCGTACCTCGGAAGTTGAATGGAATCCATTCCGGAAATCCGTTTGACTTCCCAAACATTCGGAAACCAAGGTACAGCTTCCGATTGGTTGCAGGAAACTCCTGTAGCCAATCAGAAGCTGCCTCGGATGTTCGGATTCCAAAGAGCGTTCACAAAATGGAACACACACTTCCGGGTTTGCAGTGTTTGGGAGCCAAAACGTTCGACTCACAAGGCATTCGACTTCTGAAGTACGTCTATACTTTCATTTAAATATCACTTTTTCCCTCAGGGTTGTGAAGAAGATATTAAGATGTGGTATGAACAAAATACATGGCTATTACTTTCAATCAATACTGGATTGCTAACGGTAGAAGTAAGTGTGTTTTTTGTTACATGACAGTGACTCGTTTTTTACAGGACACTTAAGTAAGGTGTGTGTCACACATTACCTTCACAATAGATGGTGGCTATTTTATTTCATTTTTCACATGTGGGTGCAAAATTGTATTACACCACACGTGGACAAAAATTCCAGTCATGTGTATGAAATAGGTACATATTACAGAGAGTTGGGACTCCATACTGAGTCTAAAACAAGCTGATGGTGAAGAGACCTTCAGTGGTTTGTTCTCAACATAGGGCTTAAAGATGACCCGGAAACTTCAGCTGGTCCAAAATGCAACAACTGCATTAACTGCCAGTTTGTTTCCAGGTCCAAATCAAGGTGCTCATTCTAATATTAAAAGTTTTAAATGGCCCCAAATATCTGAGAGATGGCCTCCTTCCCTACAGACCTCAGAGGGGCCTTTTTTGGTAGTTCCACCACCCTCCGCATTGGGCATTCTCTGTGGCAGCCCCTGAGTTGTGGAATTCACTCCCCACAGAAGTACATTTGGCTTCTTCACTATATAGCTTTTGGCAAATGCTGAACACACACTTCTTTAACCTGGCCTTTGACACCTGAGATGTATGTTTTCAGGACCCACCCTATTCCTGTGAATGTAATCTCTTTTGTGTGTTCTTAATTCTGACTTTTCAATTGTTGTAACCTGCCCTGGGAACTGCTGTTACAGAGTGGATTACAAATATAAATAACACCATGGGCATTTTCTCCAACTTTTGCTACCTTTTTAGGTGCTTCAGTTCGTAGCAGCAGGCTGGCTCTTCAGAACAATGAGGAAGAATATGGTTTTGCCCAGGAATTAGCAAAAGGCCTGCATCATCATTGCACTAAGCATCTTGTACTCTACTACACAGTTTTCAGCTTCATGTGTCCACACATTAATTACAATCTTATAAAATGATTGATCTTTCATATTAAACGAAACAATGTTTGTGGTGGATCTGTGTTTGCATCACGTCTGACACTTAAAACGAATATTTCTTTCTCTCTAGTTTTACTATAATAATTTAGCTAACTGCAATAGGTAGCAATTATTGGCTAATTAAACAATCTATGGCCTTTTGAACTGTGTGGGGTGCGTGTTATTTTTGTTGTTGTTGTTACTATGTTACATATTTTTGTGTTTTTATACAGTATTGCAAATCGCCCTGTGAACCTCAGATGAAGGGTGGTATAGAAAGTTAGTTAGTTAGTCAGTCAGTCAGTTGGTTAGTTGGTTAGTTAGTAATTATTTGTGTATCCCTGTGAACATGAAGTGCATCTCTCTTAGTTTATCCCCAGTCAGAATGCCGACTTCCTCATCTGGCCAGACATGGTATGCATACAACTGAAGGCATGCCTGTGTTGTAAGCACTGCAGTTTTCAGAAACTGAACCGCATGGCAATAAGCAGATTAAGTACAGCGATGGCTGCTCTCTGGCTGAGTCCACAATCCTAGGCATCCTTACCTGGAACTAAGCCACACTGAGGACACTGTGTCTGCTTTCTCAACAGACATGAGTGCACCTTCAAATGCTCATTGCTGAGTTAAAACCCATCCCTATAATACATTCAAGTGTTTTGGGGTCTTTCCCAGCCTCTTGGGAATAATGTAGTGATGGGATTTGCAAGAGACTGCTTGCCTATGGTGCCTATCAACATTAACTCCCAACCCGTCAAGAATGATCTTGAACCAGAGAGTTCCACTAAGGTGCAAACGCTGCTAGGCAGAGCAAAGTCAGTTTCTCAGTTGATATAGCAGCACTGGAGTACAGAAGCTTAGCAAGCAGAAGCATATTCAAGAAGCCAGAAAGTATCATTGCAATTCCCAGCAGAATTAAGCAGCTTTGCAGTATCCATTCCATAGCTGCACAGGGGATCAGACAACATCACACATCAGTAGATGAAAACTCACCCAATTAAATGATAATTCACATTTTTTTCCAGTTTCCTCCACAGCATTCTGGGTAGCTATAAAAGCAAGGCTTTACAACAGCCCTGCCTAGCTGAAAGGTATATTTGAAACTTTCTGTTGACCTATGCTTACCACATTCCTTACCACTAGGTTTACATGCCAATGCCCCATTCTCCCCCTCCCGTGATGGATCCTAGTATTGCCATCCAAAAATGAGGGATGCTATCCATCAAAAGCCGTAATTCAAAAAGTTGAACATGAGAAACAATTCAAATTGCTTCAAAATAATACAAATGCAACCAAATTGTTTTAAGGAATAAGTTACTTAAGGAAGACCACCCACCCCCATCATTTTTGGTCTACTGACACAATGTTCTCCCAATGTGAATTTTGCCTTTCAATTTTCATACAGAGCATGTATTTATCTTCCATTATTATCTGCACTTTTAAGGTTATGGCTCTGAGTAATAGCGTTAGGTTTTTGTCCCAGTTGCTGCCCTCTGCCTCTGCAAAAGTTGGAAGCACAATGGGGTGATCCATCTCCAGCTTGGCCTCAAAGTGTCCAAAGTAATTGTGTTGATAAGGAAGAGAGACTTTGCTGATGAAGCAGACAGTCTCAAAGAGATTAGCCCCTTTCCCTTTCTTGCCGCTAAATGGAAAAGACCATAAGAACAGAGGAAACTGTCTTATACCGAATCAGGCCATTGGCCTGTCAGTACCCTGGCTGGCAATGGCTTTCCAAGGTTTCAGACAGGGGTATCTCTAGCCCTACCTGAAGATACCAGGGATTGAACCTTTCTGCATATAAAGCATATGCTCTACCACTGAGCTCCAACCCTTCTTTATAATATTATAGTCTATGCAGATGAGATCCTGAAGACATATAGACAGTTCTCCATGCTAGTGAGGAGCCAGTGTGGTGTAGTAGTTACGAGCGGTAAGTCTCGTAATCTGGGGAACCGGGTTCGCGTCTCCGCTCCTTCACATTCAGCTTCTAGGTGACCTTGGGCTAGTCACACTTCTCTGAAGTCTCTCAGCCCCACTCACCTCACACAGTGTTTGTTGTGGGGGAGGAAGGGAAAGGAGAATGTTGGCCTCTTTGAGACTCATTAGGGTAGTGATAAAGCGGGATATCAAATCCAAACTCTTCTTCTCCTCCCTGCTTCACAGTGGATGCCAAGGCTGATCTACATGGAAGGAAATATGTTTTTTCCCCTTTCCAAATTCCACCTGTCATGCTTTTACAGTTTTAAAGACATAATTGTAATTCCCAATGTTAAAACAGTGATCTCTTAACTGCATATTCATTCTTTTTGATGTGTTGGAGAATAGTATGGGGCCTGTAACTCAGGAATGGGCAATGTGATGCCCTCCAATGGTGCTGCAATACAGCTTTCGTCTTCCCCGGCTATGGTCATGCTGTAGAGTTTGCTAAAAGGGTGGAGAGAGTCCATTGTTGTTGTTGTTACTGTTTTATTCCACACTGCTTTCTAATTGCCTCATGCAAAGCATAAAAATGAAACAATCAATTCTGATATTTACTAGGAGACCAGATTCGAAAAGATACCTATTTTAGGCCCGTCTTGATCATCACCTACTCAGGATAAAATAACATAATTCAAAGGGACTGGGTTTTAGGAATAATGATAAACTTTTTTAAAAGGAAAATTACAATTTTTACAGGAAATTGATGGCGTCCCTTTTAGTACATTTAGGAGCTGATTTTAATATTACAGAGCTAAATTGATATGTGGCACCAGGAGCTGCTGGTTCCATTTGATCAGTCATCAAAGTCCCGCTTTTCTCAGGCAGATGATAGCCCATGTTTACTCTTAACAATACAAACCTAAAGAGGCACTGCGGGAAAATACCTTGGTAATGTACACAGAGATGCTATCCAAACTTGGGTCTTTCTAAACTGGATTTACTACTGAGGGTCTAATCTTTGTATAGATCTGCTGGCTGAAGCTGTCTGGTTTTTGTCTGGGTGTTTCAACAAAAGACCCACACACAAACTCATTTCTCTCCACTGGAAGGCAGAAGCATCAGCTATTGCTAATTGGAGTGGACACCACATGCTGATGGTTGGGTTTTAAGCAGTTGCACTTTAATCACATCTGATGGGGGTATTACTGTGATCATGATATGTGAACTGTAACACTGATATATATTTTTTTGAAAAAAGACTAACCAGATAGGCTAGTATAACTTTCTATCACTAGGCTAAGAATGGGGGAGAAACTGGTTCCATTCACATTTCTATGTGAACCTAATGGGAATTTGCATTTCCCCAAACCACATGTGAACCAAAATGCAACTACCCTTTGAAATTTGCACTTCTCCGAATTTTGCAATGCAATTCTCCAGGCAACAAATGTATACAAAAATGAATGTATTAGGGGGAAGTACACCTAAAGATTCATAAATCAGGGGAAATGATGTTAGGAAAATAACAGAAAAGGGGGGTGTATGCCGACATGTGTAAATTAGGCAAAATTGCATACAAAAATTTGTATATTTCACAAGGACTTTTTTATCTTTTATTTTTAAAAGCAAACTGATGGGAAAATGTTGGAAGCTGAACTTAAGTCTGGAAAGCTGAACTTAAGTCTGTAAAGAATGAGAAAGATACAGACACTGAAACCAAGATTCATTCATTTCTAACCTCAGCTACCTTCTGAACCAAGAGGGTTCTCAGATGCATATCTCACCAAGGATAATTTGCCTAAATAGATGATTTCTCCAAATGGTTACAACCCCACCAACCATTTTTATCCAGTAGAACAAGGCAATGAATAAAACCCTTGTCTCAAAATGAAGGTGAAAGAAGAGCATATGTAAGTGTTTTGGGCTAACTGGTGTTCACTGGCAACATATAGACATATAAGCCTTCCCTGAGAAGTCATGATACACTACAGCTGCTCTTTTAAAAGTGGGGTGCTGTGTGGAGACACAGTAACATTGAGTTTTCTTTCTGCTATGCTGAATAGTGCTGTGCCAAAATCTGTCCTCCATTTTCTTGAAAGTTTTCTTCCTTGGAGAAACAGACTTAATTTTTTTAGTTAATTCCCAGGCCACTTTCGAACTTCTGCAGGTGTGAGGTTTTAAGCTTGCCTTATTGTTGTGTGGTGGCTGAGGATTATGTGTATTTCGTTTTGTTCGCTGTAAACCTTTCCCCAGCACTTGCAGCCTTCCTGGCTGCCTGCACTCGGTGATCTGAAAAATCTCAATGTGAGGAGTTACCTAGTGATAACTTCCCCTGGGCTTTGATTGAAGCATGGACACCTGGGAAGGCTGCAGAGTGCAGACCACAGATGAGCTGATTTGTGGAATGAAGGGTACCCACAAACACCCCTCAGCCACCTCAAAGGTAAGGTAAGTAAAACACACACACACACCACACCCATAAGAAGTTCGTCAAAATGTTCCCTTTGATCATTTTCAAATGCCATTTCTCTTCTCCTTAATTGATGGAGAATGATCAAGAAGGGGAAGAAACACACAGGACAAAATCTCAGGAGAGACACTAAAAATAATGCTTGGAAACCATCCTCACTGGCAAAGCCTCTTGTGGAACAAAGGAAGGCTATGACAATCAGTTTCTTCTTCAGCTCCATAAGCAACATATTTCTTACTCTCCATTCCCCTCATAAAAGATTGGATCTGGTTTATTGGAATTTCCTTCCCAAAAGGAATGTTGTCCATCCCCCCATCCCCCGCCCACTGACATGATTCCACATGGCCCCCATCCTCACTGAGATTTCTGAGAGTGGGTGAATTGACATGTACAAACAAAGTAATATACACAATAGATCAGTACTAGAACAAACTTCACAGTAGTTGAGCAAATGGAATGAAATGCATAGGATTTAGAGTGACTGAATGTGGGCCTCCTTTCCCCACTCCCCCACAGCAGGTGTTCATCACTGTCAAGATTGACAGTGAAAACGGTCTGATTGGCAGAGAGATGCATGGAAATGCAGGCATGAATCTGCATAGAGGTGTGGAATTTCCTTGCTAGATGTATTGAAGGGGACCCAGTGGACCCAGTGGGTTGATTGAGTGCACCTAAGGCTGCAGTATTACCAGGTGTGGACATGGACAGGAAACTTCTGATGTATAAGCAGGAAATTAGGTAGGTAGATAAATAAGACAAGAGGGGTTGGATAAGAATAAGTTTGTGCATATATGTTGAAATGTAAACCTATGAGATATTGCCACTTCTAGATAATCCTTCAAATCCCATCTAACACTGTATATCTACAGACAGTGAGTATTGGCAGAAGAAATTATATAACAAGACTGATTTTCCTGGTTTGGAAGCTATTGAGGTTCATTTAATTTCCACCCAGCATCTTGAACATCAGCGAGTAGCAGGATTTTGTTAATCCTAAACACTATGCTAGTACTTCAGTTTTTAATACATCTGGCAGAGTAGGGATCCAAAATACACACTGCTGTATGAAAATTGGTGACCCAGTTAAAAGTTCTCAAGGTTTAAACCTACACAAGAGGCAGTTATTGCTTTCTATGAAAGTGTCTAGATGCCAACCACTCTGATATTTTATCCTAATAGGATTTCATTTGATACCCTCCCAATTTTTAAAACTAGATTAACCATGCAAAAATAAGTGTATATTCTGTGTGTTTGGCCTTCTTTGTATTCACTAATTAGGTGAACAGGCATGACTGATTAATTATGCTGTCACTTGTTTCAAGTCTGTCTAAATCTTATAATGGAGAAATATGTGAGTCATTATAGCCTGGGAATCTCTTTCTCTGGCCCTCATCTTTTTTCCCTCCTTTCCACCCTTTTAAAATTGATTTTTAATTTCAAGTAGCAAAGCATACCCATGCATGGAAAACAGAGCTTAATGGTTGTACAGAAAATAAAGAAAAATAGCGGCTGATGGTTGTGGTTTCAGACATTCCAAGAAAGGCAATCAAATGAAAATGCTTCTCCATAAGGTCCTATGAGTCGATGGAGGCTGAAAACCATGTTTGATGGAGAGTGAAAACCATGTTCAGTTGTCTTAACAAAGTCAATAAAAAGAATAGCAGATTGTATAGAAGGTGTGAGCCTTCCCCCTTCCCTGATCAATATTCCTTTTGTGAAATGGTTAATCTGTCCATAAATATGATGTTTCTCTATAAACACATAATTGGGAAATCTAGGCTTCAAAAAGATTTGCATTTGAAGTTTTCCAATTTTTTGCAATCCCTAATCCAGCTGCAGCTCATAAATGGAGGATGAGGTCTTTACAGGTTATGTTCTTAATCTGAGGAGTAAAATAAGAGAGTAGGGCTATTTTTGGTTATGGTTTTAGTGACTGTCCCATCATTTGATTAATTGTTTGAAACCCCTTTTTTCCAAAAGGGGGAAAAACACACCACTTGTTTACCAGAGAGTCAGGTAAGGTGCATTCCTGCCAGCCAAGTTTGGATGTGTTGTGATTAATTTGTTTTAAACTGTACAAAACTATAACAGAAATGACTGGTTCATCAAAGAAGAAAAAGAAGCTTCAAATAGCTTCATAGGCTGGCATGCATTAAAAAAAAAAGTCTGCAAGAGACACCTGAATGTCAAAATTGAAGATTTCAGATGAATTTCTGCTGGGGGTAGTGGGGCAAAAATGATCCCTGTATTGGCCAATAGAGGGCAGCCAACATTTCTCCCACTATGTAGCATCATTCCCAGGGCCAGATTTAGGTTTGAAGAAGAAGAAGAAGAAGAAGAAGAAGAAGAAGAAGAAGAGGAGGAGGAGTTTGGATTTGATATCCCACTTTATCACTACCCGAAGGAGTCTCAAAGCGGCTAACATTCTCCTTTCCCTTCCTCCCCCACAACAAACACTCTGTGAGGTGAGGCTGAGAGACTTCAAAGAAGTGTGACTGGCCCAAGGTCAGCCAGCAGCTGCATGTGGAGGAGCGGAGACGCGAACCCGGTTCACCAGATTACGAGTCTACCACTCTTAACCACTACATCACACTGGCTCTCTGATGAGGCCCTAAGCTACTGAAGGCAATGGGGTCCTTTGTCAACAACAAATTGTTGCTGTTTTTTGTGTTGAATATATGCTATTAAGCAGGCGGGGCCCATTACTTACATCATAGGAGCCTACACAACACAATAAAAAACACTGTTGTTGTATGTAGGTTTTATTTTATTTGTTTTTTATCTTATATTTTGGAAATGTACATCCAGGTTTTTTTCCCTTTAATTTTTTTTGGGGCCCCCAAGAGAGTGGGACCCTCAGCTATAGCTTGTTTAGCTTGTTTAGTTTATATATAAATCCAGCACTGATCATTCTCTTGAGGGATTATGCCCTAGGACCACAACTAAGATGCTGGTCAAAGCAGCAGCAACATTGTTGTTGTTGTTGTAAAAAGGAAGAAAAGGAACACTTCAAATTTAAAGGTCTGACCACCCTAATTCTTACAATTCAACTCCACACCAAAGTTGCCCACATTCATCAGGATGAATCATCACACAAAAATGTTTTGGAGTATTTGGCCCATTAGTTTCTGCAGTTTTCCTAGTTGATTTCTCCATAACCCTCCAGAACAAAGACATTTCGGTTGCACATCCTTCTAAAATTGGTTCAAGTGCTCCTCTATGGTGTTTCCTATATCAAATTTTGGGTAGCATGGTGAGAGATTTTAATGAGAAATTTTAATAAGGATTGGGAAGTATATTTGCCCATATTCAGGCAGTTTTCACCACTGTCAAACCCTTAAAACTGACTTACCATTTGCACACATGGATTATGAATTGGCAAGTTCTGACCTGAAATGTTTATTATGTTTCTCCTGTGGATTTATTACCCATATGACTATGACTTCTATTTAACCACATCTTGATCTCTTTCACTTGGAGATTTCTTTCCCAGCTATTTGTCTCCGGACTCACTTATGATGGAATAACTGTCAGGCATAACTTCATGTGAAGTATAACTTCCTGATGAAATTCTGAACTAAATCTATGTCATTTGCTCTGGAACTGATACTAGGTTGTCAAAATGCACTTATAAACCTATCTATATATCATTTACTTTTTGGGGGATTTTTTTCTCCCTCTGAGAGGCTTACAATAAATAGTAAAATATTGACTTCTGTTTCAGGGCATATGATGAAGTGTGCATGCACGCAAAAGCTTATACCAAGAACAAACTTAGTTGGTCTCTAAGGTGCTACTGGACAATTTTAATTTTTTTATATATATTTCAACTGCGTCAGACCAACACAGCTACCTACCTGAATCTAGTAAAATAACAACACAACAGTAAAATAATAATGATATTAAAGTCAACGAAATCACAGGTTGCACCCAACATTGTCCATCTATGAAAGGAAGCCACCTTGCAATGGTGGAATTCTATTTTACACTGCTCAGTTTTATTTGTGTTATACTGTTGTGTTGTGTTTTCATCCAGCTTTTAGGAAATTTTGTTGGATGTTGTTACTTTCCTTTTTCTTTTTATGTAAATAAAAAGCTCTACACCCCTCTACTTCTCCATAACACCTGAATCACGAGAGGCTGGGAAAGCTCTGGACTGATGTTGAACACAAGGATTGATGTTCTAATGCAGGGTTGCACTGGTTGAGGGCTAGCAAACTGCACTTGAATTCTGGAAAGATAAGACGTTCTGTGGATGGGAGGTTCCAACGTCTAGGAGATCAGTAAGGCCCAAGTTAACAGAAAAGTGAAACAGAGCACAAAGATGGCAATCGGTAAGCTTCCTCAGGAGGGCTATTCATTGGAAGGTGATTTACACCCAGTCAGACCACTGCTCTAAGCAGCTCAGTATTGTCTACAGTGACTGGAAGTAACTCTCTGGGGTTTCAGACAGGACATGCCTGAAGATATTGAGGATTGATTCTGGGTCCTTGACATGTAAAGCAGGTGCTCTACCACCAGGTTACTTTGCCCTTCCCCGTAACCAGGGTGCTACAACTGAAAAGGATCTCCCCTCCCTGGTGGTTCAAACATAATTTGAAATTACATGACTTCTTAATCCAAAAGGTTTTTCTTGAAGAACATCCCTCTGCTGAATCTCTGGCATAATATTTCGCCCCAATAGCAATATCCTTGGATAGTGGAGTGGTATATTAAACAGGCAGCCCTGTTTAAGGAAGTTTTTAATGACTGATATTTTAATGTATTTTTAACCTTCTGTTGGAAGCCGTCCAGAGTGGCTGGGGTAGAAGTAAATTATTATTATTATAGCCAGTGTAGTGTAGTGGTTAAGAGCGGTAGACTCGTAATCTAGTGAACTGGGTTCGCATCCTCGCTCCTCCACATGCAGCTGCTGGGTGACCTTGGGCCAGTCACACTTCTCTGAAGTCTCTCAGCCTCACTCACCTCACAGAGTGTTTGTTGTAGGGGAGGAAGGGAAAGGAGAATGTTAGCTGCTTTGAGACTCCTTCGGGTAGTGATAAAGCAGGATATCAAATCCAAACTCATTATTATTATTATTATTATTATTATTATTATTATTATTATTAGTTCTGCTCAGAGCCACTGCAATTTGCTAAACGAGCTGTCACATTTTCAGGCTGTTCCTCTCTACATGTGCTTTGCAAAACGGAAGCATGACATGCATTTTTGGAGGTCAAAGGGGAAGACATTAAGGCAGGTACCAGCCCTGAGGTGCCCAAGTTACAATGAGACCATTAGTTGTGCTGAAAACCAGAGAGAAGGAAGACTGAATGGCATGTATGGCAGATCAGTAGTCCCTTTCCCTCTACTGATGGCTTCTGAGCCCAGTCTCTGAGCTTAGTGACTCTTTGGAACCAGGGCCTCAGAAAGTATACGAAGTTATGAGGAAGATGTGAGAGGCTGCAGCTTGCAGGTTGCTCAGGATGTATAAAAAAGCAAGCCCTTTGTGCTTACTTTTTTAAAAAAATAAAAAATAAAAAGCTGTTCTTAAAATATTTCCAGGCACATTTCAAATAATCCAACTCAACAAGCTTTCAATTTGCCAGTTCCTGATCCCCCTGCCCCTGCCCCACATGTTTTGAAATAGTGTTTTTATAAATAATCTATTTCAATGTGTGTGTCTCTTTCCCAAGGGGATGAAAAGTCTCTCTGAAGTTTAAGTAGATACTTTCAGTAGTAATTAGTAACATTTCCCCAGCAATTATCTTCCCCTTCTCTTACAGTAGTACTGTTAATTGAAATCTGTGGGACTCCACGCAGACTGAAGTACCACTTCCTGGGAGTCACGGCAGCACATTCTGACTCTGGGGAAATGGGAACACACTTTGTTCTCCTGTACTTCGTTGCAGAGGTTTCATGCTTCTGCTTTGTTGCTTAGATTTAACGCGAGGAGGCATGACACATACTACTTGGCACTGTACATTCAAGCAGAGAAAGTCTGCACCAAGGAAACCCAAATTCTTTGAAATTATGCATGGCAGCACAGCAAGCTCCTTTCAGATAATCAATTTGGGTTTAGCAAATGCATGTTGTGTGTTCAGGGATCGAGGGAGGAGGTTCTGTTTCCAACTTACACGTGTCCATTAGAATGTGTGGGGGAAAACCTGTGTGTTTATGCCTTGTACATACACAGGCCCTGTAGGCAGCTCTAAAGCCTGCAAAAGACACCAGTTCACCACAAAATCAGATTTGCTTCTTCCTGGCTTAGCTGAATTGGTTGATCCCAGTCAATTAGGGATCATTCCATGAATAGAACCAGATGGCTATGCTATGTAGCCAATCAGTTTTAACTGTGTGATGACCTCACTGAGGGCAAAATTAATTACAGTGGTACCTCGGGTTACATACGCTTCAGGTTACATACGCTTCAGGTTACACAGTCCGCTAACCCAGAAATAGTGCTTCAGGTTAAGAACTTTGCTTCAGGGTAAGAACAGAAATCAGGCTCTGGCGGCGCAGCGGCAGCAGGAGGCCCCACTAGCTAAAGTGGTGCTTCAGGTTAAGAACAGTTTCAGGTTAAGAACGGACCTCCGGAATGAATTAAGTACTTAACCCAAGGTACCAGTGTACTTGAGCAACAGAACAAGGCAGCATGATGTGAATGAGCAGGTCAAATTTATTTATTTATTTATTTATTTATTTATTTATTTATTTATTGCAGAAATTGCCTAACCACAACAACAATGTTGATAAAGGAAAGTGTTGTTTTTTTTCATTTCTGCATTGTCAGAAATGTTTCCAAAAACAGTGACTAGGTTTATGCCTAAATAAATTGACAGTGTTAATGTAATGTGTAATTAGGCCCAGGACCAGCTCTAGACATTTTGTTGCCTGAAATGAAGGCTCAGAAGGTGTTTCCCACACCCCATTCCCCATGCATGGAGTCTGGCTAGAGTAGCAGTTCACTCTTACATCAACACTGGTGATGGGACAACATCTCCATCATACCTGAAACTTAGGGGACTCTGGTGGGATGGTTGGTACCTCCTTCCGTCTCAACCACCTGTTAGATGTGTGGCTTTAAGGTTTCTGTTTCCGAGGCAGTATGCCTCTCTGCATAGGGACACAGGTGGTGCTGTGGGTTAAACCTCAGAACCTAGGACTTGCCAATCAGAAGGTTGGCAGTTCGAATCCCCGCGACGGGGTGAGCTCCCGTTGCTCGGTCCCTGCTCCTGCCAACCTAGCAGTTTGAAAGCACGTCAAAGTGCAAGTAGATAAATAGGTACCGCTCCATTGGGAAGGTAAACGGCATTTCCGTGCACTGCTCTGGTTCGCCAGAAGCGGCTTAGTCATGCTGGTCACATGACCCGGAAGCTGTACGCCGGCTCACTCGGCCAATAAAGCGAGATGAGCGCCACAACCCCAGAGTTGGTCACGACTGGACCTAATGGTCAGGGGTCCCTTTACCTTTACCTATGCTTCTCTGCATACCAGCCACCAAGAGACGATAGCAGAATAGTTCTACTGCCTTCCTATTCTATGGGTGGACTTTGTAGGAGCAATTGGCTGGCACTGTGAGAACAGCATTCTGTAGTAGATGGACTGTTGATCTGGTCCAACAGAGCTCTCTTATCGTCTTAAGTTGTCACTCTGAATTTAACAGGCGTTAAGTGCAACTAACTTTCTTTGGATTATGGCTTTTTACTAAGGAAAATCACCAAGGATATTTGATCTTTCTTCAAGAAACTGACAATATAAATTGGTCAGTTTAAGTCCTTCATGCCATACAATTTCCTTTACCGTCACCATGGGAAAATCTGTCTTGTCTTACCATTGTCTTACCCTATATGTTCCATACAAGAAGGGATAAGTTATAAAATAGCCACAGGATTAAACTTGTAAAATTGTACCTTGCTGGGAACATAAATTAGAGGCCTGAATTTACTAGATCATGGCATTCTTTTTAAACATACAGTTTGCAGTTTGTTTCACTCCTCCTCCTGCTGCCCAGAAGCCTTTGGCAATAACATAAAAATAATAATAACTTACATGTCTAATTATTATCATCTGAAACTATCCAGAATTACAGTTGCCCCCCCACAAATAAAAATTACTGTAGGACTTAATTATTTTGGCCAGAATGTTAAGATTCCTATGTTATGAGAAATATAAACAAATTTTATATTTTATGTCAGGGCATGTTGAGCTAACAGTAAGTCTTTTCATTATGATTATTATTTCACAACAATAAAACTCAACTTTTAATAATAACTTTAGTTCCACTTTCAACAATCTGAGGTGTTGTTTCTTCGTTTGTGACTTATTTGAGCTGCTTCTCAGTAATATATATATTTATTTGGGCAACTAGCTGAATACCTATGAAAAAAAGGTGGTTCTAGACTGACACCGTTTAGGGTGGGATTCAGTCACACATCAGCATGCTCAGGCTGTGCAACTAAAGTTGTTTGCCACTTTTGTGCACCAAGCCTGTCCTCCCAATTGACTTTTCATGATAAGGAGAGTGTAGCAAAAATGAACTAGAAACTGTAGGATGACAATTAATGCAGCATCAAATAACTTCCCTGCAAACAAATCAAAATGAATTCTGAATAAAGAACCAACATCATCTAACTTCCCAGCAAACTTTTGGGCAAACAAATCGGAATGAGTGCTCAATAAACAGATTGGCTGGGAGTGACCAAATCCCCATGTTATTTTAAATTTATGCTTATCTGGAGAATTTGTTTCTCACTCACCTGGCATTTGTGGGCAGGGGATTAAAACGAAGCAAGAGCTGAGCAGTGGCTCTTGAGACGCACAAGAGAAAGCCCCCCCCCCCTAGTTGTAGGGGAAGGGGGCATGAAGAAGATCACTTGTTCATTTCCCAGTGTCTCCAGTTAAAAGCTTCAAGGGGTAGGTGATGAGAAAGCCACTGCTAAACTAGATCAGGGTGGGGAACTTTTTCAGACTCAGGGTCTCATCCCCTTCTGTGGAACCATCTGAGGACCAGGGGTGGGTGGGCCAAAGGCCAAAGTGGGCAGGGCAATGAGTGCAAAATTTACCTTTGTGTAGCAGCCTAGTTTTACACATGCTCACATACTCTGTGACCCATTCAGGCAAGTAAGAAGAATTATCAGAATTAAATGGCACATTCTAGTCAGGCCAGGATGCTCAAGGAGAGTCCCAAAGGCCAGAGGGAAATGTGCACAATTCAACTCCCATAAACAGAATATGTATGCATTCTCCATGAGGTCTGGTGAATGTGCACAGTAGCGGGATGTTAGGCACATGGATCCCTCAGCACAAAGCATGTAATATAACAGAATGTGTGTAAGTATGTCACCTAATATGCACACTATCTCTTCTCTTTGTTAAGTTGTTAAATGATATGCCTAGACTATGTTTCTGACACTACTTGAATGTGTGGAAGCACTCAGTTTGCTACCTCTCTAGGCACCTCACACTTTCCTTGTCAGCTGTTTCACAGGGAAATGCTTGTTACTAAAAAAGTGATAATAATTAATTCTTTTTAAAAAAACAACAACACCAAAAATACTGAATCAGTTAAACAGAACTTAGAAACAATCAAATTGCAGGTGCAGGGTTAAAGCTCAAAGCTAGGATTCTGTCCTGGGTTATATGTCTCTGCCGCTCTACACTGGTATGTGGTTTTTTTTGGGGTGGGCAGCTTGCATTTAAGTGCAACCTGTTTGTTGAGCATTCATCCTGATTTGTTTGCCCCACATTTGTAGGGAGGATATACACCACCCAGTGTTTATGGAACATCTGTTTTGATTTGCTTAAGCAGTGTCACATCAATCAATCATTATCCCACCCTTTCCAAAGCATTACCCCCCACCCACATTTCCTTGCTGCAAGATGTCTAGGTTTTTGTTTTTGGGGATTCCTTAAAAAAACAAAAACAAAAAACAGGTTTGTTGCACAAGGACACAAAAATTCACTTCAATTACACAACTTGAATGTGTTGTATCTAACCAAATCCCAATTGCAGAATAGTGACTGTCTTGAAGTGGCCTGCATGATAAATAAATAAATAAAAAGGTAAATGACCTGTGGATGGTTAGATCCAGTCAAAGGCAACTATGGGGTGTGGTGCTCGTCTTGCTTCAGGCTGAGGGAGCTGGTGTTGTCCACAGGCAGCTTTCGAGGTCATGTGGCCAACATGACTAAACCACTTCTGCTGCAACAGAACCCTGTGACAAGTACCAGACCACTCGGAAATGCCACTTACCTTCCTGCCGCAGCAATACCTATTTATCTACTTGCACTGGTATGATTTTGCACCGCATGATAAATATCACATGTAGTTTAGTCTCAAAAATGAGGCTGCGTTGGGCTGCAGATTTCATTGGTGCATCAGGTGTGCGTGTGTAAAAGTGTAAGTATTTTCCCCAGATTGAAATAGCCTCTCATGTCCTGTACTACCCTCAAGGGGGAAAATATAGACAATGTCTCATCAGACTGGTTGAAACTGAATGAAGATACAGTATTCTTCTCCACTGACATTATTCCTTCCTTCTGAAAACAAAGTAGCATTTCAGTTAGCTATACCACTTGGCATGGATCCCGTCTCAACAGAAACATACTGCTTGCTACATTATTGCCAGACTTATTTCCAACTGCAATGCAACCTTTGTAAATGTAACTTGGAGCTGTCTTGGGTGAATGGGGGGTTAAGAAATGCTACATCACAATCTGCACCGATGGTATGGCATAAATAAACCAACCTTCTCCAACCTGATGTCCTCCAGATATTTGGAATTATGGCCCCCATCAGCCCCAGACAACACAGACAGCGGTCAGGGACTATGGGAGTTGTAGTCCAAAACATAGGATTGGCATCAGCTTAGAGCTTCTATCCTCCAACCCAAAGTTCATGTCTTCCATGATACGGACATGTTCTGCCACTGTATATACTAATTTAAGGGGCTTCTCTTTACCACAAATGCAAGTTTCATCAGCCAGCTCTGCTGCATTCCCAATTTGTGCTCTTTTGCTAAGGCTGTGTGCACCCTAAATTGTTTGTGGCACAAAAATGTGGAGGTTGGTTGTTGTTGTTTTCAATCTGGGATCATTCATGCTCATCCCAAACATGTAGCTTTCAATCTAGATTGATTCTAGAAGCTGCCATCCACAAGTGTGGGTGTAGTTAACTTGATAATTGTTTGAAAACCATCCACTTGGTTAGGTTACCCATGCCTTTTCCGACCTCCTCTAGGTGAATAAAGAAGGAAGTGGTGATTGTGATCCTGGTATGCATCCACCTACAGCATCATTGGGCAGGTGTGGCTACTCCCCCCTCCCCCAACACACACATTTGCTGGGACTGCTTATATGTGTTTTCAAATTGACACATTGTGGGGTAATGCAGAATTGCAATGGGCTTTTATTTTTTTGGAATCAAACCAGTTTCTCCAGAAGCACTTTTCACCGGCAGAAAATATGCAACACATCTAGACTGTGTGTTAGCTATATAGGAAAAAACAGCTGCCACCTCTCCTTTGATTCTAGAATGAAATGTTTTGTGTATGCAGTCTAAGTCACAAGTGTGCAGTTTTCACGATGCAGTGAATGGATGACATGATACCTCTTTGTTGCTTAATGCATGCTGCCACGAACCACTAACAGAAGCAGGCTACTTCCAACCCATCCTATGCAGTCATTTACTTCTCTCTTGAACTCCCAAGCTGCATTATTTCTTATTGCAGAGTCTCATCTTTCTTTTGTCCATACATTGGCACAGAAGCCACATTCCCCTGGCAATATGGGCAACTATTTTCTAATGTTTATTTTTGTCTTGGATGGATAATTAAGGACCTGAATCACCCATGCACGGCACAGGGAAATTCCAAGAACTCTGATCGATATTTCTCTCCATTTCATTGTGCTTAAAGCTTTGCGCAGCCGATCGCATGGCACCTAGACCACATAAGGAGCATCACATGCTTTTCTGTTGCTAGGGGTAACTGAGAAGAGAGTGAGAACTGGCTACCGCCTGTCACATGACATCCTGCAAAATGTAATGCATTCGGGCAGCTTGTCCTTAGATTGTTTAAGCCTTGTTATGATCACATGATTACATCACTCAAGTAATAGATGACTGCCAGTTAGAAATAAAGTGATTTACTGCATGTTACTGGAACCAAACTGACTAACATTGTTGCAAATGTAACCATGCCTGAATGCCCATCTCTATTAAACAGAATTGCCATAAGTCAAGGGTATGTCTCCATACTATTTATTCCTAATAGATTCGACACCTGCTTTATTTTGCAGATTTTTTTAGAAGCAGTATTTTTAAAAAATAAATAAATAAGAAAGAAAGAAAGATCCACCAGCTTGAATACAAAGCCAGGACATATTAGGATTTAGGCAAGCTAGCAAGTCATTATCACTTTCTTCTCAGCCACCTTCTTCAGAGAACAAGTGGAAATGACACTGTTAACCTTATTCTAGCTTCTGATAAATTTGAGTCCCCATTGCTGTCATTCAGTTTGTGTCTCTGCATGTGCATGACAGAGTTTGCTTAAAAGAGGCTTAGGGGCTAATATAGCAGGGCCATTGCAGGTCAAGCTTCACAGGCATTGGCAGAAATACAGAATACCTCTGGCCTCAAATGAACTTGGGAAGCTCCTATTGAAGTAATGGGATCAGGGAGGAAATGAATTTAATGAGACTTTAAGAGCATAGGAATTGCCATGCCACAGAAGTCCTTGGTGGGTCTTATCCAGTCTTCCCCCCCCAACCCTGTGCCCTACAGATAGTTTGGGCTATGATTCTCATCAGTCTCAGCAAGCTTGGCTAATGGTCAGGTTTCATGGTCCAAGAACATCTGGGGGACATTAGGTTGTTGTTGTTGTTGTTGTTGTTGTTGTTGTTGTTGTTGTTGTTGTTGTTATAAGTTGTATACTGCCTATCCCTTCAGCTGTTCATACACATCCCTCCCCATATGTTGAAGGCTGAACTTCAAGTGGACTCTGCACATGATTTAGACCCTGGAAGGTCAGGATTCTAAATTGCAGAGGGAACTTGAATACAACAGTTCAGAAGCTCAGTCCACAATTATGGAGTGTGGTGGAAATGGCATTAGTTATGTGCAGGGGGATGAAGACAACAGGCCACCCCCACATCCTCTGTTGTGTGGTGCCAATTGTGTGTGTGTGTGTGTGTGTGTGTGTGTGTGTGAGAGAGAGAGAGAGAGAGAGAGAGAGAGAAGACACAGAGAGACAGAGATGAGGACACAAATGAGCAATACAGGTGCATAT
This sequence comes from Podarcis liolepis, assembly GCF_965112155.1. Taxonomy (NCBI): domain Eukaryota; kingdom Metazoa; phylum Chordata; class Lepidosauria; order Squamata; family Lacertidae; genus Podarcis; species Podarcis liolepis. Next base: position 39,257,740 of record NC_139562.1, read on the forward strand.
AAAAGATCCTAGGTTCAATCCTTGGTGACTTCAGGTAGGGTTGGGAAAGATTGTTTGCCTGAAACCCTGGAAAGCCACTGCTGGCCAGTGTGGAGTACTGAGCTAGGTAGGCTAACTGCACCTAGGCAGTTTCCCGCGTTTCTGTAGTTCCTAAGTTTGGAAACTACTCAGATATGTGGATTAATTGCTAAAGGAACCGGCAGTAGACATTATACCCCCTCTTATGTGAATACTTTAAAGGGGCGGCTCTGTTATAAGAATGGCTTAGAGCAGGGGTCAGCAACCCGCGGCTCCGGAGCCGCATGCGGCTCTTTTACACCTTTGCTGCGGCTCCGCAGATCCTCAGGGACCCTGAGCAGAAAAGCAGAAGCGCCAGAAAGAGGAGGGGGATGGAGCTGGGCAGCCGAGCCAGGCAAAGCAAGGCAGCGGCGGCAGCGGAGCTCGAGAGGCGGCTGCTGGGATGGAGGAGGAGGAGGCAGCGGCCGGAGAAGGGCTGCTGCTGCTGCTGCTTCTGCCGCCGGAGGGAAGTTCTGCCAGGCAGCTTCATGGCTCATAGCTTCCCTCGGGGTAGGACGGGTGGCGGTGGGGAACGCTCTCCCAGGCCATGCTCTCCTCAGCCCCGCGTGCGAGGCACCTGAGGCGAGGGAGAGAGAGAGCGTGCGCACGCTCGAGGGAAATGGCGGGGCGGGGTTTTTGTGTGTGTGTGTGTGAGAGAGAGAGGGGTGGCGGTGGTGCTTTGGGATCCTTTTCCGTGCCTTGCTTCTGAGTGGCTGCCGGGTTGAGGGAGAGCACCTGAGGTGAACCACAAAATGGGCCTGCCCTCCCTGTCAGGGAGGAAGGGGTGAATTACGTCAGTGACGAGGAGGGGGTCCAGAGGTAGCCAGCAGGTGCCGTGATGCAGCATCTCGGCCTCAGAGAGAGGCGGGGAGCACGAGAGCAATTGCAGAGGGGGGGGGCTGTTAGGCACCAAAATACTGCATGTGGGATTTCCCCCGTTCTCTCGTGCCTATGCAATTCCTGCCCTTCTCCCTTCCCCCTCGAGATTTGCTGCAGAGACAAGCAAATGAAGAAGAAAGGGAAGAGTACCGTATTTTTCGTCCTATAAGGCGCACCGGCCCATAGGACGCACCTCATTTTTTGGGGGGGAAATGAATTAAAAAAAATTCCCCCCCCCCAGCCCTGGCTGCCGCCCCAAGCCTTGCGCTCACCTGCCCGAAGCAGGGGAAGCCCTCCGGAGGGCTCCCCATGCTTCGGGGCGACAGGCTGCCGCCCCAAGCCTCGCGCACCCGGCGGGACCTCCTGCCGGGCGCGCGAGGCTTGCAGACACTCGCCCAAAGCAAGGAGAGCCCTCCGGAGGGCTCCCCGTGCTTCGGGCGACAGGCTGCCGCCCCAAGCCTCGCGCACCCGGTGGGACCTCCTGCCGGGCGCGCAAGGCTTGCGGACACTCGCCGGGGCTGCAGGCTGCTGCCCGCAAGCCTTGTGAGCCCGCGGGTACTCCCACCGGGCTTGCAAGGCTTGTGGATAGCTTCCTGAAGCCTGGAGAGTAAGAGGGGTCGTTGCGCACCGATGCCTCTCGCTCTCCAGGCTTCAGCGAAAGCCTGCATTCGCCCCATAGGACGCACCCAGATTTCCCCTTCATTTTTGGAGGGGAAAAAGTGCGTCCTATGGGGCGAAAAATACGGTATTAGCTGACATGTCCCGGATCCCATGGAAAGCACCACAGATTCCTTTGCTTACCAGCTCTTTTTATTTTAAGTTGGCTTCAAACCTGTAATTGTGTAGGTGTATGTATGTATACATATACACACACATAAATATTCATATCTCTTCCCTCTCACCTTCCTTTCACCCAGTTTCTCTGGCACTGGTTTATAAATGCTGCTACTGTATGTAGAAATGATGAGAAAGTTGCACCAGCAGAAGGAATGGATATGTGCTGTTAGTAAAAAGAGAGGGAGTTGAACTGCAGGGAGGGACAGACACTTTTCTATGTATTAATTTGTATAATGCCCTCTATGCACATGGTGCTTTGCAAAAAATGGGTATGAGAGGTACCATACCCCTCTTTGCTCTCTGAAATAGACTCAGGGAAAAGAGAGAGAATGGGGGAAGGGGAAGAATGTGTGGTTATTTACATTTGGCTTGTTTTGCGGCTCCCAGTTTTTTTCCCTTTGGAAATGGGTCCAAGTGGCTCTTCTTGTCTTAAAGGTTGCAGACGCCTGGCCTAGAGTGTCTAAGTGTGACACTGCTAGCCCATCTGCACTTCTAAAAATTTCACCTTGCCAGGCTTATGAACATCTATTTTAAAAGAGTTGATGAAGATAGACGTAATTATGGTTCATGCTCTCAGAAGCCTGAGCTAATGAGATCGTGGGGAAATGTGGCCAAGGTCCAGTTGGCAATGCTGCCAGTGCCAAGGGCAGGGCTCTAGATCAAAAGAAACAGGCTCAACTTCTAGTCTCAGCATCAAAGGATCATGAAATGTGAGCATACTGGCAGTTTCTGCTTAGATGTATCATTTATTTTAGTTTGGCTCCTGATGCCTGCTGAAATATAGAGATTGATAGATGCACAATTTCAGAGCAGACTATGGATTTCAGCAACTGGAAATGAGTTTTTATATGAAGACAATTGGCTATAATACATGCAGAAGATCTTCAGGTAGCACTGGGAATGAACCCTGCCTGAATCCCTGGAGGGCTGCTGCCAGTAAGTGTAGACCAGGGTTTCCCAAACTTGGGTCTCCAACTATTTTTGGACTACAGTTCCCATTATCCCTGACCACTGGTCCTGCGAGCTCAGGATGGTGGGAGTTGTAGTCCAAAAAGAGCTGAAGACCTAAGTTTGGGAAACTGTGGTGTAGACAATACTGAGTTAGATGAACCAATGATCTCAGTATAAGATTGCTCACTATGTTCCTAACAGAATTTATTGGTTTAGTTTTACATTTTAAAAAATCACGGTTGTTGAGATGAGCCCTTTTGACACTGAACAGGCACATCAGTGAAAGCAAGATCCTAATGGAAGGACAGGTTCTCCAACTACACATTCTCTTTTCAAGGCCGAGAAGGAGCCTCTATGGCAGGCATAGGCAAACTCCGGCCCTCCAGATGTTTGGGACTACAATTCCCACCATCCCTGACCACTGGTCCTGTTAGCTAGGGATGATGGGAACTGGAACTGTAGTCCCAAACATCTGGAGGGCTGCAGTTTGCCTATGCCTGCTCTATGGCAACACTTGCCTACACAAGACCACTATCACAGCATGCACTAGCTCCATTGCAGATTCTAGGCAAATTCAGCTGAACATGGTGAGACTCTTCCGACTTTTGCCTCCAATGCAGGAAGGACAGAAGTGGAGCTAAAAGTATGAATGAATTCTGGGATGGAGGCGTGGTGCTTCCATGTGCTTCCTTGCCCACCCCCACCCCCACATGTTCCCCTGAATGCACAGACAAGGCTTAACGATGTATTTTTTTTTTGTTTATTGCATTTATATCCCACCTTTCCCCCCAAGGAGTTCAAGGTGGTGGACATGTTTCTCCCTCTCCTCAGTTAATCCCCACAACAACTCCATGAGGTAGGTTAGGTTGGGGAGCAGTGACTGGCCCCAGAGTCACCCCATGAACTTCATAGCTGGGTGAGGATTTGAACCCTGGTCCCTCAGTGAAATAAGATTAAATTCTAATAGAAAATAATAAAATAAGACTTTATTGGGACATACCTGTAACTACAGAAAGCATGCTAACTGCGTATCATAGACTAGACATCACAGCTATTAATAAGTAAGAAGACTGCACATTTTAAAGATGGATAATGCTGGTCTATTGACAAACATGAATAGTATTTTAGCATAACAGTAAAGCAAGTGAAAGTACTATATATAAAGGAATAGTTATGGAGCACTGCCTCTGTCTTCAGGGATTGTTCCTAAATCAAAGTTCAAAGCATCCACAGCAACTGGGAACACACCAGAGCATCATTATGACAATGACACTTAAGAGTTCTAAGCGTGCCATTTCCTCCTTCTCAGTTAGCCAAGCCAAAGAAAGAAAGACTGCCCATTAACTGAAGCACCTGTTTTGTCTAGCTGCTTCATAATCCTTGATTAATAATGCAAGAACAGAAAGGCAATGAATGGGTCCAACCCAAAGATGCTTATATACATCCTCTCCTATCACTGCACACTTGAATCAACTCTCACCATGCCGATGATCTGTTTGGGGAGTGGGGGAAGAAAGGGGTGCACTCATATTCCATCCACTGATCAATGGTACTAGAGATGCCAGTGTCAAATTATTGTATGCAGTGAAGAAGATTGTATTGCTTCCTGCTGTCCCCTACTTCAGGCAGCTGATTTTGAATGCTGTGCAAGGGCAGCAAATTATTAGTTATTTACAGTGCAATCCTATGCATGTCTATTCAGAGATGAACCCCAGATAAGTGTGTAAGGGGATCCAGCTTTCATTTATTATGGAGATAATAAGAATCTATATTGTAGTTCTAAGGTCAATGTGATCACAGCACATCTGAATTAGTGGTATTCCTGTGCAGTGTCTGGATACAATGTTGTGATTAGTGGAGAAGTTGTGGTCTCTGCATGCAAAATTCTTGTTCTGTATCCCTAAGATTACACTGGCCGAGCACTGGATTTTACTACTTTGTACAAGAGGGCAAGGGTGGCTGTCACAGGGGGACCTACATACAGGGCTACCTGGTGAGTAATAAAGCAATACATTTCCCCTTCCTCCAACATTTTCTCTTAATCCTTTCATTGTGTGCCTCCTTGATTACAGCTTTGCGCATTTGTAAAAATTTACCTGGCAAGCCAACCTTCCATTATAAGAAAAAAGAAATCCCACTGTGCTCTAGATGCCTAAGCTCAAGGCAGAACTTAATTAAAGTTCAAACGAGCATGTAAGGTGTTTAAAATGTGTGGCATACCTTTTTTAAAAAAATGCATAAAGAAAATGTTGATCATTCATCCCCTCGCATAATTTCTCTTCAGTCAAATGATGTCCCTCCACTTCTAGGTAGTTTCCCCCCAATATGCTCCAAGTAGATTAGCACCGGCACACATAATTACATTTAATTTTTGCACTTATTGTGCAGTTTTCTTTGCATGTGACAATTATGCTTGCTGATTAGGAAATTAATTCATGACTAACTTGCATGTTGTTTCAAATAGTGTTTGCAGCTGCTAAAGAATCTGGCAGGAGGTACATAAAAGAAGCTTCTTTATTTTTTTTTTAAATGCCTATGCTAAACTCCTCACATTTTGTGTCGCTTCAGCTATGTCTTTTTGCTGCTTGCTGAGTTAAATCATGATACAGTAGTTGCCCACTCAACCTGTGCCTTCCATCTGGGTTACTAGGTTACTTTCTCTGATTGCTGCTACCCCATCTCTGCTGCCTAGTTCCCACACTGACACACCTTTCCTTTAACAACTTTAATAAAGAGTGCTATTTTAAAACTGGCAACATGGGGACCAGACCCTCATATACTTAAAAGAGTTTAGACATAGAGAACACCCATTTAAATCAAGTCCACTGGTTTCAGTTGGTCTCTACACGGAGTATGATTTAGTCGGCTATCACTCATAGTTTTACAGACGATGGGATTTCTGCAGTCAAGCTACCCATGTGTTAATCTGTTTTGTGGCAGATTATCTCCTGGTGATAGATGGTACCTGTGGAATCTAAAAGAGGCCGAGATTTGCTGGGAGTCTCTTGTTCACTTGGGCAAGACAATCTGGGCTCGCTCCAGTTCATGGGTACAGCCAGGGGTCAGAGAGGGGCTGCTGCTCTCCCAAATCAAGTAAATCAATACAAAATACTTAACTAACTGAGGTTCTGTCCCCCTAACACAAAGCCTGCCCCCCAGATAAATCCTAGCTACGCCCGTGCTCCAGTCTGAGGACGAGCTATGACATCTTCTCTCTCCTGAAGTTGGTTCCCTGCAGCTGGTTTTCCTGAGTGTGCAATGGAAGGCTGCTGCTGCACAGGTTCCTTTGATTCTTTCTCATGGCTTGTTCTCTCCTTGGATCAGTGTATGTTCACATGGCTTTGGACCTCAGCTTTCCTCTGCTCTTTATTCTGTAATTCTTTTTGCTGTACCCAAACTTGCTCACCCATATCCCACTTAGTTTGGGTAGGTGCCTTAATTTGTGTTCTGCTATAAATTCAACTTATCCGTTGTGTCCCTGTTGGCTGTTGAAAGCTGACTCACGTGGGCACCAAAGTGTTGACCCATCAGTCCCTGTGCTTGACTACAAACTTTGTGAAGGTGCATTCAGGATGGCTAGATATAGATCAGGTGTGTCCATGATACACTGGTTCATGGAATGACATAGATATGAACCATTCCTTGCTCTCCTGGCTTTCTTCAAATTTTTCTTAGCCATATATTGTTGCACATATGTGAAGATGTTTCTGTGTCAGAGTGTGCTGCATGTTCATTACAGTTTTCTAATTCGTATAACAACAATTGTGTAGTAGATCAAGCTGGAGGAGCGAATCAGAATGAAAAATGTACTCATCCATGAAACTCACTGGACAGTCTAAATACTGTAACACTATAAAGCCTTGTTGGATCAGATCAAAGGCATGTCTAGTTCAGAATTTTGTTTTCACAGTGGCCAGCCAGATGCACATGGGAAGCCTGCAAGTAGGACTTGAGTGCAATAGCACTCTCCCTACTTGTGAATCCCAGCAACTGGCATATAAAGACATACTGTACTGCCTTCAGTGGGGGAGGCAGAACATAGCCATCATGGATAGTAGCCATTGACAGCCTTATTATTCATGATTTTGTCTAATTCCATTTCAGAACCATCCAACTTGGTGGTTCTGGGAGAGCATTCCACAATTTAACCATGTGGTGTGTGAAGCAGTATTTCCTTTCATCTTTCAACATTCAGGATGGCCTTGAGTTCTAATAGTATGAGAACTATGGTTATCCCCACAACCATTATTTGAGGAAAACAATGTAAGCCCCTTGCTTTGCCAGGATGCCCCCTCTAACTTAGATTCTAAATTGGCCAAGTCATGTATATAAATACCAGGAAGCTGGTTTCATCTCTTGCCTGATCAACAGCACAGTATCCTCTACCTGTTGCACTTCAGTTCTGAGTTTGAGTTATGGGTTGTAGAAATAACCTGGACTGAAAATATCCATCCCATATTGGGATTTGGATATGATTGTCATCCAAATCCCAAACCCGGCCCCAACACTACTAAACAAATCTGCACTGATTTTAAAATACTGATTCACACACACTGAGAGGTATAGCAGGGTTATTCAATGGATGATAAGTCTATTTAGCAACCAGTGGGCAAATCCACAGTGTTTTCCATCTGTAAGATTTTCTGAAATACATTCACACATTTGCCTATGACTAATTGATTTACTTGTGCTGGTGAAAAAGGGCCGGTAAATTATTTCAAATAATTTTCAATTAGGAAGCCTTGGGAAATCTAAACAATATTTTTGACCATCACTTTGTTTTGCTACCACAAACCCTCTTCCTTTCATTAAGCCTGCCTTTAAAACCAAGTGTACACTTATAAAGCAGATAAGGTTTTATGATGGCAATTTACCATATCCACATAGAGGGTTGCATTTGGTAGATAAGGTGCCAGAAAATCAACAGATGTTCACACTAATTGAACTGCCTTCCTGCTGGTGCTCTCAGTCGAATCCCATACTAATTATCTCTTTATACATATTCTAAATAGCATCTATTCTTCTGCATGTTAAATGGCTTCAGAACACAATAGGGATTTACAGTCTAGTGTTGCCTGGTTTCTCAGTTTTTGCCTTGCTAAGTGATAAGACTAGTTCTGCCAGAAGGGGATGGGAGGCCACTAGCCTCTAGGTAGGGATGGATCCTCCACAAATCAACCTCTCCAGACCAATGTATTATTGATATTATTCCTATATGCTGTATACTTCCCTGACATATTTGCATGGAAGTGTGGATTACAGTGGTACCTCGGGTTAAGTACTTAATTTGTTCCGGAGGTCCATTCTTAACCTGAAACTGTTCTTAACCTGAAGCACTACTTCAGGTTAGCTAATGGGGCCTCCAGCTGCTGCCGCGTCACTGGAGCACGATTTCTGTTCTCATCCTGAAGCAAAGTTCTTAACCCGAGGTACTATTTCTGGGTTAGCGGAGTCTGTAACCTGAAGCGTCTGTAACCTGAAGCGTATGTAACCCAAGGTACCACTGTATATACTGCTTGGAATGAAGGACAAGATGGCAACCTCACCATGTCCTAAAACCAACGGAACTAGTAGTTGAATTTTACATGCCAACACCTTCCACCACCCTTGAGCAGCAGTTCAGATCGGAGGCTACAGAGCAGGCTGAGCAGCACACACAGTGTGTTCCAGGGACGCGGACTTATACAAAATATTGGGGGGGGGGGCCGGGAAAGCTCATGAATAATAAATAAGCTCATGAATATGCAAATAAAGTGGTGCTGCCTCCTCGTGAGCGAATAGGGGAGAGCGTGCTGCGCCTATTAATCAGCTCCGGAACAGCTGATATGCGGGAAACGTGGGGCTAGCCGGAGAAGAGAGGGCGAGCCCCCTCCGCTCCGGCCCTAAATAGGGCAAGCCACACACCCCCAGCCAGCCGATTGGTACCCGGTCGTTCTCGCGGGGGCTGAAACCGCCAGGAGGAAGGAAATTCCCCCCGGCAGTGCCTTGGCAGTGGCGGTGGTGTTGCGAAGCAGCGAGGCAGGAGCCCCCGCCCCCGGGGATTCCCTAATCTCGCGGGGGACGGCTGGGGCTCTCCGACTAGGGCGCGCGGCTGGCTGGCTGGCTGGCGAGGGAGCAGGTGGGGAGGAGGCGGGGGACGGCGGCGGCGCTCTGCTGGAAGGGCGCCCGAGATTATTGGGGGGGCTGAGCCCCCCAAAAAATTTTTTTGAGGGGGCTCGAGCCCCCTCAGGCCCCATGGAGTCGGCGCCTATGGTGTGTTCTCCAACAGCTCACCACCGCTACCCCAGTCATCTGCTGCCTCAGTCTCCCCAATGGAAGAGCTGGTCCTGACCTAGCTCAAGGAAAGTTCTCAAAGGTCATAGCTGCACAAGAGCAAATTCATTCATGCATATGCAGCACTTTTCAATCACTCCCTACAAATTTGCTACACTTTCTTGCTACTAATTCCACAGGGCCTCTTCTGTTGAATCAATACTTAATCCCTGCTTTGGTTTGTTGTGTTCATTTCTCCCCATCAAGAAACAGGCATTCGAGAACTGACCAACGATGACCTGCTATTATCAGATCTCTTGTTCCTGAATATTAAGGGATGAAACACATTTCGGTACACACACTCCACTTGGGAGAATCGGGAAACCAAGAAGCGCCAGCAATGGGCCGATGTGCGTAAAAGGGCCTTCCGAGGAAACCCTGAATGTCAACCTTCCGTTTCAATTCCTCGGCGCCTATCCTCTTTGCGCGCAGGGCTGCCTTCACACACAGACGTCTGTCCAGTCTCTCTCTCTCGTCCAAAGCCCGAGAGCCGGTCTGGGCGCACATGCGCACAGCGAGGGAGCCGCGGCCGCCGCATCTCCTCCACGAGCACATGGCCGGTTTGGAAAGGCGGAATGTGCCGCAACGTCCCGCTGGAAGAACTACCTACGAGGGTGGGGTGCGGCGGAGGGAACCGGCGGCCGGGAAGGCGCTGCGCTTTGTTCTGGAACAAAAGCCTCCGGTCTGGGTTGCGCGCTACCGGGGGGTGGGGGTGGGAGGCACCTCCGAGAGGCGGCGGCGGCGGAGAGCCTCCCTCCGGCGGGAGAGAAGGCGCGCGCTCCGCGCAGGCTGTGGGAAGAGCAGGAGGGGGAGGAGATGCCCGCCGCGCTCTGGCGTGCTGCTGCTGCTGCAGACTGCGCTGCGCCAAGGGAGGGGCGGCTCTTCTCGCCCTGCCTTTCCCGCGCCCGCCCCCTCCCCCCCTCCGAGTCTTTAAACGCCCCTGCATAGGAAGAGCCGCGCACATGTCCGCTCTCCCTCGCGCAGAAATATATATTTAAATAGCTCTACACCATACACACACAAGCGCGCGCACGCGCGTCCGACCGCCTGCCGGCTCAGCCAGTCGCTGATTCCTCTCGCCGACCTCCGCCACATTGCAGGGGCTGCCGCTTGTCGAGTCGCCGAAGCAGGCGGGGCACCCCGGGCGCGGAAGGAGGTAAGGCGAGGCGGGGGTGCAGTCAGGGGAGCCCCCGGCCCTGGGTGAGAGGGGCAAAGGGGAGGGGGGCAGAAATGGCTGGGCTGGAGGAGGAGAGCCTCGTGGTCGCCGAGGAAAAGGCGCGCGCATAGCGCCACAGACAGGTTTCTTTGATGGGAAGGAGGAGGGATCTTTGCCATCCGTGGACTCTCGATCGAGGGAGTAGAGATGATAATCTCCCCCCCCCCCAAAAAAAAGAAATCTCGTTGGTTTCTGAAGAATGGGCGTGGTGTATACTGAGCTAGAGAGAGTCCTGGTTTGACTCGGTCGATGGCAGCTTCCCCAATGGGTAGTGGCCGGTGCCACGCGCCATCATATGCAGAAGAAGCCCCCGTGTGTCTGTCTGCAAGGCCGGGCTAAGTAAGGCAAGAGGGATGGCGGGATGGATCCCTAACCAGGCAATAGTCTGGATCCATGGTGGGCACTGCCTGTCGCCCTCGCTTCTTCCAGCACCGTCTCGTACAAGGGAGTCTAGGCATGAGACCCCCCCCCCGTCTCGATCCCTAGTGGCATAGAAAGGCGCAATGATGGCCTCGGCGAAGACGCTATGGGGAAGTAGACGCGCAGGCTACGTAGCTGGACCCTGGGACCATCCCCAGCAGACAGAAAGATGAGCAGCGCATCCTGGGCTCCGGGTACCCAGCATGAACTGAGCATCCTTCTTGGGCGAGGCGTGGCGAGGCAGCGGGCTGGAGGCTGGCCAGAGGAAAAGAGAGGAAAAGAAGAGCCATGTAGGATTTCGAGGTAGCGCTGCTGTCTGCGTTATGCCCCCCCAAGTATATCCATCTGCCCAATACAAATCGAATTCGTTCCGATCCGGCGATCCTGCTATAAGGAAGTAGCAGCATCTCCATATTCTCCCACCCTCTTGGCAGTCTTGCCAAGCGTGGCCCGAAATACTCGTGCTCGTTTATTTTCCTTTTGTGGGAGGAGGGGAAGGTGTGTGTTTGGATCGCCCGTAGAAGGAATTCGGCATTTTACGCAATGACGCGTGGCGGGCATTTTACTTCCTTTCATTGCCACCGGGTGGGAAAGCGGGCCATTTCAAGCCACCCCCCACCGGGCTGAACTTAATGCCTGCTGAACTTGCGCCCCCCCACCCCCAATCCACACCGCCTGTGGATCTGTGATGGTTAAGGAGAGGGGCACCCCGCGCTTCGCTCGCTCGGAGGAACGGACTCGTACGCACAGCTATTTGGGTGTCTCCGGAGCTTATTACGAGGAAACGGGTGTGAATTGGGCAGGCGATCCTTGTCGATCCGAGAGGATGAGGCGCGCCTCTCCAAGGACGCCTGCATCGCTTCCCAGAGCTTTCATTTAATAGCAGGTGGAAAGTGGAATGATAACTAGGCACAAAGGGATGGGGTTTGCTTTGTTTTTGTTTTTTTCTGGAATCGGGAAGAGGAAGAGGAATAAAGACCAACACTTTCCGAGGTGTCTGAAGGGGAAGAGCTCCAGTGGCTGATGCTCTGCTCTCCGTGACATGTAACCGGTGACAATTCGCTACAAGGACACGCTCTGCTTTCCTAGTGCGTCCCTAATCCCAGCCTGCTTGGAGTAATTGTGGGCGGGCGCAAGCCTGGCACGGGGTGACGTCACCATGTTTGGGTGGGTATGTTAATGAGGAGCCCTGCTCGCTGTCTACAGAGCTTGCTTTTTCCTTTTTTGCGGTATTGTGAACCTCACCCCTTTTATAGTTCCCAAATAAAGGGAATATATTTTCTTTCTTTCTGCAATTACCATGTTGCTATAGACCCCGTTTCTTTACAGTGATGCCTTTTGTCTACATAGGGGTATTCCGAAACAGGCTTGTGTTGCTATTGTTTGGCATGACTTGTAAGCCTTCAGAACTACCCAGTATGTATTTGCTATGAGCTGTGCTAGTTAAGACAGTGCCTGTCTAGGAATTTTATATATATAATTTTTATATATTTATTATTGAAGGAAATTTACAATACAAAAACACACACATATGCATTATCTTATCTTAGAATGCAATTATATAAATCAATTTAATATATAATCACACAATATATATTATTTCTCACTTTCTCTTTCTCTCTGTGCATACATATTTGCCACCAATAGGATGAGAAAGACTTGACTCCTAACTGCAGTCCTGTGAATGTTAGAAGTTCCATTGTGCTCAATGAACCTTACTTCCTAGTAAATACATTTACCTGTGAGTCTCATTAAGATCAGCTGGACTTACTGTTGAGTGGAGGTGTGCAGGACTGTGTTGTTTGTTGTTTTTTCATTCGCACAAGGAAAGGGGCAATTTCTGCTCAGCAGCTGCACTATATCACACACCATTCCGAAGGGCTCCCCAGTCTGCAGGAGCAGATTTTCAGGGAACACAGGTTGCTCCAGGGGGATGTGGGCAGTGAGAAAGCCTCATTCTGTGGTGGTGAACTGTGTACCATTCACAGAAGGGAGGCTACAATTGAAGCTGTTATAAACAGACCCACCTCTCACTGATAAGCTGAGAAGATGTAAAATGGTTCAGTTTATTAAAGAGTTTTGATTTTCCTGGGCAACATTAATGCCTTGTTTTTAAGTTATTGCATTCAATGGCAGTCAGTGAGGGACAAATGAGCCATTTTAGATAGTATTTAGCATTGATAAATACTTATCATAGTGGGTATATTTAGATGGGGTTATAAGATGTATATGTTGAAGAAAATTGACTTGAAAATAAGAAGGTAATTGCTATGTCCATCTGAAGACACGGCAGTTAAATTTTGCCTCTCTTGTGATGTGTTTAAAGTAGAAAATTGATGACATAAGTCTAAGATATTTCATCAGATCTTACGCCATGCTGTGACAATGCACTAAGATTTGTTGGGGATTTCCCTTACTCTGTAATGGAAGGAAATTGAAAGAGAAAGATTTTACTTCCTATGAAAAAGCAGATTATTCTGCAAACATAGCATGAAATTGCATCAGCAGTTTGCTTTCATCAGCTTATATACTTGCTTTTGCAGATCTGTTCACTAGAATTATAGCATCAATATTCTTGGGATCAGCAAGAATATATGGTTACTAATTGTTAAGCGTGATCCTGCCAAAATCTGTCACTTTGCTCTTCCCTTGTAATTACAGGTAATTCACATAATAGTTGTTAGGCACTGTTATTATCTGGAATACCGGGAAGTGTTTTTTTTTTGTTTGTTTTTTTTAAATACACACCCACATTCCTTTGAGCCTGAACAGTTGCAAATTCAGGAAGCAATTTCAACTGATTTTAACCTGGGAGACAAAACTGCAAGCTACTGTATGCATGAACTAGTGAGCAACTGATGCAACATCACATCTCCTCTCCACCCCAAAATTATCTGTCTTCTTTTCTTATACAGAATCTAAACTGTTCCTTTCAGATTTCCTTTCCCCCAAACTTTTAAAAGTTAGAAACATACCAAGAAAGATGAATATGGCCTGGTATAAGTAGTGATTTGAATTGGACCCTTCTACAATGCTTTTGAAAATGTTAGTTTCATTAAAATACAGTGGCTCAATAATTCCCTCTCCCCCTGCAAAAAGGAAGAGAAGAACAGAAGCTAACAGGATCTAGGGGAGACTTGACACTTGTGATAGGTCTGTTCTCCACCTATTGGATCACTGAACCACTGCCTCTCTGGCAGAAGCCAAGTCACCTAAGCTGATTCTTCTCTAACTCCATCATCAAATTGATATGATGGAGTATCTCAAATTACTATCATGCGCTTCCAGGCACCTTTCTCAGCAGGCTGAGAACAGGGACAGGGAACCATTTTCAACCTGAGGGCTGTGTACCTATTGGGCAACCTTCAGGGCATGGGTGGGACAAACCATGACAGTGGAAGGTTCAGATGCAGAAAATGGGTGGGGACATCGGTTAAATGTGGGCAGGACCAGAAGCAAAAAGTGGGTGGAGCAACAGATATAACTCTTAACTATGAGTTGTAAGCTACATTCCAGCCATGCAGAAGTCATACATATCTACACACACCACCACCACCACCACCCATCTCTCCACCCATCCAAGCAAGAAGCATTATCCTAGTTCAAGGATGCAGCCCAGCCAGGCCAAAGCTGTTGAGTGTTGACCAGTGCCTTGAAGGGGCGTGACTTGGGAAGAGTTTGGAGGGCCAGAGAGAGAGAGGCATTTGACCTCTGAGCCTTGGACTCCCTTCCTCTTCTCTGGAGTGTAGGCATGAATATCAACATTTTTAAAAGAACTAAAAATGGGCACTTTTAATCAGGCAAATAGGTTTTTTTTAGCCTGTAAAAATACATATTTCACAATAAAGCAATGCTGTGATAATAGTTTTATTCTTATGCTCAAATAATGTCAGTTATGGGTTGTTGTTTTTTAAGTTTAGTTATTACCTGTCTCCTTTATCATTGATTGCCTCTTTCTTTTGTTTCGTTCTCTGATGCTTGGATTCTAATTGTCATGGGAACTGTGTTTTGTCCACATTTTGATTAGGTCTTCTTTGCTTTGTTGGAGGTGTACTTCCCACCCCAATTTTATAATTCCTGAATGCTTTCCCCCATAACAGCAGCTATAGCAACAGTATACTTGGGGGAGAGGCACAACATGCTTCTTAATTTAATATATTTTGCAGCAGTGTCTCTATGCTTCAGTTTTAGAATTTGGCATTTTGTGCACCACTCACATGAACTGCTTTGCTACAGACTTGATATCTTGACTCAGATTTAAAGCTGGCCTCTGACTCCACCCTATGCCTTCCCACCTCTCACATGCAGCAAAAGTGGGCCTGGAATGGCTTGCTTGCACTCTGATTGGCTCTCCCAAGTTCTTCTGTTTTGGCCTTTGAGTTGCCAGTGTATTCCAGGATATGGGGCAAGACCAGCTTGTGGAGGGAGGGGAGTTATGTACATATCAGACCACTCCATAATCTGTAGACTAGGAGGAAAGCGGTATTGGTGCAATATATTAGCATCTCTATAGTAGATGAAAACATGCAGACTCCCTCTTTTCCACCTGACCTCCAAGATAACATCTATAAATAATGTACAGTCATACCTTGGTTTTCAAATGCCTTGTGAGTTGAACGTTTTGGCTCCCAAATGCCACAAACCCGGAAGTGACTGTTCCAGTTTGCGAACTATTTTTGGAAGCTGAACGTCTGATGGTGCTTCCGCGGCTTCTGGTTGGCTGCAGGACCTTCTGCTTTGGTTTTCAAACATTTTGGAATTTGAACGGACTTCCGGAACAGATTGCATTCAACTTCCAAAGTACGGCTGTATCAAAGAAGAAATCTTCAGCAAGGCACCCTTTAGCACCAGGGTACAAAAGCTTGATTGCCTGAGGGAATTGGGGAGCTATTTAGCTGCTGCCATCCCAAACTCTTTTCTGTCCACTTCCTATTCTAAGATAGTTATTCAAGTAGGCAGTTAGCATCGCATCTAGTTCCCATCACATCTAGCGTTCAAGAATCAAGACAGGGCAAAGGAGCAAAGCGGCCCTGCTCAGAACTAGGAAAGATGTGATGGAAACTAGAACAGCAGCTTAATTTCTATCTATCTCCCCAGTTATCATGGCCTTTGGAGGAGACAGAGTTAGAGCTCCCTGAGAAAAGGCACTGGATGGGACCCAAATGATGGGTTCTCAAAGGCACTTTGCTGCTGGGGAATTCAGGATGATGGGTGTGGATGTTGGGATGGAATTTCCTTATTATTTTATATGTGCTTTTAAAAATGCCTTCACAGAATTGGCTGCATTTGCTTTACTCTGCATGGATTGTGGGTATGGAGACCCTTCTTGGCTGCTGTGCTGCTGTCATGCTTTTGAAAGGAGGTGGGGTCAGTTTAGACTGGGCTGAGGCAATAGCTGCTAACGGTGTTGGCAGCAGTTTCGTTGAGCTGTTGTTGGCTGTGGTATCCATGTTCTTCATTGTCCTTCAGGGGAAAAAAAAACTAGTTCAGAAGTCTCCATAGAACCTCAAGCTGCATTCAAAGCTAAATTACAGAAACACAACCCGTGATGCTGAAATCGACATATGTGTGCCTTTTTGCATGCAAATGTTGTGGGCATCTGTCAGAACAGTTACATTCACCCAGCTCCGTGCCAGAGGCAGTTTTGAAACTAGAATGACTACACTTACTGAAATTATTAACTATGTGATAGCTACCTACGTACTCATAGAAGTGTTCACAAAGCATGTAAGAAGGAAACAAAACAGTATGAGACTACTTTTCTCCCTCACCGTTTAAGAAAAGGTTTCTTTCTTCGTTTCTCCTAGAACTGAAACTGACATAGATTAGAAGCTGTGTATGGGATTAGTCACTAGGGGGGCTGGCAACCTTTTTGGGGTCTGTGGTACATTTGCAAACCAGCAAATATTTCATGTGCAGCATGCGCACACCACACACATGCATGTGCAGATACCACCACACTCACTCTCCCCACACACCATAAATTAAGCTTGGAAAATGTGTTTTCACTTTTTTTTAAGCATCATGGGGCTGAACTTTCTGGAGGTGCTGCAGCAGTTAACCTTCTCTTCCCAAGTGTAATCTTCAGGAAGTTTGCCCCACACTGCAACAAATAGGCTCACTGGAAAGCTTTCTGTTGGGATGAATAGAAGGCTTTTCCAAGTCTCATTAAAGCAGGGGAGGGGTGATTTGGTCACAGCTGGGGACATAAGGGCTCCCTGTCCCCTCCCATGCCACAATTGGGTCTGAAGACCTCTTTCAATCCTCATTTCAGCAGGTGGTGGGCTGGGAGCAGGATCCTGCAGGCACTAGGGCAGGCTGATGTGAAAGCTGATGCAAGAGAGTCACCAAGTTTCTTCACAGTTGTGAGGCAGCTATGACAGGTCTCTTAGGAGAGGAATCAGTAGCATGAGCAATGGGGATTATTCTTAGCCAAGGTTGTCTCACTTCCCCTTGCGTTAGACCAAAAGAAAACCCCCCATTTGTCCTGGACCTAACGAATTATGCCCACACATTGAGAGAAACATGGGAAGCACCAGATCCAGCAATTTCATCCAAGTGCTGGATGAAGTGAATGAGTGCTGATGACAGAAGGAACTCTGCTCTTCCAAACTGGAATGATGGGCATGGAATTTGTATGCTTGCTGTCTCATTCCCAAGGAAAACACTTGTAAGTGGAGATCCTGCAGCCTCTTAAGAAACCAGCTTGACTTGCTTCCTGTCTTGACAGTTTCATGGGTCTGAGTGGCCTAACCTGGTTCTGACAAGGGTCCATGATCTATGATGGAATAACCCTGGTGGTTTCAGCACCACAGAGAGCTCTGAGTGAGCAACTTGCTCTGGCAATGGCTGGAGCCAGAGTGAGGTCTTGAGCCTGTTTCCCAGTTTATTGCCCAAAGGTTTGCTGTCCTTGCAGAAACACTGGAGCTTCTTAAAGGGTCAAATGTTTGACCTGGAGAAGTATGCCGCTTTTGTGCTCTGTGGCCTGCTACCTGCACCACTACCTGCACAACTGTCAAGTGCAGGCATTTGGTTTCTCAGGCTAAGAGAAGGATGTTTGGTGACTTCGATTCAGTGGGCTCTGCTTCAGTAGGCTGAGGTTCAATGTCAGGAGCTTGGGCTAGCTCTTCAGCCAGTGGGACTGCAGCCATAGACTTGGCTGGCTCTTTCTCCTCTGAGTCTAAGGACAAAACCATTATACCTAAAGGCTTGACAGGGTTGATGGAGACCATTGTTGCTCAAGCTGCAAATGCAATGGCTGGTATTCCTCAAAACATACCAAACCCCTGTTTGCTTTTGAGAGGTCTGAGACTGGGGCCAGGATCTGGCTGAGTAGGATCCCTCACATAAGCCTCCAGTGATGCAATTCTGTTATATATGGAAACATCAAAATTCTGTGTGGAGCAGAAATGAACAGCTGCAGTTTAAAAAAAATAATTAGTGTGCACACACACTATGGTTTTCGTTTTCTGATTAAAAGTTTTGATACTTTGATTTGTTTTTGCCACAAAAGTATTGGGATAAAATTACTATTAGTAGGAGCAGGTTTCTTTTCTTTTCTTTTCTTTTCTTTTCTTTTCTTTTCAGGCAAATGCACTGGCAGTTATGTAGCTCCCTGGAGGTCTTTCATGTGACTAAACTATTTATGGTTATTAATGTAGAGTGTTTTGACTTTGCCTACTGCATTTTCCATTTTAATCTCTTTTAAAGTACGAGAACATAAACTGTTCCTTTAAAAGAGTAGAACAGTTGATTCTGTACATTTTTTTAAAAAAAAACTTGAGTATTAATGTGTATGAAAGTTACTAGGAAATTGGCTACATGTGAGACTATTAAAATGACTGTCAACTGAAGCACATCAGCCTTCCATTGATGATAGCAGGCTATTTTTTTAAAAAGGGGGTCTATTTAATATATTTTGATCTTTCCTCCCACCTAACAAAATCTGTTATACTTTATTAAAAATTTCATATGATCTTTGCAAGGTCTTGACACACTTGTAAGGTGATTGTGGGGGAAGAAGAAATCCTTCTGAATTATCATGGCAGTAAAGTAGGAAACTCGATTCAAAACCATTTCACAATCATCAATACTTTTTAATATCTGGTTCAGTTACTAACTTTTAAAAGCGTCTGAGAACACATGAAACAATAAATGAGATGGTTCAGACATGTTTCATGAAGATGAACGTCATGATGTGTCCAGGTTCTTGATAGAAATATTTTCAGAAAATTCCCATTTCTTAAAAATGCATTACTTAATAAAAATTATATTTACAAATGAGTAAAACAAACAGGGTTTTCAAATAATTCCATTCACATTCACACGAGGCAGGTAATTTAAACAAGCAGGCCAATTAAATTAAAACAAAATAACATATTCAGACATGCTAAACCACATTTAAACTAATTCAGGACGTTTCCAAAGTTTTCCAGAAAATTCACGTTGGAAGGGTTGATGGTTTAGTTTAATTGTATTTATGATAACAGTTTTGATGCACTAATATAAAGGCGTTAATTTTGCTTCAAAATAGAAGCATGTCAGAGTGAGGTTATATAAGAAATAGACTTTTATCTGGATCTGGATCATTTGCCATCTTTCATTAGTGAAAGTTCACATCACATGCAGCTTGAGTCTTCATCTGTTTCTAGCAGGTTGGGGGACAATATGTTTTGGAGCGTAGCCTTGGAGACAGTATGATACGACTACATCAGGTTTCCATAGCAGATTTTAGATAGTAGTGTAAGTGGAAATTTTAATACAATGAAGAAAAGGTCTACAACATTCTGTGCTTCAGAAAAAGAATATTCTAGAGCAGTCGCACTCCAGAACTGCATTAAAGTTTGTTTGAGGTATCTGCATACAAACATAATTCAGAAGACAAACTGAAAGTTTGGAGCTGACATAAGTGGACTATGTATTATTCCTTAATAGTGTGAACATATCCAGAAGAAATACTCATTGCCTAGGTAATCATTTCTCCTAAACCCTCTAGTGCTGGTAGAACACAGTTCTACATTGGTGGAAATACTGACAGCCAGTGAAGTGTAGTGGCTAAAGTGTTGGCCAAGGACCAGGGAGACTGAGATTCAAACCTTCACTCAACCACAAAGGGTGACCTTGGGCCAGTCATTGGTAGGAGGTTATCTCCTGCATAGCCTCTATGCTGGAGGAACAACATTGGTATTGGCGGGGGGGGGGGAGGACTTGGCAGATTCCTGTATTTCTGCAGGACATTATTTCAACCACCAATTATGGCTAAATATTTCACTCCCTATGGAGTTAATGGATAGCCCAAGATGACAGTCACAACAGAAGATAAGATTCTGACTAACACTGCAGCCAGTTCCTGTTCACCCCTAGGACAATATAAGACCCCCCCCCCCCCCAGAAAACAAAGATCTCATATACAGTGGTACCTCGGGTTAAGAACTTAATTCGTTCTGGAGGTCTGTTCTTAACCTGAAACTGTTCTTAACCTGAAACACCACTTTAGCTAATGGGGTCTCCTGCTGCCACTGCGCTGCTGCTGCACGATTTCTGTTCTCATCCTCAAGCAAAGTTCTTAACCCGAGGTAATATTTCTGGGTTAGCGGAGTCTGTAACCTGAAGCGTATGTAACCCGAGGTACCACTGTAACAGGCTGTGAGTGTTCCACTCTTCTTCTGATTGTTAGCAGGTAGGGAATATCTGTACTGCAGAACTCAGCTCAGCTGCCTCTGTGATGTGGCACACCCACAGAGAAGATGTCAGATTGTGGGTTCACCACCACAGAGTGCAAAATGCTGTTGGCTAGACTGTTGAAGCAGACAAATGCATGGCTTGTAACTTCTCAAAGTCATACATTCAGTCTCATGGGCTCAAGCCTGTGGAATTCATTCCCAGCTGAGGTTAGTCATATACCTTCCTGCTAAATTTCAGGTGCATGACCAAGACTCTCTTGCTCCAGCAGGCATATACAAGTATTTTTTAGTCTTATAATAAATAGTTATTATTTTATTGTCCCATTTCCTGTGGATCATTTTTATGTACATTGCTTAGAAATGCAAATGATCAAGCAGGATACACATGTCTTAAATAAATAAACAAACAACCATGTTGTAATAAGTAGCATATTTTATTGAAGCAGGAAAAGCTACCCAAGAATGTCTGCTCCATTAAAATATAGAGCTAGATCTCGGAATAGGGATATTCAAGTGGGAGGGGGCCTGATTCTCACTGCCCAGTGTCATTGGGGTAGAAAGGAGGTTTAGCTTCCATGCCTTTACTTTCTTCCATAGCTGAATGATTGCCATTTCCTTTTACAGGGAAAAAGTAAAGAGCTCCAACTGGAGATACTGCAGTGATAAAAACAAACAAATAAGCCCACCCATGGGCAGAACACACTTTAAAAAAACATATCACCAGTATCAAATAGCAGGTTTCTATAGAAACACAGAACACTGCCTTATTCTGAGTCAAACCACTGGCCTATCTAGTTTAGTATTGTTTACACTGACTGGCAGCAGCTCTCCAAAGTTTCCCCCCAAGTCCTACATGGAGATGATGTGAACTGAACCTGGGACCTGTTGCAATCAAAGCAGGTGCTTTACCAGTGATCTACAGCTTCTCCCCTAAATTATTAGCATACCAATTGACATTAAATAATTTATATTAAAATGGTACTTTCTGTGCTTTTATTTATTTATTTATTTATTTATTTATTTTCATGATTCTTTTACACTTGTGTTGTTATTTAATTACTCCTTGTGCAATGTGTGTTTTTACAATCCTGAGTCATTGGAAAAGGTAGTGTTCGGTTTTCACTTTCTTTTGAAAAGATGGGTAAATTGACCAAGAAAACTATATTACTGTTCCTATAGCAAGGCATGCTAATTCTGTTTTGGCAGCAGGGAGCAAATCAGCTCTGCTCCAAATGTGGGCAGCTGGGATTAGCATGCCTTTGACTTGCCTGTGTGAGAGAGAAAAAGTTGATCCCCTGTATAAGCTATCTATTAATATTTATTTAAATAAGCTACTTCTGTTTCCTTGCCATATATTAAATTGCAAAATATCTGTGCTCCTCTAATATTTCATCATGCACATGGCATGCCTTTACCTCCCATCTCAGAACAGACATTTTAAAAAGAAAAGGTATGCATATTCAGCTTGGGGAGGGGGAGGAAGGGAAAGGAGATTGTTAGCAGCTTTGAGACTCCTTAGGGTAGTGATAAAGCGGGATATCAAATCCCAGACTCCTCTTCTTCTCCTCTCTTGGCAAAACTGCTCTATAGAAGTTGGCTGGTAAATAGCTCTACTTTCTATTATTTTTCCATTATTAGGCTTTATTGCCAGCTTTTAGTAGGTTCATCCAAGTTATCTTGAGGCCACATTGATCTAAATGTACCAGGATCTAGCATTTATCTGTTTCTGAAATGAGATATTGTTTTCATCCTTGTTTTTTATGATCTCCCGTGTTATGAAAATGCCTGATTGGTTTGGTACATTTGGTACACTTCCCATTTATATTAATCAGGCAGGTTTTTTCATTCTCCCTTGGATGATGTAATTCAGACTAAAAACTACTTTATCTACTATAGAGATTTATTACTTGAAATAGTCAAATAATGGAATCAGGATTTTCATTTTACAGGGGCAGGTGCTGGTGAAATGTTGTTGCTAACCACTTCTGAAACTTGCCAGACTTTTCAGTTATTATTAAGGTCAGGAAGCCAGAAGATAAATGGAATGACCTTGGAACAGCCTAATTTGCTTTTTCCTGTCATTATAGTAGAAATGATGAAGAAGCCTGAAAACATTCAGCTCCTCAGAAATCCAAAGAGCTAAAATTTCAAAGCCAAGATTGGGTGAATCTTATAGTTCAAAACACTTGCAAAACCATTCCTGTAGATCACAGCATATGAAATAACTTCCATAGTTTCAAGACTGTATCTTGAAGGGCATGACACCTGCTTAGTAAAACTGCAAAGTTACCCTGGGAAATTTGACTACCCATATGCATTATCTTGTTCTTAATGCAAGGCAGACCTGCGTTAAGAATTTAAATGAGGCAGAGTCAAGAATCTTAGGACCAATTCACATGATCAAACTGATAATAGAATCATAGAATTGCAGAGTTGGCAGGGACGATGTGGGTTATCTAGTACAACTCCCTGCACTGCAGGTATCTTTTGCCAAAGATGGGGCTTGAACACATGAGCCTGAGATTAACAGTCTCATGCTCTAGTGACTGAGCTGTTATAATGTTGTCAAGCGTGTAAGTTGGATTCATCTGAACGGATTCAGGTAGCTTTCTTCCTCGGTCCCTTTGCAAGCTGACCCACATTCTCTACAATACACTCTGTGAACTACTTCAAATCTACTCAAAGTGGGTTAAACTACGTCATTATTCATTTGGACTGTATTGATTTCTTTGTAGCACATGGTGAAGCAGTTATTTGAGTATACCTCTTCTTGCCAAACACAGACCTCTGAATCTACTCAGGCCACTGGTGAAAGAAGGGGGGTGCGGCCTGCCTGGGGGTTATCCATGAGGGGGGTGACATCGCCGCCCTGACTCCCAGAATGCTTGCCACGGGCAGCGCCCCCTGGAATGCTTGCCACCAGTGGCTCCCCCCTGTGATGCTCTCCATGGGTGGCTTCCCCCTGGGACGCTCGCTGCGGGCATCACCCCTGGGACATTTGCTCTGCCCCCATGGGCAGCTAGCCCCACCCCTAGGTGCACAGCATGTGCGCTGCTCTGGGTGCCGGAGCAGCTAGCTCCGCCTCTGACTCAGACAACATATAAACATTGCCAATTTGGTTTTTTTTGCAAAGTACCATTTCTGAACAGTGAAAGATAATAATAAAAAACAAGTCAGATTTTAAAGCATACATCTACTCATAAAGGATGGGATGCGGGTGGCGCTGTGGGTTAAGCCACAGAGCCTAGGACTTGCCAATCAGAAGGTCGCAGTTCGAATCCCTGTGACGGGGTGACCTCCGATTGTTCGGTCCCAGCTCCTGCCCATCTAGCAGTTCGAAAGCACGTCAAAGTGCAAGTAGATAAGTAGGTAAAGGTAAAGGGTGTTTCCGTGTGCTGCTCTGGTTTGCCAGAAGTGGCTTAGTCATGCTGGCCACATGACCTGGAAGCTGTTCGCCAGCTCCCTTGGCCAGTAAAGTGAGATGAGCGCTGCAACCCCAGAGTCGTCGGAGACTGGACCTAATGGTCAGGGGTCCCTTTACCTTTACCTTTACTTATAAAGGATGATAAAGCTATAACCAGTCAATTCTACCATGGGTTTTGAATGGCTGCAGGAATATACTTGCAGTAAAGATGCAGCTTCTCACGACATGACATATAATAAATAATTTTGCTAAAGCACATTACATATACGACCTCCTATTTAAAAAACCGGGCATTCGCACAATTGACATCAAATATTCACACATTTCCCATTCTGTTACAGAAATGTAAATCTTACATTGTCTTGTGATGAAAAATTATTCATGTACACGTTAATAATATTCACACATGGTACAAATGCCAGGAGAGATACATGAAAGGTATACCAAATATGGTCTTACTTGTGACACATTTCAATTAACATTCACATAGGAATCACCATATGGCTTTCTAGAAGTTGAAAGCAATATGTTTCAACTTTAAATGACATTTCCACGGTTAAGAATGCTCCATTAAGATGCATTTATCCGAATGTGAATGGTCCTACCACAAGCCCCCTCACATGCAAGAGCTCTTCTTGCACACATCTGTAGGACAATTATGTGATCACACAATCTAGTTGGGTCATTTGTTTCTCAAATTTATCACAGAATGTTTTATTTTTTTAAATATATTTTTATAATTTTTTGTGATGAGTAGCAATAGAATATATATATATAGAGAGAGAAAGAGAGTCAATGTTTTCAATCGTAGAACCATTCAAACAAATCAGTCATTCAGAGTGAGACATTACTGTAGTAGGAAATATGGAGTTGAGGGGAAGAAAGAGGGAAGGAACTGGGGAACAATGAAATTTCATTCTTTTACATGTTTTCTTTTGCAGTCTTGTGAGATTTTCATGGATAATGCAGCCAAGAAATATTAGAAATTGATATATTAGCCATCATTTGGGTAAAGAAAAGGACTAAAAAGAGAACTATCATTTTTTTAACAGAATGAGATAAGTACCCTTTTCTACTGTCATCTGATTACTTGTTTTTTTACAGGTATTTATGTTAACAACAAGCAATTACAAACATCTTGATTACATTGCACAAGGGACATTGTTGACACTTCCTTCACTCAACCAGTTCAAGCAAACATTCAGATATTTTTGACTTGGCAGAACAGAGATAGTAACTGAGGCTGGATAGCCTGTCTGAAGAGAACGTGATCTGACATTATTCCTTATTGCAAATGCCTAAGAACAGCAAAGTGGTTAAACGAGAAATAGATGATGATGTCATCGAGTCAGTTAAGGATCTCCTATCTAACGAAGACTCTGTGGAAGATGCTTTCAAGAAAAGCGAGCTGTCGGTTAATGACTCGGACGACAAAGATGTAGATGTGGAAGAGGGATCTGACGTGGAAGATGAGAGACCAGCTTGGAACAGCAAACTTCAGTATATTCTGGCACAAGTTGGATTTTCTGTAGGTTTGGGGAATGTGTGGCGATTCCCTTATCTGTGCCAAAAAAATGGCGGAGGTAAGGCTCTATATTTACTCTTTGGCTTTGGTTATGTAAAGATTGTGACTGTTGGTCCCTGTAGTCTGTGAATCCCATTTTTACTCTTATAGTAATCAATGCTGTCTCCCAGACACAAACCAGATGTAACATCAGCAGAACACTCCTTCTGGACATTTATGGTGGGGGTAAAGTTACTACCACCACTGTTGCCCTACAGGTTTGCTGTGGGCAGGGCAGGAATGGGGGAGCTTATTCCTTTCCATTGGCTATAATTGGAGGGAATTAACAATGGCAGCCCTAGATAGAGGGTTGGGCTATTTCTGTGGGCCAAGGGACTTACCCATTGGCATACATACTTTTTTTTTTTGCTGGTGGGGAACCACTAATTTCACTTCCTATGGCTCCTCAATAGGTTTTCTAGTGGAACTTGGATTGTATGCTAACCTCATATTTGAAGTTTTTTTTAAAAAAAAATCTGCACTCTAAATATTTGCATTTAGGGCACACTTTTAAAAAAAAGGCAAATAGCAGCAATGGGGGCTGATAAGTATCAGGATCATAGCAGGTATCATGTAAGTATCAGGATCTCTTTCTAGACACTGGATTCATCTCTTTCAAGGAAAAATCTTTTCTGTTCTTGTTTAAATCATTCCTAAAAGTAATAATTCATTTGATAAGTTTTTTCTAGACAACAGATTGGCACTATTAACATGCTTTTTGCTTCAATTAAGTAAATTAATCAATTCATCAGCTGAAGGCAAAAGATTGATCACAGGTTGAGCCTTCCAAGTTTCTTGAATTAAGTGATTTTATACTGGAGCACACAAATCTATCATTCTGGATTATGACAGTGGTGCCTCGCAAGACGAAATTAATCCGTTCCGCGAGTCTCTTCGTCTAGCGGGTTTTCCGTCTTGCGAGGCATTCGTCTTGCGGGGCACCACTGCAGATTAAAAGGTGTCCCCGTTGCCATGTGGGATCTGAAGTAAAAGAGTTAACAGCAACTGCTACAAGTCCATAGCACAAGTAAAGAACGGACATAAAGTTACTTAATGAACAAATTCAACACCAATCAGAATTACATTAATTCAGAAACAAACTGCATTGCAGGATTTTAGCCTTAATTTTAGTGCTACTGCCATGGATATGCTACAATTGATTCTAAACCTGCACACTGTCCACAACAGTTTGTGGCCACCAAAGAACAAATTGGGGTTGTCCCCAGCCATGAATTAGCTCCCAGAATTGTAGGGTGGGGAGAGAAAGTTTAAAAAACACATGTTAGGATATGCCGCTAAAATTATTTCAATAATTGATTCCCGCCCCCCGCCCCCAAGTGCATTTCCAAAGCTTTACAATTGATTTGGCATTTCTTTTCTTTGCCAGTATATGAACTTCAGTTTGTCCTGCAAATTACTGGCAATTATTCTTCCTGTAGCTGCAAAACAGGCCTCCTAAACTTCCTGTTGCTGTTCAGAGTTATTGGATTTCTCATAATTACTGGCTTGCCCTGCCATTTCTTCAAATGGGGACATTTGCAGATCATGTTGCTTGGTTTGCAATGTCAATATGTGGGGGAAAAAATGTGCCTGGATATCGGCGCAATGCATGCAGGCATGTAGAAAGAAAGCACATTTATTTTTACATTTCAAATACTGGAATATAGCAACTAAATATCTAATCCAGGGAAGTATTGTGTCAATTCCAGCTTCAGAGTAGACCCATTGAAATTAATCAACATGACTAACTTAGGTCCATTAATTTTAGTGAGTAGGGCTAGGATTGGGTACAACCAACCATGTTATTATTAGAGAGTTGATCCTAGAACATTTTGATCATTCTCACTTCGTGTTTGAAGCAGTCCATTTTCAGCAGCAGAAGAAAGGACAAGCTCCCTTGAATTTGGCCTTGCTTACGCCAGCAAACACTTCTGTTACTCTGGCACATGCTGCAGTTCAGCAGCACAGGAATTGTAATGAAACAGCACAGGAATTGCGAGCAAATGCACCACAAGGTTACTTACTCACAAGAAGATCCAGGAAAGGCCATGCTGCTCGTTGAGTTAACAAACTGCAATGATTCCTCAATATAAGACTGATATGGGAGTCTGAAAATTGAAAGCAAAAGCTTCAAATTAGCGTCTTTTACCCCATGGTGGTAGGGAAGGGCTCCAGACTACTACAATCAGCCTTCCACTGAGGAAGCATCACGGCCTTTTATGTAATGCAACATGAAGGCCTTTACTGCCAAGTGATTTCCCCTACATTATCTCAGCAAGCAGGTTGGCACCATTATTTCCATACGATGCAGTTGTCAAAGGGTGAGTGCATGTGCATGCACAAGATAGTCACTCGTCAAAACATCCACAGCTAAGCTTGTCTCCCCAGCGGTGATTGCTTTGCATGGTTAGCAATGAACAGCTGCTAAAACTACATAAAAAGCAAGATCCATTGAAACAACAACATATAAATAGCAGTGTCTGAAAACAACAGCTGAAATAGATAACTGTCGGCTACCTACCAAAGGAAGCAGTGATGGTGCCTGGTGCATTTCCATTTGGCAGGGCATCCCATAAAATCAACACCGTGTCAGAAATAGCTGTGTACCCTGTACTCAACATATTTGGGATCAACCTTCCGTAATTTAGTGCCCTGCAGATGTTGGAATCCCAACTTCCATCAGATGCAGCCACCATGGCCATTGGTCAGGGATGATGGAAGGTGTAGACCAGTGATGGCCAAACATGGCCCTCCAGCTGTTTTGGGACTACAATTCCCATCATCCCTGACCACTGGTCCTGTTAGCTAGGGATGATGGAAGTTGTAGTCCCAAAATAGCTGGAGGGCCAAGTTTGGCCAACAACCTCTGGAGGGCACCAGGGTTGCAAACGTTTGCTTTAGGTGATCAGGGATATGGAGAATGCCATTCAAAGAAGATATAGAATGTTGGGGGAGCTGATTAAATAACCACTTCCCTTTCAGATCCTGAATTCACATGGGAAATGTAGCAGCATCAGGCTTTCTTTGGCAAAATTTAGACGAAGGTCCTTGCACACACAACAGTGTACTTTAAAATGTATGGATTTGTGGCTTAATTTCCAAACATCTCCAAACTGTTAATGAAAAATGAATCTTGAGTCTTTGAGAGGAAATAAAATCTTGAAAGTGTAAGATATAGATGGACATGAAAAGAGTTGCTTTCCCATATAAAAAATACCCATATAAATTATGGGTAAGGTGGCATCTTCTTGTCCTGCAGACCCAGAGCAGTAGCTATTCCTGATCAGAGTCCCTACAGCCAATATTATAGCCAGGCATGTCTCTGGAGTGTTGATTGGTTGCCTGGACAAGGATACACCTGATCCTGAAAGGATACACGACGGTCTGCTTTGAGGAATCAAGATGGAGATTATACTGCAGGGCCTTGTTTACAAGCCCTTTCCATCAGTAATTTGTCCACATGCCTCACTCATTAATTATATGTACTTCTTTCTATGCCAAGTCCACCAAACTACAATGTTCTACATATTTCCTCGACATCGCTGAGCTACACTGACTCCTAAAGTGATTTTGATTTTCAGGCCTTGATATTGGAGATAGCTTATTGCATCCACCTATTAGTTTGTGCAGTTTTTGTTCCAGCCTTTGCAACTCTGCTTGATGGTTATACGCAAACACCACCATAACAGATATTTATGCAAATTGTTCTGCACTCCTTTCTAAAATACCTTTCTGTATTCTCAATATTTCTCAACATCTTCTTGGTTTGACAGGTGCCTATCTTGTGCCATATTTAATTTTGCTGCTGGTCATCGGGATACCGCTTTTCTTCTTGGAGCTTTCAGTGGGTCAGAGAATTCGGCGTGGAAGCATTGGAGTATGGAATTATATCAGCCCCAAGCTTGGTGGAATTGGATTTGCAAGCTGTGTAGTAAGTACTGCTTGCGTAGTAAGTAATGTGACCTATTTCCCAAGCCTTAGTGCATACCGTGAGTTTTCCAAATACCCTTTCATTTTAAAAAGGAGCTAATATGCTGAAGGATTAGCTTTGTGATTTGCAGAGTACCTAAGATTTATATATTAAAACTAAGGAAGGGATCTGTCTCAGTGCCCACATAACTATGAAGCTAATTAGCTGGCATGCCACTTGTTTAGACTACAGAAGCCTCCCCGAATTTGTGCCCTTCAGATGTTTTAGGCTATAACTCTCATAATTCTTGGACATTGTCAAAGCTGCATGTGGTTGATGGGAACGGTAGTCCAAAACAAATGGAAGCAGCAGGTTGGGGAAGGCTGGGATAAGCAGGTAAGGTGCTAAAGAATTTATCTATTTATATACCGCTTACATGCCCAAATGGTTTCTAAAGTGGTTTACAAGTATAACACCAATTATAAATTCCATACATAACTAAAATACACAGTAAAACAAGCCAGTTAAAACAGTTTTAAAAATACTAAAACAATTAGATCAGGAAGCTCAAGTTCAGAGGAAGGCTTGCCTAAACAGGTGTGTTTTCAGGAGCTGGTGGAATGCCAATGCTGATGGCACCTCTCAGCAAGAAGGGAATATAACTTTAAAACAGAGGAAATGCACATAAAATGTTTGGAATCTGCAGATGCCGTCTATCTTTGAAAGTGTGTTACCTGGTCATTGAAAATCTCTTTTAGCTCCTTGGTTTGTGCTGAGGCAAAAAGCCAGTGGCAGAGTGGAAACAAAGGCAGAGTAACAACTGTAATTTTACTTCTGTATCATAGGCTAGTATGTATACATTTCCATGTACCCCTTCCTGTCCTCTATCTAGGCAAGCAAGGATATCCAGCTAGGAAGGAGGGGGGCACTTAGGATTTGAAGCAGGACCAGTGAAGTTTGTTGTTGGGGAGAGTTTGTTTAGTCAAGAGGAGAATTCTGACTGCCAGGCAGAGTGGTTTGGGGGCTACATTTAGCTCCTGAGCCTGAGGCTTCCCACCCTTGTGGTACACTGTAAGCTCATGACTTAGGCCTGGCCCTGCGACAAGATGTGATGAAGTGACTTGCTTCAGGCAGCACCACAGCAGGAATGTGTGTTTAAATCAGTCACCCCCAAACTCAGCCCTCCAGATGTTTCGGGCCTACAACTCCCACCATCCCTAACTAACAGGACCAGTGGTCAGGGATGATGGGAATTGTAGTCCCAAAACAGATGGAGGGCTGAGTTTGGGGATGCCTGGTATAAATGATGCATCAAGACTTCAACATGTTTTTTCTGAAGTTGGTGTTTGTTTCTGCATCAGATAATAGAACTTGGCAATTAGAGAGCCATGTTAAAAATGTTATTTTCTATGCCAATACTAGGAAAATTGCTTCTGAAAATATTTTACTTTTCCCACAGGTATGCTTTTTTGTGGCCCTATACTACAATGTCATCATTGGATGGAGTTTGTTTTACTTTTCTCAGTCCTTTCAGCACCCGTTGCCATGGGACCAATGTCCTTTGGTGAAAAATTCTTCACATGCTTGTAAGCATCTCGTGTATTAACCTTCCTTCCTTCCTTCCTTCCTTCCTTCCTTCCTTCCTTCCTTCCTTCCTGCCTGCCTGCCTTCCTGCCTTCCTGCCTTCCTGCCTTCCTGCCTTCCTGCCTTCCTGCCTTCCCCTCCCTTCTACCCTCTGTTAGAAAACATTTTATAAGTTTTAAAAATGCTACAGAGTACAAAAACCAAGCAAACTAAAGAGGAAATCACTGAAAGCAAATATTTCCGTCCAAAACCCAGTGAATTGTTTGCTGACTCTCTAGCATTTAGATTAAGAATATTTGAGCACCGCAGCACTTATGTTTTGTATAACCATGCTGAACTGGAATGTTTCATATTGTTAAATTAAGTTATTGATCCTTCCCCAAAATACTGCTTTCCCAGTATGATTCTTAGCAATAACACTTGATAGGTAGCATAAACAATGTTCTAATTTAGAAAGGGGGAAAAATCCATAATATTTCCAGAGGTTTTTTTAGTTGGTGGTCTAACTCTTTTATTTTGACATATAGACACTTTAATTGATTTCCTTGTGCATTTAGTTGCTCCTTGATTCAATTTCCCCTTATTGGGAGTTTTAAAACTCATAGTACTGGAAAGGAAACATTTCCATTTGTTTAGTTTGGCAGAGATACTTATGGTAGATTTTGTATGTTATTGTAACAGAGTATTGTACATATATATATAGAGAGAGAGAGAGAGAGAGAGAATCTGGCATGCCAGAAAAGCAAAATCAAAGAATTATGATATGGTAGAGTTTGTCTTAAAGATGACACTTTCTGAACATCCACAATGGTCTCTTTTGACTTGGTCTGACACCAGCATCTTCACTGCCCATACCTGGGAACCACCTTCAAATGCCACTTTGAACTAAATCCAGGGAATGTTATCACACATTTATGAATGTTGTAAGAACATGACAGCTTTGATCTGAGAAAAGTACTGTGAATCTCGAAGGTGACAGTCCCAGATCTTGCCTCTGGCAGGTCACATCAACCAGTTACGTTGACAGGAATCAAATGACGTGGAAAGATTTAAATTTTTCTTAGTATTATACAGTCATACTTTTGTTCTCGAACGGAATCCATTCCAGAAGTCTATTTGACTTCCAAAAACATTTGAAAACCAAGGCACGGCTTCCGATTGGCTGCAGGAGCTTCCTGCACTCAATCGGAAGCCACAGAAGCCGAGTTGGGCGTTCGGCTTCCAAAAAACATTCGCAAACTAGAACACTCACTTCCGGGTTTGCGGCACTCGGGAGCCAAAACATTCGAGTCACAAGGCATTCGAGAACCAAGGTACGACTGTACTTGTGATTATGTTTTTCATATTTTAAACATTATTAAAATTGTTTTAAATATGGAAGATGCTATGGATTTTGAATTGTGGCTAAAAGGGAGGATTCAACGAGTGAATTCCATTAGTGGAAGCCCTGTGCAAGAGCTTCTGCTTTTGCAATGGGGCTTCCACTGCACCCCAAAAATCGGCTCAGGGGGCAGGAGAACCCCAAAACATAACGTAAGGGGGAAAGAGGAGGATCATTCCATCTGACAAGCCAAAACACTTGCCCTGACGGAATGATCACCTTATTGTGACATTGAATTCCAGCCAATGATTTTATTAAGTAAGTAAATAAATAAAAATATGGATCTGACTCAGAAATACAGTACATGTTTTGCAAAACATGATTTTAACCCAGGAGTCACTTGGATCCCACTGATCAGGGGATGACCCAAATGCCACATGTCTCGGTTACATAGGCCTGCATCATTGGTTTACAGAATGATGAGCCTGAGATACCTGCCAGTCTCAGCTACATTATCCCAGCATATAGGCTGGGATTTTGATCTCAGGCTTCCTGTTAAGAGCTATAACATTCAAGCATCTCTTCTTGGCTCTTGGTCATCTGCTGCATCAACATTTATTGCTCACTCTAATGGTTTGTTTGTTTTTAAGGTTTTAGTCTCTACATAAATCCACTATGATTGTAAGCCCATGCAGGAACATAACAGGAATTTCCAAGCTGGAGTCAAAGTCCTTAAAAGTTCAAAATTCTGAAAGCAGAAACAGATGAATTGATTAACTTTTTATTTAAAGTTTCTCCAGGGTCAGGGTTAAAAGATACATTCTAAATTTACTTGGCTAATTTTAATAGTAGCATTTGTATTGTTTTTGCCCGAAACAGAAAGGTGCAGGTTCTGAAACGTTTTTGTGTAATGTGCTACACATTTGCTGTTGCTCTATCAACATTTACACTAAACACATAAATAAGGGTAATTGAATGTCACACTAATTATTTCCTTATTCTATTTATTCAATTTTCCTAAACATTAAGCAAAAAAATAAAATACCCCCCCCCCGCAGAAAAACAAAAACCAAGAGGACAATTGAAATACCTGTGAATAATCAGACTATATTATGTCTACTTTTATATCTACAGGAATTAGGCAATAACTCATGGCCATAATGAAATAATTCCATTCTGGCATATCATGAAGCATAATAGAATGCAATCTATCTCTAGGCTTTAATTATCTCCTGGTGACCACATGCCTTGATCTCCAAATAATAAGAGAAACAAATCTTAATTGCATTTCTAATAATATTTTTTCCTTTGCCTGAAGCAAGTATACCAGCAACCTTGAAAGTTGCTTTGACAGTTTGTTGCACAAATTTTCGTTATGAGATACATGATACTTGCTAGCTTGGTGTTACGTCTCAGTACTCAAATGTTCCCAGCGCAAACAGAGATTATGGTTACTGTAAAGTAACAGACTTTCCTCCTCTAAATAACTTGACATTAAATACATAGTTTCAGGAAAGAGGTTTTTAAAATTGGCTGCACTCTGCCCTTTGCTTAATTCAGTGGCAAAGCTCACATTTATGTGATCATAGCAGGATCACAGCCCTTGGCTAAGTTCCTTATTCCAGGGGATCTCAACTGAGGTCTCGCTGAATGGGAATTCCCTGCAGGAACAGAGTTCAAGAATATAGTACTAAAAGAATAAATACATTTTAAGAACCATTTACATTTATATAAACACTGTATCAAGTTTCCAATGTACAGGATTCTCATATTCTTGACAAAAGTTGCATTGTGGAATTTTTAAGTCTGCAGTACCCATGCACAGTTGCTTGGGACACAGTCTCATTGAACCCAATTGAACTTATTCCTAAATAAACTATATCTTCACTGATATAGTTCTTGTTCTAGTTCATGCATCATTTGTAAAGCACTATATATATGGATGACACTACATTGCTGTTGCTAATAGTTGTAGTGGTGGTGTAATTGAAAGGAAGTCCGATGGAGTGTACATGTCTTGCTGTTCAACAAGTAAATGAATGTAGAAACTCTTCTCAAGGTCTTGTTTTAGTAGCAAAATTTTTTTAAAAACACTTATTAGAGAATTACAGTAATACCTGTTTGTCATGATCACAGTCCCATAGTAGGAAGACATTGCTTTGGAGAACAGGGCTCTTGGATTGATTGATTGATGGATGCATTGATTGCATTTCAATCTTGCCCTTCCCCTCTAAACTAAGGGTGGAAAACAGCAGAATAGCAAAGTAATGCAATTTCCCCCAAAAACCCTTCTAAAAATTAAATTATTTAAAAACATTAAGAACTTCTAGAGCTATTTAAAAAGTTCTGCAGAAGAGGGAATTATAGCAGCTGCAGCTTTCCTCATTACTACATTACAAATTGTATGTGCTAATCCCATTTTTTTTATAGATCCCTTAAAAGTACTAATTCCAGATATGAGGCAGGGCCCAGTCAAACCATCCTCTGGTGGGCTCCCTTCCTCTGTCAATGGGCCCTCACACGTTTGTCTGCACAACACTGAGCAGTTGACTGATGACACCTTTTTCATTCCCCCCATGCTTCAGAATAATGCCTTGTCTGGTTCACCATGGAAACTTACAAGTGTCTAGATCCTTTTAATCAACACTGCTTAGGTTTGGATCAAGAAAAAATAGATAAAGGGGAGGTGGCAGAGCAGGCATTGGGGGTGGGCCCTGGCAACTCCCCTCAAAACTCTAGGTGCTGATATTGGTCCTGGGCACCAGTGATCTCTTCTCCTGTGTGCCTTGTCAGTTCACAATATGGACATATTCCATGAAGGCTAGAGATTAAAAACAAACACAACTCCCACCTGTCCAAAATAGATTACCTGCAGATGTGGTGCTGTACTGATTCAAAAGAATGGAAAAATCCAAAGCACTTGACCTGCATTTTCCAATGTGTGTGTCTGGATAAGCCACAAGTGGCAGTACCATGATAACAAACTATAGGAATTAGAATGCTTTGTAGAACTGTCTACATGTTGCTTTCTATTTAGGATCCAATTAATATTTTAGATTGCCTTTTCCTTTTCTGATCAGTTGTGGAGCCAGAGTGTGAAAAAAGCTCTGCAACAACATATTACTGGTACAGAGAAGCACTCAATATTTCCAGCTCTATCTCAGAGAGTGGAGGTCTAAACTGGAAAATGACGATCTGCTTGCTGGCTGCTTGGGTCATGGTGTGCCTAGCAATGATTAAAGGGATCCAGTCTTCAGGCAAAGTGAGTAGTTCCCTTTTTGTTTTCTTTAAAACTGATTTAAGTCTTCTTCACATTTGCCACCTGAATTCTTCACCACCACACCCCTTTGTCTATCCTCCCATAAAGTTTGCATGGAAAGGCTGGCAGCTATGACTCACCATGCTTTTCTGTAATCTCTCCAGTGGAGAAATGTTGGTACATCAACATTAAGATCGTAGTCTATTAAATACAGAAACCATACTTGGATAAAAAAAGAGGGAGTGTTGTGGTATGAGAATCTTTGTTTTGTTTTCATTTGCCATAGATAATTCTTATAATTGCATCTTGGTGTGTAATTAAAAAAGAAAAAGGAAGAAAACACAACAAAGAAATGGGATTTGTAGTTGGCTTTCTCAGGATGGAGTTCTGTTTCTGGATCTGGACTGCGTCCATGAAGCAAATTGCCAGGCCAAGTGTCAAAGATTAAGTGTTCAGGATGTCAATGCCCAAAGGAGACACCTAAAAGGAAGACAGGGAACCACATGCTAGACTGTGATTCTTCATGTGGTCTGCAAGTGGAGAAATGGACATTAAAAAGCATTTGATCACACCAATTGTGTATGGGAGGCTTGTGAAAAATGAGAGCCCAGAGCAGCAGAGGCATTGGATGAGGCAATGGATAGAGGCCTGGTTTTCAGAGGCATGGTTGCTGTGGAAGAAAAGCAGAAGCAGTGGAGATGTGAGTTTAGCACTGGAGCCAGAGCTAACCACATAGGGCACAAAGGGAAGCAGAGGGTCAAGATGAGTAGAAGCTCCAGCAGCATTTGCACACAGAAATGTCCAGCCCTACTGCACATTTCTCATTGCACATTCCATGCAACCATAATATTCTGGGGATCAGTGTAAGAATGATAAAATTGATCTGAAGATAATTTCATACAGAGTGAGCCTCCACAGTCTATGCACCTACTTTTCCTCTGCCATTTGCCAGTTTCTAAATTGCTAATACACATGCCTGATGTTTGATCCATCTATGACTGTTTTGGAACATGTGACAGTTTACTTAAAGGATTGGCTTTTTTTTGTTTGTTTCTATTGCAATAGGAGATGCAGGGGGAGGGGTGCTCTTTATGGAATGTGCAGATACTATCCTTTCTTTGATGTACTTTTGCTGTGACATGTCCCAGATTGAAGATAGGAGTTTGCCAGGGAAGTCATACATACCCTGCCCTGATTCTTTTTTCTGCAAGTGGTCCTGACTCACCAGTCAAATGAGTGATGTCTTCACAGAATGAGTTGGGTGAAAATACTCACATGGGAACTCTTGTCATGGCCACCTTCCCTTAGGGCTAGAGGACTGAGTCATGCCAGAATGTGGTATAATAAAACTAGTGGCAAATAAAAGCAGATTATTGTTATTATTATTATTCACAGGGTGCTTCAGATAAGCACAATTCACTGGGAAATTCTCTTTCACAAGCTTCATTTTTAGTGGATCTTACACATTATGAGTCCCTCACAGATTATTCCATTAGATCCAAGACTCGTGACTGTACAATGCAATCTAACTTTCATGGGACTAAATCCCCATGTAGGGATGTATACTATTGCACATCCCTACAAATTCAGCTTTTCAATTTCATCTTCCCAGATTATTAGTTTATATAACAGATTGTGGTGGAACAGTTGCTAAACTCTTATTTCAGCAGCAATATAACTTCTGGTACAGAAATGGTTTCCTATTATGACTGTTATTATTTTATTTTCTTAACTAAAATATAGCCAGTACAAAATTGTTGTTGTTGTTTTATGATGATGATGATAAGACTCAAAAGGCAGACTTTTAAAATATCTTTTTTACCAGGTGGTGTTTATAATATCAAGTTTCTTCCTTCTTCTCCTTACAATTATCAGCATCCTTAACAAGCTACCATTCCCAGGATTCTTAGGGGGAACCCATTACTGTTAAAATGTTATAATAGTGTTTTAAATGTATGGTGAGGATGTGGCCTTAGATTAAACCCAGAGGCTCCTGTGTGCCACCCTTTGGATGTGTATTGCTTTCCCATCTCAGCAACAATTTCCTTTCCCTTCCTTGTATTAACTGTCACTACAATTTACATGTTCACTGAAGTAAACCATAGTAAAATGCAAACATTGTTCCCTCATAACTACAATGTCCCACTTTGAACCATGATTCCAACCCCTCAGGGAGTGATGGTTTATTTTAGCCCTGGTTGTTATCCATCTAGCATGAAACAACTCTAGAAAGGGAGGAATGGGAAGGAAAAGGGGTCAAGAGGCACATTCCTGGGGTTCACTCCCAATGTGCAAATTGTGCTTTACATGTATGTTGATGTGCTGAATACAACGCAAGGATCCTCCTTTTCCTGTTGAGTATTTGAATAAAGTTGGAGCCTTGGTCAGAAAACAAGGAGTTGTTGCAAATAATGCATTGGTCAAATACATGGCCAAATCACTAAAACAATTCATATCCTTTCACGTTGAAGTCCCTTTCTTAATAGCACCGCAAGTAGCACGGTATACTTCAAAGTGTTTCAAAATATTTCTTACTTCACATGATTTGTTTCTTCTGATAAACAAGAGCAATGGATTCACAAACTATAATTCTGCAGTTCTTCAGATCTCTGAAGCAAGCACACAATGCCATGACGGGCTTTGGGAATGTCAGATGACCTTAGGTTTCTGAATGCCCTGTGAATGTGGTTAGACTGTGGACAAGGGCCATTAATGGGTTTTATTTTAACATTTCTTTCGTATTTTTCAGATAATGTACTTTAGCTCCCTTTTCCCTTATGTGGTACTTATATGCTTTCTAATCAGAGGGCTGCTCTTAAATGGATCACTGGATGGCATTCGTCACATGTTTACACCTAAGGTATGTACTTGGTTTCTGCCTATTATGTTTGATTGCTTTTGACATTCGTTTCATGCCTGAATAGTTTGCATGAACTCTTGTTTCAAGATCAGATTATATTGCAGTTAGGTGGAAGAAGTCAACTGAGTTGGTGTGTATCTGCTGTACAACATAAGCTCCATTAACAAAAAATTAAATAAAAATCTCATCCTTTTTACACTATTCAAACCAAGGCTGTGTACACACTACTATTTACTCTGCATCAAATACACTCCCATCACTGGTTTGGGAAGCAGTGTACATGTGATGTTAGCCACAATCTATATCTATCCTGTTATATTGTCCTTTTTTAAAAAAAATGTGGTACTGCATTTTGATGCATTCCCCACTTAAGAGTTTAGATCTGAATTGAGAAAAGGAACGACCAAGTTGTGCTTTAAGCTGGTAATGTCTACACTGCCAAAGTCTCAGCCCACAGGGAGTGGGCAAACAAAGTCTCTACCCAGTTAGCACTGTCTGCACAGTGACTTGATTCACACTCATTCCAGTGGTGGTACAGGATCACACAACGGGAAAGCTGCTTTGTGTGTGTGTGTGTGTGTGTGTGTGTGTGTGTGTGTAGGAAACCTACTTCAGATTACAACCTCCACTTCTTCCATAAACATATCCAGTCAATCTGATTGGGATTACATAGTAGGGTAGCATGGGGTAACTAATTCAACATTCAACAGTCTTGAATATGATTCTACAGACAGTTGCATATGCCAGGCATCGTCATTCACCTCTGGTACAAAGTGCTTCTTGTGCTAGGGCTGGACAAAGATTCTAAGAGGGGCATATCAAAAGTAACCCACAGCATGACCCATAAAACACAAAGCCTCTGCCTCCATGCAGTACCCTCTTGGAAAATTCCCACCCAACAATTCTTCCTTTTCTCAGCGTCCATCTCATAATTTCACTCTCCACAATGGCTGCCCCACCTCATCTTGGCCAATAAGGATGTAATCTTTTATTTATTATATTTCAATACCCAAGAAGTTCAAGGTAGCATTCATGGATCTGCTCCCCATACCATTTTATCCTCATAACAATCCTGTGAGGTAGGCTGAAACGTAGTGACTTGGCCATGTTCACCTCGTGGCCAATGACTGACTGAACTCCCCTGATCATAGCGTGAGTGGTTTCATATTTAGTTTAGAATATGGAGGCTTCCTGCATCATTCATGAAACAGGTTTAGCGTGTCAAAATCCACTCAAACAACAATCTCATTGACTTTGCCAAAGGTCAAGTTATGCTCCCACATTACATACATTCTAGAAACATTTTCTCTTAATTTACTGTATTTATTGAAGAAATCAGGATTTTCAGTTGCACTGTTTAGAAGCCACATGTGCCTCACAACTCAGTTTCATGCTTATTCACCTACGTGCGCACACCCCTGCATATGCAAAGGCTTACATGTTTTCTGTCCTGTAACAAAGTGGGTTAATGTGAAAGCATCAGGTAGGATCATAGAACTGGAAGGGACCCCAAGGATCATCTACTCAACCCTCTGTAATGCAGGAATCTCAGCTAAAGCATCCATGGCAGATGGCCATCCAACTTCCACTTAAAAACCTCTAAGGAAGGAGAGTCCACAACCTCTCTAGGGAGACCATTCCACTTCCACAGTCCAGAAGAGGACTGCATGATAAAATGATGGCAAGACTCTAGAGCAGGGAAGCTGTAGCCCTCCAGATGTTGTTGGCCTACAGTCTTCCTCATTCCTGAGCATTGGTCATGCTGGGTGGGGCTAATATGTGCCCAACAAACTCTTGAGGGTCACAGGTTCCCCACCTGTAATCTGGGAATAAGGCCAATTGAACACAGTGGAGCTTACTTTGAGCAGACATGAATGTGGTTGCACTGGAAATCTTGTTCTGTTGGGAAGTTATAAAATCTTCTTGTGTGTTCAAATGGTTGGTTTTACTCACTATCTTCTAGTTTCTGTTGTGGAAAACTCACAAGTCCTTAGTCAAGATCATTCATACAAAGTAGCCACAAGTGTCTGTTAAAAAGACACTCCCTTCCCTGTAGACAAATACATGGTAGAAGACTGGGAGCATTACTCATGTCTTAATGATGAAAAACTAAGCCAGAGAATGATTAAAAGATTTAGGAAAAGTCACACGGGAAGTCTCAAGCCGCAGTTGGATTGAACTGAGTTCTTGCTAATCCCTCTGTAGATGGGAACCCCTGACAGTATATAAGAATTTTTTTCTTTCACATTTTCTGTGCACACCTTAAACAAGTAGTAGTTTTGTGTGGACAGGTTTACAGAGAAGTAATGGTCTTTTGGCAGACAGAGTCGATCGCAAAAACCATTGGGTAAACTGCTTCTTTGACAAAATGCTGGTTTTCCTTCTAGTTACTTATGATTACATTTAGATCCCACCTTTCCACCAAGGAGTACAAAGTAGCTCCTTCTCCCTCTCTTTATTTTACCTCTCCATTGTCTTCAAGAAGGAGAGAAAGAAAGAATGTTTCTGACATTTTGCTGCTTGCCCCCCAAAGGGTCAAGCAAACAAAAGTTTGCAAAAGAAAGAAAGAAAACAAAAAAACCCCTTAGTGAGCACTTGCAAAGTAACCTCTATCACCACCCCTTCCATTCCTCTGCCCCAGGGCCCAGAAACCTGGGCCTAACTACATGTGACATTAAAGATGTGATTAGTGGTAATAACAACAACAAGCATGGTGTATCAAGATTGCTGGGAGGGGATATTTAAGCCTATAGTGATAATGGGAGCCCCTCCCTAATTTTAATTGCATAGGAGACAGGAGGATTTCATGAGGACTCTAGATAGAGAGGGGAGGTTTAAACCATTCCTCTAAACTTCTCTCTGCATGCAGTAATTCCTCAATGCTTGGTATATATTTTTCATGCACAATATCTCTGCCAATCACAGCAGCTATGTCACATGTAGCTGGGCTTTTACCTTCCGGAAAGGTAAAAG
Organism: Podarcis liolepis; assembly: GCF_965112155.1. NCBI lineage: Eukaryota > Metazoa > Chordata > Lepidosauria > Squamata > Lacertidae > Podarcis > Podarcis liolepis. The sequence goes on from NC_139562.1 coordinate 39,298,990, forward strand.
AAGATAGACACAGTGGGCCACCTCCTTCTCATGTCCCCAGGGTGAGCTTGTAGGCCTTGGCATGGCCAGAAGGTGAAGAGACAAGAATGAAACTAATCCTCTGGCTCAGTAGCCAGCAAGGGCAGGGAAATCAGGTCCTCAGGACCTTCCTCAAATATCCACTGCTTTAAGCTGAGACATCTTCCCAGACGGGCTTCCTGGACATTTTGTAATGCCAGGTTCCTTGAAGTCATCTCAACGCAGGCTAGTCACATGAGGGGCAGATTTGGGTCTTACAAATTTCAGCAATGCTCTGTGCGAAGCCAAAATTCAGCGCCTCCCCTGCCCCTTGCCTTCTGTTTTGCTCAGTTCACTACATCATAGTTGTGGCATGCTGAGGCATCTCCTAGAACTGGTCATACTGCCCTAAACTCACCTCTCATCACATTTAAAGATAAAGGTAAAGGACCCCTGACAGTTAAGTCCAGTCGCAAATGACTCTGGGGTTGTGGCACTCATCTTGCTTTCAGGCTGAGGGAGCCGACATTTGTCCACAAACTGTTTTCCGGGTCATGTGGCCAGCATGACTAAGCTGCTTCTGGCGAACCAGAGCAGTGCACGGAAATGCCGTTTACCTTCCCGCTGGAGCGGTACCTATTTATCTACTTGCACTTTGACGTGCTTTTGAACTGCTAGGTTGGCAGGAGCTGGGACCGAGCAATGGGAGCTCACCCCGTTGCGGGGATTCGAACCGCCAACCTTCCGATTGGCAAGCCCTAGGCTCTGTAGTTTAGACCACAGCACCACCCGCGTCCCCTCATCACATTTACCTAGGACCAAATTCCACTAAACACAATTGCAGTAGACGTAGACAGGACGTCACTGTAAACACAAACATTAATCCTAATTGTGAAACTATTGGTGCATCTAGAGTTAATGTCATCTACTCTGACTGGCACCTGCTGTTCAGGGTATCAGAGATCTTGCCCAGCCCTACCCATTGATGGCAGGGATTGAATGGAGCCCCCCCCTTTCCCTCATGCAAAGCTTATGCATTCCCACTGAACTATGGCCCATCCACCAAAATTCTGCACATGTTCACTCAGAAGTAATTCTGATTTGCTTCCAAGTAAGTGTGCTTAAGAAGGTAATTGTACGTAGGATGGCACCCTCAAATCTCCATTTCTATCTATTAATTGATGGGGTTATAAGGCTTGATAGATAGGTTTCCCTGAAATCAGTGACAATTACTTAACATGCATTTAGGGCAAAATTGCTAGGGAGAGCTTTTCCAATTACATGTATAATTCCCCAAGCCTTAGTTAGATTTCTTCAAAGCAGTGGGCAGGATGACATCCCAGTTAACCTCTGGTGGAAATTCAAACAGAATGAAGTATGTATATTTAGCACCATCTAGTGAGCAAACTTTGCTATAACTGTACGGTGATGATTTGCCTCATCTGTGGCACAGTGTAGTGTTTCTATGGGGAAAGTTTCCTGTCTAAATGTTTTTAATTATACTTTATAGTACAGAAAAATCTCTTTTTAGCTGTGGAAAAGATTTAGGAGATTATTTAGAAAGTTTTGTAAAGCTGAAACATTTGCTTTTAATAGAAATCATAATGCCTAATAGAGATGTAAATAATGGAACAATGGTTTGTTTTGTTACTCTCTATTTACTATTAGAAGGCTTATCTAGAAGGAAAACCTATTAAACTCTGTAAGACTTTCTTCCAAGCAGGAGTGCATAGTACTGCATTATAGTAATACTAATGACATCTAACATATATCTAAAAATTCACCTTAATCGTTTATCTTGCTAAAAATTTGTTCAGTTGCTTTGACCTTCATAGAAGAAATCTCACATACTCACATCAACATTAGCTGTCCTAGTTTCATTATTTATTTATTGTATTTACATGTGCAATTTCTAAACCACCCTTCATCAGTTATGATCACATGGCAATTTACAGTCAGACACCAGTACAGTACATTAAAACAATAAAATTCCAATAATGCTTGGAAAACAGTTCCTGGAATGATAGTTTGCCTGTTGTTTTGGCAGCGTTGATATTTTGCACACTATTCAATTAACAACATAGAATTAATAATAATGCATTAGTGTCTAAATATTTTTTTGCTGCTTATAAACACAGCTGCACAAAACCCTTGTTGACTGACATTGATGAAAGCTGTTTTTAAAGTGTGTGTGATTAGCAAATATATTGATTTTTGATTGATGTATTTCTTGTGATACATTTTGACCAACCTGCAATGCAAAAGAATGAGACAATGTACAGAATGCAAATTCAGTTTGTGGATTGAACATTTGGGTGAAAAATTTAGGGTGCTGGGGGTTTTCTTCCTGGATTATTTGTTGCCTCTCCATTTAGGAGAAATGCTGTATTTTGTAGCTGACATGTATTGTGTCTAATTTCAAACAGCTTGAAATAATGCTGGAGCCCAAGGTCTGGAGAGAAGCTGCTACTCAGGTGTTCTTTGCCTTAGGGCTTGGATTTGGTGGAGTCATTGCCTTTTCAAGCTACAACAAGAGAGACAACAACTGCCATTTCGATGCTGTTCTGGTGTCCTTCATCAATTTTTTCACTTCTGTGCTGGCAACTTTGGTGGTGTTTGCTGTTCTGGGCTTCAAAGCAAATATCATAAATGAGAAATGCATTATCCAGTATGAATATTCATTTCCTTATCCATTTTTATAGTATATTTCACTTAGGAATTCCCACAGCAATTCTTTGGATTGATGGTGTGTATGCCTATATTCCCTTGTGTTTTGCAGAAATTCCGAGAAGATTGTCAATCTTTTGAATGTCGGCAATCTGAGCAAGGCTATTATACCTCATCATATTAATTTATCGAGCATCACAGCAGAAGATTATAATTTGGTTTATGATATAATCCAGAAGGTCAAAGAAGAAGAGTTTCCCCTTGGACTAAAACCCTGTCAGATTGAAGATGAACTTGACAAGGTGAGAGTGATACTTCCATCTTTGATGCAAAGATTACAGACTGTTTTAATAATCCTTATTGACTGCAGGACAATTTTGATATTTATAGATATTTCCCACTTCCTAATAGCTTTTCTGACTCCATTGTTCTGCTCCCTCTTTCCTCCTCCTTCTCTCTTCATTGATTTTGCCCACCTTATACAATATTTTGACTTGATTTGCCCCTGTTTGCCACCCAAGTTTAATACTTTGGCTTTCTCCTTGACAGGCTGTTCAAGGAACTGGTCTAGCTTTCATTGCCTTTACAGAAGCTATGACCCACTTTCCTGCTTCTCCTTTCTGGTCAGTGATGTTCTTCCTTATGCTGGTTAATCTGGGGCTTGGAAGCATGTTTGGAACCATTGAAGGCATTACGACACCAATAGTTGATACTTTCAAAGTGAGAAAAGAAATTCTGACTGGTGAGTTGTTACGGATTTCTTTTCCTCAGTTCTACTTCATTCTAAGAAATGTTAACAATCAAAATGACCCGCTTGGAGACATGGTGGCAGAAAATTCCATTTCTACTAACACAAAACAAGTTGCCAAAATTTTGCACCCATAATTCTTCACAAATAAAAATAAATGAGACCTAATTATATTAGGGGTTCCTATATTAAAAAGAGTGACAAGTGAGCCACATATTCTGAACTCATATATTTGACAGTGGTTTGTTCAGAAACATGGTAAAGGGTAAAGGAAACATGGATATATCATTCAAGGACATAATTTAGCACAGAAGCCTGAAATCTTTCTTTTTCAAAGCAGAGTGCTATTTTCTCCTGTTCTGATTACCATTCATCCATTCCTGAACTATTTAGCTGAAGGGTCATATTTCAATGGTAAGACAGTTGTTTTGCATAAAGTCCTGGGTTCAAACCCCAGCACCTCCAGGGAGGGCTAGGCATGCCCCTGGTCTGGAACCCTGTAGAGTCACTGCCAACCTGTGTACACAGTATTGGGCTGGATGGACCAAGGGTCTGACTTGGCAGCTAGGAGATACAGTAGTTTGTTTTGTTTCTGAATGCAGGAGCACTCCTCTTCACAATTCTGGATACCGAAACCACTGTCTCTACATTTGTTTGCTTGTTTGTTGTACTTATTTATACAGGGTGAGTCCTTTAAAAGGGGCCCAGTAGATACAGAGTACAGTGGTACCTCGGGTTAAGTACTTAATTTGTTCCAAAGGTCCGTTCTCAACCTGAAACTGTTCTTAACCTGAAGCACCACTTTAGCTAATGGGGCCTCCTGCTGCTGCCGCGCTGCCAGAGCCCGAATTCTGTACTTATCCTGAAGCAAAGTTTTTAACCTGAAGCACTATTTCTGCGTTAGCAGAGTGTGTAACCTGAAGCGTATGTAACCTGAAGCGTATGTAACCCGAGTTACCACTGTACACATGTTCCACGGGGCCTCTTTTAAAAGACTCACCCTGTAGTTACAGTATTTGTGTCTCTTCATACAACATGAAACCAAGCATAAGAGCAAGAATTAAATAGGTACCTAAAATGCTCATCCATATATATATATATATATATATATATATATATATATATATAGGCAGATCCAAATCAAACCCAACCCATGGCCAAGTTGAGCACAATCATTTTTACAGTTAGAGGAGGTACCACATTCACTTAATCATGAAATCTCCCGTGTCAGGTGTTCACTTCTAGCATTTTGAGGGGTGTGAGGGTCAGAGCGGGGAAAGGCTCAAGTCCATTCTCAGTCTCACCACACCTGGAGGTGAAGAGTACGGAAGAAATGACAGAACAATCCCCTTGTATTCCCTTACTTTACAATAGCCTCTTCCATGCAAGAAGAAAAGATACTGTATCCACTAACCCAAGAAAATCATCATCATCAGAGAAGCACTGTATCTAGAATATATCAAGAATAGGAATGGATGTTTGATATCTCTCCCCTTATCTTTATTGCAGTTGTCTGCTGTCTTCTGGCCTTTTGCATTGGCTTAATATTTGTACAGCGGTCTGGTAATTACTTTGTAACTATGTTTGATGACTATTCAGCCACATTGCCTTTGCTTATTGTCGTCATTTTGGAGAATATTGCCATGTCTTATGTTTACGGGATAGACAAGTAAGTGCACATCTTGAGTTGTTCATATAGCTAACATTGTTGGCAATTATGAGCATCACAAAACCATACATTAGCAGCAGCCCACTCGAGCTAATGATGTTCTTTTTTCTCCACTGCCTCTCCCACTCCAGATTCATGGAAGACCTAAAGGATATGCTTGGCTTTTCGCCAAATCCGTACTATTACTATACATGGAAATATATCTCCCCAATTGTTTTGTTATCTTTGCTGGTAGCTAGCATTGTCCAAATGATATTAAGTCCCCCTGGTTACAATGCATGGATTGAAGATAAGGTGAGTGATGGTTTTTAAAAAGGAACATGCACCATCAATGACTGTATGTTTTAGGCATATAGAGTGCATATATGACTACATAGATTCTTTTTGCATTGTATTTTATAAATGCACACAAAATGCACAGTGCTGCTAGATCACTGCAGCAACCTTGTAAATAACCCTACAAAAATAAACTAAATTCTGCAGACAGATTAATAGCCTGTATTTTTATAGTAGCTGTTGAGAAGGGGACATTTCTCCTCCTCTGTAGCCAGCATGGAAACATAGAACAGGACATCTTAACAGTCTGGAAAACAGACTTGTGTGAGAGAGATGGAGTGATCCATTCTTCCTCTGCTAGCTTACTGTGTTTTAATGCTTGTTGTGAAGGTAGAGACTTATCTTCGTCCGCTACTGGCATAGAAACCAAGAGGACTTGCAAAAGAATGACAGAATGATCTAGAAGGGGGCATCCACCTGCTCTATCAGCTTCCTCACTTGCCTGCATGAATCCCTTGTTGCCAATGGCGGTCAGATGAATTGTTACATACAAGGCTATATGGCACAAAAAGGGACTTTATCTAATCACCCTACAATTGCATGAAGGTTGTCTTTTAAGTGTTTTATTAATGCTCATATATGTGCATTGGTGATGTGGAGGATGTAAAAGGCCTGTATTAATGGAAGGAGCTGTGTGGCAGACTGTGGGCACATAGTTCACAACTGCACACAGTTTGCAACATAAAAAAGGAGGAGAACAGAAGATTCTTAATGCATCGATTGTATATTGGGGGGGGCAGGGGAATTTTGGAATTCCAAAAACCAGGGAGAAATTTGGATAAGGAAACACCTCTATTTCTGCACTTACAGTTTGGGGAGGAATTAATGAAACAACTTAATAAGAAAGGTTTCTGAGAGAGCAGTACAAGACTAGGCTTAAGGAAGGCAGATGTGCGAATGATCTTTCTGAATTTTTTCTTGGTCTATGCAGGCGACCGAGGAATTTCAAAACTACCCAACCTGGGGGCTGATAGTCTGTGTGTCCTTGATTGTTTTTGCAATGCTCCCTGTCCCGGTAGTCTACCTGATTCGTCGCTGCAACCTTATCGACGATAGCTCTGGCAGCTTGGCAGCGGTTTCCTACAAAAGGGGGCGTATTATAAAGGAGCCTGTGAATCTCGAGGGAGATGACACCAGCCTGATCCATGGCAAGAGTCCAAGCGAGGTGCCGTCTCCAAATTTCGGCAAAAACATATACCGGAAACAGACTGGTTCTCCAACTGTGGACACTGCCCCCAATGGCCGCTATGGTATTGGTTACATAATGGCAAACATGTCGGATATGCCAGAGTCTGACTTGTAGCTGCAATGCAGTGTTGATGCCTCTGTTCTTGGAACATTTTTTTCTCTTAAGAGAAGTGGTTGGCCTCACTTACCAGAGTGCAATCTCAGGTGCCCCATGACTCTGTGCTTAAAAACATCCTGACATGTGGTACAAACAAACAGCTTGACAATTCCCTTTGGCTTGATTTTTTCTGGTTTCCATTTGTACTGAAGGGAATGCACATAAAAATATCAGTCAGTGATGGCATAGCCTTGCCAGGATTGCCAATTTTTTAAAGAATTATTTTTGCATTTAATTTGAAAGTTTTCTATCTTTAAAGTACAGGTGTTACCTCAGTTTGTAACAATTTTTTAAGTGAATTCATATTTCTCTACTGCTGTAACTGGAATTTCCTTCTTTGTTCCTGCAAGTTAACTCCCCCAGTATTGGAAGAAAAAATTAGCTCCAAAGAGTTCGCCAATTCTGTATTGACTGCACTTATTTGTACATACGTTTTGTAGATATCCTGTACTTTTTTTAAGCACTCGTAATTCCTTAGGCTATTAGCTGAGTAAAAAAAAAGCAAAACAAACAAATTTTAAACCCTGCAGATTATTTTCTTACATGTAATAGCTGTATAGAGCAATAGTATTAGAAAACCAAGTATAATGATGCTGGAAACACAAAATTCCTCACACTCTGGGGAACTGCATATGATGTGGCTGTATTTTACATACTATATTTGGTTTTTTCAGTGTGAAAATTATGTAAGACTGAGTCGCTCCAAGACTCTTAAAAGATTGTGCAGATTCTGCATTTTTCTAAGCTGTGTGCCTAAAATAAAAATAAAAACCCTTCCTAATATTTATTGTGGTTACAAGATTATATATATTATATTTATATATAATATACTTGTAATGTACATATGTATAGTAATGTTGTATGTAACAGCTTCAAACCCTGAAGCAAGATGGCTTTAAACCTGTTGTTTTTTTTGCTTGTTTTATGCAAAAAAGAAATCCCCTCCTAAGTCAGTGATAATTAAAAATTGTATACCATTACATTTAATCTAGGAATAAAGAGTGTGGAAAGGTGTTTTCTTTGTACTTCCTGGAAATTTGGGGCTGGATTTGGGGCAGGTGGTCCCTAGCTGGCCCAGGTTGGTGGAGCTAAGTATTCCTATCTAAACATCCATAATTAAAATGTACAGCAAACAAGCCCATTAAACCAGCACATAAATTAAAACAGCAATGAAAACAATTAAAACAAGAGGTTAAAGTTTGGAGATCAGGGAACTGCTTGTCTATACAGGCGTTGTCTTCAAGAGCCGGCAGAATGCCAATACTGATAGGGCCTTTCATACTTAATACATTTACTAGGCAGTGGAGGGGATGTAGCAATGTCGCTGCAGGACAACCAGGCTGAACAAAGAAGCTGCATATTTGAAAACAGACTCAGACGAATGGAACCACCAATGTTTCTGTGTTCTTGATTGCTGGAAAAGAGGCCTGCTGAATTCTGGGCCTGTCTCCAAATAGCCAGGCTTTTGTGTAGCTGTTCAAATCCTGCTCTGATATTCAGAGGCAGAGTGAAGCTGCTTTCAGCAAAAAAGGGCCTGTGAGGGAAAGCATACTGTGTCTGACTTCACATCAGAAGACTGCAAGATTGGATCCTGCCTGGCCTAAACTCCAGGCCACTGGCTTTTGCACTGAGGCTGTGCACAGTTTGTGGCCCTCTTTTCCGCTGGTCTCTCAGTGGAAAGTATTTAGGCAGCGGGAAGCATGGAGTATCTGCTGGGCTTGATCAGTGGCCATTGTGCTCTGTGTAGCAATAGAGGGTTGACACTGTGCACAGCATGGCTCAAACAAGCTTTCATCATTACACCCCCCCCCCATTAAATGGTGGCCAGCTCTAACCCTAATCAGCCTGAGCTATGAAAGTCTTTTTCTTCTTGTTGCTTATTAAAATTGTATAACACCCTATACCTGTAGATCTCAGGGCAGTTCACAACATAAAATCACAATATAAAAAACAGAAAATACATAATATAAACAAAAACAACCACCACCCAATAATTCCCCTTCCACAGCACATTTTAAAATGGCATCAGATGTCAATCAACCAAAGGCCTGGTTAAAGAGGAATGTGCCAGCTAAACCTCCTTGGGGAGAGCATTCCACCAATGGGGAACCACTGCAGAAAAGGCAGTGGCTTGTTATGCCAAGCCCCAAGCACCCACCGCCCTGGTTCCAGTCCAAAACACATTAGACAGATGCTCTTACTTCATTCCGGCAAGTAACAAGACAGACTCTGCAGGCTTTGCAGCAGGCACAGGACTCAGGAGTCAAAATACAATTGAGGAGTAGCCAAGAAGCTTGGAACTGGATGGAAGTGCCAAGCTTGTGTGGTGTGCTCATGTGCAATACTCTCTCACCTTGTGGGAATATTGAGATTTTGAGGGCCTGTTCCCATCTGTGAAAGCAGTGCCTTGTTCTAGGTGAAAAGACTGCATCCTTCTGTTCAGGTTGCTTCCGCCTCCTGTTTTGGCTTCCCCCTATGCTGATCAAAGCCCTTCCCAGCCTCCATTGAGACTCTACTTTGCAAGAAGGTCACAGGGGATAGCTAGCACTCCTGCTACCTGTCCAAAGCGCAAGCGCCATCTCTGAGGGGCCCTGGGGGCCAAGGCATCCACATTTTTTTCAATGTGGGTGCCCAGCTGGGCACCCCAACATGGTGTGCACATGATATCACACAGTGTGCTGAGACCTGATGGAGCCCGTCGTGCCCTCTGAAAGGCCCGGGCCTTTTGGAGGGCACAACAAGCCCCATCGGGCCCATCACGTGGTGTGACATCATGTGCACACCACGGTGCACTAGGTTACGTCATGCATACAATGTTTGTGACAGCACATGCGCACACCGGGCACCCACAACGTGGGGCAGAATCTGGCATGCCTGCTTCAAAGTGATTGAAGTTGGGGTGGAAAGGGAAGGTCCCACCCAGGTTTTCTCAATTCATCCCCGCCTCTATTTCTTCTTCCCCTTCCTCCTGCATCAGATCTTGCCTATCCAAGCATGATCCCAACATCACTTCTCAGCTCAGGAGACCCACGTCCTAATTCAATCAGAGCAACATTTCCCCATTCACTAGAGGTTCCGCTGCAGCTGTTCTGTTTCATTCTGTTTCAGGCCAGTTAAAGTTCTAAAATCAGGCTGATGCACATGAAGCAACTGGTTCAGTTCTGCTTCACTTAAGAAAATGTAAAGATAAAGCACATTATTATGATTATTTGTGCAATGGAGCAGGGTGAGTCAAACTGTTACTGCTGTCAGCAGTAAGAACTACCAAGCATGCTGGAAATGAAAGAAATTTTAAGAACTGCAGTACATTTGACATTCTTCTATATTCTCATAGTTTAACAATACAGAAACATTTACACAGGTGACAAAGCAACCAACTTGGTTAGTAAAACAATCACAGAACTGTCACCATGAACAACATTACATGCTTCAACTGATTTAACAGAACTGATGTAATAATCTGATACCATCTCACTAGAGCCATTCAGCATCTGTGGTTACCAAATGCATGGAAGGGCTCTTTAGAGTGGATTGAGTAGCCTTGCACCATAGATGCCAATATACATGCCGGCCACTTGCCTGGCTAATACATGCAATTGGTGCTAAAATGAAAGGGACCTTGTGTGCACCAAATGCATGCATGTAAGTGGGAGAGTTTGGTCTAGCCAACACCTAGAAGTAAGGAACTTCACAGAGGAGAGCAGAGGAACCAGTAACCAGAGCTGGCCCACCATTGAGACAAAGTTGAAGCACCCCCCAGTGGTTTAGTGTCGGCTCCAATTTTGTTGGCACTCCATCACCTGAGTTCTGGAGATGACGGTAATGGGCATATATCCCGCACGTCCTGAAAAAGGCCCATACATTTGCCTAATGTAGTACTTCTGTACCTGCTCAGAAGGCAGCACTATGGGCTTCACAATAGATTAAGCAATGAAGGCTACACTATGCTGTATTTGTGACCTGAACTGGAGGCAGCAGAATACAAACATTCAGGATATCTGGAGAATCTGGGAAGGTTGCTCCACAATCTCATCAGTGACATTCAGCATGCTGGTAGGATCCTGTTCTGATTTTATCATCATGCTATAATACCCTTAGGGTTGCCATATTTCAAAAAGTAAACCCCAAAGTTGTTGAGCCTTAGAATGACAGCCCTATTCCACCTTCAAAATAGGGACAGTGGTTCATGGGAGACCATCTGCTTCCAAGCCAAATCTCAGGCATTTCCAGGAAGGTAGGGAGAGTGCTGAGCTTGATGATGAATATAAGTTGCTCAAAATAAGGCAACTTTTCCATTCCTAAAATGCTGCTGTTGCCATGGGAAGTTTCTTAATGTTTAATCAACTTTGCATGCTATACTCCAGTCACTAAACAAGTTTAATAATATGCTCTGCCACAGAATCCTTTCACAGTTGTATCTATTATACATTTTAACCAGCTGCTCCTCTTCTATGTGTGAAGCATTTTTAAAGTACTAAATATTATTAAAACATTAACTTTGTAGCAGCAAAGTGCTTCCCCATCATTTAATAATTAAAGACTGGAGTTAGGTTTCCCCCAGCCATGGACTACCTCTTCTTGTTAAATATTTTACGAAAGTAATTGCTTTGCCCTCACTCCATTTTTAACATCCACTGAATGGCTTTAAATCCTCAGTCTTTTTCACATGACCCCAATGTGCTTTTTGCCAAAGAGCATGTTAAAAATTTACCCAAATCTCTTGCTCTCCATTCAATCTAAATTTGAAACATTTTGGTATTTAAAATTTTTATATCTCATGAAAAGACTGCTTTTTCCAGCTCTCAGTTCTCTCCTAAATGTGCTCTCCAGATCTTATGTGCTCTGTAGCACATTTTGCTGATGACAAAATGTTTATGAGCAGTAACATCTAACATGGGGTGGGCAGGTCTAAGCCACTGCAGTCCATTTCTGTGCTTCTTATTGTGGCTGTAACTTGCTCTGACCTGTCAGGCACAAGGTTTTGTTGAATTCATTCTCTGAGTGTAGATCTGTATGTAGCCAAAATGCCACCACCCACACATAAGAGGGAGGTATCCATAGGTTTGGGAAAGGACAATTTTTGAGAAAATGCCAAGGGGCAAACACCGCCCATAACTGCTCAGTAAGAACACTCCACACTGCAGCGTGCCAGTTTAGGTCACCCTTCTCAGCCCCAGTTTGAGTTCACCAGCCATCTCTTTTTCTGAAGTCCAGCAGATTCTAGATTTGGTAGGATTCATGGGTAGGTGGGAGAAATGGCCAGACAATTTATAGAGCCGAGAGGAAGAAAAAAGAAAATGGGGAAAATATCAGAGGGGGCTGGGAGGGAGGAATGACACCCTGGTAGAAAAGTGGCATTGTTTGGGTCATGTAACTCATGCCACATTATGTTGGCAGGCACCCCGATGCATACTTTATTCTATTACATAGCACTTTCAAAACAAAACAGTGTTTTGCTGACAAGATCCTGATTTATGGAAAATAAGATCACATTTGGGGGGTGGGAGAAAAGAAGGCTGGAACACGTGTTGTAAAATGTGTAATGCAAAGAATAAGTCTATGCAGTGGAATGAATGAGAATAGCAAGGCATGACTGGACAGCATGAAGTCAGGGGAAATAAAAACAAAATGAAACGGAAGAGATTATTAAGGTGAGTGCCAAGTTGAAAACTGCTGTTAATGAATTGGGGTGCTTTTGCAAACGTTGATGGAATTAGTTTCCTGCCCTTAAAGCTGATGTTGCAAGGTAAAGCTTTAGCTAAGTTATTAATCAAATCAATCTGTATTATATAGAAAAAAATATTGCCTTACAATGCACTGGAAATGTTAGTTAATTTCACTGTATTGCACATCAACAGCATGATTCTGGGTGAGTAATATCTTATTGCTCAGTTGGTGGCAGTAGTAAGCCATGCATTTATTGTAGAGAACAGTTTAAAGTTTGAATGCGTACAGATTATCTGTTTTCTACCTTCATTGGTACCCACAAAATCACCTGAGTAGTGTCTTTGGTCAGGACGGCTGCATGTAACTGAACTCCACCTGCCCCATGCCATCATATCCAGCTGTGCACCACCCTTTTCTACCTCCCAGCAATCCATAATATTGACTCAGTTCTTTTTGACATTCCAGGAACTCCCCCCCTCCTACCTCCTCACCCAGCACCTCTCTGTTATAATACTGTTTTATCAAATAGATATGTCATGGCCAAAGATTTTCACTCAAGGCTGTGAAACTCAGCTATTACGAGTGAGCAATGCCTGCCCAATAGCTTGGCAGAGAGGTGGTCTGCAGTTTGTGCATCCTTTGTTCTTCCCTCACCCTTTAACACTATTTATTTTCTACATGCAGTTAGTGCTTCCGGGACTGAAAACTAATCAGAAATTATTGCCTTTGAGGGTATGCATATGTTGCAAATATTCTTTATTTCATGGTAGAAAAAACATGAATTTGCATGTAATACTTAAAGAATCCTGTGGCAGAGCCACACCTTACTATCATCTCTATCATGAATCATCTATCTATCTATCTATCTATCTATCTATCTATCTATCTATCTATCTATCATCTATCTATCATCTATCTATCTATCTATCTATCTATCTATCTATCTATCTATCTATCATCATCCGCTGTTTTTATTTGTTTTCATGGTACAGAAGATAAATTCTGAGAAAACAATTATTACAACAGTAAACAACAAGTAACCTGTCCTGATAAAATTACAGACTTAAGCAAATCATGGGAACTGTAGTTTGTTAAGGTGCTGGAAGCTGAAGATCTGAAAAATGCTAGAAAAATATGAATAGAGAATGGAGTGAAGGATCCATTCTGCTTAGCACACTAACCCTAATTCATAAATACAAAGGATGGGATACATTTACACACACAGAACAAGGACCCAGTCTGGGGATGCTGTAACAAGCAAACATAGCAGGAAAGATGAATGCTGCTGACACAATGCATCTCCTTGGATTTCTGCTGTTTAAGTCTTCTCTGATTTGCAATCTTTTTTGTGAACTGTAATCCACTTCCCAGTTAGTCTTTTTTTTGGGGGGATGCATAGAAGTCAACTCCTAGGGGCTGACGTCCCTTCGGATACACCAATAATCATGCTTGTTAGTCACTTGTTGCACAAAAGGTATGTAAGTGATCTACAGCATAGCAAAAGCATAACCATAAATAGTAATTTCTTATACCATAAACACATTCGCACAATACCATATACAGTTCATTAAAATAAAAAACATAAAGCTCCCACCCAAATTGCTACCCATCCAGGGCTGGTTAGAACAATTTAAAGCAGAACATTAAAAATAAAGCAAAGCAACTTAAAATCATTGAAATAGATGGGTTATAAATATATATATACACCTGAAGTGTCAAAAGCCAGAGTAAAGATGTTCATCTGGTCTATGGTATGTGGCTACTCTCTTGATGAAAGATGACTCCTCTAGAGGATGCTTGCCTGCCTCCAGACAATGGTAGAAGTAAGGCAGCAAAAGGAATTGATCTGTGATCATTATGTACATGTAGTTCTGTGCATTAATTGATAACAATTGCACCAAAGGAGGATTAATACATGATAATTTTATCACATGCCACTTTCCTCCCTATAAATGATGCATTCTCCCCGCCCCAATGTGAGGTACATGTAACATATGCTAAAGCATGATAGCCGCAATTATACTGTAAGAAATATAGCCTAATGAATATGCTCTTAATAAGTATCTAAATACCTGCTAGCTACCCTCTGAAGCTTTAATTTAATATTATCATCCTCTCCCCTGCCTCCCGCCCCCAGTTCTTTGTCTTCCAGTCCAATAGGAGGGATTCTATCATTGCCACTTCAGAGAATATGGAGAGTAAGATTCAATGAGACACTATATCAAAGGGCTTACTGAAATGGTTAGCATGTGTCACACTTGGCTAGGGCTCCAGCCTTATGTGTTATTTGCACTTCATTTCTTCTGTCTAGTAGAAATTGATCGTTTAAAGGATCTGGGCATTTAATGTGTCACATTTGCAAAGATGATAGCAGCCACAGTCAGAAGGACAAGCTCCAGGGGAAAGAGAGCTGAAACATTTGGGTGCTTAGTAGCATTTCGTTGCTATCGGCTAAAGCTTGAAATATGTCTCAGCAACCAACGAAGCTGGGGTAAATGCCTTGAGACCTTCCATCCATCATAAACAACAACAGACAGAGGAGAAGTGGTGCATCCTTTGATAGAACACACTCCTCCGGTCACAAGGCAAGTTCAAGCATACAAACGCTGCTCATTTTTCTCCATGTGATCCTGTAATTAAGGATGGGCAGATCTGTCTGCTTCTGGCCCGTGTCACACTCACATGCTTTTAACCCCAATCCCATTCTGTCTCTGCATCTAAATTCAAATGCAGGATTTTTCAAGAAAACACCTCATCGGAAAAAGGCATATTTGAAATGTATTAAAATGTGTGCTTTCTCTCAAAATAACTACTGGATCTAGGGAGGGGTAAGATGCATGATATGGGCCAAACGTCCCTATTTTCACCACAGAAATGTCGGAGGGTATGGTTAGTGAGCTGTGAGAGTTTGTGGTGGAGAGAAGTCCACACTCAGAGGCAGAGGCTGAAGCAGGAGAATGGGGTGAGAGAGGCCAAGAGACAGAGATGAGTCAGAGTGGCGAAGAGTCACGGGTGTTGCCCCATCCTTTTGCGACAAGTTCACCTCCCTCCTCTTCTCCCAGAACCAGAAGAGGCGTGAAAAGGGTGGAGGAGAGGTTGGTTTCATGCAGGCATAGTCTCTGATTGCTTGGGGAAAGCCCTGGGGAGGAGGGGGCTTTGATGGCTGTGGGGAGGCAGGGATTTTGGTCTCAGCAACTAATCCATGGGACAAGACTTACTAGGGATGAACTGCTGCGACATTCCGCCAAGTCTGTGCAGATCGTGTTCTTGCTAATAAAGAGTTAACTCCAAATTGAACAGTGTGATTTACTGCCGGCTGGCTCCTGACATATCGAATCATAAAGTTGGAAGGCAGAAAGAGTCCAATCCCCTGCAATACAGGAAACTTTTGCCCAACATGGGGCTCAAACCTTTGGCCCTGAGATTAAGAGTCTCATGGTCTACCAATTTGGCTATCCCAGTGGACATTGCTTCCCTACATCAGTGTACGCAAGTGCATGCATGCACTCAATATCAAAAGGTGCCAGTATCCTCACTGCCCTCCCTGGCAACCGCACTGGCTGCAGAAGGAATCGTAGGTCTATTAAACAAGAACTTTCCCCATAATCTTACCCTTGGATTAAACTTCTGCAGTCAGTGCTTTGAAGCCATTTAGATTTAATCATGGGCTAAACACATAATTCCAACCAATTAAGTGAAAAAGCTATGGAGGCGTTTGAACAGCTTTCAGGCAAAACACTTCAAACAGGGTGTGTGTGTGTGTGTGTGTGTGTGTGTGTGTGTGTGTGTGAAGAAACTACATGTCAGGGTTCCATAATATATTTTTGTCTTGTAAAGTGATGTAAACGGCTATAGCCTAGAAGCCTGACACTGTTTTGGACTCTGCCTTGTTCCCAAATTTTCCATTCCCCTATCTGCCAGACAGAAAACAAAGTATAAATCCCTTCTGTCTCCGCAAAGTATTTGAAAATTGAACAATCCTCAGAACCTTTTCCAGCATTTAGAAGTCTCTTATGTGACGCTGAATGTATACTTCTTTGACAGATAAGTTATACATCCTGTCAACTCGTTGAATTAAAAGGCAAACTTACTTTAAAAACAATTGCAAAGGGGAGAGCAGGAAGGGTTTAAAGGTCTTGTGTCAAAATATTTCAAGCTTCTCAGCTAGCTGTCTGTCAAAATGAAATGCTGCCAAGTGCAAATAAATTAAAATAAATTTACTTATATCGGCAAAAAGGTAAGCACGCAGTAAGACTTCTGTAATATTGCACCACGATACAGGATCCTTTTAAAAAATAGAGGGTTATTTTAGGCTGTGATTCCCTACACCTTTACCTGGAAGTAAATCTCATTGACTTCAGTAGTACTTAACTTCTGAATTGACATGCATAGACCTGTTGTTTGCACATGAGCCATTCTAAATCATTCTTGAACTATACAATCATGTACAACGCAATGGGAAAATGAGATTCTTACTATAGTGGTTTCTGTCTCATGTGCAAACCTGATACTACTCATGTTCCTAATTAGCAAAAATCTCCTTCAAAGTGACCATTAATTAAAAAGCATTCCTGGATCATACGTACCAATATCCATATTCAACAAATGGCTTGGGAATTTAGTTTTGCTGGGTAGCGTTGAAAGAAAAATGTATGCCCAACCTGTTTTGAATTTGCTTACAAAATACACACATATGTCCACCGCATTTAAGGAAAAATCATTTCCAGTCCAAGCTTTTCATTTTGGTATGCAAAACTAGACATACTTTAACTGTTGTTAGTAAACTATTGACTATTAATTTTCCTCTTGGTCCATATCTGATGGCGTATTTTTCTTTCCCCTCCCTCTCCAAGCCTCAGTTTTGCTTAGCATTTCATGCACAAGCTCACAAGCAAGACCTGAGTACAGCAGGGCTCACCCCATTTGGGATTCCCATCAAATTGAGCTGAGCTGAGTCTTCCATGTTCAGAGTCTGCTCATAAAATACACTCCCATGCTCTTCGGATTTATAGCACTGTTTTGGTGAGCAAAAGGGACATTGTCCAGTTCTGGAAATTCCACATTTATTTGCTTATTAATTAAATTTCCATGCTGTCCTTCATCTGAGGATCACAAGGCAGTTTACAATATTAAAAAATCTTATTGGTGGATCTCTGTATTAGCAATTTACCTTTATGCTAAGAAAAAGATCACATAATAATAAGCTTGACTCTTTCACACTTAAATTGGTATTCTCTATTTTTCTAAAGAGTAACTCTTTTTTTAACTTAGATATTTTTTGTTGCTACACTTCTCTCTCTCTCTCTCTCTCTCCCCCACCCACCGTACGCCATTTTTCATCTTCTATTTCTCGCTTATGAGATCTGACTGCTTTTTCAAACAGCCTACAAAATTGTGTATGGGTTGGTGGGTGGTTGTAGATTGCAGTGGGTGAATTATGTGGGTCACCTCTATTAATATGTGCTTGTTTACATTATTAATAAAAGAAAACAAATATATTTTTAAATACGGAACATCTACCAGTGTGCAGTGTTGATATGCCACGAATATGCAACCCTACAGTAAATCACAATGTCATGGACAATTAACTTTTAAAAACCAGCAAATATCCACTCATTTGGAATTAAAACATCTTTGATCATGGTAAAACATTTGCTCAGTCATACAAAATACTCTCAAAATTCCACTTCTAAGAACCGAGCTGTTGAACTGCAGAAAGTAGGTTATGCTGGCTAAAAAATTCTTTTATTTATTATTCATGCAGACTCTGTGCCATGTCCAAGACATTTCTGTAGTATGGGATTGCATGACTGAACAAACTGATTATTTTTATGCTGTGGATTGATGTGATGTCCTTGTATGGGAAAGATTTCTCAAGAGGTCTCAGTTTATAGCTGAGCCCTGGAGAGAGAGAAGAGAGAAAAGGCAGCCGGGTGTTGGGGGGGGGGGGAGAAAAAGCAATAAAGAGAAAGAGAATAGATGGCAAAATGGAATTTTCTGACTTGTCTCTGAGAAAAATTGTGCATCCTTGCTAATTCTTCAAAAAGGACTTATTCCTGATGTGCCGCCATTCTCGATATCTGCTCTAGTCCATTTCTGAGCTCAATTTAAAGTGCTGTTTTTCATCTTCAGAATCCTAAATAGCTTGAGACCAAATGAAAGGAAGTGTGTGACCACTGAGGAGAGGGCCTTTGAGATAGTGCTATTCTATTGAGGTTGGACCCTTAGGGCAAATGGGACTTCCCTCATCTAGCTCCCACCTCCTTTGATTCTTACTTAGAACCAGTCCAAGGGATGATGCTTGTTATATTGACCTTGGAGAAGTCATCAGGAAGGTGGAACAAAACCAGAATGAATTGGCTGTGCCCCTCATTAGCTTTGGCAGTCTACCTGCCTTCATCCCCACCAGCTGCAAAGGGGCACCAGCCCCCACTAGTAGCAACCTAGTTATGCAGCAGTCTTTCCATGAAGGCTCACCTGGCACCATCTTTGTGGTCTTCTCAGTAGCATGTGAGGACCTTTCTAATCACCCAACCCTTGTAAATAACTGAGGAATTTATCAGTCACTTATTAAATGTGTGCTTTAGCTTTTGGAATGAAGTGAGTTTTATTTTTGTTGTATTTATGTCTTTTTTAAAATTTGATGTCATATTTTGCATTTATATAGTTCTTCAGTTATTTACAGTAAGCCATCCAGAAAATGCTATGTGGTTGGACGACATACAAGTGATGTTAATAAATATAAGAACTATTTTTAATCTTTCCTTTTCCTTCAGAAACGTCTTCATTGGATGATACCCAACATTTATTTATTTAATCCCGGCAACAACCTTGTGAGGCAGGGTGAGCTGAGAGGCAGTGACTGGTCACCCGGTGAATTTCATGGCTGAATGGAGATTCGAACGCTGGGCTCTCAGGTCCTGGTACAACACTCTAACTGCTACACCACACTAGCTCTCAAATTCTTAGTCATACTCTAAGCTCTTACTCATACTCTGCTCTGTGTACAACCATAGAAATCAATTAGCCTAAGGAACTGAAGTTTGTTGATTCCTCGGGGTCCCTTTCAACTCTTAAGATCCTATACTCTGATTGTGGCTTAGTTGGATATCACCAATAGTGAAGTGCAAATGTTGAATGCAAGGGGATTGTGAATGTAACCTTGAATACGGACACTTGCCTTTCTGTGGAATGTATGCTTGGTTATTAAAACCTCCAGATGGCTAATCTAAAAACATAAAACAAAAACAAAGCTTGATAATGTATTTCCTACAAAGTGCAATGAGTAAAAATGATATGCTGATGAAGAAGATGGCGCTAGTGTAATTAGCAGGCTGTTTGAGCAAAATGAATATTATGTAACACAGGAAGTAGCATTAAAATGGTACCAGAAGAGCAAAGATTAATTATAATTGCACACCAGTATGATACAAATGAAAGACAAATTAAAAACACCACACCACCATTTCCCCAAGTTTATTCTCTTTGCAATTAGAAATATTTATATAAAAACAAACAAACTCTACATCGCCCATCACTCTGACAGAGCACCACAACCAACTAGACAGATGAATGCAGTTGCTTGGCTTCACAGCATGCCACACAACAACTAATCCAGAGTGTTTCTGGATCAGTATAAATGACTTGAGTGGCAATATTCCAGAATAAAAAAATACATTGCAGCCAAAATGACACACCACACCATAGCGTATTGTTAGTTTGTAGCATTATTCATGGGTCAAGGCTATTTTCCAATGGTATAATAGTAATGAAAAATACTGCCCAAAGCATTTCAGTATGTTCAGCAGCAGCTTCAAGCTAAAAAAATAAACAAAGGTTGACCAATCAATTATATAAGGGATTTATTTGAATTTAGGGAGAAGCCTAGACTGATAGACTGGAATGCCAGAACATTATTGTATTAGAAGAAAGAAAGAAAAAGTCACCATTTGCCTCTTCGTGTCTCAGTCAAGCAAATAAGATTAAGGCTTTTCATACCTGTATCCTATTTCCACTCTTGGCATGTGGTCAAGTAAGTACAAATGGAAACCAGGGTAGGGGGAAGTCTGGCAAGACTTGCTGAATGGGTGTGGGGAATCAGAGCAGCATCAGAGCAGCCAGAGAGTGACACTTGCTCAGTTCCCTCATGCCACTAGGGAACGTCTCTAGGAGCAAAGGATAATAGCTATGGCCTTTCCAGCAAGCAGTTGGCTTGTCTGGAGGAAAATGAACTGCAAAACATATGCTCAAAACATAAGTCCTTTGCCTAGATTCACAAGCCATGGAATATCCCAAGGGGTTGTAGTCAGCTGAGTTCTCAGAGTAGACCTGACTGACTCCAGCTACAGAAGCTGAGGCTGCTGAAGAGGCCAGAGATTATCTTGGCTGTCTCTTAGTGCAGATCCAGGTAATCGATCCTGAGCTTCCACAGTTTCCACATTCTTACCCATGTATATTAATGCTCCTGCCATGCAGTTCTGCAGATGATTCATATTTGTGAGGGGACAATACTCTTACACCTAGAAAGGTCCCATTGGCCTCTAAAGAAGACCCCACATTCTGAAGAGTGCTGGTGTGTGACTGAAATGAGAGTGAGGGGAAGGGCAGGATTTTATTGGTGTCACCTCTGAAGCTAGAGGACTTCTCAGGATCCCAGAGCCTTATGAGGAAGAAGATTGGGACCTTATGAAGCAATCCACTCTCACTGAGAACATGGAGGGGCCTGCCCCAAATGAAGCCGTAAGAGGCCCATCTCAGAGATACCTCACTTGAGCTCCCCATGACCAATCCTGAGGAGCCCTGGGAGCAATAGCAGCAGCAGAACAGAGCGGAAGGCCAAGGTTGCAGGACTCAGGAGAATCACTTATTTGGTTACCAGACAGCTCTGTTGACAGGGTTCTACTCAGAAAGAAGGGTTCGCTTGGGAGGAAGGATCTGTTCAGGAGGGAGACAACCCTGCTGCAATCTATCACCCAGCTGTAGGCAATGGCCCAGCAGAAATGTCTTGCTGCTGTGATTCCTTCTATTCTGATAAGCTGCCTTTATTTTTCTTAATTGTTGCAATTTACCTTGATTTTTGTTTTTTTATGTGAAAGATGGCTAGCCAAACAACCTGTGATTCACATCCCATTATACTGGAGAACAATGTACATTGACTCTGTTATAATGAGCACTGTTAGATTCTACTTCATATTCAGGGTTTAACGCTACGGTGAAAGAGCTGACATTGGGAGCAAAACTAGACATTATGTAGCGTTCTTCCTTATATTCCTGTCTTTAAGTTCAATCACATTTCAAAATAACATGTCATGTTGTTTGTATTGATTTCTAAAAAGAGATGTAGAAATTATGGATTCCATACTCTAAGGTTAATGTGAGGGCCTTGGACATTTGGAGTGAGAACCAGTAGATAAGAGTGGTTGTTCAATCAATCCTCTGCACATTGATTCCCCACTGAAAATGTTCTCCTGGATGTTTCTAAAGGTTCCCCGGCTCTAAAACTAGAACAAATCCTGTGAGGAGTGCAACACAGGTGTAGAGAGTGCTATTGCACTCAGGTTCTGCTTGTGGGTTTCCCATGAAACATTTGGCTGGTCTTTGAGAGAGAAATAGGCTGGACTAGATAGTCCATTGGCCTGAGCCACCAAAACTCCTATGTTAAAGCAGCCACGTGGTATCTGATGGTGAGTACTGGCGAGTGCAGAAAGAGTTAAGTGACTTTGCTTGAGACCCAGTCTCCTGCATTATCTCAGAAAAATAACAGCACTGCATTAGCCGCTCTTCCTTATTTGCATGGCAACAAATTTTTAACATGCCATTGCAAGGCCACACTCTGCCACCAAATTATAATGCAGAGTTTAATCTGACAATTCTTGACATAGATTCAAATTTCTTCCCAAGATGTCAGGACATTCTGAAAAGAAAAAAAATAAGTTGTTCATTTGGGGAACAAGGTTTCTTTTCTCTGCTCACCAGAAGAACAAGTCAGCAAAAACTAGACTAGGATTGTACCGTTTCATCGTTGTGTCATCATTATTTCTGTCTCTGCCCCTGACCTCCCACTTTCCTGCCATACTACTCTTAGATTCCCCAAACTCTCATTTGCTTTTAAATGAGCACACCTAGATTCCTTTGCACCTTCTTATAAGAGCAATGCGGTGCTCTCTGTCTTTCTTTTTTTCTACTGAAAAACCCACCTTTTCCAACAAACCTAATTCAACCCTTTAGTCCTTGCTCCCAACTAAAATAAAACCTATACGTGTGTAATTCCATTGGCTCACACTTGGAACTAGGCCTGCTTTATTTTCTCCTACAAATAAAATGGGAATTGTAAGGTCATCAGGGCAGGGACCTGCCATGAACTTCATAAAGTGACACAAAACCAGCACCAAGAATGGGTCACTTGCTGGGGTGTGGTCCCTCAGAAGATGCCCATCAATGCCAACCTTTGACCCTTGCCCTGAAGGTGGTATTGCAGGTAGATTAATTTTGCAATTGATGTTATGAATGCGTAGGTTGGAAAGAACATTTTGCACTTACATACTCTTTTCAGAGTGATATCCCAGAAGGCAGTAGGAACTAGTATGGTGTGCCAGTTAGATTGTTGGACTAAGTCCTGGGAAACCAGGCTTCAAATCCCCACTCAGTCATGAGGGTTCCTGGGTGAACCTTGGGTCTGTCACCATCCCTAAACTCAACCTATCTCACAGAGTTGTTGTGAGAATACAAACGAGGGGAGAAAGCATCACATATTCCATCTTGAGTTCTGTGGAAGAAAGGTGAGTTATACATGTAACAATAAATAAATATTGTGGAACAAAAGATAAGAGACAACAAAGTGGTACCCTGAAGAAGTGGAGGGAATGCAAGAAGGTGGGTATTTGTGTCTGACTGATGCAGATTGCTGGCCTTAGTGAGTCCAGTGGATGAGGGCAGATATGGGCTATGACAGCAAAGTGTTTGGGAACAGCACTGCACGACAGTGCAGTGTTCAAGAAGGACACTGACAAACTGGAACGTGTCCAGAGGAGGGCAACCAAAATGGTCAAAGGCCTGGAAATGATGCCTTATGAGGAACGGCTAAGGGAGCTGGGCATGTTTAGCCTGGAGAAGAGGAGGTTAAGGGGTGATATGATAGCCATGTTCAAATATATAAAAGGATGTCACATAGAGGAGGGAAAAAGGTTGTTTTCTGCTGCTCCAGAGAAGCGGACACGGAGCAATGGATCCAAACTACAAGAAAGAGGATTCCACCTAAACATTAGGAAGAACCTCCTGACAGTAAGAGCTGTTCGACAGTGGAATTTGCTGCCAAGGAGTGTGGTGGAGTCTCCTACTTTGGAGGTCTTTAAGCAGAGGCTTGACAACCATATGTCAGGAGTGCTCTGATGGTGTTTCCTGCTTGGCAGGGGGTTGGACTCAATGGCCCTTGTGGTCTATTCCAACTCTATGATTCTATGATAAATTTTCTGTAGGAAGCAAGGTAAAATGATCAGGGCAGGATGGATTTTCCCATACAAATACAACACTTACCTCACTGCTGCATTCCCATCACTCTCTGTTTCTAAGTCTCAGCCCTGGTCATATAACAGGGCTAACTGAGTTCTCCCAGTTCTCGACATTCTTTGCAGCAGGGAAGGTAGAAAAATACATTTAGAGATTGATTTTTCAGACTAAGATGAGGTGTGTGAAAACAGTAATTCACCTCATCATGCACTGAAAAATCAATCTCACCATGCAATGAAGCAATCGGATTATCAGTTAGCCACACGGCCAATTGAAATGTACATTGAACTCACTACATAGACTGGGCAAATATTCAGGTGGGTGAATTGGCCCACAATCATTTCATTAGAGGGATGATTAGCTGGGATTTGAGTTATATGAAGCGAGTGAACAGAGAGACCAATAGAACAGCACCGAAGCCAATTCATGCCATTGGTACACAATTTAAAACCCAATATGTGCATGCATGTTTATCTGTTGATGGCTGCACTATCAAGTGATGACTTTCCAGTGTGAAAAAAGTTTCTATTGACAAAATATGGCAGACAGAAATTTAATACTGACTCGCATTACCTCAAAGCTTTTTAGTAGCTCACACATTCCAACCTTAGTCCTTTCAGGAATCTAGTAAGTGCTGTTAGCAAACACATGATGGGGCTCTCAAGAATGCACAAGGTTAGCCCCACCCCTAAACACAAACATCTCAGACATGACCCTTGGCTTACATGAGTCTATTGGGGACCAACGGACACACAGATGTCAGTTTGTGTGGCTCTCTCTCAGGTCAGTCAGGGTCTCTGTCCCCATGAAGTGTATCCACCCATAGATGCATAGGGCCGCTTTCAAGCTGATAGCAATTCCACACAGGATGTGTGTGTGTGTGTGTGTGTGTGTGTGTGTGTGTGTGGATATAGAATACCTTGGATACTGGATATTGAATACATTGCCATTTGTGGGGTTAAGGCTAGCCCACTCTTCAATGAGAGCCCTTTCATGTGTCCATACTGATGAGTCAAAGAAGGACAAGTTATTGACTGAGCTGAATGTTGGAAGATTAAAGACAAATGCACGCACCCCTTTGTGCAGCACATAGCTAAACTATGGAAGTCGCTCCCACAGAAATCAGGGATCAACTTGTATGGCTTTAAAATCCAATTAGATAAATTCATGGATGGCTATGGATAGCTACCAGCCACGATGGCTATGGTTTTTGACACCAATGCTCTCCAATACCAACTGCTGGGAACCACAGAAGGGAGAGTGCTCAGATCTTGCTTATGAGTTTCACACAGGCATCTGATCAACTGCGAGAACAGGATGCTGAACTAGATGGGCCATTGGCCTGATCCAGCAGCATTTTCTTATGCAACCATGAAGTTAGCAGTTCCTTTCTAGTCCTTTCTATTTACCAGGAATGGGGAGTCTCAGGCCCAGGGCCCATATCTCTCTATTGGGCTCTCAGGACTCTCCCAAGGTCACCTCTTTCTGCCCCTTCTTTGCACACTCCTTGGGTATTTTTGCCTGGCTACAGAGTGTTATTGAACTCCCATAATGCCTGTTGTCAGTTTGGATGGAGGATAGGGAGGGGTGTGTAGAAACAAGCTTGCTGTAAAAAGTTTATATTCATCGTACCATTCTGGCTCTATGCACTGCTGACATGTGGCCCCTGGTATGTTGCTCCAAAGGGAATGTGGCCCTCAGATTGAAAAACATTCCCCACTCCAAAGCCAAATGTCTCTTAAGTTCCTCAGGTCTAGCTCACGAAAATCTGAATTAAATGAAATTAAGCTGCTTTGCATTGCTTCCAAAGGTTTTAGATTCACAGCAAAAGCATTTGAAGTATCTCTCTGAAGTTTGCATTCAGAGATGTACTGCCATCCCTAACAGTCTCATAGGAGCATCTGTCAAGCTCTCTTAGTGGGATCTATAAGGAAAACTCTATGAAGAGATCCAGCTTAATCCAGGCATGATATCTACAGTTGCTGCAAAGGAAAGATAACAAGCAACTTATAGGAAAACAAAAAGGCAATAAAGTAAACCTAGGCAAACATTGGGGGGTGGGAAGCAGAAATAATATGTGGGAACTCTTAAGAGAAACATTCATTTGAAATCCCTGAGTGAGTTTTAAATTAGCTGATTCATTACTCTAAACTTAAAAGACTGCTATATATTAGCATTTCAGCTGGAGGAAATCTTAAACTCAGAATAATTTCTCAGTTATTCTAGATCTTGAAGAGAGAGCTAGTGGTGATGGTTTTAAGCGAGGGTACCATCCAGTATTTGTTTAAAAAAGCATCTCATGGAATCAAACGTATATTGCACCAAAGAGACATAAGGAAAATTACTGCTATATACCACAATGTTCCCGCTTGAAGAAATATGTTTGCATAATATATCAAAGGAAGCATGAGTATTTCTCATTCCAAGAGGAAATTAATATTTCATTTTGAATTGAATTTTTGCCATGAAATGGGAGGAGGGAATATTTGTTTTTACCTCTACTGTAACATCCTTTATATCATAATGTCAGTGGAAATGATACCAGGCACTTTGGGAATGAAGAACAATTCCAGCCATGAAAACATCCTTCGAAAAAATATGCCTCCTGTTTAGTAAAGTTTTTGCTTTGCTGTTGAAGTAAAATGCTCACTTCAGTGACTACAATACATACAACTGATACATTAAAACAATATGTGAAGTTGTGATGTTCCTCCGTACTATGACACTATGAAAAGTCTCCTAGAATGTTAGCTGTGCGTTATCATTCTTTCAGAATCATTATTCTGTGATACGCTTTGTGTATTCATGCTTACGATGGGAGGATTTGCATATAATGTTGAACTACGGTTTAAACCTTAAACCATGATTAAGCATTATGAGGATGAGTTGCAGTGAAGTTAGGCTTACAGACTCCCCTCTGCTCTGCTCCTCCAGGGTGGTCATGAGGAGTACCTATTTTATTTTATCTACAGTTTAGCATTGGCTCCAGGCCCTAACTATGGTTCAGATGACATGCCAAGCTGTGATTAATCTAAAATGGAATCAAAAACTTCCAAGCTCCTCCTTGTGGCCATTCCTGAGAAGATGTAAGTCTGTGGATTCCCTAGGGTCATTTCTCATAACACTCAAGCATGTGCGGAAACTTTGCCCCCCCCCCCCAATGTTGCCATACAACATTTCGCACCAGCCTCAGCAAGCCTGGGCAATGATCAGGAATGATGGGAGTTCTAGTTCAGAAACATAGGAAAACCTAAAGGCAATTTCTTTGTAAGAAATCGTCGTAGAATTCATCACCCCTAGGGTTGCCACCTTTGGTCAGGCAAAATAAAGGACGGGTTGGGCAAAATACGGGACAGGTTGGGGGGATAGGAGGGCTAAAATTACTTTACATGGTGCAGAAATGACTTCAAAGCAATTCCAGTCTTGCTCTTCCACTGTCCACCCTTCCTCCTCACTGCCTGCACAAACTCTACATTGGACTGGATAAACCAGGCCCATGCAAAATGGAATTTTAAAAAGTATGACTCTAGAGGTGAAAGAATGGCTCATTAGGTGCTATTAAATTGAAGTGCTTGTCTAAAGAAAGCAGCAGGTTTGTTTTGTTTCAAAAGGTCTTGCCAAGAAACTCCTGGGCAAAAAAACTTTGAGAAATAAAGCACAGCTTATTGTCATTGCAACAAACTGTTCTTAAGTGCTTGCTGCTCTTTCGGAATAAGATGTTTTCCAAAAGGCATTGCACAAGCTCAAACATAACATAAGGTGCTTGATTCTGATACTAATTGAAGGAGAATTTACAGAAGGTGCCCTTCATGGTAGCTCTGTAGTGCTATTAATTCATGCAGTTCTATAAAACTGATTGTATGCAACTCCACTTAAAAACCCACAAGTAACTGACTGGATCAAACCAGGATGCAAACAGTATCGTGAGAGAGTTTTATTTCAGAAATCAAGCTTGGAGTCCTTCAAACCACCCACCCTCCCAGAACGTTGTTCTGAAATCTTGCAGGTTGTAATAATTCAGGAGACACACAGGGGAGGCTGTGGCCGTAACCATTAGAATAATCTAGGTCATAATTAATTCAGCATTTTGCTTAAATATTTATATAGTGAAAGGAAGACTTGCTAACAAAATCTCTACAGACCCTAAGAGAAGATGGGCCAGTGATAAAACTGTTGAAAGCTGCCATTTTAACAGCACCAGATTAGTTCAAATCCTGGCAGTAATTTGTCTGGTGGGATTTTCAACACACAGCCTTTCATGATGAATTTACTCTGTTTAATGTACTCCTTAAATTTTTCATTTAATAATGGAAACAGCAGTTAGGCCTCTATTGAATTCACTCCCCTTTATTTTAAAAAGGTAGAATTTGCATAAAATAAATAAAACAACCCCATGATATTTGGATATCTGCCCATCAACTTTGGAATCACCTCTCCCACCAGGGCCTCCAAAGTTTGAATGTTTATTTTCCAAGTAGTTATATAAGCTTCTGACTTCACCACTGCAGGACAGAGCAGTGTTGCGTTTTGCTGGAAGCTGCCTTCTGTTACATCCTCAGCTCAGCTAGGCCCAGTGGCGTAGCGTGGGGGGGTGCAGGGGGGGGGCTGCCGCACCGGGCGCAACATCTGGGGGTTAGGGTTAGGGGGTGCAAATCCATGGGTTAGGGGGCACAAATTACTTGCCTTGCCCCGGGTGCTGACAACCCACACTACGCCACTGGCTAGGCCAGCAGGTTGGTTGGAAGGAAGCACTGAAAAGAGCCATACCTCGGTGGTAGAACATATATTTTATCGCAGGATGGGCAATTTACGACCCTCCTGATGTTCTATCAACCCAACTAGCATAATTGTGGGAATTGGAAGTAATAGGAAGATAAGAAAAGCCTGCTGTATCAGGCCAAAGGTTCATCTAATCCAGCAACATCATGCATATGAGAAGAAGCCTGCAAGCAGGGCCAAGAACATCTGGAGGGCCGCAGGTTGCACAACCTTACTTTGTTTATGCATCATTTCTCCTAAAATATCCCAAAGCAATTTCACAGTAAGAACACCAGCAATAAAAACCATGAAAAATAATTCCCCTTGACAAAAACAATTTCAGATTTCAAATCCAATACTTCCAGAAACTGGTGCGGCAACAAGCTTTTTTTCTTTTTCTTTTTTGAGGGGATGGGTACCTATTTGTGAATGAGCAAAAACCTGTTTGCAAGGGAACCAGTGACAATTCTTCCTCACGCTGGGCTGCACACCGGAGAATACATCCCATTGAAAGCAATGCCGAGCAGTGGTATGACATCCCGTCTCAGAAATATAGATGTTGTTTTTCTGCACTGCATGACAGGGGAAGAATTATAGTTCACTTGTAGAGCATCTGCTTTGTATGCAGAAGATCCCAGGTTCAACCCCAGCATCTTCAGGCATGGATGGAGAGCAACCACTGCCTGAAACCTTGCAGAGTCATTGCCACTCAATGTAGACATTATTGAGCTTGATGGGCCAATGGTCTAAAACAGTTTCCTACATTCCTTTGGATAAGCACCCTGATGTGGAGACTGTTCCTGTGGTGAAGCTCTGCTCCTTCCTAAAAAGCAGCAGTGTCAGGGAACAATATCTATGAACATTCGCAAAACAGTATGAAAGAGTGCAAGGTATGCTATTTTTTTCCTGCAGAGATCTTCACATATCCTGAAGCTGCAATTTTCCCAGCAAAATTGAATCTCATGAAAGATTCAGCTCAGAACGTCTTGACAGTCCTCTGTAATTCACCCGTGCATAGGCTATAACATCATGCATTAAACATTGCTCTTTTTCTTGACCTATGGCCAGCCAGCGTAATGCAAATACTTGATACAGGTTGGAGACGTCAGAGGTTCATTAAGGAGCAGGACTAGTGACTTGATATCATGGGCTCCATATAGATAACAACAATTTTACAGACAGAAATTGCTTTTAATGGTTTCTGGTATCCAAAATGGAAGCTAATTGAGTTGAAAAAGTTCCAAAATATTTTGAACATCTGTTTAGAAATGTACCCACAGGATATGACTCATGTTGCAATAAATGGGGATATTTCAGTTAAGAAAATTATAGCTTTTAAGTGGCAGCAAATGCCATCCTCTCCCATTGCAACTCATACATTTCCCAAGGAGTGAAGAACAGATGCAGACAATTTATAAGGCTTTTAATGAAAATTCTAGCGCAGATTACTGGAGTGATATTGTGCTCATCAGTCATTAGTAAGGCTTACTAGGAATTTTATTTATTTGTATCTTATCATAAACACGGCAAATGCAGTAATTAATTGGGGTAGCTTTTAGGCATCACAAAATTTGCCTGCTTCCTGTCTTTTAAAAAAAGATGGTTGAATTGTGCTTCATAAAAGTTTGAGACACAGCCCAGCTCAAACCAACCTTATGCTTCCGTTGATTTCAATGGGATGTACTGAAGTATATGCCTAACGCTTTAAAATAGCAGGTATTGGCTTTGCCCACGTTTAGCTGAATTCTGACACAGAGTAGTTACTGCACGAGTGCTGAGTTGTTCCACATATTTTCATAGGGGTTAGCTATGGCTGATAGACTAGCCAAGTTCTATTCATCAGGTCCTCTTCAGTCATCATAAAACTCTCAACATGTAGATTTGCTGCAGCACTCTCCAATCGTGAACACTGGAACGGGTGGTTGCCTCCCTGTTCTTAAAAAGCTTCCTGTGGTCAAAACCCGACTTACAAGCCCCCTTCAGACCCTTGTTGCATAATCCTGAAACATTGGGGGGACGGAGACAGGACTAGCACATCCTGTCTCACATCTCCAAATGCTGAAAAGAAGATGAAGTGCCTGAACAGGGCTAACATCTACCTAGAAGAGATGAATGACTAGCTTGGGCTGATTTTGTAATACATGGATTGACTAGCTCAAGGTCACCAATTGAGCTTCATGGATGAGTGGGGATTTGAACCCTGGTCTTCTAGGTTCTAGCCGGCATTTGAACTATTTTTCCAATTCACCACTTGATAATTTGCCAGTGTAACACGAATGGGCCTCATAACAAGAATGCAAAGTGTCTCAGTGTCTGTTATGAAAGTCCTTAGTTCTTGTCCATCTACAAGGATTCTCATATGACAGGTAACACTGACTGGCAAGAAACCAGCCCAGCGTTCTCTTAGCTTCAGTTGGAACTCCTTTTGTATGGTAACCTAAGTTGTCCTTTTGAACAGGGCAGTTTTCCCCCCCTCAACATGTGCCATGAATGGGTCAGACTATTTGAATGCTAGCAGCAAAATTAAAAGAAGTCTCTGACCTGAAGAGCTTTTGCCCTATGAATGGTAAGGAAATTGGCTGGGCAAGCTTCTACAAAGATGTTAGCTACTGTAGGGGAGAACTGGCCAAGTGAGTGTTCATAGAATCATAGAATCATAGAGTTGGAAGAGACCACAAGGGCCATCGAGTCCAACCCCCTGCCAAGCAGTGTTAACACTTGCATGCATCCTAATCTTTTTCTATCTCAGAAGAAAAACTCTCTTAAATTAATTATTTTCAATAAAATTTCAACCTGTTGCTTCCCTAATGTAACAATAAAATCTTAATTGGATCCAGTCCTTGCATCTACTAACTAATGTCAACTCTGCCCTTGTTCTAAACTGCAGACTTGTCATTCTGACATGTTTTTTCTTTATATATGCTCTCTCTCTCTTTTGATAAGTTTCTTCTGAATCTACTCCCCATGGTGGCAAAAAAGAAGGTCTCGATATGGACAATTCATTAGTAAATAGCGAAAAGGGAAAGTAACATGGATAGTTCACGACTTCCTGTCAAAATACATGCTATGTATAAATAAGATGACAGGTTTGATCCCAAGGAGAAATAAAAAGGGACTGTTTAATCACAAACCAGACATGGACAAAGACAGCTGGCTGCCCTGTTGCCAGGCTGAATGCACTGGACTGGACCACTGCTCTGATTCAGTATAAAACATCACCAAAATATGCCTGGAAATCAACAGGTGAATCTCTGCTGAATCTCTGCTGAAAGAGTATTCCACCACATGGGACTGGTGATGCTAAATGCTAAACTTTTAGCTGAATCCAGACAGGCATCTGTGATGCAGGGGACAGCAAATTAATTTGAATTTGAATTTGAATTTAGGGGTTTCCTAGCTATTTCTCATAAGCTGAGCACTGCCTAAACTGTTATAATAATAGGCATTTAACAGGTAGGCTGTCCACTATTTTTAGAAAGGTGTTGGGTAATGAGATGTTTGCTGGAAATTTTTTCAAAGAGAGAAGCAGATTTTTTTAAAACAATCAGTTTATGACTATGTATATGAATACTGTATGTATTATTTTTGAATTATTGTCCCATCTAGCTCAGTACTCTGACTAAGTTTCACAAGGTCATGGGAAGGGGTCTTTATAAGTCCCGCTACCCAAATTTCTTATTAACTTAAGACACCCAAGATTGAATTTGTGGCCTGTTTGGTTTGTTACTGAGGTTTGCCCCCTGCTCCGCAAATCTCTGTCAGACTTCAGACTCCCAAACAAACAATGCAAAGTACCAGGCTGCTGAAAGAAGCAATATGAAAACATAAAACATGCGTTGGCAGCTGAAAATAAATAATCTGGAAAATGAGCTGGAGTCCATTGAGCTGAAGGAGAAGCACACTTTGAATTCAGTGAAAGCTGAACAGAGAAAAGGTTTTCATTAGTACCAGCTAGATGAATTCTCAAAAGAAATGGCAGTTTGGACTCATTTTTCTTTATGAGACATATTCATGTTGAAAATAGTTTCCTTTCTCTGTTGATGCTTTAGTCAATGGTGAAACTCTTTTTTGAGATGTTAAGAGATCAGAAGACTTTGAGGTGGGGGTTGTTGCAGATTTGCACATCTAGCTTTGCATTTTCCATAGAAGCAAATCTTTTCTTTGGTTCTCCTTCATTTTTCAATGTGTTATATTTTATTTTCACTGAATAAATATTTCCTTGACTCCCCCCGCCGACAATAGAGATTTATTGGTTTGTGTGTCCAAACTATTCCTATCAATGTGGTTTGAGATGATAATACATCGGTACCTCTGGTTACGAACTTAATTCGTTCTGCATGTCCATTCCTAAACTGAAACCATTCTTATTCTGCAGCACGCTTTCACTAATGGGGCCTCCCGTTGCATGCGCGCCTCTGGTGCATGATTTCCATTCGCATCCTGGGGCAAAGTTCACAACCAGGAGCAGCTACTTCCGGGTTAGCGGAGCTCGTAACCTGAAGCGTTTGTAACCAGAAGCGTTTGTAACCAGAGGTCCCACTGTAGATTATTTGGAGCCATTTCAATCTGGTTTCCATGTTGTTTATGGGATAAAGACTCCTTTGGCTCCTCTGACAGACAACCTGAACCACAGCTAAACAGGAGGCGTTTTCCTGCAGATTCCCCAGGATCTCTTTTTGCTACCATCATTCATGGTGTCCTTCAGGACTTCCTGTGTGTAGATTGGGGCTCTGCTTAGCAGTAGTTCCACTCCTACTTTGTGGGACGGTTGCTTTAGGGAAAGTGTCACATGGAGTCCTGCAGCAATCCATCTTGTCTCCCATACTTTTAAACATCTACATGATTCTATGATTTTGGTAGCATCATTTGACTGATAATACATTTCTCCATTTGCTCTGTAACAAGTATCAAGTCCTTCTCAATGTGAATGTCTGCCATTCTGGTCTCAGAAAGATGTGTGTGCAAAAGAATTAACAGACACAGGTCATGAAAACTAGACTATTGTTATAAAGTAATTTCCTTCTTTGATGTTATCTTTACTGATATCTTACTTTTCTCCCTCTGAGGTTACCACCTGTGATTTTTTTCTGTTTGAAATGTTCAAATTCTCTTATTCCAGAGCAAGGCACACAGAAGTTCAAGTATGCATACGATTGTTTGGGGAAAGACAGAACAGTATCTCAACCCAGTCAGTTACAACAACTGACAAGACTGCAGCGATGTATCAGTTTAGACAGTAAGGCAGACAATGTAGCCTAATTTAAACAGCCTGTCTGGTCAAACTGGAAATGAAGCACTGATGAAGCTCAAACTGTAAAGTTACCCAACTGTCTGTTCCAGCTTTAGCTACATAGTATGTGACAGACCAGATCAATGCAACGGTCCATCAAACCTGCTATGTATTCTGCAACTTTCCTATGGTATGGTAAGTTACAGGAAAAGAGATTAAAAATCCATAATGTACCCTGCTTACATATCTTGCATTTGCTTCTTCTCAAGCTCCACCTAATTATAAATAGCATATATAGGATAAAGTTGGTTTCAGTGAAATTCATGCACTATGTCAAAGAGAACCTAAATTTTCAACACTGTATGAAAAATGTAGGGACAGCTGTATTTTCTCTGTGCCTTGGATGCACTGTGTGGGGTCACTCTGTTGGACAATTCATTCATTCTGAGTTTGGTTTAACTAGCAGAATTGCTAAAATTAATTAGGAAACTGAAGCTTCTATGGTTTGCTGTGGCTTCATTTTCCTCCTACAGTGTACACATGAACAACACTGCAAGCAAGCAAGCAAGCAAGCAAAGTTTTCATGAGATGATTGTATATGTGGCTGTGTCAAGATTCTTTTGGTGCAGTGTTTTTGCTGATGTTCAACAGTAAAACATTGCAGAAAAAGGCTTTAGATACACCCTTTGTACTATAACATTGGAAGAGAACGTTGTTTTTATAAAGACCCTTATTGTGGAACACATACCTTCACCTCAGTACTTCCAATGCAGCACTAAAGGTAGTTGTTATCTATATGCTTCAAACAATAATACTAGGCTGTGTACGTACCAAACAATTAAAGCACATTGGAGCATAGAATCCTGGGAATTTTAGTTTACATCTCACAGAACTATGGTTCTCAGCACTTTTAACAAACTACAGCTCCCAGTATTCTTTGGGGAGGGGAGCGTGGTTTAAGTGTGCTTTAAATGTATGGTGCGCATGCAGCCCTAAAAATCCAGTCAGAAAAAAATTATGTGAAGGCCGCAAATCTGGAATCTTATTAGAGTCTGAAATAAGTCACACAAGACTTAGATTCTCATGCACCCTTCCCCTCTCTCAAGAGGCTGTGAGGAAAGCTTTTTACTTTCAGTTTAGATTAACTATAGATTGCTGTGTCACTGAAACCAACAAACTATGGTTTAATGAACTGCATTTTATTTGAAACAAGCAAATACCAAACTTTAATTAATGAAGCTGGTTTTTTTTTTGTTTAAACATAGTTAACTTTGCTACAGTTTAAGATCTGGACAATATAGTGAATTGTGTTTAATGGACATTTAAGCAAAACCTAGTTGCCACCTCCTTGTAGTCAGACCAGAGAAAGAGATTACAAGAGCATAATTTTTGTTGCAACTTGTTTTTGTTATCGTTCAACTTGACTTACAGATGTAGCCACTATCTTTTACATAAAAAGTGAAACAACTCAAAAGCAGTTTCTGATCATCCCGATTTATTTCTGAGCAGATACATAGAGAATCCCACCTTGAATAATATAACTAACTTCCAAATGTCTTGAAGAGGACTTCCTCATAGGCCTGACTTTCAAAATTTATTTTAGAAATGAAGCTCTGCAATGATGACATTTAAAATGACATCATTAGTTCAAGGCAGCTCTGACCTGTTGTGTGAAAGTAATCTTAGAAAAAGTTGCAGGCCAGAATATTTCTGAACTGAAATTTTGCCTAAACCACAAGGCAACATACTGTAAATCTATTTGAAATGCTCCCAATATTGAATAATACACGCTTTGCAGAACATCTAAAGGCTTATTTCAGATTTATTGAGTAAAATGTCAAACCACCCATAGACTTGGACAGGGCTGAAATGTCAGATGTGTTCTTATTACAAAGTGGATGATTTATTATGAATCATTTATCATTTATTGTGATGTATATGAATAGAGATTCAAAATCTGGGTATTCTTAAAAGCATAATTAAACTGGTAGCATTGGTAAATACATATCGACATTTTCTATTTTAAGAATGAGTTGCTTACTTGCAGCACATCTAAGATTAGTTGATAATCCTATTTTGTCTCTGGTAGTAACCATGTCGTTTTCTATTTCCGTTTAAATATTTGGAATGAGTTGTGGGTTTGGAATGAAGCTGGAAAGTTCCAGATGGGCCCTTATTTACAGACACAAACTCTTGTTAATTGAAAAGTCAATCTTCTTTGGTCCTAATCCAGCGAAGTGTGATGTGCATGCACAATCAGGGGTTTCTGTGAGGATGTGGAATGAGGTAATGTAGGGCTGAAAAAGTCCTCTGAAACTAGTAATGGTGTGTAGGGGACCCAGATCACATTTCTCTATTCATGTGCATCTATTGCCCCTAGGGGGGAAGGAATGTGTTGGTTCTTGCCAAGTCTGATTCAGGTTGGGTAAAGGGATGTTTATGGTTCCCATTTATCACAGGTGTGGTTTTTATTATTTTATTATACACTAACACACATGCACACACACACACGGCTTTTATAGTGAGTATTAATCACCCACCAGAGTTTTTGTTGTAGCCACTGAGGCACCTCGCCTGGCTACAGCATACGGATACAGGCCAGAGACAGTAGTGAAGATGGGGAGATGTTCACGTTAGAACCCTGCAAGTGCACAGTTGTTGACCAGATGGCCACCCCAGTGTGGATATGGGCTGTTGGCATCATCAGGGGCAACGATCCAGTCCATGCCATGAAGATGCTGGGAGTGACTGTGTAAATACCCTGGTTGTCAGGCTGCAGGGAATCTGATCCCTCCCACGGTTGGCAGCCAATAATTATAATAATTAATAATAATAATTTATTATTTATACCCCGCCCATCTGGCTGGGTTTCCCCAGCCACTCTGGGCGGCTTCCAAAAGAATATTAAAATTCTGTGACACATTAAACATTAAAAGCTTCCCTAAACAGGGCTGCCTTCAGATGTCTTCTAAAAGTCTGGTAGTTGTTGTTCTCTTTGACATCTGGTGGGAGGGCGTTCCACAGGGCGGGCGCCACTACCGAGAAGGCCCTCTGCCTGGTTCCCTGTAACTTGGCTTCTTGCAGTGAGGGAACCGCCAGAAGTCCCTCGGTGCTGGACCTCAGTGTCCGGGTAGAACGATGGGGGTGGAGACGCTCCTTCAGGTATACTGGACCGAGGCCATTTAGGGCTTTAAAGGTCAGCACTTTGAATTGTGCTTGGAAACGTACTGGGAGCCAATGTAGGTCTTTCAAGACTGGTGTTATATGGTCTCGGCGGGCGCTCCCAGTCACCAGTCTGGCTGCTGCATTCTGGATTAGTTGTAGCTTCCGGGTCACCTTCAAA
The DNA here is from genome assembly GCF_965112155.1 of Podarcis liolepis. Classification (NCBI taxonomy): domain Eukaryota; kingdom Metazoa; phylum Chordata; class Lepidosauria; order Squamata; family Lacertidae; genus Podarcis; species Podarcis liolepis. Next base: position 39,336,255 of record NC_139562.1, read on the forward strand.
GGTAGCCCCACGTAGAGCGCATTGTAGTAGTCAAAGCGGGAGATAACCAGAGCATGCACCACTCTGGCGAGGCAGTCCGCAGGCAGATAGGGTCTCAGCCTGCGTACCAGATGGAGCTGGTACACAGCTGCCCCGGACACGGATTTAACCTGTGCCTCCATGGTCAGCTGTGAGTCCAAAATGACTCCCAGGCTGCGCACCTGGTCCTTCAGGGGCACAGTTACCCCATTCAGGACCAGGGAATCCTTCACACCTGCCCGCCTCCTGTCCCCCAGAAACAGTACTTCTGTCTTGTCAGGATTCAATCTCAATCTGTTTGCCGCCATCCATCCTCCAACCGCCTCCAGACACTTACACAGGACCGTCACCGCCTTCACTGGTTCTGATTTGAAAGAGAGGTAGAGCTGGGTATCATCCACATACTGATGAACACCCAGCCCAAACCGCCTGATGATCTCTCCCAGCAGCTGCATGTAGATGTTGAAAAGCATGGGGGAGAGGACAGAACCCTGAGGCACCCCACAAGTGAGAGCCCAGGGGTCTGAACACTCATCCCCCCCACACTTTCTGAACACGGCCCAGGAGGAAGGAGCAGAACCACTGTATGACCATGCCCCCAGCTCCCAGCCCCTAAAGACGGTCCAGAAGGATGTTATGGTCGATGGTATCGAACGCCGCTGAGAGATCCAGCAGAACTAGGAAACAGCTCTCACGTTTGTCCCTAGCCCGCCGGAGATCATCAACCAGTGCGACCAAGGCAGTTTCAGTCCCGTGATGAGGCCTGAATCCCGACTGGAAGGGATCCAAATAATTAGGTAAACAAGAAGAGTTCTTACCAAGTCTTTTATTCACTATTCACAGAGAGAGGCTTAGAAAAGGTGCCCCTATTGCAGTAATGGCGTTTCTCCGAGTAAAGTCCCCTCCCCTTTGTCTTTCCTATTATACATAATCCCTGTGTTGGCTGATCTGTGCTTTCTGCCTCTGAGCTTTCTGTTCTCCTACTTTCAATGCCCAGTGAGTTCTGAAAGGGGGTGTGTGTGGAAAGTTTTCTAAAGACACTTAGTCTGTCAGCTGTCTCTCCCCTGGTGCTTCTTCTTCCTGCTCCTCTCCCAATATTTCCCAGCTTCTCACCTCTGCAGCCTCTGAGTTGTGATGTTCCACAAACCCCTGTTGTAAATCTATACTGTCTCCCTCCTCTCTGACAGGTTCAGACTGAGGAGGTGGTATCCATCATTCCTCCCCCTCCTCTGCCCAGTCCCTGACACACTGGTGCAGATTCTTCTTCTTCTTCTTCTTCTTCTTCTTCTTCTTCTTCTTCTTCTTCTTCTTCTTCTTCTTCTTCTCCTCCTCCTCCTCCTCCTCCTCCTCCTCCTCCTCCTCCTCCTCCTTCTTCTTCTTCTTCTTCTTCTTCTTCTTCTTCTTCTTCTTCTTCTTCTTTATATACTACCCTATACCTGTAGATCTCAGGGCAGTACGCAACATAAATCGCAATCTAAAAAACCAGAGTCGTCTTTAGCAGATGGCCCCCAAAACCAGCGCCAACAAATTACCACGGATGGGGGGGGGGGAGAAACTGCACACTGCCAGCCATGGGGGGGGGGTCGTGGTTTGCAACTCTCCCCCATGCCACTGCGGGAGAGCGATCCTCACAGAGTCTTGAGAAGGAAGCTGCATGCCCGCCAGCCATGTAGTTGGCGGGGCGCAGCTTCCACCCTTAGCCTCTGCAGGGATCACTCTCCTCCCGCAGAGGCTTGGGAAGGAAGATGCATGCCCACCAGCCATATGGTTGGCAGGATGCAGCTGGCGGGCATGAGGGAAAGGGGAGGCTGCCGGCAAAGCCACGCAGCTCCCGCACTCGCTGGGGTGCCCCTGAGAGACCGCTAAGCCCTATGGGAAAGACAGCTCTGTAAAAAAACACAAAATACATAATAAAAACAAAAACAAAGACAACCCAATAATTCCCCCTGCTGGCATCAGTCCAGTCAGTAACAGGCAAGCATCAGGATGACCATCTGATTAGAAACTATTCACGTGGCTTCAGTTTTTACCTCCACTAATGCATCCAAGCACAGAAAGGCGAAGGCATGAAGGCCTCTGCTCCTCTTTCACCCTCTCTAACCACCATGGACTTCAACCTAGCAGAGCACCTCTGCAGCCACCACTGACAAGAACTCAATTGTATTTGACTAATAGGGAAGTTTTTAATGTTTGAAGGTTCATTCTGTTTTTAGACCTTTGTTGGGAGCCACCCAGAGTGGCTGTGGAAACCCAGTCAGATGGGTGGGGTTCCTTTTAAAAGGCATATAACATGACACATAAATATCCCCCCACCAAATAGCATAGGAAACCCGTTTTATACTGAATCAAACTATTGGTCAAGCAAGGAGTAAATCCCATGGCAATTCACTGACATTTACTAAGCCAGGCACCCCCAAACTCAGCCCTCCAGCTTTTTGTGTTTTTTTTTTAAATAAAATTTTTATTGGGATTTCACATTTTACATTGACATCACAAACACACAAAGACAAAGACAAACATGCATAATTTCAAATCCTTACTTTCTTAACCACGTTCTCTGACTTCCCCGCGCCACCCCTTCATACATCCTAAATCCAATAGTAGGCCCAGCAAGTTCTCACTTTCATCTTCAAAATATTATTATAGTCTTTTTATACTTAGTTCTTCTTATTTAACCAGTTTTAACTTATACATCAATTATAATCTTAACATCCTTTTCTAAGGTCGGCCCAAATTCCCTTTCACAAATTTCCCAGTTTTAAATATCAATTACTAAACACACTAAAATCAAATATCATAAAGATTCTCCTCCTTTTGGATTCAAAAGCTCTCACCCCCCCTCTTTCCCGGTTTCGATCCCCAGAAGATGTCCACAATATCAGTTCTTAGCCTGGATTTCTCACATCCGAGGCCTTCAAGTCCCCATCAGTCCCTCTCCGTCAATTTTGTTGGTAGTCCTTTGTGTTGGTCCTCGGGTCTCGAAGGAGCTCCAGCCCTCCAGCTTTTTGGGGACTACAATTCACATCATCCCTGACCACTGGTCCTGTTAGCTAGGGATGGTGGGAACTGTTGTCCCAAAACAGCTAGAGGGCCCAGTTTGGGGATGCCTGTACTAAGCTATTGTGTATAACCACTTTCTTAAAAATGTTTTCAGTACAGACACCCCAAACTCCTTCCTTCCCTTTCCCTTTCTTTCACCTCTTTAATTCCCTCCAAACAATGGTCCTTTCCAAGTTTGCAATTCTATGATTCTATGAAAAAGGAGATAAATATCAAAAGCTCCATAAAAGGAGGAATCACATGCCTCACATCCAAAGTATCTCTGAGGGATCAATTAGTGTGGCCCCAAACAGGAAGCACAAAGGAAGGATCTCATTGGTAGAAGCACTTTCTGTTGCCAGAACTTTTGTCAGGAATTGAATATTTTCAGCAACTATTTGTCACAAAGTAGCCTAAAGGCACAGTGAAAGCTGAAACCCTATGGTCCCTGTCCCAGGGCTCACATAATGCACTGGATCTCCCTCTCTGAGGATAGAGATCCACCCTTGGAGAGGAGGATCCAAAGTGAAATATATCATCTGCAAGGCTGTGGAAAGGTCCACATAAGGTTATTTTCTGATGTTAGAACTCCAGAGAGGGTAAATAAAATGCACTGATTTCAGTGGGAGGTGAATTGTTTTAAGAAAGGAAACCAAAAGAAAAACATACCCACCACACCATCCATTCTATTAGCATGAGCCTGGCAAGGCATAGGAAAAGATGACTCAAATGCCTTTGCTTCTCCCTTGCCTGCCATTTTGGATTGCTCTGTAACTGTGTTAGTTGCCACAGAGTGGTAAGTAATATTATCACAATTATCCTGTGAACTGCCCTGAGACCTGCGGATATAGGGTGATATGCACATGTAATTGAAGACAAGAGTGCCTGCAGTGCTCTGGTCCATGGGGTCACGGAGAGTCGGACATGACTAACAACAACACACATGTAATTAATATAATAATAATAATAATAATAATAATAATAATAATAATAATAATAATTCAGGATGTAAACTCACAGGGACTGGTTATATGTGTAACTTAAAGAAGAAAAGTTAAATGCTGCTGGGAAATAAAACAGTATTCTGACCTAAACTGTATTTTACTTTGCTATGAAAAGTTAGTATGCTAATTCTGCAAAATTTAGAGTTATTATCCCAAATATCATACTATTTCTCAGATATGCAGGAGGGATCCTACTATTTGGAAGAAACAAAAATTGAACCGTTTACTTTTCATTTGTAGCATTAACATTTATATTGAAATGAACAAGCAATATACAGTTATTTGGAAAGAATTGGAATTTTTTATGTTGTTCAGAATTATTCTGGTTCCTATTTGCTAAAAGATTATTTGTGCTGATTTCATTAAAATGGAAATATTTTATAGCACTAAGAAGAAGATTAAATTTCAAAGCTGTCCACACACCCATAAAATATTAATAGAAAGGTATTGCTAAATATGCAAACACACAAGAATATAGATATATTTATTTTTAACAATAGTTTGTCAAATCTCACTTCTATCATGGGTTATTGGATGGCTGCTCACAAACCAGTGTTTTGGCTTAGTGGTCTGATGACAGCTCATGTGGTGATGAACACTGCAATTCTATCTGCTGTGCCTATTTGTAATGTTTATATTGCTTTGTTTTATATTTCTGTTTCATTATTGGAATGTTGCATTTTGTGTCTTCTAAAGTTGTTTTGAGTAGTGTGGAAACACTAAAAGGGTGGGATACAAATGTCTTGATGAATGAAGGGATTCTCTTCTGTCTGAGCTTTCTATCAATAAAGTGGGGGGTCATGCAATTATCATTATTTGTTTATTGTTTACTAAAAATATTATAAACTACTGAACATCCACACGCTACTCCCTCTCAAAGCAGTGTATAAGAAAGGAGACTAAGAGGCATACAGTGCCAAAACCCAAAATAAAATAGCATAAAATGCAGATCAAACTTTGCAGTGACCAGTAAGATAGAACAAAATGCAAGAGTAATTCCAGGGATTCTTGGATGAAAAGTGCTTTGCATGTGCTGAAAACACAAGATTGTTGAGGCATGACTTGTTTAGGAGCAATAGGGTCCCACATGGCAGTGGTAGTCTATTTTATATACATAAGTGGTAGAGTGTCTATTTTATATACATAAGGTTCCGGGTTCAATTCCCAGCCTCTCCATCTGGGGTTGGGAGGGAATCCATATCTTAAATGCTGGACAGCTGATGCCAGTCAGTGTCGGCAATACTGAGAGGTAGATGATCTACTGGTCTGACTCATCAGCATCCCAAGTTCCTGTGCTGTCCCACTTTACCCTGGATATTTATGACCTGAAATTTCTCTTCCTCTGGTGTACAGCCATGACCGGGAGTAAATTTATACTTTGTACATCACTGAGTCCATGTATAGTCTTCAGAGCATTGCTTATTCCGGGAGCTGATGGCTTTGTGTTTCTGTTTTATGACTGCAGATTGAGCTAGAGGATTTTCAGCTCATTGAACCTCTCTTTTTTTTGTCTTGCATGCTCCTGAGTCCAAATTGATCAGATTGCTGTCTGCAAAAGTTCCTCTTTTCTCCCTTGAAATATTATTCCATAAAATTGTACAGAAAGGGACGTTATGTGACTGACACCTATTCAAGGCAGCTTGCAAGGTGTCACATAAAAAAGTCTAAACTTCCTGTTTCATTACTAGGCAACTCATCGTTCTTATCTGGCTTATTTATTATCTTGGTTTTCCACTGCTTTTCTCAAATCTCTATTGAGGGCAACAGAAGATGCTATTGAACCATGCAGTCAGCCTAATTCAGACAAAAGCATCAGCTTTAATGAATTAAGAATTGTAAATATTCTTTGGGTGTCCCAACCCAACAGTGATGTTTAATGCATGCTATTTACTAAGTGCCTCTTTGTCCTAGTGAAGACAGATGTGAGTCTGTTATTAACTGTTTATCGCAGCTCCCTTTTTTTCCTCATGCTTATTAGGACCACCCCCTGATTTCATTTTTTGCATGTGTTTTTAAAAAGCCACTCACTATATCAGCCATTGTCCTCAGCTTTTAAATTGAAGTGCTTGTTCCCTGATTTAATTATTTTATCCCAGATGCCAGAGCCACATTAAGGAGTGTAGAATGCCTTTTTGCCCTTAGACACAAAGCCATTTCTGCTAGAGATGAACAAGAGGAAAAAAGACCGCTCAGCAGGGGATGCTGAAATATATGGCATCTCCAATAAGCATTCAGAATTAGTTTGGCCTCCGATGGTTCATACCCATGCAATAAAGATAGGCAGCACTGTATATAGAGCAGGGTTGGGGAACCTCAGGTCCAGGGGTCAAAGCAGTCCTCTAGGCATCTCTACCAGGCCACGGCCACTCTTCCCAGGCCTCACTCCACACCAGCCCTACTCCACGGCCTCCTTAAGTGCTTTTGCCTGGATGAATTGTGTCCTTGAAATGTGATGCTTGCCTGGATGCGGAGATTGTGTGTGTGTGTCTGTGTGTGTGTGTGTCTGTGTGTGTGTGTGTGTACCTCCTAGGTAAAGGTAAAGGTAAAGGTAAAGGGACCCCTGACCATTAGGTGCAGTTGTGACCAACTCTGGGGTTGCAGTGCTCATCTCACTTTATTGGCCGAGGGAGCCGGTGTACAGCTTCCGGGTCATGTGGCCAGCATGACTAAGCCGCTTCTGGAGAACCAGAGCAGTGCACAGAAATGCCGTTTACCTTCCCGCCGGAGCAGTACCTATTTATCTACTTGCACTTTGACGTGCTTTCAAACTGCTAGGTTGGCAGGAGCTGGGACCGAGCAACGGGAGCTCACCCTGTTGCAGGGATTTGAACCGTCAACCTTCTGATCGGCAAGTCCTAGGCTCTGTGGTTTAACCCACAGCGCCACCCGTGTCCCTCTTGGCTAGTATGTACCTATCATCAATGGAAATGATAAGAGTCATTTCCATTATTCTCCCCTCTTTTGTCTCTGCTACTAGCATGTGACCCCCCTGGAAGCTTGTTTGTGAGGGAGGCCCTCAGGCTAAAAAGGTTTCTCCACCCTACTATATAATTTCCTATGGCAAACGTTATTCACATGAACAAATGATGTTCTGTTTTGGGGTTCACTCCTCTGAGCACTTCAAAGGCAAAATATGTCATTTTTACATCACCTGTTTTCTATTCACTTTTAATATCTTGTCCCTTTCCTTCTTTCAATCAAAAGAAAAAGCGTCTAAAGTCCGAAGAACAAGTGTGAAAAGTTGTGAAAAGTGACAGGCATCTTGTTGAAATGTAGAAAGGGGAGCTTGGAGCTTCTGGAGGGGCCCTATAACAGAAAGCCCTATCAGTAAGAAAGTCTTGAGGTTACCAATGCATGAATCAACATGGCCAGGGTTCATGCTCATTTTTTTTGTTCCTCATCTAGATAATAGCTCTGATCATGCCCAGTCTCTCTGGACTCAGATGTTATGGAGAAATAGAGCTCCAAATTAATCATGACCACCTCTGATGGCATCATATAGTCTGGAATCTCTGGATTTAATGTCCTCTCTGTTTCCCTCTCTTTGGCCTATGATGCCTGTCAGAGTTGCTCCCCGATCCTAGCTCACAGAGGATCACGCTAGCTAGCGATCATTAAGTAAAAGTCTTTATTGAGTTACAGTTTCCATTCTCAAGCTGCTGCGTGCAACTCTACGTCTTATGGTTAGATCGGCGAAGCTCCGTCTGAGTCTCCGCCCCTTGTGCACCAACTTAATATCCTAGCCCTGCTCCACCTTTTCCGCCTGACTGTTCTCCTCTGGGTCCCTCTGCCCCCCCGGGGTCTCCTCCCTCCGGGATTCCTCTGACGCCGACCCCCCGGACCCTCCTGTCTCCTTGCGCCGGGCTTTAGGACCTGGCTCCCTCTCCGGGCTGCCTACTGCTTCACTTTCCTGTGCATTTGAACTTGGTGCGCGCGCCCAACCTTCCACTTTCCGTCTGACCGTTTCTTCGCTCCCCGATGGAGGTGTGGCCACTCCTGACTCGTGCCCTCCCTCCTGTTGTGAGCTGCCAGCGCTTGATCCCTGGCGCCCTTCCTCTTCCCTGCTCTCTGGCGGTGACGCTGGTCCCGATTTCCAACTGCTCCCCTCTGAGTCCCCTCTGGCTCTATCTTCCTGGGGTGTCCCCCTAGGCTCCCCCCTTGCCCTGGCCACTGGTGCTCCTTTCTGTGAATCTTCTGATTCACTGGAAAGACTCGGAGATCTCGGGTCGTCGTCATCACTCATCTTTTCTTCTGCCTCCTCCCCCTCGCTCTCTGTTTCCTCCCTTGCCCTTGCCTCTGCTCCTGAACCCCTGACAATGCCATTTTCTCCAGACAACACCCACCTGCCCTACAGATGACAACATGTTTGATGTCAGGTGTAGTGCAGGTAAGGGCGGGGCTTGGACAAAAGGGTCTTTGCAGACATGGCCAATCAACTCATCCACAGTGCTGACAAAGCCCCTTTCAAAGCACAGGGCAAGAAAGCGGACCCTCTCAACATGCTATTTCCCACAGTGTTTTGACCCAGCAGCAAGGACCCAAAAACCTAAAAGATTAGCAAGTCCAACCAGTGAGGACTCACAGAAGCAGGATAAATTTCAAAAGTTATAAAAGAACTCTCCTCACAGTCCTGTCTTCCTTATTGGCAGCTGGCAGCATACCTGAATACAGATATGTGCATATCTTGCTGCTGGAAACTCGGAGCTGAACAAAGAGAATTCACACAGGGGAAAGGTAAGGTGAATTAGAAGACAAGTGTTGAATAAGAATAATTTGTGAAAGTGAGCCTTGTAAAGGAAGGAGAACTAACCCCCCCAAACCCCCAGTTGTTACAGAACAGAACTCTCATCTAGAAATGGATGGAGCTGTCAGTTTTGGTTCTCTAAGTTTCTATTTTTTTTTCAATCTTAAATTCAGTTCTTCACATTTCCATAGCAATTTGTGATGACCCCCCCCCGCCAATAAGTCCTCATGAAAATTTGTCAATTTCTATCCTAATAACCACATTCTTTGTATGAAGTTTTGACTAATGCACACATTTCTTGCAATCATTTCCCCCTAACATATGCATTTTTGTACATATGGTTCGGTTGGAGTACAGCATTACGAAAATTTGGAAATTTAGAAGGATAGCTGTGTTTTCATTTCCATATCATTTGGAGAAGTGTGGATTTAGTAGTGTCTCATGAAATGCAAACAAATTCCAATTTCTCCTTTATCCTTACTTTCATAAGCCCCAGCCAGCCTGGTTAGTGATCAGGTGTAAGGGAGTTGTGGTTTGGTAACTTCCAAAGGCACCAGGTTAGGTAAAAGCAGTGCTATTTTTCATGTTCTCTTATAATGGCAATGGCGACCACCTGAACGGTGTCGGAACTATGTTCCAGGAAGTTCTGGCTGAAAAAAAGCCCTGGGAAAAATTGTGTTAAAGTAATACAGTATACATATTGTCACATATTCGTTTTACACTTTCACAAACTAGAAATATCACAAGACAGATGGTTTGGTGTAAAAGCTTAAAATTCCAGAAGAAAGCCAATATTGTGAGAATACCCAACAATGGATGATTCCTAAGTGAATTTGCTGAAAGCATGGAATGTTAATCAGAATTCTTGGATTAGTAGTAAAACAATATTCAACTCAAATTCTCGGTTTTTGCAATTTTGGCAGCAACTCGTGGCATATTGGTTTTATTTCCTATTGGAAATGCTCCTCTGTACTCCATTGGGTTTTTCAGGATATTATTCAGGAGATCCAGTCTAGTAACCCCAATTCAGAATTTTATACCACAAGCACTTTAGTAATATAATGAAAGAAGCAACTCTTTGGTTGCTATCTTATACACAGTTACAATGTCATATCTTGCTTCTAAGTACACACTTGCCCAGGCAGGCGCATTATGTGACCCATGAGAGCAGCAAAATAACCAGACTGTACGATGGTGATGGGATAAAATCAGGCCAATTCTTTCTTGACAGCAGCAGACAGGCAAGGGTTGGCATGGCATTGGGTCCCAGGATCAGGTCATCATTCCACAAGCCCCATGTTGATGGAATGGATCTGCTGGATCACTCCAAACCTGTATGGCGGGAGTCAGCCAGTCTTGAACCTTGCTGTGGTGCAAGCCAAGCAAGCAAGTTCTCACTGGGGGACCAGGGTGCAGATTCCAACCAGGCAGATTCCAACCAGGCAGATACCAAACCCACACTTGGATTTGCCATGGTCAATCCTCCCCTCAGGCTCCCCTATACCAATGCCATTTCCACCCTCATACAAACAATGTTCTTCTGCCTAACAAAGGAAAGCCATAATTTCACTGAGGGGAAGGTGAAAAACCCCCAATCAAGTGCCAGTCAGGCAGAAAACAAATTCCTTTCTGACCCTGTCAACCAATGACCCAAAAAGGTGGGTGGGCAGAAAGCTCTCAAAGCAAAATGGCTCTGAGTTCCAGTGGAAGTAGCCTTATATGGGCTTCTCCTGCCCTCTTCCATAAGGGCTCATGGGACAGCTTTTTTCCATGAGCCCATCACCCAGAGAAGATACTGGGCAAAACCTTGCCCAGTACTTTGCTGTAATCTATGGGCTACAGTGCTGCTGGGCAAAGGTGTCCTGTGCTTATTGGGCGCGGAACAGGGCACACTGGATTGTGCTGGTAATTTTTGATTACAAGTAAGGGTCCCATTGAATACTGTACTGTTAAGCCAGACACAATGAAAACCTGAGCAGATCAGGTAAAATAATATATTTGAGAGAGCACACGCCTCCAGAAACTGTACTTCACCCATGCTTACACGAAGCAACACAGTCATCTGTAAGGAAGATAATTGATCTGGTTTTTAATAGAAAGCAAATGTCTACCTGTTGATCTTATTTCTTGAGCCTTAGTACTGGACTGGATCATTACTGGTTACTTCAGTTTGTCCATAACTAAAATGCCTACAAATCAATGAAGCTTTCCTTCACTCTAGTTGAACTAGCATGTCAGTTTTCATTCACTGTGTCATCTGGAAAAGTCATATTACAGACGTGCTTTCCTTACCTCCTATCAATCTGCAGAACAGGAAGATATAAGCACAGTCACCCTGAACATAACACTATCAATCTGAAGAGCAAAAAAGCAAGTTACAAATAAGATGTCTTTGAAGAATGGTAGAAACTGAAGAGGACTGTCAGAAGGACTGCATGATTTTTACTGAATGAGGATTGTTTCCTGGGTGAGCTCTCATCTTTCTTTCTCTCATTGCAGAGTGATAAACCGCTTGGAGAGGATATATGTGCCAAGAGGGGCATGCGCCTACATAGGTACTATTTAAGTAATAGAATTCCTGGTAAAGCGCCATGAAAAAGAAAAAGAAAAGGTTCCAGAGCTATTTTTCACTACTATTTTATATGCAGGAAGTTATTATCCACATGGGAAGAAGTCTATACATTAATTGGGAACCTGAAGAGTGGTAAGGCCTCGGGAAACGACTTTATCTCAGCTGAATTGATCATATCAAATCAGCATTGCTGGGCACCTCTTCTGATGGAACTTTTTACTATAGTAAATAACTCGGGCAAAGTTCCGTCTAGCTGGAAACATGCAATAGTAGTCCCAATCTTCAAGAGAGGCCAGCCTAACGTGCCTTCTAATTATAGACCAATCAGTCTGCTTTCAATTATAGGAAAGCTGTATGCCTGCTTTCTCTGTAATAAACTGACAACTTTTCTAAATGACTATAATATGCTAACTGAAGCTCAGGCAGCTTTCTGCGAGAACCATTCAACATCAGACCACTGTCTAACACTGTCCTTTCTAGCCAAGAAGTACACCAGACCTCTACAGGAAAAACTCTTTGTGGCCTTTATGGACCTGAAATCTGCCTTTGATTCCATCCCCAGACTCCGACTATGGTCCAAATTACATCTAGTACTGAAGGATAAACGTCTCCTATATCTTATTAAAGTCCTGTACAGTGGTACCTCAGGTTACAGATGCTTCAGGTTACAGATGCTTCAGGTTACAGACTCCACTAACCCAGAAATAGTACCTCAGGTTAAGAACTTTGCTTCAGGATGAGAACCGAAATCGGTCGTCGGCGGCACGGTGACAGCAGGAGGCCCCATTAGCTAAAGTGGTGCTTCAGGTTAAGAACAGTTTCAGGTTAAGAACAGACCTCCAGAACGAATTAAGTTCTTAACCCAAGGTACCACTGTACAGTGGAAGTAATATGCAGGTTAGGTGTGGGTTGCAGGGCCAGCTCTCGGATTGTATTGAGATGGACAGGGGAGTGAGACAAGGATGCATTTTGGCCCCTGCTTTGTTCAGTTTGTTTCTGAATGACTTAGAGGCAAGTTTAATGGACCCTGATGGCCATCTTCCAAAAATAGGGATGAGAAAGACCCCTCTCTTTTTGTATGTGGATGACACGGACATCCTCTCCTGAACCAGACCTGGCCTGAACTACCAAGTAAGGAAATTCTCAGACTACTGCTCTGGTAATGGGTTATCCATAAACTATGAAAAATCAAAAGTCCTGGTGTATGAGAAGAGATTCTCCCTGAGTAAATGGGTACTGAACTGTCACAAACTAGAGCAGACCAAGTTCTTCTGGTACCTAGGGCTTCTATTCCATCATTCCAAGTCCTGGAAACATCATTGGCAGACCGCCTATCAAAAGGCGGAGGTAAGCAAACTGGCTATACTTCAATTATTTTATACAAGGGGAGGCCATTATGTTCCACCAGGCATTAAGGTATTTAATGCAGAATCTGTCTCTCAACTCCTCTACACCTCAAACGTCTGGTTCAATGGCTCATTCTCCAGGTTCAATGGCTTCCAGGCAAAGTTTCTCCAGTCCCTCCTACAAGTTCCAAATTGTGTTCCAAATGCAATACTATTTTTAGAAACAGGTGACTATCTTTTATTAACTAAAGCATGGTGGGCCACCCTGAGATATTGGCTCAAGATCTCAGTCTTTGGCCTAGGGAAGGGGTTACTTCCAAACAACGAGGAGTTTACCAGCTCATGGATGAAAATTATGGTTAGAAAAGCCACTTCGATTGGTATGCCACCTTCTCTCCTGCACCATCAGGGCTATGATACTGCCCTTGAATCTCTGAGGGAAAGGCTCTGCGACATATCGCATAGTGATCTCCGATCCCAATGTCATGTTATCTGTGTCCCATTAGCAGTAGGAATCCATTATGGGTTTGATTTTCAGACACCTGCATATCTTAGAAATTTGTCTGTACCAACATAATCACCAAAGCCAGATTAAATGTATTTCCATCAGAAGTGTTAAACAGCAGACAGAGAGGTATCCCTTATCAAAACAGGATCTGTGTGTGCTCTCAGGATGTTGACTGCATGAGGCATATTTTATTGCATTGCGGACAATATGATCAAGTCAGGGAACTATTTATTAAACCACTATTGGCAAATCACCTGGGTCAATCCGAAGCCTACTATATCAAATATCTTCTGGACAACAAGTCCAATGATATCACAGTGGCCATGACAAAGTTTCTTTCAGTAGTCATACGAATCAAAGATCAACATACCCATGACTAAACAAATAACGCTTCGGTCTCCCTTCCCTGGGGGGTTGTCTATATGTATGTTATGGGTCGTTGGACCGTAATAAAGATTATATATATATATATATATATATATATATATATATATATATATATAATCTCCACATGTGCACCCAGTATCTAAGAGTATGTTCAGGATGTGGACAGTGTAGAAGTCAGAACAAGGTCAACCAGGTTCCAGTTGGAAGTATGATTTTCAAGTTAAGTCCAAGGCAGTGCTCCAATATGATATAGACCCCAACCAAGCCTTTGTATTGATAAACATTGCCATCCTAGTCTTGATGATTGCCTAAACTTGCCTTTAAGGGGAGAATGCAATGAATATCCTGCAAGCAGCAGAGATTTAGGATTAAATTTTCCCTTCTCTTATGGGCCACCTTCCCAGGTTGATGAGTTCTATCTGCCCCTAATGCCATAGCCTACCGAATTTCAGGAAATCTTGCTTTTGGAAGCCAAGCAGTGCTGGATTTATGTATAGGCTAAATAGGCTGAAGCCTTGGGCCTCTAAATCTAGGGGGCCTCACCAGTCTAGCCAGGCCTTCGGAGAAATTGTGAATTGCAGAATTTTAAATACCCGTCCTCATCCTTGGCTTCACTCAATTTTGTTTATAACACTCTTCCATTTTCTTCTAGTTGTGAGGGTGGGGGATGGGGAGGGGCCTCGCAAGTAGAGTAGCCTAGGGTCTCTCTTCATCTAAATCCAGCCCTGAAGCCAAGTTTATATTCCTTCCTATCTTAATCAGGTTTTTGTTTGTTTTAAATGTATTTTATAGCATGTGCAGTGCTTGGCACAATGACTCTCCTAAGATGTAGTCATTCCACCCTCCTTCCCAAATACAGAAGGAATAACAAGAAGCAGCAGCAAACATACATTCACAACTCCCAAAGCTAGGCTTTAAAATATGAATCTGAAAATTTTTAAGGCAGGTTTGGGGAACTTTTGCACACTCACCTTGAAATTGCTGAATGGCAGCTCCCATAATGCCTGACCATTGACTGTGCTTGCTGGGGTTGCTGGAAGTTTTAGGTCAGCAACATCTAGAGGGCCAAAGGTCCCCCACATCTGTTTTAAGCATTCAAAAATACATATATGAAAAGTTCTCACACCCCCGTCCAAAGGCCAGCATTTAGATTTTGTTTTGTTTGTTTTTCAAATGAAGGCCATCTTTATATTTGGGAAAGAGCAATGACAAATGATTAATCCCACCCTGCATTCAAAAGGCGAAAAAATTAGTCAAGTGTGCCCTTTACTGCTCAGAGAAAAATAAAGAACTTGAAAGTAATGCATAATTTTTCAGATTTTCAACATGTATGAGGTTGACATGAATTAATCCTACGGACACCACTGCTCCTTTTTTGTCCCTTTGTTAGACTGCTGAATGATAAAAAAGCAGAGTTTAAAAAGGTTTTACAGCACACTTTGAAGCATGCACCTAACAAGCACATATAGATTTTAAGCCTGATAATTTTAGGCTGATTTTAAAATACAGTACAATGGTACCTCGGGTTACAGAAGCTTCAGGTTACAGACGCTTCAGGTTACAGATTCCGTTAACCCAGAAATAGGACCTCAGGATAAGAACTTTGCTTCAGGATGAGAACAGATATCGCGCAGTGGCAGCGTGGTGGCAGCAGGAGGCCCCATTAGCTAAAGTGGTGCTTCAGGTTAAGAACAGTTTCAGGTTAAGAACGGACCTCCATAACAAATTAAGTTCTTAACCCAAGGTACCACTGTATGCATAAATATAGCTCTCACAGTGATTGGTCATACAGATGCCCCTGGATTATGTGGCATTATATTTGCATGTCTATTGCAGGCTCTGTATACCGGATGTAGATTTTACTGGTCTCATTCTTCATTTGAAAATGCAAAGCTTTTGAATTTCCAAGCCATCTAAGAATATGCTGTTCTCGCTGCAGAATGCATCTTTTCAGCAGCTGTGTACCTGAGTAGTTTTATATTTGGAAAGGCATCTGAGAAGTAAGAAGGGGATGCTATTTATAATGCTAATTATAAGGTTCACAAACTGAGGGGCTTCTGCTCTATAATCATTTGACACAGCTTTAATCTACAGTAACAAAGCAGAGCTGTCAGTTGATTGACTTCACTTCCAGATGGTTGAACCAGGTTTATTTCACTGTCGTGTGTGTCAGCATTAACAAATATACATCAAACATAGCTGGAAGAGGCAGAGAGTTTTACCATTGTGAACTAAATTATAAATACTAGGGCAGCAACCCCAAGATACGCCTTACATCTGTCTCATTTGGTAGCAGCCAAATCCGATTCAATTTGATATTTGGGACTGAATTAATCCTCCTTGATTCACTGTGTTTACTGACTTGGAAACCTGAGACTGTTCTACATCACCCTTGTTATTTGGAGTACCCACATTCATTCATTAAGAAATAAATAATAAAACAATAACAGCCATAGATTTAAAAAAATCGTTCCCCATTGATGACTCTGAGTTTAAATTATTTTCTAGTAGGATCAGTAATGTTCAATCTGACTGAAATTTATCAAATAGCCCATACCTCATTTTGTCTATTACATTTTTATCTCTTGCCTGCAGAGAGAGAGAGAGAGATGTGAGAATGACAAAATGAAGTGGGGCATGACAGCCTTGGCCCATATTGCACATATTAAGGCTAAGTATGGAGTGGGGAAATGGGCGATAAAAATGCCAATGTGTAAATAAGAAAAAGATGCCCCACAGAATCATCTGCCCACCGATATACCCAGCAAGGAGTACAGTACAGCCCATATGAAATGCAGCTGCACGGTCATTGATGGCATGCATTACTGTAGAGCAGTAATTGGTTAAATGGGCAAGAAAACAAAACCAATTAAAGGTAACTGCAATGAAGAAGAATTAAAGAGATTAATCTCTTTAAAGCTGTTGTCGGCTTAAAATAAGTGTTGAACTTCCACTTCAGCAAAATTGGTGTGTTTTAGTAAAGAAGCACAGAGAAAGTGGGTTGTGTGAGAGAGAAAACATTTATTGTAATCCCAAACCTACCGTACATGCATAGAAATGAGCGCACAGACTCAATGGGACTTAATTCTGAATAGATGTGTCCAGTGCTTTTTTTCTGGGGGTACGCAGGGGTAAGCATACCCCTAAACATTTTGTGAATCTAAGTTTGGCTTCATTGAGGGGCAGCATTTCAATATGAATAGGAAAATGAGAGTACTCCTAAACATTTTTTTTAATAGAAAATATTTACTGGATGCATCTAAGGTTGCAGTGTTTATCATTTTTATCTCAAAACCAAATATAACAAAAAGAAACTGAGCTAAGGAAATCTCTCTCTCTCTCTCTCCCTCTCCCACCTCTGTGTTGTGTTGTGTTGCAACACAGTGTTCACTATGATAATTAAATAAATATGACTATAATTTCTTTAGAGGTAATTCTGTCATGCTGTGTTACAGTTTTAGCCAAGCACATTTCTTCAGCAATGACCTAGCATATTGTGGAAAATATAGCAGTTCTGCAAGAATAAACCATTTAAAGACGAGCACTTCTGAAATGGAAAACAACTGATTTCAACGGCAATGAAGTCATCCTAACCTACTGGCTTTGACTCCCTATATAGACCCTTAAAGAAGGAGAACAAAGCAGTACACGTCAAGCCTCCATTATAGACAGAGGTTCTTAATAATCTAACAATATTAAAGTTACCCAGTCTAGTATCTGAGACAGCTGACATACAAGATTTGACATTTGATGCTTGGCAGCCTTTGTTATCCAATGTTTCATAGCTGATCATTGACACCTGACATTTGTCAGCTGAACTTATTTGACAACACCTGACCTTTGATGTCGAGATTTATTTCATATTTTTGACTTTCAGTATTTAATTGTTTCTATGATCAGGAGTATTTGTGAAGTTCTATGCAAAATGTGTTAAATAAAAAGCTCAAGACTATTGTGCTCGAATGAACTAAGGGCCATAGTTCGTCACGCAACCTGAGCTCCTTGTCCCACCTGCTGTCTTTATGCCATCTTACCCTACGCCAGGCCCCAATAAAGAAAAATAATCTTTTTTTAAAAAAAATGATCTAGGACGGCTTACACCACATTCAGTTAAAATAACATCCTAAGAATACACCCCACCTTACAATAAAAAATAAAATAGCAGACAATCCAAACTATATCCCACATTTCTTCTGAGAAACTCCAGCTGGCTTTCCCCATTCTGTGGAACAGCATTCCTGCTGAAATATGACAAGTACCCATGAACGCTACTTTCCAGGAAAAGTCTCAGACTGAGATATTTATTTTTTATATTTATTTTAAAAACTATTTTCAGCTTGTACTGTTTTGGAAACTATTTTAGCTGTTTTAATGGTATGCCTGTATATCTTGAGACATATATTTCTTTGTCCCAACCAGTTTTTACTGATGGTTTTATAATTTTGTTTGCTGTATGCCACATTGCTACACTTTTTGAAAGTGCAATCTAAAAATATTTAAAGAAACAAATTTAAAAAAAACTTGTTGGCATCTGCCTATCTTGAGAGACAATGGAGGGTGCTTCTGGGGGTGAAGCTGAACAGCTGCTTTAGCAGCACCAAAGTGACCTCCTCAGGTGCAAGTCTAGGCAGTGTGTATGGAGGTCCTGGGCTGCCCAGACAACAATACCTCCATCTCAGCCTCACTGATGTGGCCCAAAGGAAAACAGAGCAATACATTTAGCACCAGCTTGGCTACAGGAGTTTCCAGAAGGAGGCATACAAGGCGCCCTCCAATCGTCTTAGGAACTGCATTCTGGATTCGTGTAGGCTTTGTAGCCCACAAGGCAGTGGAGGTTTAGGATCAGAGTTTTCCTTCTCCTAGGTAGGCTACTATAATGATTTCTGGCAGTCTAATAAGCAGCAAGGACTCTCCACCAGTTTTGTGTAAGTTTATTTACAAGAAAAACACATCCACAGCCTGGTGTTCCGCCTGCTCCCATTAACCTTAGTTGCTCAGTCTGACTCATCATCCTTCCTCCAACAGGAAGGACACCAAAATCCCGCCTTTCTTCTTCTTCTCTTCCGTTGCTCTCTGAGCTTCTCTAACCTCCTCGTCCGGAGACTGCACCGCTGGCCTGTCTCTTCCCCAGAAGACACAGCCTCCAATTCTGGCTTATCTGCTGGTTGTCTGGCAACACTTTGGCCAACTTCCAGCTCTTCCTCTCCTTGGGAGCTAACAGTGTCTTGCCTGGGAAGGATGGGGGCTCTAAACTCAGACAGACAGCTCCCAGCTGCAGAATCGGCTTCTTGCTTGCTTAGCTCAATTTCTGAGGCAAGTTCTTCCGCTGTGATGTGGGGGGGGGCACGTTCCTGATAGCTACCTTCCCCAGTTGATGAGCCCCATCTTCCTGTCACTTCTCTCTGCCAGCATGTGCTGAAACCACATTCTTGACTGCTGGACTCACTATGGGCCTTGTCTGCTCAATCTGCCAGAGCCTGTCTTTGCATGCAGGGGAAGTCCCTAATTCACTGAGGGTTTCTTACCCATTGGGTACCCTCATTTAGTTCAGCTGGCCAGTTTAAGCCATTTCTGGGGTGTGGGCGCTATCACATGCTGACAGCTTCTATGACCCACAAGTGAGAGCTGAGTGCATAGTGAGGACCAAGGGTAGACAAACTATCCCAGAAGGAGCACAATGTGTCCCCCACCAGAGGTACTACCCCTCCTCTAATACCCCATATGTAAAAGGTGATTCATAAATATAACTACAGTAACTACAATAATAATAGGTTGCTCCTATTTTTATCTTCACAATGACCCTAGCCCAAGGTCACCTAATAAGCTTCATAGCTGAACTGGGATTTCAGTTGTGTTTTCCCAAGTCCTAGCACTGTCAGTGTTTGTAAAAAGCAAAAAAAGAAGGAAAGGGTTCTGACCTCCCTTTATCTTCTCAGCCTCCTTGTCAGCACAAAAAGAGTCCACAGGAATATCCTTGCAGAGTTTTATTAAAAGTCTTTGTGCAAAACACGACTGAATACCTATACACACCAGCACCAACCAACTCAAACACCAGCCACAGCCCAAACTAACATTTCTCACTTATATATAAAACTTGGTGCAGGCCGCTGAGTCATGCTGACCCAGCTTTATTCGCATTAAAGAAACAGCGGCCATTTTAGCCGTGACACCCCTTCTGTTTCTTAAATGCGAAAAACCCCAAGAGAAACAATACATTACATACATTATATACATAAACCCAGTTTTGTCATCAATTCATTATGGCATGTTGCTGGCAAAGGCTTGGTAAACAAATCAGCAATATTATCTTGTGACTGACAATACTCCAGTTTGATTACCCCATTCTGTACACAATCTCTCACATTCGCATCACGGATAGCAATATGTTTTGATACAGATTTCATTATTTCCGAGCCTGCTAATGCAATGCACGATTGGCTATCTTCATACACTTGGATAGGCAAATCTACTTTACAATCTAGGTCTTTTAGTATCTGTATAAACCATATGATTTCATTGCATGCTAGCGACAGGCTCCCATATTCTGCCTCACAGGATGAGGTTGCAACAAATCCTTGTTTCTTTGACCTCCATCCAATTATGGAATTGGCAAACATCATAACCATTCCACTTGTAGATTTTCTAGTAGCTACACAGCTTCCCCAGTCCGCATCAACAAATACTTCTAGTTTTTCATCTTGTGTACTAGAGATCTTCAAACATACATTTAATGTCCCCTTTAGATATCTGATAAGCCTTTTCAAAGCACACCAATCGGCAGTACTGGGTTTAGATACACGTTGGCTCAGAACATTTGTAGCACATGCAATGTCTGGTCTTGACCACTGGCTTAAATACAACAGTGATCCTATTTTTGAGTGATACAACTCAGGCTGATCAAATTCATCATCACACAGTGTCTTTGGGAAATCTGGTGTCATGGGAGTCTGAACTGGCTTGCAGTTTTCCATGCCAAACTGCTCTATCAAATGAAGAATTTTCTCTTTCTGGCTCAGTAGGAAGCTTCCATCTGCTTCCTGCCTTACTTCTACTCCCAAGTAATTGCTTACAGGCCCTAAGGCTTTAAGCTTAAACCTCTTTTCTAGTTGACTTGTGAGCTTCTGGATCTCATCTGTGGAACTCCCTGCCACAAGCAAATCATCAACAAAGACTAAGAGCATTAGATATTTGTTGCCTGTCCCCTTGGTGTACAAGCATGGATCAGCCACACTCCTTTTAAAACCAATTTTTACAAGGGCTTCATTTAAACACTGGTTCCAACACCTTCCACTTTGTTTGAGACCGTAAACAGCCTTTCTCAAATGCCAGACTGCACCATTCCCCTCTTCAAACCCAGGGGGTTGTCTCATTAACACTTCATGGTCTAAATTTGCATGCAGATATGCAGCATCAACATCAAAATGGTGCACTGCTAGTTGTCTTACAGCAGCAATGGAAAGCATTAAACGAAAAGATTCACTCTTTACCGTGGGAGAAAACACTTCATCATAACTCTCCCCTTCAATCTGAGTGAACCCTCTGGCTACTAATCTGGCTCGAAAACGTGGTTCCCCAGATACAAGGGTCTTCCTTTTGTAAACCCACTTGCATGACACCACTCTGCCACCAAGTGGTGGCATTATGACCTCAAACACTTTGTTACGTTTAAAAGAGTCCATTTCTTCTTTCATGGCTTGTTCCCACAAAGCACGTTCCCCAGGGGGTAAGTCTAAGACTTCATTATAACTCTGTGGTTCCACACAACTCACATTGCATACTCTCACTCCTCCTAGGGTCAAACGCTGAGGAGGTACACCCTTGTTTGAACGCTGGGAGCGTCTAGGCACAACTACATCTTCTTCCCCCCTTATCTCTGGCTCTTCTTCCTCTTCCTCTAGAGAAGTAGTATTATCTATTGCCACATCTTTTGGGGAAATCTGTGCCTCCTCCTCATTCTGCTCCTGTGTTGCCAATGGCTGAGAAGAAGCCTCTTCTCTTACTTGCAGGGGTAGTAGGCAATCAGGGTTGGCATGGATCGCAGTCCATCTGTCCTGGTCAGCGAAGTCTGCACTTCGCGACAGAACCACGCGTCCTGGGCGTAAATTGAAACGCCACCCTTTGCCATAGGACTGATATCCCACAAACCGCAGTTTCTGCGCTCTAGCGCCCCCTTTCTGGCGCTGAGCTTTGGGGATGTTTACATGTGCCCAAGAACCCCAATTATGGAGCATTGTCCACTCTGGTTCTTCACCAAACAACACACGATATGGAATATCTTTTATAGAGCTAGACCAGGTTCTATTAATCAAAAAGTTCGCGGTCAGAAAAGCCTCGCCCCACAGCCTATGGTTGTGGCCCAATCCTGCATCCACTAGCAGGCAGTCCTTTACTGACTGTATCACAGCCCCACGTCTTTCACACAGACCATTTTCAGCAGGGCTATAAGGGTTAGTCAAACGATGAGTGATCCCCTTACGTCGCAACCATGTCCCAAATTGTTTGTTCAGAAATTCTCCGCCCCTATCTGTTTGCAGCTGCTCAACAGGCCGAGCGAAGAGCTTTTCAGCTTGGGCAACCCATTCTCTGAATGTGGGGAAACACTCAGATTTCTGCTTTAACAAAAACAGCCAACTAAAACGTGATTTGTCATCTATTACCAGAAAAGCATATCTGGCGCCCCCTTCAGTCTTCTGTGGAAAAGGGCCTATCACGTCACAATGGACAAGTTCTAAAACCTCTTTAGATACTCTGTCGCTTTTAGAAGCCACAGGCTTCCTCTTAGATTTGGCCATTTTACATACATTGCAATCTAGAAAACAGTTACAGCTATTTACTTTTAGGTTCTTGCACACCTTTTGCATTTCTGAAAGCACACGGAAATTGGCGTGACCCAGTTTTCTGTGCAGTTGATGTACACACCCCTTATGAACTGGCAAATTATCCTGAACCACCTGGGCTGCTTTAACTGGCTTGTCCTGCATTACATATAACCCATTTTCCAACTTTGCATGGCCACATACCTGAGTTCCATTCTTTATCAGACAGCCATCCTGCGTGAACTTAACACTATACCCTGCATTAATCAAACAGCTTACAGACAGTAAACAATAGTCCAAACTGCTGACAAACAGAGTCTCTGGTAGAGTAGTGTTCAAGCACTGCAGGAAACATGTTCCCTGGCCATCAATCTTGCTTCGACGACCATCAGCAAGATAAATTGAGTCTTTTCCATCAGCTGGCTTCTCCAGGGTCTTAAAGTCCTCCTGACGGTTGCAGATAATCCTGCTGCTGCCAGAGTCCAGCAACCATGTTCCTCGAGGTATCTTTCTCTCCTCCCGAGAAAATGCAGACACAAACTGAGTAGAACGCGTGTTCTTCTTCTCTGAAGAGAACCCCTTCTGCTTACGTTTCTGTGTCGATTGCTGTCTCTGCTCCATGTCGTCTCCTGGAAGTCTTGCCCTGCATTGACGTTGGAGATGCCTGGGTTGGTTGCATCTATAGCACCTCCTCACCGCCATGGCCAAGTCCAAACCTTGGCGTGGCTCCATTGGCAGATTCTGCTGCTGGCCCCCTTGGCTGTAACTCCTCCGTTCTTGGAGTTCAGCCTGTCTATCTGACCTTCTTTCTGCTTCTTCGGTCAATCTGCCAACCACATACTCAAGGGTCAGATCTCGGGGACGCATACTCTCCATGCTGTTAATCACAGGCAACCAGCTTTCAGGCAAACTTGAAAGGATAATGTAGGTTTGGTCAGTCTCATCATAACACTTACCTCTCTGTTGTAGTTGAAGAAACAGAGATTTCAGCGTTTGAAGATGAGTTGCCAAACTCTCACCTTCTTTCATAACAGTCCTGAACAGCCTTCTGGTCAGAGAAATGATAGTTCCAGCAGTTTCTCTGACATGCATTGCCCTTAATAAATTCCAGCACTCAAACGCTGTGCTGGCATTTGCTACATGCAATAACTGAGAGTTGCTCAAACACAGCATAATTTGGGCACGGGCCCTTTCATCCAGCCGTTTTTTCTCAGCAGAGTCCCGTCTCAAAACCTCAGTTTCAACACAGTCCCATAGTCCATCTCTCCTTAACAACTGCTGCATTTTAATTGACCAACTCAGCCAGTTGCTTTCTGAGAGAAGTTCAAAAGGGATGCCTCCCCCAATATTTACAACTTGGGAAGACTGGAAATCTGCCATCTCTGCTGGTGCTTGCTGAGCCCCTTCTGTGGGGCCTCCAGCAATCTCTCCTGACTCTCTCTTTAGAGTCCAACTAGATGGTCCTGGCTGGCACTCACCGGCTTCTAGCTGCTGCCTCTGTTGACCCTCAGGTCCCGCCTGGCTCTGCAACTGGTGTAGCCGCTCTGTGAGTCGCCTACTGTGGTCCTCTAGCAGTTCAAACTGTTCCAGTAGCCGACGCTGAGTGCTTTCCTGATCCTCAGAGCCTAGCCGCTCCAGCGTCGCTGCAGACAGTTACAGCTTGCCACCAACTGCTCCAACGCACAGCCACTGTCTCCAGGCACCACCAGGACTCACCAGCTCCTTGCTGAAATGCTGTTAGTCGTTTTGCACTCTGCACATGCTCAGAAACACTGGGCCCATAACCTGTCAGTGTTTGTAAAAAGCAAAAAAAGAAGGAAAGGGTTCTGACCTCCCTTTATCTTCTCAGCCTCCTTGTCAGCACAAAAAGAGTCCACAGGAATATCCTTGCAGAGTTTTATTAAAAGTCTTTGTGCAAAACACGACTGAATACCTATACACACCAGCACCAACCAACTCAAACACCAGCCACAGCCCAAACTAACATTTCTCACTTATATATAAAACTTGGTGCAGGCCGCTGAGTCATGCTGACCCAGCTTTATTCGCATTAAAGAAACAGCGGCCATTTTAGCCGTGACAAGCACATCATTTTAGCCAGCCCACTGCACTAGCTCTCCCCCAAGGCTCCTTTCCCTTCTTTGACATTTTCTCCGATTCTGCCTCCAATTATACTTGCATATTTCTTCCTGAAATTTGCTTTCAGTTTTCCCTTTTCTCTCAGGACACCATGAGTAACACTCGTAAGCTGTGTTTACAAAAAGCTTGTACAAGCAAGAGGGATGATTAATACCCTTAAATTTGCATTGAAATCAGGGCCTTCTCTCTTTTCCTGTTGTCGCCTTCCACCCCCAGATTTGTCAGGATCTCAGATGTGAACAGCTGCAACGAAACATTGATTCCTTACATTTACATTAAAACAATGCTGTAAAAAAAATAAATGAAATGAAAGTATATAATTCTGCTGTTTACAGTACACTCACCCTTAGTGGCTTACAGGCCTAAGATAAATCCTTTTAGGAATCAAAATCATTTGCTGATTGACTGGGTTGGGCATTGGGGCAATCCTTTGTCTTGGATGGAGGGGAGGTTGTAGTCTCTGCCTGTCCCTCCAAACACTGGGGTATCCTCTTAAATGGATCTAGGGGGAGTGGTCATGTCCGGGGCCCCAGGCTGGGCCAGGACCGAGGACTCTCCCCCAGATGGCGGTCCCTGGGGGGGGGGTCACCCTATTTGCTGTAAGTCTTAGGAACACCCCTGTCTGGTGGGCCAGCCAGAAGTATTTTGATTGCTCCATGCCCAAGCCAAACATCTTTCATATGTATTCAATAAAGTTGTGACCTGTTTCGATCTAAATCAGTCTATGTGGTCCTTTATTTGTCTGTAGGTTGGGGTCTGGGGAGCACGATGCCTGGACCCGCAAGTAGGATTTATGCATTGGTAAAACAAGCAATAATCAGACTAGATTAAGACTGGTGCTGCGCTACGTTTCAGGGTTGGCATACCAAGAAAAACATAGACTTTTATGGTACAGAGATGCATCAATCTGGTGAAGCTATTTTTGTTTGCTGGTTTAATGAGGTAGCTTGTTTTAATTTTGCCAAGAGTTATTAAACTGCACATGCTCATCGTATTCTTTGTAGTCAATGAAAGTTTATGTATTCATACATGTGCCAGTCTTGAAGATACCTCAAGGCATATTTTCTGATAGCTTATTTTACGCATTCATTTTTAGCAAAAAGGGGGGGGGGTATTTTGAGGAATGTACCAGGGCCCCCAGCCACCTTAATCTGCCTTTGCTGATGTCATACCTACAGAAGGAAACCTAGTTATGTCTTCTATTAGAACAGTTAGGACCCCTCCCATTATTCCCAGTTTTAAGTTCACTGGCATCTTAAATTAAGGAGTCTTTCATTCTGTATTTTAAGAGGGTTTTATCAATGTGGTGAAAATAAAGATTGCTTGGTGAGACACCTGAGATACCTTTATTTAGCATTCTTAAATTTTAAAGTGGGCATCTCATTGTCCACCTTGGCCTTTGAAGATGGTTCATCTCCCTCACTGATCCCCTGCCAGCCACAAGTTTAACTAGGACCTGTAACCTCCAGGCAAGCGAAGGCACAAACCAGCTGGCAGGCTTATTTGCACAGTAATGAGTCCTGTCTACTTGCCTGCAGTGGACTGATCGAGGGAAAGAGATTTCCTTCCAGTACTGCTGGTTAAATGTGATTGACAAAGCAGTGTGATACATGCTTCAGTTTCCAAGCCTCTCCACCACTCCCATATCTCCAGAAGATCTATATTCTAAAAAAAGAAGGGGGGAAGATATTTTTTCTGAGAATAGGTGAAATTTATAGAACAAGTGGGAAATCGGCTGTTGTGCATGGTTTTTGCATGACTTCTACTGCAAAATATAAAAGATTGATGTCAGGCAATTGCCTTCACTGTAGGGTTTTCAATACCTGCCAAAAACTGTTTTTGTTTAAGCAAGTCTATCCAAACATGCACATTTGACATACATTTTAATATGCTATTTTATTTTGTAATGTATATCTGTAGAAAGGCTGTTTTATTTTGAAAAAAGAATTAAGCTAACTTGTTCTTAATATTGAATCTTATTAATGATTTTCCTGCATACATTTTATGTAAATCACATCGAAGTTTTGATGATTAATTTTTGATGGTATCCAGAGGTAGAAGGAGTCTTTTTTTCAGCACGAGAGACAGTGGTGAAAAGGATACCACATCTGACTTCAGACTGGCTGGCTTGAGCCTTTAGCTGCTCTATTTTTCTCTGATTCAAGGCTTCACAGCCACCTATGAGTCTACATCTCAACTTGGAAAGGGGACAGAAAAAGTCAGAATGCTGACCCTGGTGTGATTTGAACACACCACCTTCTGATCTGGAGTCAGACGCGCTGCCATTGCGCCACAAGGTCATTGACAGTTTTAGACTCTGGTGGAAGGTTTGTGTTATATTTTTTTTCAAAAGGATCTGCATGAAAACCCATATAATTTTTGAGAACCATTTTTCTATGCCATTTTACCTAAAAGATGTATCTTTGCAAGCATGTTTCCATAATACTATGCATTCTTACAAACTTAAAAAACAAATAAACTTGGAGAGTTGCATCACAACATTCAGAGAAGTGCAAGTTTCAAATGACAGCTTTGTTATGGTTTTCATACTCAATTGGAAATTGCTAATTTTAAAAATGTGAATGGAATTATTATTTTTTATCCCATCCCTATTTGCAAGTTTTGGTCCTACCTGGCCTGTAAGATGTGTTGCTGTCCTTTGCAATATGCTAAAGTGCCCTTACCTGCATCTCATCTGAGACCTCACAGTGGGTGGGCAGAAAAAATAAAAGTTCTGACCCTGGTGTGATTCAAACACACAACCTTCTGATCTGGAGTCAGACACGCTACCACTGTGCCACAAGGTCAGTTGTCCCAGTTTTAGACTGTTCCTTCAAGGCACCGGGTGCCTCCAGTGAGAGGAAGGAAAAGCTATCACATCCGGCTTTAGACCAGAAGTTTGTGGGTAAGGATAAACATATTTTTCAATCTCAGTGCCCTTGTTTTCTCATTTTAAGTTCAGTTGACCCCCTTTCTGCAACAGATTGTGTATCCTCTCCATCATCTGCATTTCAACTGGCCCTGGATGGGTGGAGGAAGAAAAAGTAAGAATGCTGACCCTGGTGTGATTCAAACACGCAGCCTTCTGATCTGGAGTCAGACACACTATTGTTATGCCACGAGGTCACTGCTAATGCAACTAATGACAGTTGTAGACTGAATGCATGACCAAAGATAGTTGGGGGGCTGTCTTCTTGCAGGCGAGAAAAGACAGTGTTGTGGCAAGTTTGAGGCAGGGATCTGTAACACAATCAAAAGCACTTTAGATCAATAGCTGGCAGCAGACAGAGTGGTAGAGAGGCTAAAAACAGCAAAAATAATATTAATTAAAAAGGCAGAAGCACAATTATACTCCATCCACTCATGAACAAACAAGCCCTACCTCAGCAAATGGAGTCAAACACACATAGCCACAAAAGGTCCCTTTTTTTCTGAAACAGGCAACAAATATCTGCTGAATTCTGCACCAATTAACCAGTCTTTGCTGTGCTTTAGCATACAATGCAAGGCTCATTTCCACTGTGCTGACGTCATGGCAGAGGGATGACTCCTCTTGCAAGAGAGGCCATAGTACAAAGGATCCTGCATCAGGAGGCTGTGGGTTTGAGTCCTGCTCTGCCTTGAGTTGTGGGCTGTTGTCTTTATGCACTGAGCCAAGACATGGTGTGAGATAAATTTATTAAGTTTTCCTTTTAATGAGAACCTGTTTAATTTGGGCACCTCAGACTAGTACATGAAGTGAAACACAGCTATCATTGAAAATGCAGACTTTGAATTTTGTGACGCAGTTCTTTAACCTAAACACGTATACAAAAAAAAAGCTTGTATTAGGGGAAAGTGTACACAAAAATATTGATGAAACTAATGAACATAAGAGCATTAAATAAGGGAAGATTGCTAGCAAAAATGCAAATCTGAGGGGAAATGCACAAACAAAAATTGATACAGATTTTCACATTATTATTTTTTAAGTTCCCAAACCAATGGGGAAATGGAGTGACTTGAACTTAAGGTTGAGGCACTAAAGCCCAAAGAGAAACCAAAATGGACAGATTCATCCTTTCCTAGAGCTGAGGCCACA
Source organism: Podarcis liolepis (assembly GCF_965112155.1). Classification (NCBI taxonomy): domain Eukaryota; kingdom Metazoa; phylum Chordata; class Lepidosauria; order Squamata; family Lacertidae; genus Podarcis; species Podarcis liolepis. Next base: position 39,364,909 of record NC_139562.1, read on the forward strand.
TGACTATTCCCTTGCCTTCCTCTTAACTGGCAATAGGGGAAGACAAGAACAAAAGTCAGAATCCTGACCCTGGTGTGATTTGAACACACAGCCTTCTGATCTGGAGTCAGACGCGCTACCATTGCGCCACAAGGTCGGAGACAGTTTTAGGCTGTACCCTTAGTACACTTATGGGGATGTCCACAACCATTAATCATTGTTAATGAGGCACTGGTTTGAGGGAATTAACAGCAGGGAAGGGTAGTGAACTATTTAAATAATACAGGTTTGCATTGTGCTGGAGCTATTCCCCCCACCCCCATATTCCTTTTTGGTCTCTTGCAGGGCTGCCAACTTCAATAAAATATGGGGGGGGGGCAGGTAAGCCCCACCCTGCAAAATTGATCACATGACATAGTGCATGCACACCATTTGAATGGCAATGCCCATTAACTTGGGGGGAGCCCAGCCTCCTCAAATATTTTATTGGGTTGGCTCCTATGGTCTCTTGAGACTGAAAAAATGCCAAACCAGCAAAAATTCCCAAAGGGTATATCTCTGCATCATAAGAAGAACCCTACTTGGCCTACTAGGTCAAGACCACATTCAGACCAGCATCTTGTTTTTACAGATGCTTATGGCAGGAGTTTTCTGATATCAAGGGTGGCGCTGTGGGTTAAAACACAGAGCCTAGGACTTGCTGATCAGAAGGTCGGCGGTTCGAATCCACGCGACGGGGTGAGCTCCCGTTGCTCGGTCCCTGCTCCTGCCAACCTAGCAGTTCGAAAGCACGTCAAAGTGCAAGTAGATAAATAGGTACTGTTCCGGCGGGAAGGTAAACGGCATTTCCGTGTGCTGCTCTAGTTCTCCAGAAGCGGCTTAGTCATGCTGGCCACATGACCTGGAAACTGTATGCCGGCTCCCTCGGCCAATAAAGTGAGATGAGCGCCGCAACCCCAGAGTTATCCACGACTGGACCTAATGGTCAGGGGTCCCTTTACCTTTACCTATGGCAGGAGTAAGAACTGTTTCAACCCAGGTACTCCAAAAAAGGATTACTTGTTACTTGCAACTGTCTTCTTCCTGGCCAGCTATATTTGCTCATCAGTTTAAATGCCTTGTGAACACTATAAATACTTTAGGAGAATTTCCCAATTCCTATTGGAGATGTCACGATATCTTTCCTAAGTCCAATTAATCACTTCACGCTTAACAGTGCCTCATTATTTAAATGACTGTATCTGACTGGCAGCTGCATGCCTAGTGGAGCACAACTTGTCAGATAGGGATTGGTTCAGTTCTGGCAGGGAACATTGTCCAAATCTTCTTCCTACCAGACTGCCTGGCTTGATTAAAGGGCAGAACCTGGGGAATCTGAAGGAGATTCCCGAGGGAGATTTTTGCAATAAAAAATAAGCCCTGTCATAGTGGCAGACATTCAGGCAAATTATGGGCAGCGCTCACTGATGTTCCCTCTTGATATCAGAAAATGAACCAGAGAAAATGAACCTGCGCCAAAGAGCACCTGTAAGCAGTGTGACAAAAAACAGAAACAATCAAGCAATCCTGGTCAGTAATACTCGGCTTTAGGAAAAACTGTCCTCCTCAGGCTCCTTGAAGGTGATCAGTTTCTACAGAGCTTATTAATGCTGTCCTTCTGTGACAGTCAGGTCAAATGCCAGTTTTAACTGGGGTGGTGACAATGTCAGGTTTAAGGAGTTCATGTGTGAGAAATTCGATTTGCAAGATAAAATCTACAGTTCTAATTGAAATTCTATTTTCAGTGAAGTGTGACACACTTTTTTATATATATATAAAAGCTGGATGATTCAGTGACATTCCTGTTTTTAATGACTGGAGATACCAGCATGGCAAGGACAGATAACCTCTGAATTTTCATCCAATGTTTAAGGACAATTCATGGATTGCATAAGTAATAGGATTACCAAAAGAATAGCAATTAAAAAATGACTTACTGTGGAACTATTGTCACCCAGGGATAGCTAAAGTTGTGCCCTCCAGATTTTTTGAACTACAACTCCCACCAGGCCATGATGTCCTCAACTGGGCATTGCCATAAGCATGTGACTGCTTACTGTGTGACTGATAGCTATTTAAAGGTAAAGGTAAAGGTACCCCTGCCCGTACGGGCCAGTCGTGACCGACTCGGGTTGCGTGCTCATCTCGCTTAAGAGGCCGGGAGCCAGTGCTGTCTGAAAACACTTCCGGATCACGTGGCCAGCGTGATGAAGCTGCTCTGGCGAGCCAGCACCAGCGCAGCGCATGGAAACTCCGTTTACCTTCCCGCTATAAAGCGGTCCCTATTTATCTACTTGCACTTAAGGGTGCTTTTGAACTGCTAGGTGGGCAGGAGCTGGGACCGAACGACGGGAGCTCACCCCGCCGCGGGGATTCGAACCGCCGACCATACGATCGGCAAGTCCTAGGCACTGAGGTTTTACCCACAGCGCCACCTGCGTCCCCCGATAGCTATTTACTATTTACTGTTATTTATTTATTCTAAATACTGATTTCTTTAAAAAGTAAAATAATTGGCACATATCTCCTTCAAAGATAAATGATAAAAGGAAGAACTTTTCTTAAAACTAAATCAGAAAGCACATCCATCTCAGGCACTTGGCACCTGTCACCTTAACCTCCAATGCCCCAGTTCAAGCACAAGGAAAGAGATCATGCGATAACTCCACCCTTGGAGCTTTTTCAGATCTGGAAGTGCAGGGAGGGTGCAGAGCACTGCAGAAATATGTAGAGGGAAGAAGAACAATGTTAAGGAAAATCCAACCCCGTACCCACTGAAATTCTTAGGAAATTCTAAACTGTCTTGCAAATGAGGCAGAAAAACGGGAGCATCTTTTGTAGAGGAAGAAAATGTTTAAGAAACTGGAGGACAGGTTTTAGCACATCGCTAGCATAAGGTGCATGAAGAGCAAGCATAGACATATATGCTACCCTTACATGTTTTATGCTTTTTATGCTGTCAACATAACCCAGGGTTCTGACTCCCCCATCCTCAGTGGAAGAGACTGTGGATTCAGAGGATATCTTGAAATAGGAGAATAATTTATCTTCAGAACCAGCCTTTTGATATCTCTAATTCCTTGGGAGTTTCAGCATCAGAGGGGCCCATGATGTCAGCACCTCTGCAGTTTGAGAAATTTGCATTTCCTTCTTCCACATCTGAGGTCTCCAGCTTTGAAGTAGACCCCAGCCTTGTTGGTACTGCTAAAGTCAATGTCTCCTAAAATTGGTTGGATCCCTTCAAGAGTAAAGTCTTCACTCATCGAGGACAAGATTAGCTGCAGAGGAAGCTGCAATCTGATGCTCACTCCAGGTATTCTAATTATGGCCATACTGAAGTCTGCCTTATCTGATTCTTGCCTAGAGACTGCAGGAGCTGTCCAGGGTGCTACACATGTTGCTTGTTGGCCCCTTGGACCTTGAACTCTGCTTTGCCTGACTTTGTTTATCTGGACTTCCTTCTGCTTTGTCTTACTTTCCCTACTGATATCCTTGAACTGACTTTGGCTATTGGATGCTGAAGAGAAGCTAGTGGTTTGTGACCTTGTGTTCCGGGAATCTATGAAGAGAGCATGACTGTCCTAGAGCTAGAACCATATTCTCCTGTTGGGACCACTCCTTGGGACCGAAATGGTTGTTTTATGCTCTTTGTATGCTGTTCCAGCTGTTAATGCTCTTTTATGCTGCCATTCTTTAGTGAGATGCTAGGATGAAAGCATTTCATTGTGATTTAAGCAGAACTTTCCTACCTGTACTAGGAATTCAAGTCATTTAATTATGAAGTGGGGGTGTTCAATTCCCCATTATCAAAGTACTTATTGAAAACTGACATCAGATGTCCTCTGTAAGAATATATATACATGCACATCTCATAGACTAAACATGTTTGTTTCCAAATGCTCTGTCTGGTGTTTGGCTAATAATAAGATTCACATCTAATTGGTGAGTCGTAATATCTTTGAAGATTTTTATACCTGAATAAGTAATTGCCATTTGAACGTCTTTTGAAACAGCACTCATAACAATCCTAATACAGTTGCATGAACTTCTACACACTGTGTTTAGATTAAGGCTTCCAGATCGCTGATTCTCTGTGTCCATCTTTTGTGTTCAGCAATACAGCTGACTTTGACCAAAAACATTTCAGATGTTTGTTGATGAATGTTGCCAATCACAAAGTTATATTAATAGCTCTTATTAACGAATTGGGAACTTTGCAAGGTTGACTGCTTTGCTGATTAAATCACAGGAGCTTTTCCTCTTTTGAAATCTAGCATTCCTAGCAAAGAGCCAAAAAGGTAATGAGAGTTCTGAAGTCCAACATCTGTTTTGTTGAAAGAGATGTGTCACGTGTTTCTCCAGTTTAGTTGCCAAGGTGTTGATATTATTACTGACATCATACACTGCAGCGGTGTTCATGCTTCCTATCTCTCTGTCTCTCATCATTATCTGATAGTGCCGTTGGAAGGACAGCCAATTAATCCCAGACATAGTGAAAACAGGAAATAGAAAGATGTCAGATTTGCCTTTTTGATGTATTTGATGCAAAGGTGAATGGCGGGAATGTACACTAGCCAGAGCTTGAATTGTTGTGTGTGTATGTGTGTGTTGGGAAAGTAGGGTGACCTTTTAATGAAACTCACCAGTTGCACCCCTGGCTATTCATGATTTTAAACAAATCATGCTGCTGTAGTCTTTACAAGATCCTTTTATGGGGACTCCCACCAAGGGTAAGTGGACCAGCCTCCTCCTTTCCTCCCTTGAATTCACAGATTAGACATGAGTGGATCTGGATCAACATCCATAATAAACAAAGCAGTGTAAAACTTGAGACCAGAGTGCCTTCTGTAGCCAGGCACACAGCTACAGAGCGACCTTGGTTAGAGATCCAGGCAGGAGGGCCATGTAGAGACTCTTGAATAGAAAGGTGAACAAATCATTCTGAAAAGGAGCTCAGGAGGTCATCCAAAAAGATGGGGAGCATAAACTGCCCCTTCTGCAAACAGAGCACTGGGCACTATGGTGAGATCAGTAACATCTTCCTTTAATTAATAAAATGATCATTGCTTCTTTTTTGTTTGAAGTCAAGCAGCATATAAAGACCCATTCATGTGTAGGGAACTCATGAATTCAAGCCAGAGTGGATTCACGCTCCTCTCCTCATGATTATTAAATTTTATATCCTTCCCTTCCTCCCAAAGGAGCTATGGGCAGTAAACATACACCTGATGAAACAATGTAAACATCTAAAAACATGCAAAAACAACCCCAATACAGGGAAATACCGCTACTTAAAAGGGTTATTGGAAGAGGAAGGTCTATTTGGCATCTCTCTGCATTGCAACAATAGATATGCCCACTGACAGCTACACAGTGAGTGTGGTTGTGGTTGCTGCAAGGAAACTTCTAGGAGGCAGCTGCTGCTCATGAGCAAGATTTGTCTTGCATACAACCACACTCAGTCATCAAAGGGTGGAGCTAGCACAGTGACATAGCATAGCTGGACTTGAGTTTCAAGCCATGAATGCTGCATGCTTGAGTGAGACATGAACAGGGCTTAAGTGTGTGCTGCATTTGATGCTTTTGTCTCCTAGTATGAACCACACTTGCTTTTGAATTATGGTGCTGGAGGAGACTCTTGAGAGTCCCATGGACTGCAAGAAGATCAAACCTCTCCATTCTTAAGGAAATCAGCCCTGAGTGCTCACTGGAAGGACAGATTCTGAAGCTGAGGCTCCAATACTTTGGCCATCTCATGAGAAGAGAAGACTCCCTGGAAAAGACCCTGATGTTGGGAAAGATTGAGGGCACAAGGAGAAGGGGATGACAGAGGACGAGATGGTTGGATAGTGGTCAGCATGAGTCTGATCAAACTGCGGGAGGCAGTGGAAGACAGGAGTGCCTGGCGTGCTCTGGTCCATGGGGTCACGAAGAGTCAGACATGACTAAACGACTAAACAACAACAACATGAACGACACTTTAATCAGTATGACATTTAGCTGTATGTAACATAGCCTAAAATTCAAAGGTAACTTTTGGGTAGGGTACATAATGGATGGAACACATATTCAGCAGGCTCATGCCATTCATCTGCTGCTGGATTGTATCACCAAATGTGCTACGGCAGGTGGGATGCTGGATGTTTGTGCTTCCCTACATAGAAAGCTGCATGTGCATACCAAACTAGGGTGTTGGGGAGCAGCCTCTAGCCTTGGTTTACCGTTCCCTTGCTAACTAGGAATGATAACTTTACAGATTACTTAGTCCCTCCACACATAGTCTGAAGTGGCACAGTCCAACAACATCTGCACTGCCTGAGACTATTTATCATGTGAGCACTGGGAAGAGATAGAATGTGACACTCAGCCAAAATTTGATGGATGGCGCGAGTCACTCTACTCAGTACTGCCTTGTTTCCAGTCACAATGTATAAATGGAGAGTGAAAGGAGAGAGAATGATTGAGAGAATGATCAGCTGAGTGAATAAGAGAGGCTAGTTTGCTTCATGACTTCCAAGCCACCAAGCCCTGGGTTAGAATCCACCCCCCAGTACTGTTGGCATCTGTCTGTCTCAAGAGGTAATGGAGTGCACCTCCAGGGGTGAAGTCAAAGTGCTGGAGAATCACAGAGCCTGCTGGTGTTGTAAAAACCTGTACCTCATAACTGCTGCCTACCGCATTGTTTTTGCTGCGTTAGCAGCACCAATTTGATCTCCCCAGGAGGTCCTGAGCTGCCCAGATGGCATGACCCCTCTCTTGTCCTTGCTGATGTGGTCTAAAGGAAAGCAGAGAAATACATTTTGGACCAGATGGGCTGCAGGAGTTTCTGGAAGCAGGCATATAAGATGCCATCCAACTATTTTAGGGACTCCACTCTGGATTTGTGTAAGCTTTACTCCATAGCCTTTTCTTTTCCCAAAGATGTCCTGGGTATGGATATTTTTTTCTCAGGGTTTATTCTTGAAGCCTTTCTTATGCAGTGGAGGTTTAGGATCTGAATTTTCCTTCTCCTAGATTGGCTACCTTCCCAGTATTAGCTCATTTAATATAATGTTATATGCTTAGCAACAGTGTGTGTGTGTGTGTGTGTGTGTGTGTGTGTGTGGAGAGAGAGAGAGAGAGAGAGAGAGAGAGAGAGACAGACAGACAGACAGACACAGACAGAGAGATCTGAAGCTGCCTTAAACGGAGGCCATCAGTAGCTCTCCAGGGTTTCAGATAGGCATGTTTCTCATCTAGACTAGAAATGTTGCCAATATAATTCATAGCTCCTTCCTGAGACTTCTAAGGCTGTGATTTTATGCACACTGGCAACAAGGTCCATTGAACCTGGTGAGACCTACTTCAGAGTGGAAATGGTCAAAATGGTCTTCTTTCTTTCTTTCTTTCTTTCTTTCTGCCTTAAGTTCAGTTTCCTCCACTTCTGCATCAGTTCACTTAAAATACAACAAAGATTTTGCATGAAAAATTGTATGCCTTTTCAAGTGCTTTTCTTCTAATATATACATTTTGATGCATTTGTTTGCCTAATATACAAGCAATTTCCCCTAATATAATGCATTTTATGCATTATTTTCATATATATACTTGTGTGCACCTTTCCCTAATGGAACATTTTGGTCTGCATCTTTGGATTGAATTCTGCATTACAAAATGTAAGTAAGTGCAGGTTTTGAAGGGCAACTGCCTTCATAGGAAGTGTGAATCGGGGGTCTTCACTTTAAAATGCAAATCACCAATTCCCCCTCCTCAATTGCTACTTCTGAGTAAAGTGCATTAGATTACTGTAAAGATCTTTTTAATACACACAAAACTAGTTTGGCTCTGGTTACTGAGTTGCATTATAATGAATTCAGCTCAATATCTGAAAAATACATTTGTTGTTATTGTTATTTATTGTTGCTTTGGATGATCCTATAACCACAAAGCTGACAGCTTCCAGGTTCCTTTCAAATTTCAGTAGAAGAGTGTTTGTTTAGCAGTTGATAATAGTAATAAATTTTTTTTAGCAAGCAGATGCTATGGGAAAATTACAGAGAAACAATAAACATGGCACCCCTTGATGCCTTTTAAACATATAAAGTTACTATGCAGAAAAGATCCATGCTTTGAAGGCTTTTTATCATCATATTTGAACTTACCCTACTGACCCCACACAAGCAAATAAAACCCCCATAAAACAGACTTTGGACTTCCAAGGAAAATAAAAGTCCTTTCAAGAACACATCAAATAATACTTCAAAACTGGAAGTTGACTCTTTCTTTACCCCTTTCACAGTGTATTTTTGGAGCTAAGCTCATGATTTTTAAAGTTGTAGGCAGGGCTAAAAAAATAAAAATAGAAAAAAGGTGTTGCTACTCACCAATATTTTATTACAGTAAGTTCCACATTTTTAATATGGTGAGGGGGGGGCAGAAAAGGTGCCGGTACTGCGTACCCTTGAGTAACCCCAGGGAAAAAAGCACTGGTCGTAGGTTTCTCTAAAGCGGGATCAGTTACATGTGGAATTCCAGTTCTACAGAGAGTGGGTTGTGCAGTACGATGAGGCAGAGAATTGCTGAGTGCCGGTGACACTCTGGGATGTGATGAAAGGATAAGTTTGCTATCCTCTGTAAACTTTAGATCATGACTGCACACTGCAGTGTAGCTAATGTTCAGCCAGCCATAATGTACCCATCTTACCACCCATCACCATTATTGTACACAAAGCCACATTCATATGTTTAATTATTCCTAATTAACTGGACCTTTTAAATATAACAGTTGAGCTGGTTCCTCTCTGATAATAATTTTAAAAGCTGAGGTTGTGGGAGAATTCCTTCATATGTGGTGGACTTGTAAAAGGGTAAAAGAGTATTGGGAAATGATCCATAATGAATTGAAAAAAAATGTTTAAAAATACTTTCCAAACAAACCTAGAGTCCTTTCCATTGGGCATAATTCAGACTGAAATTCCCAGGTGTCAAAAAAGGTTATTTATGCATGCCACTACTGTGGCCGGTGTTTTGTTAGCCCCAAAATGGAAAACAAGCGAGGTCCCAGCCAAAGAAGAGTGGCAACTTCAGTTGACAGAATATGCACAGCTTGCAGAGTTATCATATAGAATAAGAGAACAAGAAGGACATATGTTTAGAGAAGATTGGAAAACATTTATTGAATATATGGGAAATAACTGTGTACAACTGAAAATGCTGGCAGCATTAAACAGTGTAAATAAGTTATGATGGATGTAATAATGGAATACTGAACGGTATAGTTTCTGTAAAATTTGCAGGGATTTATGATATGTAAAATGAACCATGGAAAGAGAAGAATGGAAGTCATTGATGCCTTAAGGATGTATAATGAGTACTTTAAATTGCAAAACAGAAAATTTAATAAAAAATAAAGGTACCCCTGCCCGTACGGGCCAGTTGTGCCCGACTCTAGGGTTGTGCGCTCATCTCACTTAAGAGACCGGGAGCCAGTGCTGTCTGAAGACACTTCTGGGTCATGTGGCCAGCGTGACGAAGCTGCTCTGGCGAGCCAGCACCAGCGCAGCACACGGAAACGCCGTTTACCTTCCCGCTATAAAGTGGTATCTATTTATCTACTTGCACTTAGGGGTGCTTTCGAACTGCTAGGTGGGCAGGAGCTGGGACCGAATGACGGGAGCTCACCCTGCTGTGGGGATTCGAACCACCGACCATACGATCAACAAGTCCTAGGCACTGAGGTTTTACTGACAGCGCCACCCGTGTCCCGTCAATAAAAATTATATACAGATAATAATTTAAAAAGCTATTTTGTGTGCTGGATATGGTGACTAGATGTTATCACTACCATCGTGACATTGCTACTTTAGTTATGTGTTATGCACTGAGAAACATTTCTAGCATCACTTTAAAAGACTTAATGTATTTTTAATATAAAAAAACTTACTTATTTTAAATATTGATAAATCAGCTTTCCACCAACAAGGGTTCCCAAGTGATTTATAAATGATAATTCAAAACATTGGGTTGTATCCAATGCTATGCTAGTGGGGTTCTGCTGGTGCTACAAGACTCCATTCTCAAACTATTCACTGTGTAGCAGTTCCTTTGATGTTACTAAAGCTTCTCTGGAGCTCATGGTTTGGGAATGGGGCTGTGATGCATTTTGCAGTAGTTATTTGAATGATTTTTTATTGTTGATTTCAATTTTATTTATTTTTAATGAAAATATTTATATATATTTTTGGGGTGGAAACCCAATTGCAACAATTATACATGCAACAATAATAATGTAAAAATGTAAAAATCAGAAATCAGCAAACTATCATGAAAAATATCTTCTTAATTGCATGTATATGACTGAAACAGAAGGCTTTTCTCTAACATGGTAGCTTTCCACTTAATTTTGTGTGTGTGTGTGTTTGTGTGTGTATATGAAAATACAAATAAAAATATGTAAGTATATGAAATAGTTACCTGTTGTTAAATATAGGATTTGGTGTTTTAACGATCACCGGACTCCTGCTTCAATCTCCAACTGAAATAAATGGGAATGAAAGGGTTGCATCCAAGTCAGTTATACTTTGAGTAGATTCAATGAAATTAATGGTCCTTAGTTAACTTATATCCAAAGACTTCAATAGGTCCACCCTGAGGCAAGCTAACATGCAACCCAAACTCTGCCTGAGAATGTCATGTCTTGTCTTGTAATTAGCTCCTCTTTACAATTGGCTTTGTATGCTATAAACATGATTTCAGTATAGTCCAACACAGCTGAATATACTGCAGTGAAATGCCATAAAGTATGAGATGGATATCTATGGAACATGCCAATTGCTTTGTGCAGATGCTGACACTCTGCCAACATACTGAATATGGAAGCCTGTTTTATGGAACAAAGAGGTCTTAAAAGGGGTCACTCTGCTTATCACATTACAATAATATGCTAAGTGGGGTTGTTAAAGCATTTGTGTTACATAAACAAACATTGCATATAAGCTGTTTATGGCCTAATGCAGTCTTTAATGGACTCCGCTCAATAGGGGGAATATGTTTCACAACAAAACATATTCAGTGGTGAGCTTTCACTTTTGGCTTCAAGGCACGGTGCAGTTTTACTTGGTGCTGCAATTCAGGATTGCGTTTTGGCATTTTGCTCCCCAGCATCTGAAAAAGATCGAATTTAACCCTCGTCTCAAAGCCTAACATGTTGCTGGAAGTCTGCAGCTACCGGTATGTGTTTTGAGTAGTCGCCTGCTTAGAGCCAGGAGACATGGCTGATAATATGGCACATATTAAGTAGTAGATGGTAATAGTAATACTGTACCAAAACCTGAGTGCTATTTTTGCAAAAAACACTTTCTCTGGGGTGTCTGGGGTGCCATAGGAACAAATGAAGCTGCATTATACCAAGACAGACCATGGTCCATCTAGCTCAATAAAGGCAGCAGGTCTCCAGGGTTTCAGAAAAGAATCTCTTCCAGCTCTGTGAAGATGCTACAGATTTAACCAGATTCTCTACAACTGAGCACTCCCTGCATTGACTATATAAGAAGTATAATGCAAATTCTGCATTCCAGACAAAACAATACTACTATTGCTAATAAGAAGAATTCTACTTTTTAATGAACATAACTAAATTAAAAACTCTAAACAATACACATAAGTAAGACAACTAAGAACCACAGTAACTAAATGTGGGTAAAACCTCAAAACAGATCAAGATAAACCAAAATGCAATATACAGTGGTACCTCGGGTTACATACGCTTCAGGTTACAGACTCTGCTAACCGAGAAATAGTGCTTCAGCTGAAGAACTTTGCTTCAGGATGAGAACAGAATTTGTGCTCCTGTGGTGCGGCAGCAGCAGGAAGCTCCATTAGCTAAAGTGGTGCTTCAGGTTAAGAACAGTTTCAGGTTAAGTACAGACCTCCGGAATGAATTAAATACTTAACCCGAGGTACCACTGTAAATGGCAATATATTTAAAATGTATAAATATTATTAAAACACACACAAACCACAATACAGGCACCAAAATCATCTACTCACACATTTGTACTTTGTGAAACTATTCTAAACACACAACCCCCACATACACAATCATATACAAGATGAACAGTAAAATTCCAGTCACGGTAGACTGTTTCCATCATACTTTGGCTCTGTAAATATTCCTTCATGAAACAGCTCCAAATAAAGTTTACTCTGATTCAGACAGTGATATAGCAATGTAGCTGAGGTGCTGAGATGATCTTTTTTCCTAAGGGCACTGTGGAGCCATGTTGGCGGGATAGAAATCTCCAAATAAATTAAAAAATAAATAAAATCTGTTTCTTCCCTTGGCACAAAACTTCTGGTTGTAATACAGCCATTGGGAATATACACCTATGATTAACCCAGACCACACTGCCCTAAGTTCATATTACCCCAGCTGTAAAACATTTACTTGGCAAATCAAACTGAATACTGCAGGAGGGTCTTTATGTGAATCAATGTACTATATGTATTTCTTGACATTTCTTATTGGTATTGCTATCCATCTTTGCCAAAATCGCTCAGTGTGTATACTTTTGGAATCCTGAATGACCAATAAAATCAAAGCAATAGGCACACAAATAATATTTTTTTAGAAGGAAGCAAAGCAATGAAAAGTATATTCAAAGATGGAAGTGCTCCTATTTCCTCTCAAAGACTTGGCAATATTTTGCCAGCCTAGCTAGCATTACATTTCCTGACACTTTTCTGTTGCTGAAAAATTAGTATGGTTTCATACAATTTCTACTACACAGTCACTTGCAGGGTTCTTTCTTATGGCTCTGTAGACACCATACATTTACCCCCCCCCCAAAAAAAACCCAACAACCTCAAGGAACTGTAGTTTACTCACCACAGAGCTACAGTTCCCAGCACCCTAAAAAATGACAGTTCCCAGTATTCTCTGGGAGGGACCTGTAATTTTAATGTATGGTGTACACACAGCTTTCAGATTGATTCTCTGAGGATTGCTAATGGGGGGGGGGGGAGAGCCCTATTAATAAGGAAGCAAATTGCAAAAATTCCTCCACATGACAAGTGAATTAATATCTTGATGGACACATTCCTGTAGCCACAATAATGAACAAGGTCACAGCTTATCAACCCCAAACAAAAGAAATGCCACAAAGCCTTCTTGAAGAAAGCCAGAAGAACCATTTGAAAAGGGGGGAAAAATCTCATATAATTGAAAACATATGAGACATACATTTCTGAAACTTTTCAGTACCTAATCTTTTGTGAATTACATCCCCTCCCTCCCCTCACAAATATTTCTTTAGCCACACTGTTGCATCGGGCAAGACACAAATAATCCTGCTGGAAGTCGTTAGCATTCAGGACAAAATGCAACTCCCTAAATGTTGCAAAGAGGAGTGTTGCTTGAGAAAAACTTGGCAGAGATGATGCTGATACTGAACTCAACTGATTATTATTTTTTTGCCCTTGATTGCTATTGCAGGAGAATTGCACCTATGTTTAAAAAAGAAAAGCGTGAGGAATGGGTTATTTGCAAATTCCAGTGTGAACTGACCCGGATCCTAACCTCCCAGACTGGAATGCAGGCATCCCTTGGATTTCACATTTTTCTCCAAATTTTGTGATATGATTCTCTGATCAACAAAATGTATTTATTTAGGGAGGGAAATGTGTTTATAAATGCATTTTTTTTTAAAAAAAGAATTACATCAACAGAGCAATACAGTACAGTGGTACCTTGGGTTTCATATGCTTCAGGTTACATATGCTTCAGGTTACAGACTCTGCTAACCCAGAAACAGAACCTCGGGTTAAGAACTTTGCTTCAGGATGAGAACAGAAATCATGCTCCGGCGGTGCGGCGGCAGCTGGAGGCCCTATTAGCTAAAGTGGTGCTTCAGGTTAAGAACGGACCTCCGGAACGAATTAAGTACTTAACCCGAGGTACCACTGTATATGGAGGCTGGAAGGGTGTGTGTGAAAGGAGAACCCTAGAGCAGTGTTTCCCAACCTTTTTTGGGCAAAGGCACACTTGTTTCATGAAAAAAATCTTGAGGCACACCACCATTACAGCCCCGTGACGTCAGCGCGCAGCGTCACGCCAGGAGGGACGCACGAAAGTGTAAGTTTCAATTTTTTCCCCTCCCCCTTGCCTTCCTTCTGTGCCAACCGCCAAAAAGCCAAGAAAAAAGCCAAGACTTTAGGGCAGCAGGTCAACACGGAAGAAGCTCCTACCTAAGGACAGGTGCGACGGCCGTGTCCTCTTCTGCCACACTTGGCAGCCCTGCCTCACGGTCGTGACTCCCACCCTGATTTCTCCCCGCAGGTCGAGCGGCACAGGCAGCCCAATGTGTCCAGCCCAGACACAAGCCCCGCTTCCCCACTCTAGATCCTGAATGCGACCAAGTGCTCTGGACTCCCGAGAAGGGTGGGAAAGAGGACTCGCATCTGGTAGCCTCCAGGCTCCTCGCCTGCTCGAGGGATGGCATTGCAGGCAAGCTGCCGGCCGTCGCCATCGCCGCCCCCTCATGCAAGTGGACCTGCCCGGAGTGGTGGGCCGGGGGAGGCTCGCTCTCTGTGGGGATGTGGCCCGCACGCGCGGCCCCGCTTCCTCCTGCCCAGGGCTGAGCTCCTTACCCGCGATCTCAGTCTCGCACACGCGGATCCCACTTATTCCGAAGCTCGCGCCACTAACCGGGGCTCTCACACCGTGCCAGGGCAAGGCGGCGCGGCCCACTGACGTCATCGCGGCTCGCCGCCGCCCTCGACTTCCCTGTTCCCTCCCCTCCCTCGGGTCGCCGTGGTTACCGAGGACTGCAAGCTGCTCGGGCGAGCGTGGGGCATTAAGTGGGAGAAGGAAAATTAAAATTAAAACTCGCCTGAAGGCCGCCTCTCCGGATATGAAGCTATCTTTCGAATTTTTTAATTTTTCCCGCGGCACACCAGGCAACATCTCGCGGCACACTAGTGTGCCGCGGAACAGTGGTTGGGAAACACTGCCCTAGAGGGAAGAAACACCAAATGCAAAACTTTCCATCCGGTTCCTGCATTGTTTCTGTTGCGTTAGCAGCACTGAAGTGACCTCTCTGGGGCGCAGGCCTGGGCAGTGTGCACGGCAGTCTTGGGCTGCCCAGATGACAAGACCCCACCTAAGAAAAGCAGAGCAATGCATTTGGCACCAGCTTGGCTGCAGGAGTTGTCAGAAGGAAGCATACAAAACACTTAGGGACTCCACTCTGGATTTGTGTAGGGTTTACTCCTTAGCCTTTTCTTCTCCTGAAGATGTCCTGCAAGGCAGTGAGTATGGGCTTTTCCTTGGGGTTTGCTCCCAAAGCTACAGGGCCTGGAGCTTCTATTTGATGCCATCACTACCAAACTCAACTGCTCAACTGTTGGTGTTGGCAGCTGGGTCTCCACAGCCCTGGATTTGGCCCACCATGCCAGGTACTGCTGCAGAGCCTGACTGGCACTGGCAGTCACCTAGAAATAAGAATAGCTTTCCCTGGTCATCCAAAAAGGCCCTCAGATCAATCAGTTTGTGACTCAATCTGTTTCCTTTGGTCATTTATTCACACAGGCCTGCTCTATTCACTCATATTGTTGGTTATAATTAGTTTAGTACATGAACCCTCCTTTACTGCTGTTCTCAAGTCCTGGTTTTCCCTATTATATTTGAATGAAAGTGTTTTCCTCAGGATGGATCTATCTCTGGTGAATCATCGGGAGCATTTTGCAAGGGAGCCGTTTTAAATGTGAGGCAATCTGTGTAGCTTTGGGAATCTTAATTGGGCTGCATCACCAGTGTAATGCCCTCACATCACGGTGGAGTAACAACTTTCAATTAGAAATTCCTGAATAAATTCTGGTCTTTGTAAACTCAGTGTATGGGTGGAATAATCCTACTTGATTCAGGGGAATTGATTCTCATTTGCATTCCAGCCGGAGGATCAGCAGCTTGTCTCCTTTTAGCATGTGCAAATGTAAATGGACAAAATGCCTAATGAGACAAATCGCACAAGCCTAACACCACTTGAAAAGATGTACAGCATAGGAATACTCATGAGCAGGTGGTTCCTCAGTCCCTTTGCACCTTGCTGAATAATTGTTAGGGCTTAATGTTGGGGAACAGCTGTATCCCAGTGATAGAGCATCTACTTTGCATGCAATTCTGGGCATCTACAGGTATGAGCATTTTTTATTATTATTATTATTATTATTATTACTACTACTACTACTACTACTACTACTACTACTACTACACCCATCTGGCTGGGTTTCCCCAGCCACTCTGGGCAGCTCCCAACAGAATATTAACATCAAACATTAAAAACTTCCCTAAACAGGGCTGCCTTCGGATGTCTTCTAAAAGTCAGATAATTGTTTATTTCCTTGGTTGCCACTACCAAGAAGGCCCTCTGCCTGGTTCCCTATAACTTCGCTTCTTGTAGTGAGCGGACTGCCAGAAGGCCCTCGGAGCTGGACCTCAGTGTCCGGGCTGAACGATGGGGGTGGAGATGCTCCTTCAGGTATACTGGGCTGAGGCCATTTAGGGCTTTAAAGGTCAGCACCAACATTTTGAATTTTGCTTGGAAATGTACTAGGAGTCAATGTAGGTCTTTCAGGTTCGGTGTTATATGGTCTCGGCGGCCACTCCCAGTCACCAGTCTAGTTGCTGCATTCTGGTAGGTAGCCCCATGTAGAGTGCATGGCAGTAGTCCAAGCGGGAGATAACTATCCCCTTTCTGCCCCATAGCATGGACATCTATTGATTTAGAACCCCAGAGTTCTAGTATTTGGATGATCTCCAGTAATTAGCACTGAAACCACCTTAGCTTATTTTCTTAGTAATGAAATAAGTTTTTTTTAAAAAATTTACCCTAAATAGATACATGGACAAAATGGAGGAGTGCCACAGAGTTACTGAACTATGCATATGGTTGTCATGTTTTGATATAATTAAAACAAATTGCACCTCAGTTTGGTCCAGGGTGAGGCCTTGCTTGAGGTCTGGCAATTGAGGTTTGCAGGAGCAATTCCAGGGAAAGAGCCCAAGAGTTTTTGATAGGTCTTGTGCAGAGCAAAAGCTTTCATTCACCTAAAAAGTACCATTCCAATGCACACACAACAGATGGGGAGGGGGGGAATTGCTTAACCCAAGTCTAGTCAACATGATACCTTCTGTATGTTTCTGGACAAAATATTCCCTGAGTATTTTACATGCTGCCCACTATTCTTCTGACAATTGTCACAAATTGGAAACACACACCGAATTCTTCCTGGCTTCCTCACGAAAAGAAGTCTAACCAAGCTATTGTTGCCCTCATTGGTTGGCAACACTATCTATCTATATATATTACTTTGTGCTCATTTTGTACACTTACTTATTTTTTTGTATTGATATTCATTTGGATAATCTTGTCTATTTCCATAAGATGCAAGTTGAAAGAGTGACATATGATGAAAAGCTTTTTTTTAAAAAAAGTATTATTTCAGGAAAATCTATATCTATATTTATAGGTGAGTGGCCTGCCTAAAGGCATAAAATATTATCTTCCCACTGAATCTTAGCTGCATCCTAACCAATTTTTTAAAAAGTTGACCTTCCTTTTAAAAGACTGAGTTAGATCCATTTGCCATATCCAATTTCTCCTGTATGCTGTGAAAAGAGAGATAAGATGGCTTTGTGCTTATAAATATATATATATCCCAGGGCACTGAAAAGACTGATTGGTCTCTTTACTGAATGGGGAAAAATCCTTATTAGTAATGGGTATGTCACACATGAGCAAGGGTTTGACTACAAGTTTAAGAATGAAATATATTGCACTGCAGTAATATATTAAATGTTTCTTTTTTCCACAGCACAACTCAAGAATTTATGCCGTAGGATATGAAGAGTAAAAAGAAGAAGATTTAATACTTAGGTGGTGCTGAAGGTCAGTTTACGCAATTACAAATTGCTTGGATTTTTGTTCATTTTTTAGTCTATGTTGACTTTTGGATCAGCCTAAATGAAATGTAGGCTGGCTGAAATGTTCATGCAAATCAGCTTTTATTCAGAGAGAAGACACTGGCATGTTCCACACACAATGCTAAACCATAGTTGAGCATAAGAAAAGTAAGCAGCAACAAGACTTGGTCAGAATCAGCTATGAGGACACTAGCTGCCCATTATGCAGCCAGGTCAGTTTAAACTATGATCCATTGCTAAAAAACTGACAGAAAAGAAGATGTCTGGCAAGTGGAGGAAAGACAAAGGGTGCATTTTCTCTTGTTTGGCTTGATTTTATGATGTTCACTAATCAAATTAATAGCATCCTTTAACCACTTTCAATTTATGCTCAGATAGCATGGATAAACATTTTCTCATGCAATTCTTTTTATGTGTCCTAGCAACTTTTACTCGTAGAAGCTGAGTCACATGAGGAATTCACCATGTGATCAGTCAGTGCAGGAAGAGAAAAGCATCTGCTTGTATTCTTAAAACAAAGAAAAGCAGCTGCAGATACACAAATTGGCCACAAATTACCTTCGGCAGCATGAGAACTGCAGTGGAACCTTGGTTATCAAATGGCTTAGTTGATGAACAAATCAGTTCCCGAACGCCGAAAACCTGGAAGTAAGTGTTCCAGGTTTCAAACATTTTTTTGGAAGCCAAATGTCGGCTTCTACTTCCGCTTGAGTGCAGGAAGCTCCTGCAGCCAATCGGAAGCAGCGTCTTGGTTTTTGAATGGTTTTGGAAGTTGAACAGTCTTCTGGAATGGATTATGTTCAAGAACCAAGGTACCACTGTATTGTGATATGGCCATTCCCATGCCACCTTGTGAACAAATAGGATTTCAATGTAATAAAGTCTGTCTTTGCATATAATTGCAATACTCCATCTAAATTTGGTTTTTAATATCAGATTTAGGTATCAAATCTAGAATGGCTTTTCCCATTACATAAAGTTTATGGCCTACCTATTTGTGCATGATTGACAGTGTGTTGTGCACAAGAAAGGAAACATGTAGAGGTCTTCCCACACCTTGCTTTTGCCTTGAGTTCATGCACATCATTTTGAAGAAAGCTTCTTCTTCTACATTTCAAGTCTTGCTTCATCCCTTACTGTCATCATCCACTAATGTTTCCCTCACTGAGAAACACTTTGGTTGCCTGGAGGTAATGGGGAGGGGAAGGGGATTAAGTGTGCCTGGAATCTGGACCTAGGGAATTGGAACCACAAAATTCTACCCAGCTGTCATTAAGAGGAGCCATACTATTTCCAAAAGGACTGCAGAAAATAAAAATGATAGTTCATGTCAGACGGTGATAAAATTTGCTCTTTGTTTTTAATTTAATATTTTGATCTTCCCCTCAGACATTTGTGTCTGCATGCAATTTGAGGCCCATCCAAAAATATTGTAAAATATATTTTTTTTTTTTTAAATCTTCCTCTTCTGACATGCTGTGCTGCATTGGAATACAAAATAAATCCCCAGAAACTAGGAGGCTAGTATATGATTTAAAAAGACTGAAAATAGAAGCATTTCAGAAACTCCATCTAGCTTATGATTTCCAGCAAGTCGAATGCATACAGAAATAAAATGCAGCCATCAGTTACGAAAACTGTTCAGAAATCAAAAGATGGTGTGGAACAGTAACATTGTTTTATAAATACGGTACATACTGGGGCTGTACATAGCCCCACACCTGCCCCATGGACTCAATCTGGGGACATCTGAAGGCAGCCCTGTTTAGGGAAGTTTTTAATGTTTTAAGTTTTATTCTGTTTATAATGTTCTGTTGAAAGCTGCCCAGAGTGGCTGGGGAAACCCAGCCAGATGGGTGGGGTAGAAATAATAATAATAATAATAATAATAATAATAATAATAATAATAATAATTCCAAATCAGCCTGAGCCACTCTGGGTTAGTTTGGGAACCACCTGCCCCACCCAGGATTTGGTCCTGAAGTAGTTTGGAGGTAGGGTTTACATTTAATTAGATTTAAAACACACACCCTCTAATTAGAAGAAGAAGAAGAAGAGTTTGGATTTGATATCCCGCCTTTCACTCCCCTTCAGGAGTCTCAAAGCGGCTAACATTCTCCTTTCCCTTCCTCCCCCACAACAAACACTCTGTGAGGTGAGTGGGGCTGAGAGACTTCACAGAAGTGTGACTGGCCCAAGGTCACCCAGCAGCTGCATGTGGAGGAGCGGAGAAGCGAACCCGGTTTCCCAGATTACGTGACTACCGCTCTTAACCACTACACCACAGTTTGGGGGGAGGGGCAGGAGAAGGAAGTATTGCTCTCTTCTCCACCCACACTAAGAGCAGCAAGGTGAATTCTGCAGATGTTCTTTTACAGGCAGCTTCTCTGAGGGATGTATGTATTACATACTGTTGTACCATTTTCTATACTTTTATTTAATACGTTCTAAGTTTGATTTTAGGTACTGTTTAAGGATATAGTATGATTTGAGGGGAAACGACTGAGCTCGTGTCAGGCAGGGCCATTTATTAGATTTATGCTTTGTCCATTTCCTTTGGAAAAGGAGATGGTGGAGTAATAATGGGATAAAGTCCTGCCATTGTTCTCTTGAAAGCTTCCTTCTTTTCTTCAATAGTCAAGTGTAGAGTATCTGGAAAGCTCCTGCCTTCTCATTTTCCTTCTGTCTTCGATTCTGCTCAGACTTTATACATAGGAGACTTCTGTCAGGAAACCCCAAATGTCCCACATATAATAAGAATCAGTGACTATTCTTTTTGGGGGGGGGGAGGGGAAACAGATTGTGTATAATGGTTTTTCTTACGTTCCGTAACCTTTCTATAAAAGCTATGAACATTAAATTGAATCAGTTCAATAAATTGTACTGAATGTGATGTAGCTACAGGCACACAAACCCAACTACCTCTCCAAAAGAGTGAACAAAGTTGGCCACTCCACCGTTATCCTATTCTGAAGGCCAGCTTAGTCTGAGAATTGTTCAGTTCCTGAGTTATTTAGGTGCTCCTTGGAGAGGAAAATGGGCCTGTACTAGAAACCTTATGCCAAAAAAACACAAGAGAGACTTCATTGCTGCTTGGAAAAGCAGAGGCTCAAATGCCACGACAAATTGCTTTCTTGTCTTCAAGCCCAATGCAGCACTGAAAAGAACAGGAGACACAATTTTCAGAACAATAGCATGGATTTCTCACTGCCCCCCAGTTCTTACATTAGAAAGACTTTCTTTTCCCACTCTGACTTTTTAGCATTTGTCATCTGGTGGAGTTTTCTGATGTTAGCGCTATTGTTACTAGTTGGTGTATCAAACTGAGGTATGAAGTCTCCAGAAAAATACCTTATTTCCAGTTTTCTGATCTTTCACAGGCTGGAAATCAATTAAATTGTTCTGAGGATGAGACCAGTATACATGATCTCCAGTTATACATAATCCAAAAGCCTCATCTGGGAACAGCCTGTTTCATTGGGTGTGTGCATGTGCACATATAAGTTCCCTTTGTAATTTGAAATTTCTCTCTCAGCCAGTCACTTTCCAAGTCCTTCTCCATTTACATTTTCTTGGTTACATGATATTAACAAGTGTAAATGGTTTAAGGAATGTCTGACATGCTGGTTGGCTACACTGAGACTGGGTGTGAATTCATCAGTGCTTTAAAAATGCCTAACTTTAGTTTCCTGCAAAATCAAACTTTGATCTTTTTTGTGCAGGTATGCCTTCCTAGACATGCAATATTATTGTAGACACTTCTGTTTAAAACTGATGTTTTAATTTCTGTTTTGATAATTTGATTGCATTTTTTTTGTTTTTAAAGTCTGTTTATTGTTTTGCTACACTCTGCCCTATATCCTATGGTAGGTCTGACTAGTGTTGTGAGCTGGAGCCAAAACCACTGGGGCTGCATGTCCCAGTGAAGTAAATGGCCCAATGCAGTCCTTGGACAGAGGTTCTCATGTCACATACCTCAGCCAAACCATACATGAACATCTGGTATATATTATATCTTTGTATTTCTTTCCTGCCTGGTCTAGGTCAATGATTCCTAGATCAGGAGCATAATGGCAAGGTACAATATCCCCAACTAATTATAGTCCCAACAGCCTGAGACTGAATGCACTGGGCCCATGCCTATTTGAGTGGCACCACCCATGTTGTTTAATTGATTAGTCATGTCCGACTATTCGTGACCCCATGGGCACCAGGCACTCCTGTCTTCCACTGCTTCCCGCAGTTTGGTCAGATTCATGTTGGCTGCTTCTATAACACTATCCAACCATCTCGTCCTCTGTCGTCCCCTTCTCCTTGTGCCCTCAATCTTTCCCAACATCAGAGTTTTTTCCAGTGAGTCTTCTCTTCTCATGAGGTGGCCAAAGTATTGGAGCCTCAGCTTCACGATCTGTCCTTCCAGTGAGCACTCAGGGCTGATTTCCTTAAGAATGGATAGGTTTGATCTTCTTGCAGTCCATGGGACTCTCAAGAGTCTCCTCCAGCACCACAATTCAAAAGCATCAATTCTCCTGCGAACAGCCTTCCTTGTGGTCCAGCTCTCACTTCCATACATCACTACTTGTCGTGGCAAAGGGGCTTGAATAACTCAGAGAAGCTATGAGCTATGCCTGGCAGGGCCACCAAGACAGACAGGTCATAGCCAAGAATTTAGACTAAATGTGATCTGCCTGGAGAAGGAACCAGTAAGCCACTCCCATATCCCTGCCAAGAAAACTCCATGGACAATAACAACAGGCACCACCCATAGACACTGAAATATAATAGCTACTATCTACCCAATCCTGTACAATAAATCTGACTGGTGCCATTCACGGCAGCTGAAGCCACTGGTCCAAGCACTGTGAATGGTTCAATGCAGCTCTTTTGCAGAAGGTCTCATTATATCTCATGCTAGCAAAGTACATGGATGTGCGGTGTACAATATATAGTATTTATAATTCACCAGTTGTGGAGGTGCTACTTGGGCAGACATGCAACACCCACAATGTATGATAAAAGTAGACAATCCAGTAGGCTTAATGTCTAACCATTTGGTGGGTTTTTTAAAGCCTCTTCCTTCTTCTTCACCGGTGGTTCATACAACAGCAGGGCAAATAGATCTACCAGCTCTCTCCTTCCTTCTCAGAGCACTCTGCAGGATCAAAAGAGAGTAGAGTGGTACAATATCAGCTCAGTTTAGTGAGCTGAATGAAGTTTTTAGATTGGTGAGGCCTGAAATAAGCATCAGAAGCATAACCTTCTGCCTTTCCAACAGAGTAAATTGCACCATAGGCTCCTGCCTTCCAGATCTACATTCCACTACAGCAGGTTCTAGCCTGACTCCCAATATATTTGCTACATTTGGCGAGCATTATTTTCACTCCTGTTAAACAAATTTAGGAGGAAGTTGTGTAAAATGCAACTTGAATTTTGGACATGACAAACCTACCAGTGAGTGCATGTGTTTTTGGATAAAGGTCTTCTAAGTGCATAAAGCCAACATTAAACCACATGCTTGGTCGATGATTACCCCAGGTTAAATCTGCTTTGGTAAAAAATTCCACAGTAACATGTAATTTTGCAAAATGCAACATAGTTTTCATTAAATGTCATAGTGATGGACATTTTTTATGATAGCAATTTCTTCAAGGACCACACATACACTGCCACCAGAGTTTGATTGGAGACAAAAGTGACCACATTATTTGTGCCTTGTGTTCTTTGGAAGCTGCACAGCAATATTTCTTTAGGGGAAAATGCTTGTTTGTCCTCCGCCAGTACAACCAGCAGAATATCATTGTCTATGCCTTTACTGCTTGGGGTCACCATGGTCAGATTCTACACATCTGAACTTTGGAAGACATAATGAATTCTTGTTTTGGATTTGTGTCATGTGCTTCCTATAATTATAAGCGTCTCTTCAAATAAAGTATAAACATTTAACTTAGCAAATTTCTACATGACTGAGAGAATAGATTTGGAAAATATTAAAAGATTATTAATACACTAGAGGGCACTAGAACCCTCAAGATCCAAGTTTTCCAAAACTTTGAGAAACTTTCAATTCTCTAATAACATTTCCCTTTTGTTTTTAACTGTTTAAATATGACAATCAAATAAACACACAGGGTGATAAATCCAGACCTAATTCAAATACGAATTATAAAAGCTGTGTGCATATGTGTAAAAAAACACATGGCTAAAATAAAAAAAATATACAATGTGGACCACAATAAAAGAACCAAGACAGCATCAATCATAGTGAAACCTCTGCAACTTTCCCATTTTTAAAAATGAACTCTCATTCAAAACTCAGTTCAGTGCGTGAAATTATCACACGGTCTCCATGTAAGCTTTATTCTGTTACAAGTCCATGGCATAATTGTCCAAAGCAATTAGGAGAAAGCCAACCCCTCCCTGCTTCTTATGATGCAAATGGTGTGAAGATCTTCATCAAATACACTTGTTCCTCGTTAGTCTTACAGACAAAGCCGTAAGTGGAATTATACTATGCAGGACTCAAAAGTGGCATATATTTGGTGTTTAGACTGCCCTTTAACACACTTCAAGACATATGAGTCCTTCTGGTCTGATTGTGTCTAGTCCAATTACCTATTTGCTGTCCTGAAGCCTGAGTGCTAGAGAGTGCAAGAGAGGAAGCAATAGAGGTTGGTCCATTAGATAGTCTGCCTTCAGCCACTCCCCACCTTCTTACTTACAACCAGTGTCAGTGTTGCATTTGTAGAACTCAGGAGGAAAAAGGATGGGGATACAAGAAGGAGTTGCCTCTGGCAGTCATTGGCTCTGGCTGTAACTACTGTTGGCTTCCTGCCTTCTACCCTACCAGTGCAAATGAACACTAGCCATGGCAGAGAAGAAATGCAAGACAGTTTCCCAAGTGCTGGATCAGTTTTGCATGTTGTCTTGAACCTGTGAGAGACTAGGCATTCAAAAGGACATGTGAATTTGAAGGCACCAACTGTCTCTGTAGCAAAATGCATCTGCTCCAAAAATGCACACATATGAAGGGGAAAAAGCACAGCTTCTTCTTCCTCATCTTTTAAGGCTGGTGATGATAAATCAGCACCTGTGCTTTTGAGTTTTCAAACATGTGCAAGTGTTTTTTGTGTGAAAGGGTGTACAGTGGTTGATTTGTACAACTCAGTTACCTTATACCTAGGTACACAGACTGTACACTCATTGAACATTAGATGTACATACCTGGATGAATGTACAGCTCAACAGCTTGTTACACTGAACAGCATTGAGTTATTCCCTGTTGAAGTGTACATGTGGAAATTCTGGCCTCTGTTATCAAATCATGTATGCCCAGTCACCAGGACAAGACAGTTTGTTCATATAAGACCAATGATTGATTATGCATTGATTTCCAAATAGTTTCTGGGCCCAATTCAAAGTGCTGTTTTCAACCTATAAAGCCTTAAATGCTTATTTTCCCCTTACCTCAAGGGCTGCTTCTCCACATATGAACTGACCCAGACCCTGCAATCATCATCAGAAGTCTTTCTTTGTGTGTCCCCTCCACAAGAAGTTCAGAGGGTGGCAATGAAAGAACAGGACTTTTCTGTAGTGGTTCTCCATTTGTGGACTGGTCTTTGCCTGGTGCTTTCATGACATATTTTTAGGCACCAGGAAAAAACATCCCTCTTCACCCTGGCTAATTAAACAATCTATGGCCTTTTAGTCTATTGGGGGGAGGTATTGTTTTTTGGTGTGTGTATTGTGTATTTTTGTATTTTTGAACTGTTAACTACTCTGTGAATCTCAGATGAAAGGCAGTATATAAATTATTATTATTATTATTATTATTATTATTATTATTATTATTATTATTATTATTTTCTCAGGCTATCATCAGGCCATCCAAACTTCTGTCCTACTTTTTTGAGCATCTTGTTAAGAGGTTGGCACTATAATTAATGAAGATGGGATCCTTTGAGATACCATAGATAATATCTTCTTTGCGCTCCATTCACTCCTTAAAGCAAGTTATCCTCCCCAACTGGGTTGGGTTTATATTTCCACACACATTCCCTAATACATTCTATTAAAATGCCATTCATAAATAACCTGTGACACTCATTGAGGAAACATATATAAGTAACAAAGACAGGATGGAAGTGACAGTGCATAGCATTAGCATCAATTCTCATAAGATCAATTTAATTTTGGAAGGACTGGAAGCTAATATTAATGACAGACAGAAATGTGTTGGAATGCAGAAGGTGCTGCCAAGAAATCCGTATTTGCAATAATCATGCTCAGCAACATGAATGATTTACGATGGGAAGTAAACAGTATTAAATTTGCAAACGATAATATATTGGAAATGGTACAGAAACCAGAGAGCGAGCAGATAAATAATACAAAGGTGCACTGAGGGATGCGGGGGCAAGGTAGAAGATTCATCTATGAACAAGGAAAGGAAATAAATATTTTGAGGCGGGGAGGAGAATTGATAATATGGATTCTCAGTGGGAGAAATAGAGAGAAAGAGAGATCCAGAAAACAGCAATTGAAGGACCATTAAAGTGACATTACTCATGGATAACTATTTTGAGAACTATTACTTCATATTCAAACCATGTGGTACTGAAAAAGCAGCTCATAGAGCAGCCAGGCAAACACTGTTTGTCACAGACACAAATCTGCCAAACACTTAACCTCATGTGCCACTCAAGAACATGGACGTGACCCTTACTAAATCAGGTCATTAGCCCATTTAGTTTGGAATGTGCTTTCTGGAAATGACTGGTCATGAAGACTAATGAGAAATCAAACATCAGGGATGTATCTGATAACACCTGAGGCACCTTGCTAAGGAATCCTACCTTAGCTGCAGTCCTCTGCCTAGGAAGAATTGGACCATATCTTTTTCATCTACACAATAACAGAATAGCTTTCTCACAACACCCTTGAAATTCTCACATAATTATCCTTGAATGCATTAAAAAATAATAATCATGGAAAACCCTGATAACAGCCCCAAACAGCAGGTGGACTCTGGATAAATCCAGCTGTGTAGTGTCTTCCACCCTTCACAATGTTCACTATCCTCTGCAATCGCTGCTGATCCTAATAAACCTTCTGTGGCCAAACCCCAAATGCCTTCTCTTTTTTCTTCTTCTGTTCCAGGGTTCACAAAGTTTCCTGTATGAAATGAATGGCACAACATCACTGGAGAAATCTCAGACTGGTCATTATTCAGCTTCTAAGGCAGTAGTCACCAATTTGGTGCCCACCAGATGTTGTGCAGTACCAATCCCGCCAGCCCCAGCCAGCATGGCCGATAACCAGGGCTGATGGGAGTTATAGTCCAAAACAGCTGGAGGGCACCACATTAGCTCTTTTTGTGCTAAGGAAACACCACAATAAAGAGCCCAGTATTTTGCATTTAGCTAGGCTTTCTTGGCTGAGAATAAACCATAACACAAGCATCGGAAATTATCTGTGCGCTGATTTTGTACTTTGGCTTTTGGGGGCCGGAAAGTAAGCAGCAAGTCTGTGTGTTCAGTGGCTCATGAAAAGCAGTTGTTTTGAACAGCAGTAGGAAGTAGGCCTCACCATGCAAAGGTAAATGTATCTACAAGAGTCCTATTACAGGGCTCAGAGGACCACGGCTGCCCCCGCCCTGGGAAGTTCTCCTCGCAGCTAATCAGCTGTTGTGTCCTTGGCAGGAGTTGTGTATTAACTGTTCCTGCCAGAACTGCTTGTATCGCAATGCCTGCTAACAAGTCGGCTCTCCTGGCTAGTTTGGGAACGCCATTAGCACCATTTAGCTATTCCATCTGCCTCGGCAATTGACGCATTTTGCTGCTGCTTTTGGATTTCTGCAACCCTTCGAGCTCAGTGTATAGCTGGAGTGAAGTGAGTGTTAAAAAAAAAAAAAAATCTGACCACATCAGAATGGAAATGTTAACACACAGCTTACATGCCTGGAAATGATTGTGCAAGGTGCAAGGCAAGGATGAATCATCCCACCTGAGTCCAATTAAAACTCCAGGTAGGAAAGTGGGTGTCAGAAACTGCACACAAAATAAATAAAAATAAATGGTAACCAAGTATTTCTGAACGTTTTTTAAGCAACTTCCTCTATTTTCAGCAGAGATATATGTTGGGTGAAGGCGTTTGAACCTGTTTTCTATATCCCTCAGTGAGGTAAACTATCTGGTTAGACTAGGTACTTCCCCCCCCCCTCACACCTTTCTGGCTAAGGGGGACTCATGTGGTTTGCCTCCCCCCCATCAATCCTGGTTGGAGAAACATCTGCACAATTCATGTCAAGCAATCACACACAAATATGTTAACCATCTGAAATAAATAGAATAAGAAGTAATTTCTAAGAAAATCCATAGTCAATTTGTGAGAGCAAACTTGTTGCCAAGGTAGTGTCAGCTGCAGCCAAGTTTCCACTACAGAGTACATTAATTTACCTTCTAATTAAATCAAAAGCCTACCCCTTCTAGTGTAACAGACATTCATCTTGGTTCCCCAGTGGAATCTAAATTTTCTACAGTTGTTGGTTAACTTGTAGTTTATTCCTCGGAGACACAGATGATTCTCAGTTGCAAGTGAAGGGAAGACTCCATGCTGGCTCAGTGGTCTGTTAAACATGGACTTGCTAAGAATGCTTTCAGCTGAAGCAAATTTAGAATCAGCATGTCCAGAATGTCCATGATAGTCCATCCTGATTACCAGGATTAGCATGGGTGGCATGGCAGGTCTATTGCTTAACCATCCACCAACATCCCAAACTTATGCGGTCTTTGAAGTAACACTTTCCAAGAAAAGAGTGAAATACTTTAAAAAGAACCCCACCCAAATTAGAGATTCACACAGTTAGAGAACAGGACTGCAGTGATCTGCTTGTGTTACTCATCATGTAAATAAAACAAGTAGAATCAACACTACTGTAATATTCACACAGACTTCCTGCATTGCTTCACATTTACCTCCCTTAGCCTTTCTTTGTCTTACTATCTCATCTCCTCCATGAAGAAAAATAATACTCCATTTTTTTACATCAGAAGGTGAACCATTTTAAAGGGCTTATTGTACAAATGAGTCTTGAATGTCCTTGGTTAAAGGGCACTATTCATGGAAAGTCAATGGCTGTTCCCTACAGGAGAATTTAGTTACAGATAGTGGGATAATAGTCTTAGCTAAAACCACTTTATCACCCAGGAATTCCTATCTTGCTTCTTTTGCTGTCTGAAAAAAGGATTGAGTTAGTGGAGGATGGATCTGGGCATAAACGTGAACTTTATTACTTATCTTAGACCCTAAGCAGAAAAAGAAGACTGCCAGTTTGCCCTGCAATTTAAATCGCTATCTAGTATAGATTTATAATGTGAGCTTACTTTACATCATAATAGCATCATTTAATTGCTGTTCACTCATTATATAATTTATTAGTTGCACATGAACTGCAAAATTGGAGGGATGGCTCAGGAGCTTTTGGCATTGTAGTTTTGTTGAAGTCTGTGGCTAGAAGGCAGGTTTCCAAGAGTCTCATATTGGTCTGTTTAAGGCTGGGGGCAGATCCAGGCAACTGCTGGTTTTTATGTATTCAAGACTTAGGGGCCAACCATTGTTTCTCCCTTTACTCTCTTTCAGAGAAAGATGCTACAAAGACTTTCTCCCTCCCTATTTTCTTTCTTGTCCCTCAGGCAACTGGCTCTTTCAATCAATCTCTCCCACTTTCAGCTTCACATTTTACCTGAGACAGCTCCTCTTCCATGGTTTATTACCCTAGGCTGAATTTTTAGATGGATGGGAAAAACTATGAGGAAATCGAGGCACATAACTGTACTCAGAAGCTGACAACTGGAGATTCTCTTCCTTGATCATTTTGCACTCATGTTAGATAGCTTTCTAATGTTTGTATTTACAAACAGTATTGGAGATGCAATAGATGTGGTATGATCCTATGCATGTTTACTCAGAACTAGCCTTAATATATGTCGTGGGGAAGGGCTGTAGTTTAGTGGCTTCTCATGTAGAGAGTCCCAGGTTCATTCCACAGCATCTCTGGATTGATGTGGGAATATTCCCAGTCTGAAACTCAAGGAAATCATTGCCACTCTGTGTAGACAATGCTGTACTAGACCAGGCATAGGCTAACAGGACCAATGGTCAGGGATGATGGGAATTGTAGTCCCAAACATCTGGAGGGCCGGAGTTTGCCTGTGCCTGTACTAGACAGACCAATGAGATGATTAATTCTATGGCAGTTCACGAAGTGCCATGTTCGTGTCTCCTACAGAACTTACAGCTAACTTTTAACTATTCAGATGATTGCAACTGGCTTAAGTCTTGAGAGCATATGCTAGGGCCAAGTCTAAGCTTTTGAAATTGACTGGAAGCAAAAGCTCCCCTCTCCCCAAGTTGCTTAAATCAGTAAATAAAACTAAGATTGAATGGGATTCATGTTGTGGTCAAAGTGTATCCTTCACAAAGCTTTGTGACCAAAAATTTCCATGAACTAAATTAAGGAAGCTTAAACATGTCTTTTGGATTTTGTGGCTGAGTAAATATATTAATTCACAATGGTAAACAGAGCAAAGTGTAGCTATTCTTTTAAATATAGTTTACAGTCTACAAGTGAAGCAGAAATAATACTGTTAAGACTTGCCTCAAGGAAAGTGGTATTAAACACTGTAATAAAAACAACACATCCTACCAAATAAGCAATTATATTATCCTTATCTATAGAAATAATAATTCCCTGTTTACCTATACAAATAGAGCACAATATGCAATTTTTCTGATAATTGCATCTGATACTTGGATCTCATTTTGTGGTTTAATCAAACTATTTTGTGTTTTATAAGCTGCAACTTTCTGTGGGAATAAATCTGCTGTCCAAATCCTGGATGATAATAATTATAAGTCAATTTTTACTGTATTGTGTGTAACAATGATTAAATTTTTCTTTGCCTTTGCTGACACCTTCATCTCTTTGCTAGTTTTAACTGTTGCATCATTCTACTCACTTTGTGAACGAAGATACACAATTCTTTCCCCAGAAAAGAATAGCTCAGTATTCAACATTCTCCCATTGTCAATTAACAAATTTCTTTTTTTGCATCTTAATTTGTTGCTGTTGTTGTTAATTAAAAATACATAATAAGAACAAAAACAAACCACTAAACCCCCCCTCCCGTAACACATTTTAAAAGGCATTGGATATCCATCAGCCAAAGGCCTGGTTGAAGAAGAACCTTTTCACCTGGCTCTTAAAGGTGTATAATGAAGTCAATAGTGGAACCTGCCTGGGGAGAGTACTCCAGAAATGGGGAACCACTGCAGAAAAGGCCCATTCTCATGTTGCCACCCTCTGAACCTCTCGTGAAGGAGGCACACAAAGAAGGGCTTCTGAGGATGATCTCAGGGTCCACATAGGTTCATATGGAGAGAATCGGTCCTTGAGGCAGTGTTAGGGACTGGGCAGAGGAGGAATGGTGGAGACCGCCTCCCCATGGAGGAAGAGGAAGACAGTATAGATTTACAACAGTTGTTTGTGGGGGGTCACAGCTCAGAGGAAGATGAGGGGGAAAAGTTGGGAAATAATGGGAGAGGAGGAGGAGGAGGGGGCAGAAGCAGAACAGCAGCTGAATGATACGGTGTCGCTAGAAAGCAATCCAGACCCTCCATCTCCCAGAACTCAGCGAGCCTTGAAAGTAAGAGAACAAAAAGCTCAAAGACAGAGGGCATGTAGCAGCACCTATAGAAGTGATGAATGAGGAAGTGGGAGAGGTGGGTGCGTGTGGAGATTCACTCGGGAGAGCGGCATGATCCAAGAGGCTGGGTTCTCTCTACTGATTCAGGATCTCTACTGATTCCAGTGCATATGTGAGAATACAGCAGTGCCATGTATACACAGGGTGGTAACCATGTAGGTCTGCAACTATTCTGTCCCTTATAGGTTTGGAGCTCCCAGGAAAGTGAGCTGTGATTGTGATATTTCATATCTGGGTGGTGTAGCTTCAGACATGGTAGAGTTTTGACCATAAAAGGTAGATTGTGGTAAGCAAAGGAAAGTTTCAACAAAGTAAATCATTGGTCAGCAGGTCTGGACTTGGTTCATAGAGTAGAATCAGGCTAAAACTAAAAAGAGCCAATCAGAACCTTGGACAGAGCACTCACCTATAATATGGGGAGTTGCTTCAGAGGGGTGCAATGACTTCCTCATATCTTATAAGGCACGGATGTGGAACCTGTGTCCTTCAACATGTTGTACTCCATCACCAACCTGGTAGGCCTCACTTCCTGATGGGAAGGTACGTAGTATCTTAAAGAGCCATTGCTTTATTTAATAGTCTTTGGCACTCCTCTGAATCTGATACCCTCCCAGCAGCCACAGGATCGAACTGTTAGACTACAAAGCTATACACATTTACTTGAGAATAGGCTCTGCTGTACTCTGTGGGATAAAAGCTGTAAAAGAGCACATGTGTGGGTTTTCTGCCATTAATGCCAATGTAGAAATGTCTCTCCTGGGAGGTTGCCCAAAAATAAATACAATCCTTGTGCTAAGATAGATTCTGTAGCCGGATAGAGAGGCTATGTCCCCATCTTCAAAGGAGAACTAAAGCTGTGATTCAGTATTGCAGGTTGTTGGGCTAGATGACACTTTGAATTCCTTCCAACTCGATAATATTATGATTCTATCTGAGCCCTTATGTAGTTCCTAAGTGCCTAAGCAGTCTTCACAGTTCGTCTCCTTCTATCTGCTTCCTCCACACCTTCCTCAAGCTGTCAAACTCTGTTAAATATTTTCATTCCATTAATATTTAGATTTTGCTTGTATATGCTTGTTTGACAAAATCCAAACATCTTGTGGAATAAATAACTGCAATAGCATTTATCTATCAAAGCAAAGCACATAAGTAATGCACTTGAAGATTAGGTATATTTCACAGTTAAATCAAACAGTGACACAAATCTCACTTTGCCTTTTTTTAAAAAAAAAAATATTTCCATTAAAGGAGATGTGGGATGTTGAGTTTACACAGAGAGGCTGCAAGCAGGATTTTGAGTCTCGTCCACAAGTGTTCTTGCCCATATACAAACACTATTAAATACAAAGGAAGGGTGAGTCACTGCACAAGGCAAAAAAAACCCAATTAAATAATCACATGACCAATTAAGATAAAAGGGCTCAATGCATCAAAAATGAGTCATTACTAACATGGTCTTCATAAACTTTTTAATCAAAAGTATTTCTCAATAATTCAGTGATGATTAGCATCGAGTATGAGTGCAAAGGATTGAAGAATATCCTGTCAAAATACTGGGATTCTTTTTTAAAAAAAAAACCTGTCCACCCAGTGCATTAGACCCAGCTCCATAGTCCCTGCATGTCACGTGTGACTTAGGGTGTAAAATACATCTTTCTGGATGTGTGGGGAATTGTGGAGGTAGGGCAGTGTGCTGAGTGGAGAGAAATGGCAGGCACTTATAACAGTAATAATGGGAAGGGGTGCACATTGTCCAGTCCAACCCACAGTTGTATGCAGTACATTCAACAGAACAGCAGCATACACATAGTCCTGCACATGACAATTCCTGCATTTTGTAGATTGAGCAGATTTAAAATCCCTAATCTTTTCTAAGCACTAGCAACAACATTAACATACCTTCTAGTTCATCCTATTCCTTTTGTTTAGAGTAAAAATAAAACACATATATACATGCATGCACAACCTACAAAATCTGCACAAGGATAACTTGTACAAAAAATTGGAAAGAAAAGATTGCTCCAACAAAGGAACAATGGTTGCAGGTTAATAGAGTTTGTTGAGTTAGCGAACTTGATGGCCAAAATAAGAAATTACAAGGAAAAGAAAACAAGAGGCTTGTGGGAACTTTCTGAAGAATGCTGTAAAAAGAGTGGCATCATGGTAGGATAAGCTCATGAGCAGCAGTAGACAAGACAAAGGAAAAGAAAAGGGAGAAAATAAAGGGAGAAAAGAGATAATATAAGGAGTTGTAGCAAACCAAGGATTTGAAGTAGGATGTCAACGGAAGATAAGTCAGGAAGTCTATGTAAGATTCAGGTAAGAGTTGTATAGATGTAATGTGTAAATTGGAAAATAAATAAAAAAATAAAAATCTGCACATCTTTTTAAGCTTTTAAAAAATACAATGCATGAGGTGGCCCATGGCCTGAATGCTTAGAAATTGACCTGAGGGTTCTTTACTTAGTGCTTTTCAGAAAGCAATTTCAGTCCCTCATGAGCGGCCAGTTAGCACATGGGTCTTCTGCTATGCATTGAAAACAATATAGTCACAGCAATATCTCCTGGGAATGACTGGTCTTGATGATATTCCTTTGGGGAAGTTGTCTCCTTTGATGATGAACCTACAAATAAAAGCATTAAGGTCATTGCAAGTGACTGTTAACTGACAGCTGTGAGTCTTTGCTTCACCTTCCCCCTCAGAGGCAGTCTCCTGTTATTTTATAAGTGAGCACGCAGGGAAAGTTGAGCCAGTGTAGAGCAGTTGGGAGAGGCAAATTTCTTTCCACCAGACAATTTTGTCCTTCCCCTGAGGGCTTTTCTGAATCTGGCCTGATAACCAGCCAGAGCTGTTCTCTCTGAGCTGAAGCTCTCATTTTGATCTCAACACTCTGGTAGTTTGGACAGTGGAGAGAGAGAGAAGTTCCTCGGACTTGTCAGATTGTCTGGAGCTGTGAGGCAGGGAGTGGTGAAGTGACAATGACAAAGACGCCCTTCAGGCAGGCTTAAAGATCTGCTAACTACTGTTCAGTTCTTTGCATGGAGGAATAGTGCATGAGTTGACACTAGTGGCCACCTTAAGAGAGAAATCTGCCTCAAAGGAGGGAATGGTGGTTCTGGGAATTGGCTTAAATAGGCATAGTGAAAGGATAACTGTGCAAAAGTCTGCAGTAAAGAACATTCCCCCTCTCTCTTTTTCCAAGACCTGTCGTTTTTATTTTCTTCATCATGGCAGAGCAATCCCAGTACACCG
The DNA here is from genome assembly GCF_965112155.1 of Podarcis liolepis. Lineage (NCBI taxonomy): Eukaryota > Metazoa > Chordata > Lepidosauria > Squamata > Lacertidae > Podarcis > Podarcis liolepis. The sequence goes on from NC_139562.1 coordinate 39,399,902, forward strand.
TCTCCATGGTCAGAAGCAGCAATGTTTCTCAGTACCAGTTGCTGGAAACCACAGGAGGCGAGAGTGCTTTTGTGCTCAGAAGTCTTGCTTGCTTGCTGGCTTCCCACAGGCATCTCTTTGGCCACTGTGAGAACTGGATAGTGGACTTGAGATGCCATTGGCCTTGTGTTCTAACACTGACCAACAAACTGCACCCCCAGAGTTTTGCTCTTTTGGGATATCTAGCAGCAGGAAGACCCTTTCCCTATTGTTGGCTGTGTTCTCTTGGAGGCAGTTTGCCAGGAGCTGCATGCCGCAGTGCGGTCAGGTTGGGCCCAAGCAAAAAAAGCACCCAGGTCCCAACTTCTCTCTTTCACATACCTCTCTTTCTGCCACCTCCCTGCATTTTCTGCCACCCCCTTTAACCCCACATTATTTTTTTTGAATTAATTTGAACTATTACTGCTGTTGGATCACATCGTGTGTGTGTGTGATATCCCAATTGTGGTCTCAGGTTTTAGGCAGCAGGCGGCACTGGATTGAGCCAGAATAGAGCAAAACAGAGGTATCCGAGGGTGTCCTCCAGATGCTATTAGATGATATTTTCCAATATCCCCGACTACTGGCTATGCTGACTGGGATTGATGGGAGTTGGCATTTAGCAACTTCTGGTGGGCACCATGTTGGCTCCCCCTGCTGATACCCCCCTCCCCACTTCAGCACAGGTTTTGCCATTTGGGTTGGACTTAGGAAATGGGTTAAAGAAGCAAAGGATGCCCTGGAACCCTTGTTATTGAGTCCAAGGTTACATAAATATGCTGGATTCCCTTCTCTTCCACAGGATTCCAGACTTATCATTAGCAATACATTACTGCTACTGCCAAGGTTCAGGGCCAAACCACACATGATGCAATCTCCAAGAGATCAATGATAATTTCCTGGCTTTTCACCATCACCTTTCCCCCCTTTTTATTATTACTCTAAATGGCTCATAGAGGATCCAATTTCAATCTGACCCATGATGGCACTCTGAAGAGGAGTGCTTAACCCCCTTTCTGACACCATTGAGCTCCCTGATCTCCCTGATCTAAGTCTTCCTTTAAGTTCCTGTTGGCCACCCCAGCAACAGAGTGAAAATCAGGCATGATGCAGGCAGGCACAATTATAAATTTGACAATCTTCAGGGGGGAAATCCAGTTATAGCACTACAGCTAATTACTGTTCCATTTCAAGGTGTTAAATTGAGGGTCAAAGACCATGTTAAGTAAGACCACCCAATGAGGGAATCCATGTCTGAGCTTTGATTTGAATCCACGTGTTTCAGGTAAAGCCAACCCCTCTATCTGCTGAAACATCTGCACTGAAGTTAAATATTTTAAAGCAAAAGCCAAGAGGTTTGGCTCCAACAGTTCTTTTATTGCCTACCATTCAATGAATCAAATTCCCAAGTTTTATTAAACTTTGTTGGAAAGATAAATAGTAGAAGTAAAAAAAAGTCAGAAATTAGCCCAAAAAGATGACTTCATGCTATCAAAGGTTTGAAATGAGCTACTATACGGCTGCTTGATATGATATATGTACGGTATATATTTATTCCTAATAAACATGGCAATTTAATATATACTCACACCTAAGCTAAATAATTTATTCAGCCCCTTGTGGCTGATGACCTTTTTGTGTGATTTTATTTCTTTTAATACAAGGGTGTGGATCCAGAAATAGCCAAATTCCCAGAGAAACAAGGTTCTGCTTAAAGATCTCCCCTACATGGCAATCCTACACATGTCTAATCAGAAGTAGGTTCCATTATTTTCTGTGAATATTACTCCCAGGTATGTGTGTAGAAGATTGCGGCCGTCACCTGGTTTGTGGTGGGCAAGTTTGTCTGACATGGGTATTTATTTACTTAGTCATTTATCCATCTATTTTAGAATATCCTTCAGGTGCCATCGAAAAAGCCTGATTCACAGGGAAAACATGATTGGAGGAGTAATGATGGTTGTGCAAACCTAAAGTTCTAGAATGCACTTGAATCCCTCCCCACAAATCCTAACAGTCTGGAGGTGTCCTTAATGTTTTCACTGTTTTGACCAGGCAGCCGCCCATTTATACACATGCGCATCATGCTGAAAACATCACAAAGATGTCACAAAAAGGGGTGGAACGGGGCAGGGGCTGGAGACACCATGGGGTGTTTTGCACTCTTGCAGTCCTCTTGGTATGAAAAGTTGGACCACTCTGATTTTTAAATGCTCCTAAGAGCTTCATCTAATATATCTCTATGTTTTCATGTAGGCAAACCATCCATTTGGTAGACTAGCTAGCTCATTCATCATTGTTCAGGATTGATTGATTTATACATTTACATTCTATCTTTCCATGGAAGCTCAGACACCTGAGTCCCCTTCCTATGTTCTTTGTGCCTTCTGTGCAGATGTATCAGGGGCAGAAATAATGCATGAAGTTGGCTGATACAGGTCATAACAATTATACATGCACACAGGTATAAACAAATATGCAACAGCATCAAGTTTTGTGTGGGTGCACAGAGAAATTTATTGAAATCATTTAAATACTTGTTTGGTCATGAATGGATTCCTGTAGCCTAACTTCTTCTTTTTCGGAAAGAAAATAGCTGTCAATAAAATGTTAAAATGTGATGTCTTGGACAGAAAGAAAATGAAAACGGGGTAGGAGAATACACTGGGGGCTAAAAAAAGGTTAGTGGCAAATGGGCATTCACCTAGCATTGCATAACGCTTTGAAAATGAGTTTTGCCTTTTACAAGAGCTGGTCTCCTAATACACATTGTTCAGCAGAGACTACAATGCATGGCTCCTAATGAGCTTTTAATGTTATCTCTGTCAGCTGAAGCCTTTCCTGTTTTATTCTGAAGGTACGGCAAAGCAATTTGCTTTGTGGAATAAAAAGGAATCAGGACGACCCAGACACAGAAATCCAATTTCTTCTGCAGACAGCCCCAGTGCTATATGCCTTCCATTTTAATGACTGACAGATTCCATTTCTCCTACCCTGGCATCATAGAGGAAACTAACTTCCTTGTTTCAGAGCGACTGTTAAAACATTTCCAAAGATCTGTACTGACTCTCCCCCCCCCCCCATTGCACCATGCTGATAATGGAGAAGCGTTCTTAATCATTTACACCTGTTAATTTAGATCAAATGTGGTTACCAACACAATTGATTTGATGGTGATGGAAGTTAGCATTAGTATAAATTCTGTCTGCTGATCCAACATCCTCTGCTGGAACACTACAATTGATCAGTCAAGCGTATGTTTATTGTACACCACAGGAAAGTAAAAATGCCCTTTATTTTAAAACAAATGCTATAGTTCTGCCTTCCAATTTTCCACACACTTCTGGCTCAACAACTAAAATATTATGGTTTCCTCCCTTCCTCCTTCCTCCTTCCATTCCTCCCTCCCTCCCTTAAAATGTATATATTTTCTAGCTCCCTGAGTCTTGCTCCACTTCAGGCACTGCTAATTTCTTTATCATTTATTAGTGAGATGAGGTGAGATTGGGAGATGAGGTGATGAAAAAGAGAAGTTGCAGGATGCAGGGCAAGGTGCGATGAATAATAGTTATTAAGCCCATCTCTCAGATCACATGCAGGGGGAGGGTCTCCTGGCCAGTGGAACAGGAAGTTACACTAAAAAAATTCCTTCCAGTAGCACCTTAAAGACCAACTAAGTTAGTTCTTGGTATGAGCTTTTGTGTGCATGCACACTTCTTCAGATACCAAGCATCTGAAGAAGTGTGCATGCACACGAAAGCTCATACCAAGAACTAACTTAGTTGGTCTTTAAGGTGCTACTGGAAGGAATTTTTTTATTTTGACTATGGCAGACCAACACGGCTACCTATCTGTAACAGGAAGTTACACTGACTGGATTTCCCCTTGCCTGTACCCACTCCAGCGAAATAAGGAATGTTGCATTTGACTGTACCAATAGATTCCATCCCACAAAATCAAGGCTGCGTACACCATACATTTAAAGCGTACATATATTTTCGGTACATAAACGTTCCTTCCTTCATGCTCACATATGTTCTTCCATGGTATTCATTCAGGGTGGGGGGAAGAAATTGCTAAGTTGCAATCAATTTGAGACATAAATATCTATTTGCATGTGAATGCCATCCCCACCTCCAAGTGGAGCGTATTTGCAATGCCCTCCTCCCCTAGAAAAAGAGGATGATTGGTTTCCTCCAGGGGAAGAGATATAGTTTGGCATGTGGGGCACTTTACCCAATAAGGAAGAGGTGGAGACCAGACTATTTATGCCGGCTCCACCCCCCACTTTCCCCACTTTTGACACCCACTCTCCCACCAGGGTGGGCGCTGCTAGTTGTCTTTTGTCAGGTTCTGAGCATCAATTTTAGGAGGAGCGCCTAACAGTCCTTGAGTCTCCTCTTTTTTGCCTATGTCACTCTGTTGAGTGTTGTCTGCATGGCTGGAATGGTGTTCTGGAATTTGGTTTAACTGGCATTTAATCCGGGTAGGGTTTAAGGAGTGCTTGTGTTCATATCTCAGCGGGTTTGTGAGGTTTGGTCTGGCAGGCACATTGGGGTGAACATTGGCCAGTGGAGCAGTGGTGCACATGTCAGGTTCATGCACCCAGGGTGCACTCAGCAGCAGGGAGGAATCTTAAGAAAACTTGCTGTATGATCACAGTATGCAGCTGCAGGCTTGCTCAAATGTGTCCTCCCATTTATCGTATTTTTCGCCCTATAGGACGCACTTTCACCCCTCCAAAAATGAAGGGGAAATGTGTGTGCGTCCTGTGGGGCGAATGCAGGCTTTCCCGGGCTTCTTTCAGCTCTGCGCCACCCTCCCGATCCCGGCGCAAAGCCGCGCGGGGCTCCGGAGGGTGGTGCGGAGCTGCCTGGGCTCCAGGGCTTCCTGCAGCTCCGCGCCACCCCCCGGATCCCGGCGCGAAGCCACGCGGGGCTCCGGAAGGTGGCGCAGAGCTGCCTGCGCTCCAGGGCTTCCTGCAGCTCTGCGCCACCCTCTGGATCCTGGCGCGAAGCCGCGCGGAGCTCCGGAGGGTAGCGCAGAGCTGCCTGCATTCCGAAGCCTGGTGCGCGCTGAAGAGTGCCCCCGGGCTTCGCGCAACTCTCCGCAAGCCTGGGGAGACTGGCGCGGCTCCCTAGGCTTGCAGATAGCAGGCTGTTCTGGGGGCTGCGGTCGGGGGAAGCTCGGGCTTCCCCCGCCCCTGCCCCCTGCCTGGGGAGGAATTTTTTTTTCTTTATCCCCCCCCCAAAAAATAGGTGCGTCCTATGGGGCGGTGCATCCTATGGGGCGAAAAATACGGTATTACATATCCTCTGCACAGACATATTTGATTGGATTAATTTCTTCCATCTGGTTCATTTCCAGATTCTTTGTTTTGTTATATTTTAATAAATATAACACGTTTACCCATAATGCCGTTTGCCTCAAGTCTTTTTTCCTATGTGATGGCAATATGCTTTTGTATTCAGACCTGCCGTTGAATGTGTTGCTGTAAAGTGATATAACCCTTGATTTCCGTGGTCACATATAAGTGGCCTTTTTAATTAAATTTGCCTGAGAAATTTAACATAACTTATTTAAGATGCATGCAGCAATAGCAAAACAGCAACCTTGACTTTTACTATGAAGCTAAGATGCACTTAATTAGGCAACATGACAATGTGTAGAAAATGTAGTTCTGACAATAAGCCAATGCAGCCCTGTTCTATGTTCTTGCTCATTATTATTATTTTTTTGGTCTTTCCCTTGGTCTCCAGAACTGACAATTTCCTAGGTTCCCACTTTAGCTGTAACAAATATTCTCTGTGGGTCGCAGGCAGCCTCCATTTGATATCTCAGCATGGTTTCTCTCTGGTTTTGTTCCTTCTGTTGGCTTCACAGTTTGGGATATTGGAGTCTCTGCTTTTTCCTTTCTTTTAGCTGATTGCTACTGATTTGCCCAGATAAGCTCTTGTGAGGTGTGTGTGTGTGCATTCATTCTCAGCCTTGACAATATCTTAACCTTTTGTGCCAGTTCTTACTTTATTTTTCACTTTACGATTAAAATAGTCACTCCTAGGTGTGTCATAAAATTACCCACTCATACAACATTTCATTGGTAGAGTATAAAGGGACCTAATTTGGAAGCCATTGAAAGTGCTATGTATATGCAGGGCAAGCATTTAGTCATGTAGTCTGAGCTCATCTCTTGCTGTGACACAGTAGGCAATTCCTCAATGTGGAATATGGGCTCCTTGCATTTTCTTTGTGTCACAAAATTCTTTTAGTAATTCTGTGTAGTGTAGGACTCATGCAGGTTTTAATCTTCCTTTCTTATTCAAAGAATACTGCATGATTATTGCTCTTCAAGTGTGTGTGTGTGTGTGTGTGTGTGTGTGTGTGTATAATGTGACATAGACAACATTTTGTAAACATGTAAAAAGCCTGGCAGCCAAATATTCTGATGGCTATTTTGAATCAGTATGCAAATTAAGCATTTTCCATTTCTGTACACACACACATGCACACACACACACACACACACCACTTTCTTGCTGCCAGGATACAGCCTGTCCAGCAGGCCACAACCACATTGAAGAACATGCCCCCCCACAGCCCCTGCCTTCCTCCATTTCCTTTAGGCAGAGGCACAGAAACTGCTGAAATATAGGGTCATAAAGTAAATTGGGGATTGCACACAAGTAATATGACAGTTTTCCCATTAGTGATGTATGGAAGTGAGAGCTGGACCATAAAGAAGGCTGATCGCCGAAGAATTGATGCTTTTGAATTATGGTGCTGGAGGAGACTCTTGAGAGTCCCATGGACTGCAAGAAGATCAAACCTATCAGCCCTGAGTGCTCACTGGAAGGACAGATCGTGAAGCTGAGGCTCCAATACTTTGGCCACTTCATGAGAAGAGAAGACTCCCTGGAAAAGACCCTGATGTTGGGAAAGATGGAGGGCACAAGGAGAAGGGGACTGCAGAGGACGAGATGGTTGGACAGTGCTCTCGAAGCTACAAACATGAGTCTGACCAAACTGCGGGAGGCAGTGGAAGACAGAAGTGCCTGGCGTGCTCTGGTCCATGGGGTCACGAAGAGTCGGACACGACTAAACAACAACAACAATATGACATTCTGGTCAACAGGTGAAGTTTTCCCCAGAAGTGTATTTCCATACTAGAAAAGGCTTACCCTGTTTAATTTATGCTAGTTACACAACAGTTAAAGGCAGAAGTCATCATTTGCTTTATCTTGTACCTTTACTTCTTGCTGCAAACTGATCCTGTTGAAACAGAGTGATTCTTTCAGCAGGTAGGAATCAATAAGGTATGCCTCACATTCCTTCCTTCTGATTGCTTAAGCAACAGTGATTAAGTGACTAAGGCTTTATCTACACACATATTAAAAAAGACCCCTGCGAAAATGCTTTTTAAAAAAAACGTTTTAAAATATATATGAAATTTGCCATTAGCTCACCAGTGCCATATTTTGTCACATTTGTGTAATGCACTTAAAACACACTTAAAATGTTATATTTGCAGCTGTATAGCTGAGTCCTAAGTGCCTTCAGCAACAGTCGTAGTTTCGTATTTGCCTAATAAGTCTTACAATATTGCCTTTGCATTTTGCTTGTTAACTTGCTTTTAAAAAAAGAAACCTACAAGTCCAGCCCTCCTTCTGTGGAGAGGAAGGAATGAACATGAAGATGACCTAGAAATTGTTAGAAGGTCTTCCCCAAAATTAATTTAATCACTTAATTCACATTTAGTTCACTGAGCAGTTAAGGGAACACTTTCAGATGTTCAGAGGCTTGTGAACACGTTCAGTGAACTTTATTCAACTAAAATAGTTCATTTCCCACATTGAATGATATTGGAGAATGGAGAATAGTGGGCAGAAATATGTATTGGTATCAGGGATGAAATTGCTGTGAGAATATATATTGTGGAACTGGGTTGAAGGCAGATTGCATGGTACACAAATGAAAGCAAGAGTTGTATCTTACCTTTTTTTTTGCCTTTGGCACATAAATGAATTTATAAGCTTCCTTTGTTGAAGGGTTTGTTTGTTTTTTAATCCTAGAATTTCCATGTGTTTTTAGATTAAAAAAGGGAAATGCACAAATTATACCTGCTGTAATTCAACCTTCTTGTAATTTGAAAACCTCAAGCTGCTTTCCTTTCATCTAACATGTCATCATTCCCATATTTAATTTCCTTTTTATATCCTAGAACCAACTCTTCAATTTTCAAAAGATATAAAAAATGCCGCAGAAAAATATATATTACTCCACAGATCGCTTCTTGCCAAATATTTCTTTATCAGCTTACAAACTCGGGCTGTGTACACACCATACTTTTAAAGCACATTTCCCCCCCCCCTCAAAGAATCATGGGAACTGTATTCACACACACACACACACACACACACACACACACCCCAAGCTACAATTCCTAGCATCCTTAACAAACTATGGGTTCCATGATTCTTTGGTTGAAAGAATGTACTTACACAATGTATGGTCACCTTGGAGAGGTGGTTGCATCTAATTCAGGTTGAGGTTCATAGTCAAGGTAATACAGTGGTACCTTGGTTCATGAACGGCTTGGCTCCTGAACAAATCGGCTTCCAAACATCACAAACCTGGAAGTAAGTGTTCTGGTTTGTGAACGTTTTTCGGAGGCACATTCAATTAGCACTTTTGCAAAATAAAATTAGTGGCCTCTGGGGTTTGGAAGGCTAACATTAATCACGATCACAGCAGGCACAGAGGGGCAGTATAAACCTTTTCCCCATGTTATGGTCTTGGTGTTTGTTTTTTAAAGCCTTCCTTTGAGGCAGCAAAATCAAAGCCGGAAGAGGCAAAAAGTTTAAAGGTTAGGGGTCTTCAAAACTCTCAGTTTCATACCTGCAAAACAACTTCATCCCATGTCTTCCTCCAGTGCCATAGTATACAACACATCTTCCTCCCAAATTCCACCTTTGAAGCTATGGAAATATTGAAGTCTTGCTGTCATGCATTAAATGACCCAAGTGATGAGACACTGCATAAAACCAAAACACAACTGAGTGGAGGGATGTAAAATGGCCCACGGCACGTGGTGTAAGATGACTTCACTGCAGACAATCTATGCTTCTTAGCATTTGGTATAAAAAGGTAAAGGTAAAGGACCCCTGAACAGTTAAGTCCAGGCAAAGACGACTCTGGGGTTGCGGCGCTCATCTCGCTTTCAGGCTGAGGGTTTGTCCACAGGCAGCTTTCCGGGTCATGTGGCCAGCATGACTAAACTGCTTCTGGCACAATGGAACATGGTGATGGAAACCAGAGCACACGGAAACACCATTTGCCTTCCCACCGCAGTGGAATCTATTTATCTACTTGCACTGGCGTGCTTTCGAACTTCTAGGTAGGCAGGAGCTGGGACAGAGCAACAGGCGCTCACCCCATTGTGTGGATTCGAACCGCCAACCTTCTGATTGGTAAGCCCAAGAGGCTCAGTGGTTTAGACCACAGTGTCACCCGCATCCCTTAGCATTTGGTCTATTGTTATAATATCCTGAGAAGACAAATATGTGATTTCTATTGATTATAAACTTCTTTGAACTCCTATATGCCTTCCAAATCTATATATATGAAGAACTAATTATGCACAAAACAATTAACTCCATATATATATATGGTGTTGGTATTCACCATAGAGTTGTTACAGTAAATGCTAGACTTTTAACATTTGGGAGAAAAGAGTGCCAGAGCTGCATACTCTTGAGTAAGCCCAGAAAAAAAGCACTGTCTGTATGGAACAGCTTTACGACACCAGATGTGTGCATATTTAACCTCCCCAGGTGAAAACCTGTTCATTTCCTTTTACCACACCGAAGAAGGAAGTGAATGTCTACAAGCTGTATGAGAACTCTGCACTGTTTTCTTCTTCTTCTTCAGAGAACTATCTTAAATTAAAGTCAGCCAACCTTTTCCCTTTTCCCTGAACTAGGTTTAATTACTGAAAATCTTTTTACATGTGTAGCCTTCAGCTATTAATACTATAGAACAGGTTTTGGCTAAGTAAATACAGGATAGGAAGAATGGCTAATTATCCACAACGCTGCAATTTCACGCTATAATTGTCAGTGGTATTAATTCCAACTCAGCATATCTGAAACCTAATATGGATTCCATAGCCTGGCCGGAGGAATCTATGTACACGATGGGTAATGCTCTCTAGAGAGGGGGTTTTTTTTAAAAAAAGAAAGAACAAAATAGAAAAAGAAAGCAAGAAAAGCAAAGAAAGAAGGCAAGAAAGAAAGAAAGAAAGAAAGAAAGAAAGAAAGAAAGAAAGAAAGAAGCAAAGGCTATGTCAATTACCCTTACTGAACAGAAAACACAGCTGCTGTTTGTAAAGGCAAAGAAGAAAATGTCACAGGCAATGGGGAAATAGCAAACTGAAACATATTGTTCATCTGTGAATTGTGACATTGGTCTACCATGTCTGATGCCTATCCTTGGCCAGTAGTGTAAGTGGGCAGGAATGGAGTTTCGGGAGTGAGGGATCATTCAAGTCACAACCACACCATACATTTAAAGGGTTCTTCCTGTCCTGCAGGAGGTGGGACAAGGGCCCCTTGGGGTCCCTCCCAGCACTGAGATTCTATGATTCCACTTTAAACACTCATGGCTTCCCCCAAATAATTTTTGGGAACTGTAGTTGGTTAAGGGTTCTGCGAATTGTTAGGAGGCCCCTATTCCCCTCACAGAGCTACAATTCCCAGAATGGTTTAATAGCCAATCCCTCTTCTCAGAGAACTCTGAGAAACTCTGGGCTGCTTAGCTTCAGCAAGGTAGCTGACTCATGTGCCTTCGGAGCATTTATTTTAAATTACAGATATACAATTCAACATTGTTGTAGTGCTTTTCTCCTGCAGGGGTCTTTGCAATCCTTATCAATCCTCACTATATAGTCACAGCTCTGTGGAGTTTGGTTATCCTTATTCTACCAATGGGGCAAATGGAGGTCACAGGTGTGCCAACGGCATTGCAATGAGTTCCAAACTCAGTAGGATTTTAATACAGGTCAACATCTAACACTCTTGCCTACTATATTGCTTGAGTGGCCTCAAGCTCCTTCTTAGTAGAGTGAATCCTGAATAATGACACATCATGTTGTCATTTCTTCATGACTGGTTTATGGTATGGAGATAGTTGAATCAGAGAGTGATTTTCTACCCGCTGGGTGGCAGAAGAACACAATACCTTGTGTTTACTAATGTCTGTGGTAGCAAGAAAGGAAATTGTCTATGAAGGATGGATATACTCTGTGTGTGTGTGTTAGTGAGCATTGTTTTGCAGGCTACGCTTGTTTGCAAACTATTTGGAATCCTTACAGTTCCACATCTGTGCAGGACACATTATTTGATGACTCAGAAGATGAAGTACATGTGAACACGTCCTGAAGAAACCACTAAGGAACTGCTGTGGGGAACAGCAATGCAAGATTAACCACTACAATCAAACTGTTGGGAGTGGATGAATGTGAAGGAGAGGGAATTAGGGAAGTATAATGTGATTAGGTGAGGGGAAGGGAGGAAAGTTAGAGGCCCAGATTTACTTTTTTAAGGGCAGGTCACTTTCAGTTTAATTTTATTCATGTCAGCATAAGAGAGAGAGCAGTCCTGTGAATCTAGTGTATCATACTCTGAGAGAGATTTGTAGTAACATTTTAAAGCTCTAGTATGGCTCTGCTCATAAGAAGCTGAATTGTTACTTAGCAACAAGCCCAAGTGGGGCTTTCAGGAAAGCAATATAATCTTACTATGTCTGATACAACTTCATTGTCCAAGCTGACACCAGAGAACTTCAGATTGAAATCAGTCTGTGCAGCAGGAAAATGGGAGGAGAAGCCAAGGCAATTTAAAATGGAAATAAAGAGAAGTATATTCAAGTCTTTTAGAAAAGATAAGGTAAAAAGGGGGATTTTGAGAAGATGTATGAGAGAACTTAAGCCAAGTAACAAGTAACAAACCACACGTTTTCTCATGCCTACAAGGTTTCTGGAAGACCCACATTATGATTTGTTACATAGATGGCCTTTGAATTACTTTGAAGAGAAAAGTCATAACATTTGTAACTGATCCCACACATTATTGATTCTATATTTGAAAAAAACAAATGACACCAAACATCTAAACCAACTCAGAAAGATCTGGGCAGCTTTGGAGTGTATTTCAATATTTTGTGTAGCAGAAATATGCACCTTTGATAATGGCTTTAGTTATTGTTCTGCAAAAAAGGTCTTTAAAAAAATTAAATGTCACATTCATTCTCCTAACCTAGAGCCTCAAGTAATTTTTAGAACAGTAGGCAAAACATTCCATTATGTAAACTGAAAATAATGGCTCATTTCATTCGCCCACTTGCAGCTACAAAATGCAATAATTGAAGCTTACTTTTTAATTGTCAAGATGCTGTCTGAATCCATTCACATTTGTGCAGAAAGGGACTATAAGAGATTCCTAGGGAAACGCATCTGCAACTTTCAGATGTGAAATTTAAGAAGCGGTTTGCTCCAATCTTCCTGACCATTTGTAAAAATAATATGAAGACTATTTGAGAGAGGAAAACTGCAATTGTGTGTTTTTGATGAACATATTACTTAAAGATCCACAGGGACCAAAACCACACAACAAAGATGTGAGCTATTATTTAAGTGACTAAAAAGTTTCTTGCTGTTTCTTCATTAATGCTTTATGGTATTTGAAGCCAATATGTGATTAACCTTGCATAGAAATTATGGGGGCGGAGGGAAGGAGGAAGACATTAGAGATTGTGTCTTCCTGAGAACCAGAATATAATGCAAGGGAAATAGAAGTAGATACAAATCTGGAAATATACCTGTCTAATAGAAAAGTATCATAATAGCTGGTAGAATTTCTTCTGCCTAGCAATGTGGGAATTATAGATAAAGATGAAATATGCTCCTGTGGATTTAAGTAAACCTCAACAGATGAGGAAACATAGCAAGCTGAGGGAATGGCTAAGCAGGACATCAGAAATAACTTTCTGGGTAGATGCTAGACAATATGCATTTGGTGTAAGTCAGAAAACAATTCCTAAAGGTTTTACAGTGCCAGCCTATACCTGTTTATGCCAAAGTAAGGCCCACTGAGTTCAATGGAACATTCCTCAGTAGGGATGGGGGACAAATTCGGTTTGCTTGACTTTTTAATACAAAACTTCCTAATTCACACCCCCTGGAACAGGACAGTTATATTTGGAATTTCACACTTCTCCAAGTTTTGTGTTGCAGTCCTCCAGCTAAATAATGTGTACAAAAATGTCCCTATCAGGGGAAATTGGGCATTCAGATACACATATTAGTGCAAATAACATGTAAGAAGATTGCTTGCAAAATATATATGTTGGAAAACGTTTATATCTGGGGGGAAATACACTAAACTCTTGGTGGATTTTTTTATGATCACACACAAAATGATGTTTAAATTCAGAACTGAATTTAAGACTGGAAAACTGAAAAGAACTGAAAAATGCAGATTCATCCATTCCTACTCATATGCAATGCAGCCTTATCCCCAGCTTTCATGTTCCAATTGTAATAAATATGAAGTTTTCATCCAAGACGATTGTGAGAGTTGCTTTTTAATTATTGTATTTTAATTTCAATACAAATCAGCAGGAGTCTCCATGGTGGGATGGAGCCATCTCCCTGATACTGGCATCACTGATGCCTATCTGGTTGAGGCTGGGGCAGTGTGAGGTTGGACAGTGCAACTGGACCAATGGGAGTGCCAGGTTTATCATGCAGCATGCTTTTGCATTTGCTCTTATGACCAGCATGAAAGCATAGTATATGATGATGATAAAAGAAAGTGGAATGAAACATGGAAGACTCTCCATCTGTCTTTCAAAGACAACTCTGTAAAGGTGGTGTAAGCCGTAATGTATCATTAAAAAACCCAAAAAAACTCCATGGGAGTGGAATCTGGAATCTGATGACATTTGTGATGGTCAAAAGCAAGTGTAACCCTATTCTTCTCCACTAGCCTCTTCTGTGGAGGAACTAGTGGCCCACCAAAGAAACTATATATATAAAGAGGAGGAAGCTAATCACTCAAACTTAATGTATAGTGCCTCCAGCCCACTAACTTCCACATCCTCAAAATTGTGTGAACCGATAAACAGATTTTTTTAAAAAAAATAATATAATCCAACCCAAATACAGATACAGTGGTACCTTGGGTTACAGACACTTCAGGTTACAGACGCTTCAGGTTACAGACTCTGCTAACCCAGAAATAGTACCTCAGGTTAAGAACTTTGCTTCAGGATAAGAACAGAAATCGTGCTCCGGTGGCGTGGCAGCAGCGGGAGGCCCTATTAGCTAAAGTGGTACCTCAGGTTAAGAACAGTTTCAGGTTAAGAAAGGACCTCCAGAATGAATTAAATTCTTAACCTGAGGTACCACTGTACAGTAGTTCCTCTTTGACTTGTTTTTTTAGATCTGGTATAATTCCACACACACACCCGTTCCAAGTTTTTGTTCTCAAAAATTCTCCTCAGTCTCTTTCCTTCTTTCTCATCTCTAGCCCTTTGGGACAAAGAAAGATCATCAGGGGGCAACATTTTCAGGTTATGCTGGTGACTTTCAAAAATGCAAAATACTCTGTCTAGAGGGATTCCAGGGCTCATTACTCCCAGTGTGTCTAAGTAATGAAGCCATAGAAGTTCACCCTGTGACCTTCAGATACAACATTAGCAAAAATGTTAGTCCATTGTTCGTGTGACATTAGAGACTAGCAACTGTTGCCAGAGAAACAGCAAGGGTGTTCAGAAGCAGAAGCAGAAGCCCTGTTGATCAAGCCATAGACTTGTGTCTTTAGTGTTGAGGAAAACCTTGCTGTTTGTGTTTTTAAAACCCTGCCAGTGCCACCTCCTTCTTTCGACAGAAAGCATTAAATCTCACCTGTTTTGCAGGCTACCTGATATTACTGCTAATGCTTGACTACAGCATGCAGAGACTCTCTAATTTTTAATGTGATTTAATGATCCAGTTACACATGTTAGAAAGGGCTCCAATAATGAAGTATGGAACTGTGTGCCCCGTTTCCATGGGGAAACTCACAGAGCTGAAAAACGCATCGCCAACTCAGAGGGAGGAATACTTCACTCTGCAATAATAATGACACTATAATGGTTGAGGAGCCATGGAACTGCTGAAAGAGCAGTTGTTTAGTTAAAACATGACTGCACATCAGGTGCATTCTGGAAATGAGAGAACCTTTCAGGCAGCAATAACTAGACAGATTTATTATACCATTGGGATCAAACCTTATAAAATCACAGGTTACCTACATAAGAGAGCTACAATCCATGCGAACAACTACGATTGCTCCAATTTCTCGGAGTTTGCCTGTTTGGCAGCCCCCAGAAACCCCCATTCTCTTTCACGTCTCTCTGAATCTATGCATGTATCTGCTCTTAAAGCAGTATTTCACCACTTTAAATAGTCACTGCTTCCTCCAAAGAATCCTGGGAACTGTTGTTTGTTAAGAGTGCTGAGAGCTATTAAGAGACCCCTATTTCCCTCACAGAGCTACATTTCCCAGAGTTCCTGTTAAACCACTTTGAGAACTGTAGCTCTGTGAGGCGAACTGGTTTCACAACAACTCTCAGTACTCTGAACAAACAAAAGTTCTAGGATTCTTTGTGGGAAGCCATGATTGCTTAAAGTGGTATGGTACTGTGATACAGAGCTGTTGGGCCCATGTGTGTAGTTCATAGTTATATAAACAGCATTTCTGTGTGCTCTGGTTTCCGTCATGGTGTTCCGTTGCACCAGAAGCGGTTTAGTCAGGCTGGCCACATGACCCAGAAAGCTGTCTGTGGACAAACGTAGACTCCCTCCACCTGAAAGCAAGATGAGCGCCACAACCCCATATTCACCTTTGACTGGACTTAACTGTCCAGGGGTCCTTTACCTTTACCTTTAGTTATGTAATAATACCAGATTTTGAGACAAGTGAAACAAACTTCCAACCTGCACACTGCAGGTATGGCAACCTCATATTTAATAAACAATGGATGGTAGTAAGATTTAAAGTGGTTCAAAAGTTTTGGTGTTTGTGTTATTTTTTAAAGAGAAAAACATGCATTTGTGTGGGTGTGCATGACAAAGCTTCCTTTGGGTTGTACCAAAGTAGAGACACTTTTTTGAGAAGAATTTAAACAAGCATAGAGTTGGTGTGAGGGCATGCTGACTGGATCATCACTCTTGCTGGTTGAGGGATATTCCATGTTGACTGAGTAATTCCAGCCACAATGGTCACCTACCGGCTCATATTGCTTGGGATTGACATGGACAGTGGAGTTTACCAGTGGACTTGTTGTTATTGGTATTCTATCTGTGGGAAAAGACACCTACTTCCAGTGTGAAGTAGAACTGAACCGTGAGCACTTTGGGATCTTCTGTGGGTGTCCTCACAGGACTCAAGGACACTTTAAAATTATGTAGCAAGATCTTTCACAGTCAGACCCTTCACAGCCAAATAATTATATCACATTTGCCAACATCATTTAAAAAAACCACACAGTGTAAAATCATACAAATTATAGAGTGTCACAATCAGAAAGCTACAGGGGCTGTTGTTTGACATTTCATTCATCTCCGTGGTGCCTGAAGGGAAAGGAACATTTACTAAGGAACTGCAAGTGAACTGTGCCACCCACATCTTCAGTTTTCGCATGAGACATTTGTCCTGTATACCTGTAGCTATATAACTGTCTCTGATGCCTTAATCGTATGAAAACAGCATCAAAGTGTTAGTGAAAAACTGCTTCCTGCCCTTTATATATTATTCCTTAAAAATAAAACTCCAACCCAGATTAAAATTAATCACACAATAAACCGCTCAAATATTGAGCACTGTTTAAAGACTAATGAGGTTATGCTTGCTCCCTGAACTGCTGTAAAGAGGCCACTTCAAAATTTCACTTCTGTGAACCTGTGCCCTGGTCATTTTCCAATGTAGGAAAACTAATTGGTTTCCATTGCCAAAAACTTCTGTTTTAGTTTCGACTGAGTGCAATGGTTATTTCCATCAGAAGTATTATGGCTTTGACAGAGATTGTCATAATTGCTGTTTGGACAAAGACCTCCTTCTCCCACCTCCTGGTCCACACAAGCTCTGTGGTTTCTCTTCCTCCAATCCCAGCTGTGTCCATTTCAAGGGCCTCTGTACGCATTTCCCAGACAATCTGCAGTAAAAGGAATACATAAACAAATAAACGTTGGGAGAAGAACCTGCAGCTCTGGTACCACATGCGACCCTCTGCAAGTGATCACTTAAGGAGGGGAGAAAGGTGAAACAGATGGAGAGATGGGGAACTACAGACTGAGCATGAGAGAGAAAGTACGGTATGTGAGTTTGTGGGTGGGTGAGTGGGGGGGAGGAAAGGGGTGGCAAGAGAGGGAGGGCTGCAAACTTTGTCCACTTTGGCCTCTGTCTAAACCTATCATCAGATCTGGTTCTGCCACCATCAGATGTGACCCCTAACTGACTTTATGGGGAAACAGTTCCCCACTGGTCTGAATAGCAATGGCTATCTTCTTCTGTCCTCTTCCTTCCTCAGAACCAGTTTGCATTGCCTTTGTTGTTTTCTTGGAGGGTGTTAGGGAGATAAGTCATCATTTTTGAAGTCTGAATGTTTTTTCTTCCATATAGAACCAGGGTCCAGCTGACCAGTAGCACAACCTGATATGCTCAGAGAAGCTACTAAGATTTTCCAAAGTATCTTAGAGTTGGATGGGACCCAAGACTCATCTAGTCCAACCCCCTGCAATGCAGGAATCTCAGCTAAAGCATCCATGACAGATGGCCATCCAACCTCTGCTTTAAAACCTCCAAGGAAGGAGAGTCCACCACCTCTCATGGGAGTCTGTTCCACTGCCGAATGACTCTTACTGTTCTACTAGCTCAGGCCAATTGTCCACTTAGACCACCACCACTTTGCTTCTGCTCTGTTCCTTTTTATTATTATTATTAGATATTTATTAAAGATTTTCCATTTGATTACATTAAAAAGCCGAAAAGAAAAAAACAAAAAGAAAAATTAAAAACATATACAATTTGTAATCCTTATTTTCAATAACCTATTTCCCTGACTTCCCCACACCTCCCCTTCTTATATTCCAATTCAAATTGTTAGTTCAACAAGTTCTTATCCCCAATTTTTTAACCTTTTTATATTTAATTCATTATAAAATCCGATTTTACCTTATAAACATCAAAATTTATACTTCAATACTCACTCTTAAATCCTTTTTCTAAAGTCGATCCAAGTTCCCTTTCACGTATTCCCCACTTTTCTTACAAATAACCAGACAAATTAAAAATAAAAAGATGAATTATAGTTATACACCCTTTGGATCCCCAAACCCCACCCCGTCCGGTCCCGATTGCAATCCCCAACATATGTCCATCAGTCTTAATCTACTATCAGCCTGGGGATCTCACGTCCGAGGCTCTTAATTGTCTCTCAGTTCCTCTCTGCTGGTTTTTTGATAGTCCTTAATAATAAACACCAGATCTCGGAGATGCTCTGGCCCAATGGGGACAATGTTTCTTGCAGCCAGACCTCCATAGTTAAAAGTGGAGCCCAGATCTTGTTTCTTACTCCTTTCAAGTCCAAATGTCCCCAGAGCTCCAACTTTCACCTTAATCAAATTTGTAATCCTTGGGTCTTCAGATCTCCACAGAGGGAGATCTCTCCATTCTTCAGTCTCCAATTCAGACCAAATTTTCATCATCAAGTTCTTATTTTCCTTTATCTTCATCCTGTCAGGCCTCTGGCTCTCCTTTGTCATCTGCAGCATTACATCTCCTCCTTCCGTTTCTTCAACAACAACATGTGTCTCTTTCTCCACACTCTCAAAGTTCTCAAATTTCTCCTCTTGTCCAGCTGCATGAATTTCCTGAGTCAAATCCTTATCAATTCCAATGAACTTATTTACTTTTAAGTCCAGAGTTGCAACGTTGATAGCCAAAACATCAATTTGGCCTTGTAACTTTCCCAAGAGAAAGAAAACTCTGTCCTATTGAGTTTTCCCTCCTTCAGCCATTCTTGTAATGTCCCAAAACCCCCTCTAGAGGGATTTTGGTTACTTAGTATTCCTTCGAGTTCAAATCCAACAATCAAGTTAGTTTGTGTCAGTTCTTCCTTGTTTTCAACAAAGTATAGCCAAATTGTAACAAATATAACCAGCAGAGACAATAAAAAACAAAGCTCGCTTTTTCCATCTTGACAGCTAATTTGACAGCTGTCAGACTCCTCAATGTCTCTCCAATAGGCTCTCTCACGGATCACTCCCAGGTCTGGGGGGGTGGTACCTCAGCTCCAAAAATTAGCTCATCCTCCAGTAAAGTTGCTTAAACTGCCAATTTGTGAAATTAATATATTTTACCCAATAAGAAAGAAAAAGTCCTCTCGACCTTAGTTAGCTAGTCCTTGCTTTAGGTTATTTATAAGACGGGGAGACGGACTTCCTGTTTGCCCCTTCCCTGATCGTGCCTAATTCAAAAAGAAATTTTTCTTTAGAAGTCCAATTTCCGTACTACTCACGGGTTGCTGCTTTAGGATCCAATTGTTCACAAGAAGACGTCAGCGCTCTCCGACCATGGCATGTGGCTTCACTCCGCAGGAGAAGCAGTCGACTCTCAGCACCGCGCCTCTCACCCCGTCCCCCGTTCCGAAGCCGTTAGAAAGGCTCCTTCACGGGTCGGGGGGCGCAAATGGTGCCCGCCGAGTCACCAGGTTCACAGGCTTCCCTGCCTGTGATTTTTAAGGGTCCCCGCATCGCCGCAGCGGCAAGACCCAAATCCTGCGGAGCCGACTCCCTCCGGAGCTTGGAGGGAGTCCATTAGCCATTGGCGCTAACCCGGAAGTCACTTCTGCTCTGTTCCTGATGAGGTCACAAACAAAAGAAAACATGATGGATGATTTGGTCACCCCCTTTGGCTTCTACTTAAAGGTCAGGGTGAAAGCAGCATATTCAGGGGACCACAGTGGTCAGTGGGATAGGGCAAGTTGGGGTAATACTGCTCACCTGGTTTCCCATGCTGGGGTCACTACTGGTTACCAAGAGAGGGGGGGAAGGGATGAGGTGGTGGAAAGGTTGTCACTGTGTGGGCACTGTGGCGGGGGCATTGAATTGGCTCTGCTGCTGCACTTGCATTACCCCAACCTCTCCTTCACCTGACCACTCCCCCTCTTGGTAACCAGTGGTGATCCCTTCATTAGAAAGCCTAGTAAGCAGCCCCCAAATTCCTAATGGCATGGATATTGGAGGCAGGCCAGAATGCACAGCCCGACTCCCCCTTATGTTGGTTCGTGCAATGATGCCTAAACTGCACCACTGTACCTGAACACTGTTGAGATGTCTGGGAGCTTTCTCTTGCATCCTGAAGCAACACCCACGAGTCATTTGAGCATTCTGCAGTTTTAGATGCTCCCCTGGCCTTTGCAAATCAAAAGCAATGTAGGACATTTTAAACTCTCATTTGCACATTATACACTAGCTTGCACACAGAGAAAATGTTGGCTGTCAATTTCAAAGCTTTTTTTGCTTCACAAAACAATACTACAGGGTATGCAGCAACAAATCTTTACAATTAAGTAAATGAGCATTTTCAATGAAATATCAAGTATGGTTATATGGCTCCCCAGATCCACATTCCATTTCGAGCAAATAAAACATGACATTAAAGCTAATCTAATTTTCACCACATTAAAAAAATTAAAACGTTGCCATTTTAAAATGTCATGCAATATACTGTATTATTTCACCAGCAAGAGCAATGTTTCATAAAGCATCCAGTACAGTTCAGTTTACTTTTCACCATAAAGCTTTCCTTCTTAAGAACCAGGTTTTATTCCTGTTGTTTTAAACAAAGCCTTTCTCAAACCATTCTATCATTACCTTATGATCTAAGGTGTGCATGTGTATGTGTATGTAGTTTATTTGCCAAAATACCGTAGGTCCTATTTCTGATCAATATGACAGTTTATTACATTGCATGGTTTTTTGTATTTGTGGCAATTAGCTACTTATTTATATTGACAGGGGAATGTGCACTATTCCTTCTTCATGGAAAGATTACATGTACATTTTCCCAGAGCCCTAATATGCTTGTTATGCATATTAACCATGCGACTTACATTCCCCTTAATATTCAACAGTAATTCATATTTTAAGAGAAAGTACATTCAAATATACTACATGTACTCAAGTGTGAATTTGTGTGTGTGTGTGTGTGTGTGTGTGTGTGTGTATTATATTATATATATAATATCTCACAAGTGAATGTGGAAGCAGAATGAAAGGGACCGATGAATGAACACATGTGACAGTAACCTGGACCAGAAATAGACTGAACTGCCCATATCTACCACATAACTGTTATTTCTGGCAATTTAGCTTCTCCTCTCTGCCTCTCTGTTATTGCTCTTCTGTGCCTGTCTTTGTCTATTTCATCTCCTCTGCTGATTGCCAGTTCCTGGCTTCTCCACATCTTCCATTCTGATAATGTCTGTCTGTTGCAATCTAATTTTCACTACATTAAAATGATTAAAACGTTGCCCTTGGGGCACAGCTAGTCCAGTCCAGTGCCTGGCACACAGGTGGCACTATATAATAGGAACAAGAGCCATTGCTATTCTAATTGCACCTGGGGACGAAGTAATACATGAACCAAACGGAAATGATTAAGGCAAGAACTTGTTTCTTTCCACTTAGATATGGCAGGCAAAATAGAAAGGATCCCCCTGTTGGCAAGGATTGTGAAATAGTTTAATAGTGATACGTTTTCTGAAGTCTGTCTTAAAGAGGAAGCATTCTTGAAAGTAGAAGCATCTTCTGCCCCTTTAATATAGGGGGCAGGTACCTCAGGCCTCACTACCTAGCCCTCAGGACCCTCCCCAGGCCATACCTCCTCCCCAGCCATCCTGGCTCTGCTTTGTGCTCTCTTTGAGTACTTTTGCCTGTCTTGAATCTGTCCTTGAACCAGAATTCAAGATAATTGAACTATTCCTTCTTGCTTCCATGGATGGAGGACCGAGAGGTGTGCATGAGTGGGTGCAGAAACAGGCCTACCCTACCCAAGGTAATTTTTGCATTCATTGCTCTGCCTAATTTTGCCTCTGTTCTTGCTCACTGCTGGCATGCGCACACCAGAAGCCTGCCCAGAAAGGAATGTGGTCCTCAGCCTGAAAAATATTACTTGCTTTTAAAAAGTCTAAAACTGGCCAACTATCACAGGACACCTTTAGAAGCCCAGTCTCCCTCAGACTTCTGAAACAGGCAAAAGTGAAATCATGTTTCTTTGGGGAAATGATCACGTTGGTCAAAGCCTATGCTTTTTGAACTATGGCCATTTTATGCTGAATGAAGCAACCACAGAGACGTTCTTTCCCGCCCACCCAAATTAGGGCTTAGAGCAAGCCTTGTCAATGTGGTAGCCGGCAGTTCTTGCTGGCCTCCAGCTCCCAACAGCCCCAGCCGGCCTGGCCAATGTCAAAAGGTGATACAGTTGCAGTCCAGCAACATCTGCAGGGCACCATGTTGGCTACTCCAATTTGTTGTTGTTGTTATTTAGTCGTTTAGTCATGTCTGACTCTTTGTGACCCCATGGACTGTCGGATATCAAGCCTTATCAGAGGAACTGGCCACTTTCCAGGCACCCGGCTTGATCTCCTTGTTGACCTCCCCGTCTGCGTTTCCCAGCAGGATTCAGGCTAGGTCACTATCGGCGATCCTCCTCAAGCGTGAGAAGAACACACCACTCTTCCCTGCTCCCTGCCTCCCCCAGGGAGGGGAAAGAGATAGACAGAAATGTATTTACATGCCTTTATTTCTGTCTTTGCAGCAGTACAGAGCAACGCGTCTGCACTCTCCAAACACCAACAGCAGAGAAACAAACTCCACCCCTGCACTTCCAGTACAGGTCAAATGACACTCTGAGCTAACATCCGGTGCTCAGCACAGTGAATAGACTGCGCCTTTGTTCCCATGGTACAGTCCCAAACATCAACATCCTGTTTTGCATTCCAGCCAGCTGCAGCTCGTTGCCGCATTGCTCCTTTTCCGTAACATGGACCAGAGCACGCCAGGCACTCCTGTCTTCCACTGCCTCCCACAGTTTGGTCAAACTCATGCTGGTAGCTTTGAGAACACTGTCCAAGCATCTCGTCCTCTGTCATCACCTTCTCCTTGTGCCCTCCATCTTTCCCAACATCAGGGTCTTTTCCAGGGAGTCTTCTCATGAGGTGGCCAAAGTATTGGAGTCTCAGCTTCAGGATCTGTCCTTCCAGTTTAGATTCAGGCAATTTCCTTTTAGCCACACCTGAACAGTTTCAACATGCTTCTTGTTAGAATAACAAAGGGAGCCTGTGAGTGAAAGGAAGAGAACTTAGGGTATTGAAAGAAGTAAAATGTGTATAAAACCATAGGGGCAATATAATATTAATAAACAGTGGTGAAGAGTTAGCTGTTTTAATGTTTTCATAATTAACAATACCACCTTATTTTACAGCCAATATTATGGAGGAAGGTGAAACAATTTTTTTTGTTGGATGTAAAAATTACAGTTATGGCATTAAAGAAAAGAGAAACGAATACAAGTTCTTTTCATGGTGGAATGAATTATTTTTGAAGCAGGTAGTGTCTGGCAAGTGTGGAATCCCACACTATGAATTTCAGAACTTAGTTTCATTTGCCAATGTACCTTTATTATATTTTCTCACAGTGGTAGTTTTACCACTCCTATATACAAATGTGGAAGAATGTTATAAGAACTCCTGGCAGTCGCTCCAAGCAGAATTATATTAATGAACCCATAAGCAAGGAGATCCAAGTCCAGATAGTTGTCCAAAAGGTTTGGATTTCATTCTATGACTTAATCTAAGTCAGCCTTTCCATGTTTTAAATATTATGTTTGAATGTGTTAGCAATACGTCTGAAATTGATGTGTGTCTCAGTGTTAAGCGAAGGACTTTCTAGCTACAAAATAAATAACTATCAGTTAAGGACTGTAAGAATAGTTACAATTTCAGAGCCATTTGTACCAGAATCAGTAATTACAATGGGATTATATGAAAGTGAGTGATTTGAGGATTATTTGTACTAGCAACTTCCAATTAATCTGACACTTGTCCTTTGTTCTCCATTTCCCATGATCTTGAAGTATGGAACTTTGGAGTCTTTTGTTCTTCTCCTTCTTTTTCTCCAAGTTACTACGATACTGTGCCATTTTAAACACTGCAAAAATGTTCTTTTTTGTTCCCTTCTATCTATTTGAAAGAGGCTGGTTTCATAACCTACTCTTTACCTGTCTTGGCTAATGACTTCATTTTGGTTTTGCATGCTTCTCAGTTTCATCCACTCCTTCATTCATAACTCTGCAATTCATTTCACCCCCCCCCCCACACCTGTAACTTGTTTCCTCCACCATTCTCCTTCGTTCTTTTTCTTTCATTGGCTTCTGTCCTGATTCATTATTGCGAAGATGGGGAAGCAGTGGCTTTCCAGTTGTTGTTGGACCAGCTCCCATCATCCTTAACAACTGATTATGCTGGCTGGGGAATTCAACAATAGCCACAGGTTCCCTACCTGTACCGTATGTTCCAGTTTATGTGCCTAGTTTTGCCCTTATCTCTTAATTATGCTCTCTCTCCTCTTACCTGTCTTACCTTCTTTCTTCTCTGGTTGGTCTCTTGCTGCCTTATTTCTCCTGACATTTGACCTTTCAGATGTTGCTGAACTACAATTCCCATCAGGCCCAGCAAATATAACCATTGTCCAGGAATGATGGGACCTGTAGTTCAGCAGCAGCTGGAAGGTTAACGATCCCCCACACCTGGCCTCTTAATCTAGCACTTAAAGGATTACCATTGGGAATAGCCCCTAAACACAAAATACCACTACAACAAAGACTCTGTTAATCTCAAGCATTTTCCTACTTTCTACTTTTCAAGTAGCGCAGGACTCTTCCATATGAGCGGCAACATACAATCTGTCAGAGTTCTCCTCTACAGCTCACTGATGCTTACTCCCATGTACTAGGTTACTCCTATTTCCCACAGGTGAAAACTGAGGAAATATTACAGCATTTGGGGATTTCCTTGATAAGGAAACATACATGGAATTCAGGTAAGCAGAGTCTAAGAAGCAAGAAATGGGGAAAAGGAGCCAAAATTCTGACACATGAACAGTGCTATGAGTTTTCCAGAAAATCTTAAACCAACAAATGATCTGATGTCCACAATAAATTTGAATTCAGTTCAGTGTTTATGAGTGCTTTTGGTTTACAAGAAAACAAAACTGTTACCCTCCACAGTTCTCTGCATGTTTACATTGAGGTATGCCCCTGGAGATTCCTTCTGAGTATGTGAGCATAGAATTGCAACTTGTGGATGCATGAAAGATGTAAGCTTCTTTGGTTTTAGTCAACCTGCAAAAACTTAATTAACAACACCAGTCTGATGGCCATTGCTCATGATTAATATTATTAAACAAGTGCTTGTTATTTAGAAACGGAAAATAATCCACAGAAGAGTGGGACATTTTCTAAATACAGTAGAAGAGAAGAAGAAGAAGAGTTTGGATTTGATACCCCACTTTATCACTACCCGAAGAAGTCTCAAAGCGGCTAACATTCTCCTTTCCCTTCCTCCCCCACAACAAACACTCTGTGAGGTGAGTGGGGCTGAGAGACTTCAAAGAAGTGTGACTAGCCCAGGGTCACCCAGCAGCTGCATGTGGAGGAGTGGAGATGCAAACCCGGTTCACCAGATTACGAGTCTACAGCTCTTAACCACCAAAGCACACTGGCTCTAGTTTACAGTCCCACATAACTGCCAAGGAATTTAATACATTATAGGATATCCCAGCTGCTTGGGAGGGAACCTGAAACTAGCAGGTTTTGAGACAAGCAGGAAGAAATGAAAGAGGCTGTGTGGTTCCACAATCCTCCTATATCCACATAGTTGCTGAGGGCTGTTTTTCTTTTTCTGGTGCCTGCAGTTGTGATTCCATGGAGGCAAATGCCTAGCAGTTCGTATAACACCACTGGCAATGAAGACTTCCTATACAGAAAGCGCACAACTGCATTTGTTGTTTAAGATGCATGTTAACTGGCTGCAAAGTATTCTGGTCAGGAGGATTTTTTAATGGCTTATTTTTGTCTGGCTATATGAGTCATGGCTCTAACCTAATCTAACCTCTTCTGGTTAGGAGTGCAGAACCTGAATTAATTATTCACCAACAACTAAGGCAAGATGACAGTTACAGAGAAATCTTTAAATTATGGAGGGGCAGAATGCAGGCTCTTGGAATTGGTCATGGAATAAATAAATTCAGCTCTGGGCCACTTGATTAAATCTAATTGGGCTATTCCTTTTTTATGAGAGAGAGAGAGAGAGAGAGAGAGAGAGAGAGAGAGAGAGAGCGCACTTTTAAAGGAACATAGGGATTTTTATTACTCCTAAAATTCTGATATTAATTTACTTCTATCTTTGATTCTGCCCCCATGATAAAATCACCACTAATAACCAAATATGTTGTGGCACCTTAAAGACAACAGATTTATTATGGCACAAACTTTCATTGGCTTGAGTCCACTTCACTGATTACAGGAAATGTGAGTGGCATTAGCATAGGCATTGGCAAAAAACTATATCTGACTACTGCCCCCTTTGCAGGAAGTCTGTAAGGGTAAACCAGCCAAAGGGAAACTGCTTCGGGGGAACCCGCCTGCATCTCCCCTGGTGTTCCCTCAAGCAGACTTCAGACAAGATCCAGGCCCTGGATTCCTTTAACGGAATACCCTTGAACAATGGAGGGGCAGGCAATGGCTGATCTCCCCTCCCCCGCTCAACAATAAGCCAGTGCCTAACCGCCAAACCTTACAAAGTTGTGACGATTGCTAAGAGGTAGGCAAAAACAAAGTGGCCCATGCCAATTCGCCAAATGGAAAAATTCCTACCCGGTCCCCGACCCAAGATGGGCAACCAACTGAAGTCCAAAGCAAGGCCAGAGGACACTTAAATTAAAGGGAGGGAGGGCGGGTGTTCAGCAGCGCGAAGCAGGTGCCTGGCACACATCGCAGTGCCGCTTTTATACATTCCCCCATGATCACCCATTCATTGATTGGGCAATAGCCCTGGGTAATTGTGGTGCCGCCCTGGCATGGGAGTGATGGCTCCACCCACACCAGGGTGGGGGGGGGACCGGGTTGAGGGCCTGCGTCTTTGTAAGACGATCCCACTTAACAAGGCAATATATTCATATTTGAACACTTGTTCATTTTCAGTGGCGTTTTCTAGGTTCCCTGAGCTGAGGTAAAGATTGAAGAGGTTAATGTTCTAAGGTGCATTCAAGTTTTAAGGGGAGGCCTTCCTTCCCTATGAAATCTGACATGATCAGAATTCATAACTACATTTGCCTGCTGAGCTGGCTCTTAAAATGTTTGCTTTGGTGGAGCACTGCCTTGAGATAACATTGAGACAGCAAAGATGAGATCAACTGCTTCGAGGAATAAAAATTTTCTGTTCTTCTCCTAAACGAGTAATAAGAGCTCTTAAAGGGGGGGGGGGAGAATGCTTTCAGATATTCACCAAAGAAGATGTAAACACTTTGATGGTGTCGTCTTGAGTTCACAAATGGGACAGACAGTTCATGACCGCATCCACTTTGGCCTCGGGGAACTTTTTTATTATTCATGGCACCTATATATTGGAACATTTTAGTGAGCAAGGAAAACAAAAGATTTTGAACTGGTTTCTGAAATATCAGACCTAGTTCTGGGCTACACGGTCTTGCATTTGATGTACTTTTGCACATCCGGCTGTTATCAGGTACTGCGATCACATGCAACACATTTCAGTTTGTTCTTAACAGTTGGGGAGTAGTTAAATAAGAAATAACTATGCCAGGATTTATTCATTTAGTTTTCATAAAGATGATTCATTCAGACTATATTCAGAGAAAACCAAAAGCATGTCTATTTTAAAATTTATCTCTCAATACCATTTTGGAAGAACAGAAGGTATCCCCCTGAGTATGGCTCTTTATGACTTTATAGTAAAACTTAAGACAGTGGGTGAATTCATACTTGTGTTCTGAGAGCACATTAACTTACAGTACTTTTTAGATCAGAGTATAAATCATTTTAAAGATACCCTTTGCAGCTGCAGTGCACAGTGCAACACTGCAGTGCATTGCCAACCTAGCATCTGAAGGATTCACTTCTGTCCTGCACTACTGAGAGCTAATACTAATTTGGTTGCAATGGTTTACTGTTACCTATCAAGTGCATAGGACCTTTGTGGGTAGCCTGGATCTTTATTTCATCACCCCACACGCCCACTTCTCAATTGTGTGACATCACAATGACATCAGCTGATTTGCTTTTGCCCACATGGACAATCAGCTGATTGTTGGGGACTTACAAAGCACAGCACATGCCCTGATAATCAGCTGGTTGTTGGGGCTTGCGTATTTCCATGAGCGATGCTATGCTGATTGTCCATACTTTCACTGGAGAAGTGTGAATGCTGAAGGATGACTGTGTTTCAGTGTCAGGATCCTGTTTGCGGCTCCTGGTTGGTTGCCCAGGAAAGTATAAAGACAAGGGAAGGTTTCTTACCATCCATTTTTTTATTCAATATTTACAGAGAGAGGCTATAGAACCCAGCCTCTCGGATAATGGTGTTGTCCCAAGTGAATCTCCACCCACTGTCTCTCCCACTTCCTCATTCGTCACTTCTACGGGTGCTGCTACGTGCCCTCTGTCTTTGAGCTCTTTGCTCTCCTACTATCAAGGCTCACTGGTTTCTGGGAGGGGTGGGGTCTGGAAGGCTTTCCAATAACACTGTGTCCATCAGCTATTGCCCCGCTGTCTCCTCCTTGGTCAGGATGGGGAGGCAGTCTCCAACATTCCTCCTCTGCCCAGTCCCTGACAGTCAGTTCTCATGTTCAGAAAGTGCAAATGAGATAGGTTCACGTTTAAATGCAATCCGGATCAAATTTCTCCCCAATCTTTACTCTGAATGCTGCTGTGGAAGTCAGGGCAGTTTGAGCTTTGAGCTTACCTTGCTTGGCACGCACTCCTTGACAGGCACCACAGATTCTAATCCTGTCAGCAGCTGCCAGCCAAAGTGCTAAGTGCTGACACCACTTTGCCAATCCCATGCAACCTGAGCTTAACCCAGATCCATTTACCTGGGAGATAGCGGCTTATCAACCTCTTCCCTGACAAAAATTATAGCAACGGAAAAACAATAAAAGCCAAGTCAGGTCCAGGGTCTCCAGACTGTGTTCTGCATGTGAAACTGTGTGTCTGGGTCGTGTACCTTCCATGTTTGAGAATGAGCCTGTGTGTACCTCTGTTTGTTTTTTGTGTCTGGATTTGAAGCTTCCTGAAGCCTGTCAGCAGCTGTTAGATGCTGATGCTCTTCAGAGAAAATGCCCCTTCTGTTAGTTTCCCCATGTAATTTGAATTTATCCAGACCAAGTTTGGAAACAGACTGCATTGCACCCAAATATATGGAATAATGATATCAATACACAACTATGAACTTTAACAATATGAATCTGAGCATGCAGTGGGGTGGAGTGGGGACAATTTTTTCAAAGTGTTGCTAAAATAACCAATCAAATGTAGATTTAATAACATTTCGGCTCCAGCAGAAAACATAATCTCAGCATGATCTTTCTGTAATTCAAAGTTTGTACAACGAAAGTACATTTCAAAAGGTATCATTTTACTCCTACTGTCATAGATACATAGGTAGGTAGAAAGATAAAGATAGAGGTAAATAATGGCATAGAGAGAGATGCAAATTACACTTATATTATCCCTTGGGGCCCTTAGACAAATGTTTCACTTAAACAACATTGCAGAGTTTGCCACTAAGCCTTATGCTTTGTAATAGGCATTAGTTCAACAACCTTCATGTCCTTTTTAGCAAGGAATTATTTTCATCTTTTTGAGAGGAACAGCAGAGTGTTTTGTTATGTCATTGTTTCAAAATGAACAGCTTATAATTTCATGTGAGAAGGCCCTTTGAGAATATCTTATCTACTGTATGTCAGCACTGGAGTGCCAATAAATACAACCCCTCTTATTGCTACTAAGCAGGAGATTTCCCCCCTTGTTGGAATTACCATTTTGCCCCACACCCAGAAAAAAGACTCAGAACACTTATGTGGTTTAGAAAGGATACACATGTGGACACACACACACACACACACACACACACACACACACACACACGAGGACCTCTCTGACTGCTACAATGAATCCACGTGACCCTAAGACACCCCCTTGAGAAGACAACCTCAAGTCTCTTTTCCCAAAGAGGGTGGGCAAATGCAACCACACCAAGGCAGGAATGTTATTGCGTGTCGAGGTCCCCCAAGCTACCCCTAAATAATTCACAATTTACACATAATTTTTGTTTAAGGTTTTTGGCATAATTTTGGCCACAACTTTATTAAAATACATAAACATGAGTGGTTGCTTAGGCATTGGTTATGACTATCTGTCCCCACACCCAGGGACAGAACTGACTTCCATATTCCAGCGAAAGCCAGTAAGGGAAAACAATATTGGGGAGAGCATGGAGCTGGGCACCAGACCCTCATCCCCCCCCCCATGCTCCCAGGGTCTTGCACGGCCCTAAGCCCCATTCAGGGGTACGGACGAAAGAATGGCAAGCCCCTGGATTCCTTTAACGGAATTCCCTTTCCGCAGCAGCATTGGAGGGGCAGGCACCGCCAATCCTTACCCCTCCACCAACCAATTTTTTAACCAATGCCTAACCGCAACCTTACAAGTTGTGATGATTTGCTACACAGTAGGCAAAAACAAAATGGCACCAGCCAATCAGCCAAATGGACAAAATTCCTACCAGGCTCCTGCCCCAAAAGCAGACGACCCCATGACAGGCATAGCAAGGTCAACACGAACCCTAGATTAGGGAGGGTGGTCAGGTGATCCGATGCATGCAGCAAAAGAGCCCAGTCAGTGCTGCGTGACTTAATTTTATAACCTTTGGTCCTTCCCCCTAAATGGCAACACC
Source organism: Podarcis liolepis (assembly GCF_965112155.1). NCBI lineage: Eukaryota > Metazoa > Chordata > Lepidosauria > Squamata > Lacertidae > Podarcis > Podarcis liolepis. The sequence goes on from NC_139562.1 coordinate 39,431,054, forward strand.
GAAATTTGCCCAGTAACCCAACCGCCCAATCACTGCAGATGGTCATCCATACTAACCCACCCAGCAACAGAGGGGTGGCCTGTCAGACCCTACTGCAACACGTGCTCTCTATGCAAGAGAACACGCTTTGGGGAAGAAAACCTCAGATACATAGGTCTCTTGCAATAGTAAGAAAGAACTGGAGCAGTAGATCAACAGTTTTTAAAGACAACCCAACTGCTTAATTTAAAAACTGGGGGGGAGGAGTCTTAGGAAGCTGTGGAAAGGCAAAGAGCTTCAGTCCTTGCAACTGCCTCATAGGGGCAATTTTATCAGAAAGAGTTGCTGTGTTCACTAGGCCTCACCTCCTTTGACTACCTTGTTTCTTTAAATAAAGAGTTATCTTTACTGAAGCTGTGTGCGTTATTGCTGACCTGCTCCTGGCACTCATCCCTGTCACCCATTCTACACTGGGACAAAAGTGCTCAGTCAATTATCTAAACGCCACAAGAATAAGGAGAGTTTCTATATATCTATGCAGCAGCCTTATTTGCTACGAAGATAAATGGAAACCATGTGGATTCCCCCACCACCAGTAAAGAAGTGTTTTCACCCCCTTTAGAATCAGGAAACCAGTCCCCTAGATTGCATAGGTGGTGCTGATTCTTGGCAGATCACCTCTGCAGTGTGGATTACAAAGGGTGGAAGAATAACACAAGACCAGAATGTCTGGCATGAAGTTCAGAAGTGCATCAAATCCCCCCTCCGCGCCTTTCAAAAGCTCTGCGCAGATGTGATTTCAGAAGATGTGATATTCCCCATCCCTCCAGCGACTTCAGAAAGAACATTGTGCCATTTTTCAAATCATGAAAGGGAAGAGATGAAACCAAGCGAGTTGGCCACAGGAGAAGACCACTCACGTGATCACTCAGTTTTGTATAATCAAAACTGACTACTGGAGGACATGATCACAACATGAAAACATCATGAGCAGAATCTCCACTGAGTAGTTCTCCTGTACAAGGTCACTGAAATTAACTGGAGTTGTGCGTGTATGCTGTTCAGTAGTGGGGAGCATAATCCATTTTCAGTAGCATTTAGAGTTAGCAGTCATCCTACCAATCTCCCCACAAGGTGTTGAGCATTTTTGAGTGTTCAGACTCCAAGCCCTTGTCAACATCTGACCTTCCTTGCCCTAAGGGTGTCAAAATATATTTTCGGGTAGGCAGCAGCATGGACTCCCAGGTCACAGAGGACTTGGATAGGGGCTACAAACTCTCAGCAGGAAAGTGATGCTCTGTGCATAAGTTCTCCAAAGAATGTTAGGTATTATCTCAGCATTCTCCTCCTGTGGGAAAATGATGCTCTGTCAACTACACAGAGTGTTCACTGTGTCTCTTGCTTCTGCTATTTTCACTTGCCTCGAGGTAAAAATTTAGGTCCATGGTACAGGGAGAGGCACTAAAATAAGGATCTGACCAAAATTAAGGTGGGCTATGTCTACCCTCAATTCTGCTCAGGAGATTTGAACAGGGGTATTCAACTTTGTAATTCACCCCTGTTCAAATTCTCACAACATTCCTTGTCTCCTTTGTATATTTCCTCTTTTACAGAGTTTACTCTTGGAAATCTATCAAAATTTAGTCACCCCTCCTATGGAATGAATAACTTGGATCCTAGAATGCCTTCCTTTTGCCAGCTGATTTTCAGTTCCATTGCCACATTCTTTGACAAGCTATGTTTGTGCTTTAGGAGATATCCAGTTCAGGTTACCATACTTCTATTGTGTGTGAATTGAACCAAAGTCCTCTGGTGATGGTTTATTGTTCTATGTTTTGCATCTAACACCGCTTTTCTTAATAATCAGAACCATCCGGCACAAGCACAACAACGATGGCAATGGGTCGTAGAAGCCTAAATTAGACACAAAGGGAGCCAAAAAAGGCTAAACTCTTTAATTTCATCTCACTCTTCCATGATTGATGTATTCTGTAGAGAGTGACTTTTCTTTTGTATACACTAGGAGCTCCAGGCTGAGGTTTAACAGATGCTGAAGGGAAATGGCTCCAGCGTACATTTGTCAGACAGCTGTGTTTTACAACAGAAATGATTACAATAGGGAATCAGTGTTTCCATGACAGTAAAACTGACATAATGTATGAAAGGCATAGCTTAGGGGTGAGGGGAGGGGGCAGAATCCAAGGACAGCATCAAAATATGCTCTGCCTTGCATACAATTTGCCTTTTAAATAGCTAAATTCTTGATAATGTGGCTATTGACATATCACACTGAATAGAAAGGAGAGCCAAGTATCTAAATCTAAATCAATCTGATTTTAGCATTACTGGTAGTTGCATGGCATTGGGTATCATCCACGAAGAGAAATTGGATGTGTACATCAGATTTAGATAGATCCCGAATCAATAACTGAAGAAGGTGGCTTCAGACAGATTCAGAACTTGTCTGAGCCGGCATTGGAACCCTGGAAGTGATCCAAAACAATTTGGATGTTAAAAAAACCTATGCAGACAGTGTGTTTATAGAAAATGGAATACATTTCTCACCAAACATGCCATATAAGGAAAATACCCAAGTGAAGAGAAGTGGTCAGGGGACAGCACATTTGTGACTGATAGGTATAACCTCTAAATGTTCCCCAGAAACAATGCTTTGGGAAGGCTGAAGGGATGTTATCACCTTCTTCTTACATGTTCGGTCTTCCTTGCTGGTTCTGCTAGCTGTACCTGCTTTGTAAAATGCTTAACATCCATGACCTTCTGCCTCAATGGGACCTGCCTACACATCAGCTCCTATCAAATCAGCTTTCCACTTACTGTCCTGGCTCCCAGCTCAGAAGGCACAAGCAGTGGCTCTTATTTGAAAGAAAGCTTTAATCAAGCAAGTAACAGTGCAGTTCAGCATTAGGTACAAGACTCAGAAGTCATGATTCAGGAGTTCAGAAGAAGGGCAAACACTTAAGAACTAGACAGAAGCAATGAAGATGTCCCAAGAAGCTTCCTTGCCCCAGCCACCAAGCTTTTCAAGATAAAACAAGATATGCTCCCTCACAATACTCTCTTGCCTTGTGGGAATTTTGAGATTACCAGTGTATACTCCATTGGAGTGAGTGGGTCCCAACTGTAGGGCAGAAGCAGGTTATAGACAACAAGACTGCACCCTCCCATTTAGGCTCCCGTTCAGTCACTGCTGCCTCCTGTTCTACCTGGGCTGATCAAAGTCCTCTCCAGCCTCTGCTCTCTGCTCCTATAGCTACAGGAGGGTCACAGCTTCCTCTCCCCCCCCCCAGCTGACCGCAATTTCATCAGTATACGCCTGTACACAAAAGATTCACAAAAGTACTTGATTCATCAAAACAAAGAAGGACAAACTAAAGGATCTAATTTCTTCCCATAGATGAAGATAGAAATGGTCACAGATCTATCAGCTCCCTTCTCTCCCCCCTCCCCAACTCCCAGAAAAGTAATCAGCTATCCTAAGAGCTCCAGATGTTTGTCAGAGACTGCAGACTCTCACTTTTGGATTCATTTTTGGATTTGGAGTTTTGAATGTGGGAATAAATCTGAAGTTGATTTCTCCACAATGTCTGCAGCAAAAATTAAATGAATGAGAAAATAAAGGTGTTTAGGATCTTTGATGAAAAGCTAGTGAGACTTGTTATCAGCCCTCAAGAAGAGGTTTATTTGCCATTCCATTGAGAAAAGTAAAAATCAGATGCTAGAAACCTTTCCTTTGGTCTTATTATGATTGTGATTCACAGTTTTATTTTGATGGTTTCAGTGTTATTGACACAAGAAGATTTGATGGCTGCACTGTATATATAGTAGTATTCCCCAAAAAATCACTATATTTTTCAAATAATGAAAATGACATAAGGGCATTATTATGCCTTGTTGCTGTTGTTTTTACCCATTTCTAAAATTTGTCCTTTCAGGTGCAAACTTCGTCTAGATGTATGTGTATCTGAAAGTTCTTGTTTCGTATGACACACGGTATTGCCATTGTGAGAAATATAGCTGAACAGACTCGGAACACAGAGACAATGAAAAATAGCAGGGGACCGAGATGTGACATTTGAAAAGATATAGTCCTCTCCCCAAGGAGAAGTGACTTCTATTATGTGTTGGAGGGAATTGTTCATTTGAGCATAAGTATAACTATTTTGAAAATTGCATCCAGAGTTATATTAAGAACATATAAGAAAGGCTGAGAAGAAATGCTATAGTATAAGCATCTGCCGGTAACTGAGCTATGATTATGGGCTAAAGGTTTTATCATTTGACAGTCCTTTGGGGCAAGGATTCCAATACAGCAGGTATGCTGTCAAATCTCACAGAGTTTGTGGTTTAGGGTGAAGTTGAGGATTCACCTCCTAGAAATCACTCCATAAACTCAGGAAGGGAATAGTGTGAATAGAATAAATTCTGTTACTTTGTGCTTTACCCCACTTACCCAACCCTGACAGATGTGAGCCCTAAATTCCCCGAGAGCTTCAGTTTTTTATTTGACTCACAATTTGAATGAGTCTCAGCTGCAGTGGTGTTATGAGAAGAACACCCCCTCAAAAATAAATATATAAATCCCTTTTGCATTGTAGAAGCAATGGCATCATCAGTAATTGAGGGACCCTCCTTACTCTGGTATGAATTTGGGTATTATGGTTCATGCAACATGGCATCTTTAGGATATCTCCATTTGCCAAGTGCACTGGTAACTTTTCTGAGTTCTCTCTTTTAGGTTTAAAGAAGTTTAGTGGTGTATCTGCAGGATTGCTCATGGCTTACAAGTTCAGAGACAGCACTGCTCACTCTTTTCCTCTTAGTAAGCAGTTCTGCTTCTTAGGTGCAATTCCTAACTGGTGAGATAAGAACTCATTATACACTTAGGCTCACCCATCCTTTATCAGTTAAGATAAATAGTGTGTAAGCTCAATTGATTTATTATTAGCCGTCAAATGACTTCTGTGGTCATTAGATACAATGCAGACCATACAGTTTTATCCAGTGATCCATGTACTTCTGGGATGTAATCAAATACAACATTCCTTGGTTTGCTAGAGTGGACATGCAAGGGAATGTTTAGTCCAGCCAGTTGAAACTTCCTGTTCCTCCTGGCCTGGAGCATCCTTCCTTGTATGTGACTAGTGGGTGGGCGTGACCTTTCCTGACCTGGTAAAAGGCCAAGGCATGTGGCCACTCTCTCCCTTTTTCCATCTTCTTTTCGTCCTGCGAACTTCCCGGACTGCTAACTGCAGTCATTAGGTCAACCCACATATGGGGCAAACCTGTTTGTTTATGCTTGTAACTTTAAGCCTTAAGCCTGCCTTCAGGGATCACACTGTGCTCTGCCTGACCATGAGTAAACTTTCTTTTTATTGCTTATGAATAAGACTGTGGTGTCTTTATTCTTTTAGGAGGGATTCAAGGGGTCTTACCAGGAAAATATTAGAACACATTTCAATCTGGAAAAGCCAGATTGAATTGCGTATTTTCTTAAGAAATTCACACGAGTTTGCAACAAGTTTTCTGCTGTGTAAAGGGGAATGCACTCTGGTAAGTAATGAAACTTGCTAACGCAAGTTAGGAAGGATATTAATAAACAATATATTCTGTCCTGCAAGCCTGAACATTTCCACAGTACTATGGTCCAAGTTCTGGAGCATGCATTGGGAGGTCTGAAGTTACCTACCTTTTATTTTAGCAACAATGCTTCTTCTTTGGTGATCACTTTTAGCCGAGTAAGATTGTCTTCCATGAACGCGGTCTTAACAGTGTGTCTGTAAGTGTCTGTGGATGCCAATTCTGGATCCAAATGTCCTTCCTTAGTGGGGTCCATAGGTAGCTAGGCATGAGTTGATCATGGGTGAGGGTTTGCCAAATGTGCCTTCTTAGCTCATTTCTCCTTTTCACCCTGAGTTTGTGCTTCTTCAAAGCCCATGAAATCTTTGGTAAAGACCGTCCTCCAATTGGAACACTGGCACATCACAGTTAGGTATAAGCAATAATTAGGGTCCAGAGTTGGACTTACTTCCACAAAATCAATGAAATTTGGGGTTTTTATTTTTTAAATCAATACACCTTACCCGAAAATATAGTTTAAAAAACACATTTTGGAAGATTTCAAAATTCAATCACCATTCAGATTTTGCAGTTTGTCATTTTGGAAATGAAATAGACAGAAAAATGCAGATTTTAAATGTAAGGGTTATGGACTTGTTGGAAGTTTCTGGATTATTTGATAGTTAAATATCAAATACTAAAGTCATACTTACTTGATGAAGCCAGAATTCCTATTAATATTTAAATTCTAAATAAATTGAAGTTGGTTAACAAACATTGTCAAATGCAAATACTGAGGATAAGTGTTTGCTAGCACCCCCCTTGAAAAAGGCGAAAAAATTAACCCCCCCCCCCCAAATATACCAACATATAGGATCCTCAGACAACCAAATAAGCATAATTAGCCAAATCCTAAAATAGTCCAGGCAGGGAAGATTCTTAAGGTGGGAAGGATGAGGTCCACTCCTGGGCATGTTTATAGACTCTTTTTGTGGTCCTGCAGCAAAGGATTGGAAGGAATTATTCCTCCATGCTAAGAGAACCTCTGGTATGTGAACCTGACAAGAGCCTTGCTGGGTCAGAATTTATTCCAGTGTGCCTGACAAGCCTAAAGAGATCCCCAAAGGACCCAACACCAAAGCAGCATAGGGTGACACGAAGTGTGCTTAATCCAATAGTGCTGCAGGTATTTACCACACCAGATCTGAACTTGCCTTTCTTGCCAGGACTGAAAGTCAATTCAGCCAATCACAAAAGGCCACTCCAAGAACAGGGCTCCCAACAGTATCAAGTAGGTGAAAAAGAGGAGTCTCAAGGCGAATCGGGGCTCCCACCAAAATTCTTACTTCACCCCCCCAACAGGCAATTGGCAAAGCCCCTACTGTTTAGGGAAAGGGACGCGGGTGGAGCTGTGGGTTAAACCACAGAGCCTAGGAGTTGCCGATCAGAAGGTCGGCGGTTCGAATCCCCGCAACGGGATGAGTTAGTGTTGCTTGGTCCCTGCTCCTGCCAACCTAGCAGTTCGAAAGCACGTCAAAGTGCAAGTAGATAAATAGGTACCGCTCCAGCGGGAAGGTAAACGGCGTTTCCGTGTGCTGCTCTGGTTCGCCAGAAGCGGCTTAGTCATGCTGGCCACATGACCCGGAAGCTGTCTGCTGACAAATGCTGGCTCCCTCGGCCTATAGAGCGAGATGAGTGCGCAACCCCAGAGTCTGTCACGACTGGACCTAATGGTCAGAGGTCCCTTTACCTTTACCTTACTGTTTAGGGAGGAACCTGCAAAGAAAAGAGTGGAGCATTCGGAGGCAGAGCCAATTTCCAAAGCCTGGTTTTCCCCCCATCCTGAATGGCCTTACCCCTCACCTGATCCTTCCCTAACTCCTCTACAGGGCAAAATCATTTTGAGCCTTCTTCCCAATTGAGCTGGGGTGTGGCAGATTCACCCCCACTCAAAGGTGGGAGTGGCATGGCCAATGGGCAATTCTGCTAAATATAAAAAGTGACTATTGGTTACATATCAAGGGCATGTGGAGCCCACATCTTTGTCCTTTCCCAATGCCCTCAATTAGTTGCGTGCACACACACTAATGACCATTGCCTGCTAAGTTCCTTGCAAGGACTGTGCTTGCAAATGATATATGCAGCATGTATAACCCACAAGCACTCATGTAGCAGTGGGGCATTTTGATCTGTATGTGGAAGGCTCCTGCACGATTCTAAAGCAGCTGCAATACCCCGGTATGTATGTGTGTGTCCAGCTGAAGGCTGATAAGGGAGGAGAAGCACGTTCCTAATAAGCGTGTGGGGGACTGCAGCCCAAATTGCTTCCCTTTAAACATAATGGGTTGTGCTGACAAGCTCAATTCCATCCCAAGCTGCAGTTTTATATAGCTCAGGAATGGCAAGTTATGGGAGGCTCTAACCCTCACATGCAATTTCCTGTGGCTGCATCTCTTAGACTCAGAGTAATCTCATTTTTTTTTTATGTGGCTTCAGACACAGTAGGATCGCAATCTATCAAGTCACTTAGCTCAAGGTATTTTAAAGCCAAGGGAAATCCATATGAATCCTGAGTGTAGCACACAGCCTTTCCAGTTCACTTTAGTCCTCTGCACTTGGCCGTTGAGGGGTTATTTATTTATTTGTTCTGCAATGGAAGTGACCCTCACCACCTTGGGAAGATGGCCTGTGGCACACAGAGAGGTGGCTGATACCAGGAACCACTGATCGCTGTCTGGTCAGGTCAAAAGAGCTGCAGGTGACTGCAAACTGTTGAATAGTTTGTTTAAATGTTAGGGCTCATTATTATTATTTCACAGGATGTGTACCATTTTAAAAGCCAGGGTGCATATTCTGACCTAGTTTTTACAGCTGTGTAGCAGGTGCTGATAAGTCACTGTAATTAGCTGTGTCAGCCGGAAAGAGGAGAGCGCAAAATATGGTCTGAAGCTCAACATCAAAAAAACGAAGATCATGGCCACTGGGCCCATCACCTCCTGGCAAACAGAAGGGGAAGAAATGGAGGCAGTGAGAGATTTTACTTTCTTGGGCTCCATGATCACTGCAGATGGTGACAGCAGCCACGAAATTAAAAGACGCCTGCTTCTTGGGAGAAAAGCAATGACAAACCTAGACAGCATCTTAAAAAGCAGAGACATCACCTTGCCGACAAAGGTCCATATAGTTAAAGCCATGGTTTTCCCAGTAGTGATGTATGGAAGTGAGAGCTGGACCATAAAGAAGGCTAATCGCTGAAGAATTGATGCTTTTGAATTATGGTGCTGGAGGAGACTCTTGAGAGTCCCATGGACTGCAAGAAAATCAAACCTATCCATTCTTAAGGAAATCAGCCCTGAGTGTTCACTGGAAGGACAGATCGTGAAGCTGAGGCTCCAATACTTTGGCCACCTCATGAGAAGAGAAGACTCCCTGGAAAAGACTCTGATGTTGGGAAAGATTGAGGGCACAAGGAGAAGGGGATGACAGAGGACGAGATGGTTAGACAGTGTTCTCGAAGCTACCAGCATGAGTTTGACCAAACTGTGGGAAGCAGTGGAAGACAGGTGTGCCTGGCGTGCTCTGGTCCATGGGGTCACGAAGAGTCAGACACGACTAAATGACTAAACAACAACAACAACAATATAATGTGCAGTATGTACCTTAATCTGCCCTGGTGGATGGAGGGGTGACAATTACAGACACTATGTAAGATGTATGTTTGGGAAGTTGTTATTAAACCTTGCAAAGATATCTTTGCATCTCGTCAGTGTTTCCATCTGTGTGGTCCACTCTGCACACACTCTGCGACATGTTTCAATGCCCAATACAAACTGGCTGGGTGTGGGGGGATGACAGCGACTTGCTTCAATGAAGACATTCACTTTCTGCCTTTCCAGGTGGAAGCAATAATAGAGAGAAGCCTCCAGGGGGCTGCATCTATGACTTGCACAGAGAAGACAAGTGCTATTGAACTCAGTGGATATATATGTACCGGATTGCATGGTAAATGTATGCAGATTTCCTTTATGTGAAGCACTTTAGTCTGATCACGCATTTGGGGTGTCTTTCAGAGAATTTGGAACATCTCAATGCAGGAAGTTAGGTGTTAATGATGCTTTATACATCTTGAAACTCTGGTGACACTTTTTATTGATTAAAGACAAGCTCATGTACCTTACAATTATGCCATTATTGCTAAGTTTAGTTCAAAAATCTCTGTTTTATGTGGCTTATTATACTTCCTCGTAACTGTAGTACCAACTTCAGAAACAGCTTTCTGCTAAAGTATTATTTTATAGTTGCCAGCTCGGTATCTGTTCTCTGAATGCATAAAGAAACCCTAAACCAAACTCTGAGCAGTAGCTAGCACAATTTTGCTCTCTATATCTGACAGAGCTGTCAAGCTGCCACACAAAAGCTTTCTGTGCAATATGAGGCAGCCTATAATTACCCATTTCTGTGGTGAATCACCATAGATCACTATTGTAGCATTAAATCATTACATAGAGCAAATGTTTGTGGGTAAGTCTGATTAAAAACAGAGGTCATAGAATAACTGTCAGTTATTTTCCCGTCTGTGTGTATCTCACAGTCATTTATTTCTTGAAACGCCTCCAGTCTTGATACAAATAATTTTGCTTCTGTCTTTTTAGCCATGTTCTGACGCTTTGGGGTCTAAACATTATTGTTATGCTGTTTCACAATAAATGGCCATCAATATAGTTTCTGAATGCTCAGTGTAAAAACCACAGAACGCTAACGTTCAAAACTACATACAGTGGTACCTCATGTTATGTGCCGTTCCCCTTACGAATGCTTCGGGTTACATGCTCCGCTAACCTGGAGGTAGATGGCCCTTGTTGCAAACTTTGCCCCGGGATGCAAGCGGAAGTTGTGCTCCAGCAGCGCGGCAGCAGAGGGAGGAGCCATTATTGAAAGCACGCCTCTGTTACGAGCGGCTTCCAGTTATGAACGGACCTCTGGAATCAATTAAGTTCGTAACCAGAGGTACCACTGTAGACCAGGCTTTGCCATGCGATTTGCTCGGCTTTTGGTTTTTTCTTCTTTAATAGTTGTTTGTAGTTCCGTCTTATGGAGATATATGCAGTAAATAAGGGAGTGCCCCAGTGATCCTATATTTACAATAAATTGTTCTCAAATGCTTCCTTGTTTGTCTGCACTCTGCATTGAACCATCTTCCTAGATCCTCGCCCTCTTTGTGGCTGTATTCTGTCTCACAGATGATAAATGTGTTTTCAGCTTTTTTGTAAGTATATTAAAAAGCTCTAGGACCACAGCTGCAGAGTTAGCCGAAACAATTGCAGAATGTATGTTCTTTAGCTCCACTGATTGGAGGAGGATTAAGTCTGCATTCAGCACGGGGGACCATTTTATTCTTTTGGGAGCCGGTATACCCAAATTCACCGTGGGGATATATTGTGGATTGGCAATGGGTTTTCGAAAGGCGGGTCTTCAAACACTAAAGTTAGAGGGAGATGGTCACTCTCTGAGAGAGAAGGTAGATTCATTTCAAAAGAGGTGGTCCTCAAAGTTTCCTGCGCCTGTGCCATAACTTGAATTTTGAATTGGGTTTGGAAATAAATCAGAATCCAGAGTAGTTGGTATAGAAATAGAGCTACGTTGATCACAGACCTGATTCTGCTCAAAAGCTTTATTTCTGCAACAAATGGAGTTTCTGAAGAATCTTTAAAGCCAGCCCCATGTTAAGGACATTACAATAATCTAGTACAGATAAAAGGAGGGTATATGTAACTGTGTCCAGACCATTCCTCTAGAAGAATGTGGTTTCAGCTTCCTCCAGGAATATAGCTTTAATCTCCACAATCCAACTTCCTGGACTGTACCAGGTTTCTGAAAATAGGTTCAATATAAAATGCCTCATTTAATACAAAAGGTGTGTGTGTGTAATCATTCTCCTGGAAAATTGTGGAATTGTCTTCATCATAACTTTTTTTCCAATGTTGGTGCACAGTTGGAACATTAGTGGAGATTCCAAAAAAGATACTCTCATGGCTAGTAGCAGACTGAATACTACTGTAAATAAGGGCTGGACAGATAGGAAATTGACTTGAGGCAAGGAAATAGGAACAAGGCCTAGATTTTCATTTTAGGTTCAGCAATATTTCTTTCAGCTTGTAATAGCTCTTCCAGTGCCAGTTATATAAGGTTTCATTTCAACACAGTTTACTACTTTAGATGTTATTCATTTCCTTTAGCAATGATCGCCTATCCCATGATATAAATGTATCTGATTTATCTTTATCAGGAAAGCAACCCAAAAGAGAGTGAGGGGGTGTTTTAATGAAAACAGAGCAAAACACCTGCAAAATATATTTATTATGCTTTTGTATAATAATGTGCCTTCAAATTCAAAAGTTGGTTTGATGTCAGACGTGTTGTTGACCTTTCCCAGTTCAAGCCTGATGGCAGATACATGATTCTATTGTATAACATGTTTCATTACCATTTGACAATGTGACATATGCCACATGGAGCATATGAACAAAAGAATATGTAGCACTGGATTACTTTTATTGTGTCATGGTGCACAACGTAGAACACAAATGGTAGATTTTGCCACTGGAAATGTCCTAACTTGTTCTCTCATTTTTACAATGTACGATTGAATATGCTATTCTCATAAAGAGTTGCATTTACCAATGTAATAAAAGTTAGGCTCCAGTTTTAATACTGAAGCAGTGTGCATGATTGCAACTAAACATGGTGATGGTGTGTTTGATGACCTTGCCTAAGGTCTGTGGTAGCCAGGTCTAAAGACTTGCCTAGCTGAAGTTGGAGCATGTCATCTTCACAGTACATGGCAGGGTCATCAGAAGCATGTTGCATCAGTTCTCAGAAGTTTTCCATGATTATCTTATGGGCAACACAAAAGAAGCTGTGCATGAAATGAACGTCTCTAAATATGTTGGGATGCGGGTGGTGCTGTGGTCTAAACCACTGAGCCTAGGGCTTGCCGATTGGAAGCTCGGCGGTTCGAATCCCCGCAATGGGGTGAGCTCCCATTGTTTGGTCCCAGCTCCTGCCAACCTAGCAGTTTGAAAGCATGTCAAAGTGCAAGTAGATAAATAGGTACCGCTCTGGTGGGAAGGTAAAAGGCGTTTCCATGCGTTGCTCTGGTTTCGCTTAGTCATGCTGGCCACATGACCCGGAAGCTGTACGCCGCCTCCCTCTGCCAGTTATGTGAGATGAGCGCCGCAACCCCAGAGTCGTCCGCGACTCTGGGGTTAATTGTCAGGGTCATTTTTAAATATGTTGGACTCTGCATAATTTAGATACCACCTTCCTTTCTATAGTCTACTCAGGGTCTTGTTGTCTGGGCAGCTCGGGGATTTCAATATACACTGCCCAGGCTTGTGAACTGGGGATGTTGCTTTGGCCCTGCTAACGCAATGGTTTGACTTCATACCTGGAGGTGAACTCCATTGTGACAAAAAAGCTCTGTGACAAATTCTGTGTAAATACGCAACATGACCTTTCACATCAGCAGTAGCTTGTGACAGGTAGTCGTGCTCTGTTATTTTAACAACTGTAGTGGGACAGAAAGACCAGTGATTTCAAGAAACCCGGTGATGCTGTGCCATCACAGAAACCATGTTGCACTCCCAGAGACCAGTTGCTGGAAAGCACTGAAGGGAAGAGTGCTTTTGTGCTCAGGTCCGGCTTGCTGGTTTTTGACAGTCATCTACTTGCTTGGCCACTGTAGGAACAGGATGCTGGACACAGTATCACAGTTGGGTGATACCTGTATCAGTGCTGACCAACATGTCAGAAGATAGTGAGCAGGCTTTAAATTTCTCACTAGGAGCAGAATATATGATAGGCCGTGGTGCTTATCTCCTGGTGGCTGGGTCCCTGGTGCTTAACAGGAAGCAGAGGCGGAGGTGGCAGGGAGTGCAGTGCAAATGCAATGGCACAAGCACTGGCCACCTTGCCCCTCTCCACTCCACTCCTTTCCAGTAAGTGACTCAGTTGTTGGAAGATCAGATGAGTACTGATGCCTTCCCATGCTCTGTGGTACCAGTTCTCACTGTTTTGTAACATTTTGGTTGATTGCATTACAGGTATTGCCGTGCTGTGAATTTTGGATTCGCCTTACCCCCCATGGACCATCATGGCTACCCATGTTTCATGTGCGCTTGTTCGTTTTTTATCTTCCCCTGCTAGCTTGTGCCTCATGTTGCATAATTGCACGTCTTGTCTGCTGTTCCCAAGCTCAGCTAATCCTTACTGCTCTTTTAGTGATGACATGCCACCCCCAACCTATTAGAGAGCTCTTCCCGCTCTCCGTCTGGCTCGCTATTTGATGAGTATTATTTATGCCAGACAACTACATTTTCTTTTATGTTTCAGATTTTCCCTATACGCATCAGACCAGACTGAGGACTGTGCCAGATTCGCAAACTTATAACCTGACTCTAAAGGTGTTCACTTGGAAGTAACTGATTGGTTTCAGTGGGGCTTGCCTCCAAGTAAATGTCCTTAGGACTGTGGCCAAAAAAAGAAGAAGAAGCTTGCACCCTAAGTAGGTCCCCTCAAAGGTTCTTTCTGATTCAATTAAAATCCTTAGTAGGATTCTCCTTCCTTTTCTTTCGACACAAGAAGTAAGTGTGTGTGTGTGTGTGTGTGTTTCTGAGTGCTCATGAGCGTGTGTGTCCATTTATCTGGAAGTATTACCGGGCCCTCATTAATTCCATTTTCCCCCAGGTTTGAGTAGTTCACATCTGTATAATCTCAAGCAAGGTGGAAAAAATGATTTCATTTGTTAAAATCATCTGTGCTACAGTGTATAGGATCTGCTGTTTTTCACATTTACAGTCTGGAATGCTCCCCTTTGCTTTTAAAGACGCACATCTGACTGAACTTCCATCAACCCCAGTGTAGCAAGTGCACTGCGACTTCTCGTGCAGACACATGAAAGCTGGTAGTTGTCATGAACACCTTGATGTATGCTGCAGTTTAAAACCTAACCCAAACCCCTTTTGTGAAGCTGAAGACTGCTTGGTTCCGTTAAAAAAAACAAAAACCAACCCTCCCCCCCTCACTAATTTCTATATAAAATTAATTTGTATGACAAGAAGCAGAGCTGACCACTCCTGTTGTGTTTCAATGGAGGGAAACGACCCATTTTTACAGGCATTTACCTCAAAAAAACCCCCACAAATTTTATAACAGCTGACACTGCGTGTTATTGCAGCCACAAATTACATAAATCCCCTGTATTATATTACGAGGTATACATAATGCCTATCTTGATAAATTTTTATCACCAGAAAAGTAATTAGGTCCATATCCTGGCCTCCATTAAATCTTCTGTGTACTGTGTCAATATAGCACATTGCAAACAGTCTTAAACTCTGAAAAATGTAATGAAAACTAACTCTGTTATTGCACTGAGTTACTTTAATGAAGTGATATGGTACCTGTGCAGGAGTGAGCCCCTGGGTGCATATGTAAGTTTTTTGAAACAAATGTACTAATTAATAGTTGCTTCATTAACACATTATTCTTCATACGTATAATTATTTATAATTATATGACACTTTTCAATACGCAGGTTATTTTTAAAAAGAACATAGGAAATTGCCTTGTATAAAATTATTTGTCCATCTAACCTAGTATTCCCTACACCAGGCATGGCCAAACTTGGCCCTCCAATTCCCATCATCCCCGACCACTGGTCCTGTTAGCTAGGGATGATGGGAGTTGTAGTCCCAAAACATCTGCCTGCCCTGCACCAAACATTGTTGAACTGCAGCACCCATCATCCCTGATCATTGGCCATGTTGTGTGGGGCTGATGGGAATTGTAGTCTATGTTGACTTGCAGGAACTTTCCCAGATCTCAGACATGAGTCTTTCTCATCATCTGCTCCATTTTTAAAACTCCTGATGACAAGAATTTAACCTTACGATACAAGGTAAGGGTTGTGCAGCCTTATACACAAGAGGGATATCAGGATGTTTCCAGGGCACTCACTGTTTTGCCTCGGTAGAGAAGAGCATGTTTATGATGCAGAGGCTATGATATGAGCATCACTCAAGCAGCCTTTGTCCATTCTCGTTCATGCTGCCAATTCCAAAGTGACCTTTGCAATTGTCTCATGTGTGATGAACATCCCCAACTCTGATATTGAAATTTCCCAGCAGGAATAGGTGTTCAGAGTGTGGGACCCTCCTAACAGCATGGTCAAGTTCCTTGTAGGACTGGTCCTTGGTCTGTATGTCAAAGCACATAGTGAGAACAGAGACACTCAAGATGTTAACCTGACGAGAGTTGGTTGAGAGGCAGAGGGAAAGCAAGCATTCTGAACCCTCAGTCAGTAGTTCTATCACAGACAGAAGAGAATTCCTCATTGCAAAGTTTATGCCATGAATACGTGGTTCTTCTGTATGCCCTCCTTGGCGGAAAAAAAGTGTAGTTCTCTCAAAGGCTGCCATTTGAAGTGAGTCTGGTCTCCTGCCGAGTGGCAACATAAATGAACGTATTATTTATGTTCAATAATTTCAGTATGTCTACTCTGAGCATGACCTAACCCCCAGATTCATGCAAAAAAAATGTATTGGGTGTACATCTCACTATTAACCATGTGTAAGGTTCTCTAAGAACACTTTCTATTTTTCCTTTCTTATGTTTGTTCAGAATTTCTCTAATTGGGCATAGAGGTTATGACTTCTGCATGGACACCCACTGCGGAGATGAGCCATGCAATCCAATCTATCAGTCTCCTGCTATGAAGTTGCTAATATAGACAGATGATAGATAGATAGATAGATATAGATAGATGATATAGATAGATAGATTAAATTAATGTGCAACAGTATAAAACTTTAAATTACACATCTATATTTGTGGTTTTATGGTGTAGCTTCACTTTAAAAAACACAACCAACTAGTTAACATTTAGTCCTAGAAAAATGTGTCCATAGATTTCAGTGGCACTTATTTCAAAGGCCACAAGTTAAGAAAGTTTTTGGTGGCCATCAACTGACTGATGTTTATGAAAATCGCATAGATAAAACACAGCACTGTTGTAAATATGAACTCTATTGTGCTCAGAAAGGGGGTCATTAATCCCAAATGAAGGGTCACTCAGCGACATTTGTGCAGTTAAATCAACATGTTATTACATGAATGCTTTATTAATCACAAGAGATAGCATAAATGCACTGCCAGGAGGCTATTTCCAGTTCTTGTGTGGTAACAATAAATTAATATGTTCTGTATTGTTGTTTTAGCTGTACTTGATTAAGCATGTAACTACGGAATGGCACAATTCTAAAGGAAGTCTAAAACTCCAAAGGCAATGTGACAATAGTTAAGAAGCATCTCATGTTTCCTAATGCATAAGAAATATGTATAATGTTTATGGGTTGCTTTTGTGAACTCTCCAATAAAGTATGCATTTGGAAAAAGCAACATACCTCCAATGCTTTTGGATATGAATATAATGACAAGAACAGCATCTGTTATATTATAGACTACTGGCAATGTTCGAAACTCCCACTGTTCTAGGTGCATTTTGCGGGAGGGAATTTCATTAGCGTGAGAAGTTTCTGAGCTCTGGGAGCACTACTGTGCCTAAGATTTTGGTTTAAAACTGCAGAGTGGAAGGAAAGGAGGACCTTTTTCTGCCTTCCCAGCTATTCTCTGAAGACTGGAGAAGAGATCCTCTTAAGAATATTAGGGGAGTGGGCAGGGGAAGGACTATAGACCATGTAAAAAATGAACATAACATTTTAGCTGCAGTTCATTCATTTCCAGCTTGTTATTAAAAAAGCTCACCTAGACATTCCGCTGTTGTGGTCATAACCTAGGTTTAAGGTGCAATTTAGCTCTTAGCTTTCATATCTCAGTTTCTAACGCTGACGACTGAAATAAATTATTTAAACAAATACTGCATCAGTTTGGATGCGAAAGCAACAATGCTTCATTAGTGAATATAAATGGCAAGAGAGTGACATAGTGGTCAGTTGTCTAAAGTAGCAGAGGGTGAGATGTGTGAAGGGGACACAGTGGGTCACTGGTCCTTACTGAGAGGGAGAGGGAGAGGGGGAGGGGGAGGCAAGGGGAGCTTGACCCAGTGTTGTGTATGGCAGTAGAAATGTTGGATTGGCTCCACTGTTATGTGCTGTACACCTGGGCAAGCGCCTCATGACTCACCCCTCTCCTCTCTCACTTGGCGAGTGCCAGTAACTCGCTTTGTTGGGAAGCCAGGAGAGCAATTGTGCCCAACCCTTGCCCCCTCACCAGCCACTACTGCAGACCTATGACTCCCATGCTACTCTTTTCCTGCATGTTGGAAGACAAATCTGCATGTTCCAGGAGATACCATTGAACAAATTTGTTAATTTAAATTTGTACATCATTATCATGTTTCTCATGTGTGACATAATCCCTCATAATATATTTTTTATTTAGCAAACCTTTATACCTTTGCAGACCAATCAGGCAATTTTAGCATTCATAAAGTACTATGTAGTTCTCTTCCCTTGAAAGTACCTGAAGCCAGAAGCTTCCCAATTCAGAAACACTGGAAAAAATAATGCATGAAGTAGTTGGATAATGATCTGGAATTATTGATGGTTTGGAAGAAATTTCAAAGGATTTATATATGAAGTGCAGACATATACCTGTACTTGCCAATGGTATATACTGAAAAAGCTCAGTTTTTGCTAACATTCCCCCTTCAATATTGATGTGCTTTTATTGCAATGTATTATTCAATGTGTCATTCTTCCATAGAAGAGAGGAAAATTGTTTTCTATAATGAATATTAGAAAAGGGCTTTTTCTTATTCCACATTGAAATATACAGTATAATCACTTGTGAAGATTGAACAAAGCATGTAGCCTTAGATAGTCTCAAAAGATTCAGAAACCTATATGCTAGCAACTTAGGTCTCATAACAGAAATATCACCCTCTCCTCAGATGTAAATATTCTCACTTCTACATGATACTCTAAAGCTCCAAGATGTTCGTGATAAAGGAGTACACCCATCCTGAATAAAATCATTCTGATCCAGAATTCCATGTATGCTGTGGTGCCATTTAAGTCTCAATTGATTTCAGTAGGAGCCAATATGTGCATGCCAAGAAATATGAACAATGAACCAACTCAATCTATTGAAATTAAAGTGGGAATCCTTCTGGAAACTGGACTTCCATGTGTGGCTAATGTCTGGAACAAGCTGGAAACCACTGGATCAGGATAAACGATTTCAACCCAGAAGCATACATGTTAGATCCATGTGCTGTGAAGACTTCCCACACTCCAGTTTAGTTGCTTCCCTACTAAAGCACCAAGTTGCAAATTTGTGGTAGCATGGAAGATAATATAGGGAACAAAAACCCATGTATGTGTTTATTATCAATGACATACTTGGGCTGTTGTCACCTGTCACCCAGTCCACTCCAGTGATTCCCCCACCCACAAGCATACAAATCAGAACTTCCCAACCTAAAAGGGTTTCCTCATTCATTTCAATACATGGAACTGATTAATGTGTCCCCACCACCGCCACTTGTGCATAAAACCATACATGGCAGCTTCAGGGCTCAATCCTATGCATATGTGTCTAAGTAACATTGAAATCAATGGGGATGAAACATGTATAGGAATGCTCAGTTAAAGTGTCATGTTGCTTTTCAATACCTTCACTGCCACTTTCTTGCCCATCGTTCTAAATACCAGCAACTATAAACATGCTGCATTGAAAGTAGTTCAACTTACTTAGGTGAATTTAGGTTTTTTTTGAGAAACAACACACAGGGTGAGTAATATGGAAATAAAACAAAATGGGAATATGAGGGAAGTCCAGGTGAGTGGGGGATATGGAAAATTGTTAGAGAAATATTGTTAGAGTGTGTATATATAGAGTGTGTATATTGAGAGTGTGTATATATAGAGTGTGTATATATAGTGTATAGAGTGTTTTATTGGAAAAGCCAATAAAAATATTTTTTAAAAAAGAGAGAAAGTAGTTCAACTTACTTCCAAGTAGATTAGTTAAGGTGAAAGGCTGGTAACATAAACTGTCCTTGAGTGAAACAAGTTGCACTGGAATTAAAAGTACAGGCTTCCTCACAAGTAACTACGTTTAGCATTGAGGTACCACAAAAATCTGTATTGAGAACATTAGGTATGCCAGATGTAACCAAACTGTATGCATCCATTGTTTTCCCCTAAAGCCATGTTCATGTCTTGAAATGTTACTGTGAATTTGATTGTAGTTGTTGTGTTGCTTCATTCCACAGGGAACCAGACTCTGCAAACCGCAGAATTCCCTTTGTTGACCACTTCCTTGTTATCAAAAAATGATGGCCGTAAATTGTTTTTTGTGTGAACTTTATAGTCCTCTCCAGACCCTATGCCTAAAGCCATTTGGAGACAAGTGGAAATGTTCCCTTAAAACTGTTTTTTTTAAAAAATAAATAAATAAATCTGAAGTACAAATAGAAGTATAAAGCAACTGTGATGCTTTAGGCAGCCATTTTGGCATCACTGTTCACAATACCCACGTACCTTCCACTTTGGAGCAGCTGAAAAAGGCTTCTTAAACTCTGAACACCTCAAACTCTTCACAAGTAAAGTGCCAGTATCAAAGTAAACAGTGTATGGAGCCAACTGCTTTTGATTAAAGTTGAGAGAATTTAAATTAGTTTTGTGGAAGCCTTGAAAAATTTGGGTACAGATGGAGTCCATCCATGCTTGTATAAAATGAAAGCATCGACTGCAAAATGAAATGGCTCGCTTCCATCAAATTTACTGTGCCAGGCAGGAGCAAACATTACTCTTGCGTGCTGCCTGCTCATTCTTTGACTGGCCACACTAAAAATGAATCTTTTATTCCAAAAAGGTGAAACTTGTTAAATCCTAATTACATGAGAAATCACTATTTTTCTTGATGATGACCCAGGTCAGTAATAATTAAAGGCACAGAAGTCTTTGGGACTGACATATTATGGACAGAGTGAGTCCCAAAAAACGTGAATACAATTTCCTTGGTCGGAACTATTAGAAATTTCTTTTTTAACCCCTAGCATTATAGATCTGAAGTGTTGCTATTGATAGAAAGGTTGGTATTGTTGGGGAATATTAAATCGACAATTCACAGCAAATCAAATGGATGGAAGAGCCCAAAATTTGATTTTCCCAAAATTATCACACCACTGGCCTTCCTGACAGTCTTTGTCATTGTGTCCCCCCCCCCCCAAATTTGTGTTAGAGGAAATTGTAGAGTTTCTTGGAAACTTGTCAGGAGCTCCACAGTGAGCCAATTGCTAACAGCAGACAAGCTTCCTGGAAAAATACAAGTGATGTCTTCCCACAATGTGCAGCTGGAGGTGAACACTGGATGTGTTTTAAGCCATACACAGTTTATAGAATGTGTCCAACAGTTTATAGAATGTGTCCAACAGGATGTGCAGGCCAAGTCCTTCCAGTTCTGGGCACCACAGTTCAAGAAGGACACTGACAAACTGGAACATGTCCAGAGGAGGGCAACCAAAATGGTCCAAGGCCTGGAAACGATGCCTTATGAGGAACGGCTAAGGGAGCTGGGCATGTTTAGCCTGGAGAAGAGGAGGTTAAGGGGTGATATGATAGCCATGTTCAAATAGATAAAAGGATGTCATATAGAGGAGGGAGAAAGGTTGTTTTCTGCTGCTCCAGAGAAGCGGACACGGAGCAATGGATCCAAACTACAAGAAAGAAGATTCCACCTAAACATTAGGAAGAACTTCCTGACAGTAAGAGCTGTTTGACAGTGGAATTTGCTGCCAAGGAGTGTGGTGGAGTCTCCTACTTTGGAGGTCTTTAAGCAGAGGCTTGACAACCATATGTCAGGAGTGCTCTGATGGTGTTTCCTGCTTGTCAGGGGGTTGGACTCGATGGCCCTTGCGGTCTATTCCAACTCTATGATTCTATGATTCTATGAACTGCATGTGCACCCAAGAAATGCCACAAAATTCTGTGTAGCGTACACAGAATGCCTAATGCGTATCACTGGTTTCAATGGGCTGCCTCTTACTTCCCTAATAGTTCAAATACGGCTGTTTTTAGTCCATATGATTGGATTCACTTTTGTGGCTGGGTCATAAATTTGGGACAGACCACAGCTCTCACATGGCTGGAAGAAAATCTAATGGGAAGCTATGGAGGCTCATAGCCATAGTAGTCAAGTTTAAAGATTTCAAGGAAATGACAGGGAAATCATTTTATGTCTTCAAATAATCTACAAAAAATGTACTTAACCCTGTGTGTGAGTGTGCTGTGTTTAGCAAAGAATAACTGTTATCCTCATCAATACAGAAGTTGGATAAGACCAGTTATTTTTTTTAAAAAATATAATTTTCTCCAACTCAAGATACATAACAAAGCTCTTATGATACTCCTTTATGATCCTGGTGATTATTGCTCACACTCAGAGTTGAGATGGGGAAAGCAGTGTGGAAGAAAAGGGTTAAACACCATCTTCTCTGATGCTGGTGTTCTGATCAGATTTGGATATCCTCTCCTACGTTGTGGGTAAGAAGACTCAATCTTTCGGAAAGATCCAATCCAATTTTTCACTTTAGTTTCCTTTTGAGTTACTCCAGCTTACTTCTATCATCAGACTTGCAAAATTGGCACATGCAAGGTGGGAAATGTTTTTGAGCCTCATTTCACAAACAAACAAACAAACAAACAAACAAACAAACACAGAAAGTCAATCAAGTCCATCCTACAAATGCCTAAATTCATACCAGAAGTCACTCCAAAGCTTGACAAAATTTGCATTGTTTTCCTATATTAAAACACACACACACATTGGTATAATTGTGAATGTATGGTCATGGCTAGCCATGGAAGCTTTAAAAAATGAGGGTTTTAATAAATTCCAGAGTAGCTTCATATTATACTATGTTGTCTCACTGATTCCACATGCCAGGTCAGCCCCCCAACCCCCAACCCCCCAAAAAAGAAATGAAATGAATCTGTGTGAGAAATGCCTACAACAATTTATATTACCACTTATACCCAAATAAGCTCCTTTGTAGTATGAATAAATCTATGTGGAATTTTCAAGTCCTTCAGGCAGAGGGGTGGAAATCCTCACCTGATTCTCTCGCGCCCCCCCCCCCATACTTTAATATCTTTAAAGAACATGTAACATCATTTATGGTGTGTTACTTTGACTGGAAATACTTCCAGGCTGTAAACCATCAATATTTTTTATTCCTGTAGAGGAAGCCAAGAATGGTGGGAAAGGTTATGATTACTTCATATCGAGCAAACTAGAAACGTACAGGTTGGATTTGTCAGTGTTTCATCTTCAACTAGAGGCCATGTGATATCATGAACCTGCCATTAATCTGCTCCGAGAGAGCAAAGAAAATGGATGAATTTTGAATCAAGGCTGCAAATAATACCAAACATTACACAGATATACAATGTACAATGCTGATAGGCATGCCTTTTATTTCAGTGATAGATTTGGGGGGTTTTATTACTTGAATTGGTTTTATTTAAGAATTTTCTACATTGACCAAAATCTTATAAAAGCATCCAAACTGCAGCAGACAGCACTCATATGAATAACTTATAGGCAGAAAAACTCCATGAGCTCAGAAGTGAGCTCTGCTACAAAGGTTGCAAACACAGTGGCAGATTTATAGATGTGTTGTATGCACAGAATTGGGGGCCCCTGAAGCTGAGCTCCCCCCCCTTAAGTTATTTGTATGCATTTTTAACTGAGAGGATACCTTGAAACATGAATCCAAACAATCAATAATATTTTCCAGACGCATCCACTTGAAGTTCACAAAGGAGTCTTCAAACCTCTTTGAAATAATTGCTGTATTTAGTGGGAGCAGGGGTCACTTTGCACTTTAAAAACACACTCACACACGTTCCACTTGGCCTTTTCTCCTTTTCGTCCTACTCATCTCTGTATGCTGGGCTGATCTTTCATGAGCCTGTTTAGAAGTGCTAATCACACACTTGATTTCAGAACTCTGCCGCACAGAGTGCTCCCATCAATCAGGTAGAAATGGGGGTCCATTGGAGGCTCAAATTATGCATTTATTTATTTTTAATGCATGGAAGCCTTTACACATTCTTCCCCACCCCTTTTAAATCTGAAGTGGCAATCCAGGCTGTGGTTTCAAATGACACACTTGCATGGGAGGGTGGGCAGGCTTTTCCACACCTATACTACCCCCCCCCCAGTGTTTTCACAGTACAGATTTATGCTTGTCTTCTCAGTAGGGAGCCCTGCTGCAGTGAGCCTTAGTCCCATGGGATGTTTGGGAGGAAGGTGTCCAGGGGAAGAAAAACAGTTAGCAGAATATTTACTGCTATAGTGCTAAATGCCACTGGGGTAACTTTGCAGATGGAGATGGGAAACTGGGAGAGAGAAAGGGGTTCATAGAATCATAGACTTGTAGGTTTGGAAGGGCCCTAAAGTAGTCCAGCAGAGATGGGTCCACTGCTGCAAAGTGGACTTTGGCAGATGCCCAATGTTGCTGACAGTGACTCTTGTCCCCAATTGTATGTAGAGATGGACAAATTTGTCGATTTCAGTTTCTCTCATTGTTTTCAGTTTGCCAAACTTACTTTCAGTTCTCCACATTTCCACATCCATTGGCATTTAGGAGGGGGGGGGGACTCACAAAAAAATCATTAGCATTTTAGTAGGCTTTTCTCCTAATATTTACTTTTTCGCATGCATTTTTGCTTAGTACAGTGGTACCACAGGTTACATACGCTTCAGGTTACAGACTCCAATAACCCAGAAATAGTACCTCGGGTTAAGAACTTTGCTTCAGGGTGAGGACAGAAATCGTGCTCCGGCGGCGCGGCGGCAGCAGGAGGCCCCATTAGCTAAAGTGGTGCTTCAGGTTAAAAACAGTTTCAGGTTAAGAACGGACCTCCGGAACGAATTAAGTACTTAACCCAAGGTACCACTGTATACATATTTTGGCAAGCATTTCTCCCCAATGCAAGGCATATACATTGTTTACCAATATATACATGTTTATGCACACTTTCTACTAATTAATCACATTATTTCGTTGGAAGACTGCAACACAAATTTTGTAGAAGTGTGAGTGTTGAAGGCGAGGTGCATTTTAGTCTGCCTATTGTTTGTGGAAGTGTAAGGTAGAATTGCATAGAAATGCAAACCAAACCTAGTTGTGTGTGTTTTAAAGCCCCGTTCAAAAATGACTTTTTCTATTACCTTGTTTTTCTTATTCTTCAAGCAACAAAAAAGATGAAGGGATGGGGTAGGGAGACAGATCTGTATAGTCTCAGGAAGGTTGTAGCGTGTGGTTACTTTGAAAAGGACTTCATGGAGTTTGTTTGTTTTTTCCCCTTAAGAACTCTCACTGACAAAAAAATAAAAAGGGATTATGTTGTGTTTTCTTTTGACTGACTCATGAGCTGCAAAGAATCTCGCAACACTGGCTGAGGAAACATTTGGTGTTTGAAAGAGAATGCAAGACTTACAACTTCTCCAATGTTTGAACCTAATACATCAACCTCATTTTCTTCCAGTTTCACTTCTCTGAAGCCTCACTGATGTGAGTCAGCTGCTAGAGCAGAGGAAATAATCTTCAAAATTCTGCACATCTTGAATGAAATAAACAAAACAGACTATAGGCACAATCTGCTGGGAAGTTTTCCTGTGTGTGCCCTTATTGTAATGGATGGTAGTAGCTGTGCTCCATCCATTCACAGTATTAATTAAATGTGGTTCACCCCATTGTAATGAATGGTAAGCAGGGCATTCATGTCAGAGACAGCACAACGAAGGCGGATCATGCAGTATCAAATTCCCCCAAGTGGTTTTTGTGAAAGCTTCAAATAAGCACCACTGAAACATCGACATGCCATGTGAAATTGCTCTTTGGCTTTTCATCTCCATGGCTCTTTGCACCCTGTGTAAAAGCTTTCATCACATGAATTAGAAATGTAACAGCTTTCTCCACTTCCTTTGATGGATTCTGAATTTTCATTGGGAATTTTAGATAAACTTATTATGAAATTGCCATCTGTCTGTGCAATTATCATTAAAATTATAATCCAATTTCAAACATATTTAACCACCATAGGCTCCCAACTTTGAACCCAGTTAATTGTAAATCAGTAGTGGGGATAGGTACTTGCACTGGAAACGCAGCCTGTTTTATACTAGGCAACACTTTATGTCCACATAGCCCAGTATTATCTGCTGGCAGAGGCTTTCCAGATACTCGCTCAGAAGTCACCTCTGGGGTGGGAAACCTGTGGTCCCCTAGAATCTGCTGGACTATAACTTGCATAATCTCTGTCCATTGGCCATGCTTAATGGAGCTGGTGAGAGCTGAAGTCCAAACACATCTGGATGGGCCCAGCTTTCCCAGCCCTGGGTTATCAGATCCCTTTAAAGGGAGACACTATGAACTGAAGCTTCTACATACCACTTACACACTTTTCTGCTGAGCCATAGTACCTTCAGAAAATGGCTGTTCCCAAGGTAATTTGGGTGGAATCATAACAACTTTGCTGGTTTTAAACCAAGGTATTTTTGAAATGTCTATGTGCTCCGTGTGTGGCAGAGTACCTAGTCTGATCTGCCCTTTCATTTTGACTCTCTGTTGTTCGGGTGTAATAATAACTATTGGTTCTAAATATTCCAAACCTCTTCTTCTGAGCTCTGACAATTTTTATACCGCAGAGGAATCTGTTTCACCATCCAGTCTCTTTTTTAATCCTCTTTTCAGTGCAGTCAAAACTATACCCGTGTTCCCCAATAAACCTTTAAAAACCGACATACTTATGCAAATTTTATCACCAAGCAGGGAGCCCAAAAAATTAAAATTAGATTACCGAGATGTCTCAGTAAAGCATCATATTACCATTTTCATTATGGTATTTAGAGTAAAATAAATGAAATGGAAAATCCAGCTGCCCTGCCTGGATTGGTCAGAACCCACTGGAAAATAATAGCAGATCAAGGCTGAGAGGAAACTTGGTGTACTTTGTGGTTGCATTGATCTGCACCAACAGCATTCCGTAATTTTTGGCTGCCCGTTGAGACTTGTAGGGTGGAAGGCAGGGAGACCAAAAATAGGTAGAATCAGAGCCAACCAACAATACAATCCAAAATCAAGATCCAACAGGATGAGCAAGGAAATGGGCAGATATTGGGCTGCCCCAGCTGAGTTTGGGCTCAGCCGGGGCTCAGCCAATCCAGCTCCCTCATAATATCTCAGCTGGGGATATGCCAGCAAAACTCTCTCAATCTCACTGAGCCAGGACTATGCTAAATCTCAGCCAGTGGAAACTGTACCAGTGGAAGTTTAAAAAGGGGTGGTCCTCCTGGCATAGTTAGAAAGGGCAATGAGAGATATACACCTATTCCAAATTTCTTTCAACTCAGTCACGTGACCTGGCAACCCAACAGAACCTGTGCCAACAAAACAGGTGGTTTAAGTCAAACGGTATTTTAAAGACTTATTTTCCCTCTGCAAGGCTCAAGGCTCAGGCTGACTCAGGCTGAAGTTTGGAATACAGATATCTGGCACTGGCATAACTACAGTGGTGCCCTGCAAGACGAATGCCTCGCAAGACGGAAAACCCACTAGACGAAAGGGTTTTCCGTTTTCGAGCTGCTTCGCAAGACGAATTTCCCTATGGGCTTGCTTCGCAAGATGAAAACGTCTTGCGATTGTTCCGTTTCCCCCCCCCCCGCTCCCCCCTTTTTCTAAGCCGCTAAGCCACTAATAGCCTTTTAGCCGCTAATCCGCTAAGCCTTTAATAGCCGCTAATCCGCTAAGCCTCTAATAGTGCTAATCCGCTAAGCCGCTGATAGGGTTGCTTCGCAAGACGAAAAAAACGCTAGATGAAGAGACTCGCGGAACGGATTATTTTCGTCTTGCGAGGCACCACTGTATCTCTGTTCCACCCCTATGGCTGGAGGCAGTAATACTTTTGAATACCATAGGATGGGATTCTGCTTGCAGGTTTCCCACGGGCAGATGGTTGGCCACTGTGATAGCAGGATACTGAACTAGATGGGCCATTGGCCTGATCCAGGAGGCTCTACATATGTTCCACACTGGTTACCATACGCCACACAAAGAACAGCTATCCCACCCCTAGCTCTCAGTGCATATGGTTTCTTGACTTCAGAGCACAATCAGGTTGGACTATATTTTACTACATAAAAGCAACAATATGACATGATTCACATAAACCTTTTCTCATAACAGGATTTGTAAAGATTTTCCTTCCAGCTCTTCCAGCTTCTGCACTTTCCCCGGTTCTTCATTTCAGACAGGCATTTCTGGAAACAAAACATTTTGTATGTGCTCTTCATTACAAAACACAGACACATACCACTTCCAAGACTTAAAAAGGAGTATAATATCTCAAGTAAAGCCTGTGCTGGAGATCATCAACAATTCTACCAAATGTCAAACAGTATTAGAGGAATGCTTTATTGGGATGAAAGCACTGCACCAATAACCAATATTTTAAAGATGCCCAGACTGCATTTTCAACAATCTTATACATGACATTACAGAAAAATATCCTTTCTCACTATGTAAACTATCTTCTTATGAGTTCCTTTTTTAAGAGTCACACTGCATTTTTCAAACTCAGAATCTCCAAAGTCCTTTCCTCTGTGATTCAAGGAACAAAGGAACAAGTTTTAGGAGACAATATAATCAACAGCTGGTTCTAGGCACCATTAGTGATGTGATCAGCCATTAACAGAAGACTCATAGAGTGGTGTTATCTCTATTTTAAACAAAGCAGAGATGTAGACTCCAGTTCACCTCAATGAAGTGCCAAATACGTTTTTTTCTAAACTGAAAGTTTTAGAAGATAGAACATTGTATAGCTTTCAGAATCTGAGAAACAGAGGTTCATGTACAGTCCTTTACTATGAAAAGTCAACACTACCATGAAAACAGTTATGGTTGATTCCCCCCTTTTCTTTTTATTGCCAAGTTTGGCTTGGATGAATTATTGCCTTGAATTATATACTCCTGAAAATGAAATTGCAAAAGAGACATTGATTACAGTGTCATTATCTTCTGCCACTAAGATAAATTTAGCATCATAAATTGTTCTAATATATTAAGAGTCTGACACAAATTGACAAATGGAAGGAAATGAAAAGTGGAGACCTACTTTCCATCTGCTGTTGTGACAAAGGAGAGATTATCACCTTTACATTTTTATTTATGCAAAGTAGTCAACAAAATAAAAAGTTTTAGATTGATTTCACCTTCAATTTCCTCTGCTTCATCTTGATGTAAACAATGAAAAACCATTAAAGCTATTTTAATGTTTTTCTAACTTTAAGTGCTTTTTCTCGCCATAGGAGAACATCCCTAGAAAGCCCTGGGGATGAAAATAGCTAGAAAATGGAATCAAACCAAATCAAATGAATTATCAGTGTATATGTGACTGAAGGAAAAGCAGCTGTTTCAACTGCTGCAGCAGAGATCATTCAGCGTGTGTAAGAATTAATTTTGTGTTAGTCAACAGCCCAAGAGATGGCTGGAGATGCTGCATAGCAAACCAGGGAAGGTGTCATCAACTTTAATGAGGTAGCACAAGCTCTGATAGGCTGCCTAGCTGTGAGTAGGTTGAATCTAACCCTACTTCCAACAAGGACTGTCAAAAGGAAGGCCCCCCACGTCTTTCTGCTCAAGTTGTTTTTTTTTGTTCAGCTCCCCTCCCTACAGTAAAGTTTTACCAGGATTTACTCTTTGTACTCCATCTATTTTAGCTGCCCCTGCTAACAGCAACTACTAGCATTTTGAATTGTCCCACCTCTGAATGCATTGTATTCAGAACAAAGTTGGGATAATTGGGTTTGTGGTAGTCTCTTCTGGTCTCCTCAGATCAGCACCCCAGTTGTAGTCCTCAGCCTTGTCCTGAATAGGACAAAAGAAGAGGGTGGGGGCCTGCAAATCTGCAAGTTTATAGGGTCCAAATATCCAGGCAAAATTACATTTATTTGGTTATTTTAAAAGTTGAGTTGTTTTTCTTCTGGAGATGGATGGGAGGGGCCTGGGGGATTATGTATTGCACAAATATCTGATTGATTATTTGAGATTGATAGAAATATATCCCAAAGTCTCTGTAATTAGAAATTGAAGGACATGATGGAGAATGTGACTCAAGATTTTGGGAAGAAATTAAGTTAAATTAAATACCCTTACAGCTCCGTCAGGGCAGTGTCCTTCTCACCTTAATAGAGCAGCCTCCTTTACTAAAAGTATAATAAGGTTAGGAGCTGTGGTCATTTTTGAACTTGTGCAATACATAAAAGGGTTATAAATCATGTTTGTGTGTGACATCAAAAGGTGGTGTTTGAAACAGGCTTGTCCTGTATTAAAATAACTGTGTTTTTTTACCTTGTTTTTTAAAAAACATCCTAACTTTTCAAAATCAAGTATTTCATATTGTTCAGCTTTTAAATGGCTAAATGAAGGTAGACAGTGCCGAGACCAAAGGCTCTGTAAGATCATTCCAGCATTTTGTGAGATATATCATCTACCACACATGGCTCTCAATCCTGTGCCATAAACACGTTGCACCCACCTTAAAACATCCACACACTTAACACATCTTAATTTGACTCTACATCAAAACTCAGATACTTACACCTCACTGTGAAGCCAAGTGGGGACGATGGGATGTGATCACACTCAAAGAGCTGGCACATTATGACAAATATCATCAACAGTTTGTCCATTTCCTGCTGCCTTTAGGCTGTCTGGCATGCAAGCCTGTGAACAGAACAGGGAATATCCAGGATGAAAACTGCTAACTAGATTTGCTCATGATGCTATGGCAGAGCACAGAGCTTGGAAAGTGATTATGGCCTAGTGGCCATGTTATAACACACATCTGGTGGTGTCAAACTTCATATCCTTGTCTATGTCTGCCATAAATGTACAGAGATTGTGCTGCTTGAATCATTTCATGTAGAAACAACAACTCATTTGGGACAACTCAGCTAGGATGTGTAGATCTAGGTTTATACACTTCTGCTATATATTCATGTTACCTATTATGTTAAAAGCTTTGGTTGCTTGACCTGGTATGATCTAAAAAGCCAGATATTTTAAGAAAGGATGGTGGAAGCAAGCATGAATGTCTGCTTTAGTTGGACAGCACTTTGTTAAAGAGCAGTTTTTTTGTTGTTCTAAGGAAAATTGTTACCATATATCCTCTCTACAAGGGGGACTTGGGACAAAATGGCACAGTGTGGAGTGCTCCTGGTCTGGGTTCCAATCAATAAATCCTCCCCTACACCCCAAAAAAAGATTCATTTGTACTGTACCTCAGTGTATATAGGGATGGGCAGCACTGTTCAATTCTCATGTAATGGAAAACTCCCCATTCACACTGCCGGAAACAATGGATGAACTGAAATGCAGCTTTCTTTTGCAATGTTCACCCCTCCCCCCGAATATGACAATGCAGTTCTCCAACTCCCCTGAGATATTTCATAAATCATCTCATCATGCACAACTGCCATGTTACACATCTAGCGAATGGAAGGGGGCATGTCTCCCCTCCATTTCACAAATTGTTGTGCTTGCCCACTATATACTGGAATTTTAGCTCATAGTTTGAGAGAGGAATTTCTGACCCTCCAGATGTTTTTTGCACTGCTACTACCATTATCCAGGACTAGGGCTGGGGGAGAAATTTGATTCAGATTGCATTCAAAGGCAAACTAAACTAATCCAAATGTTCTGAAACAATGTGGGAACCAAAACACAGCCATCCTTTAAAATTCTCAATTTCCTGAATTTTGCAGTGCAATTCTCCAGCCAAGTAATGTTTACACAAATGCATGTATTGGGATAAAGTGTCCATCAAAATTCATGTATTAGTATGTGTGTGTGTGTGTTTATCCGTACAAAAATACACTGAGGAATAATTCTTTGTGAAAATGTGCACGTTAAAGAAAATTGAAAAGAAATGTGAACATTGGGAGACCATTCCCATTCAAATGCAGGCTTTCTCCTTCCCTATACCAGGCTGGCATCTTCTGGGGCTGATGGGTATTGTAGCTGGAAAACATCTGGAGGGCTGCAGGTTCCCCGTGCCTCCTTTATTGCTCAGTTCACAGCCTAACACACTTGTATAACAGAGAATGGTTAAAGCAAAAGCCCTTGCAATGAACTACAAAAATGCTTTTTATCTGATGGTCCTGAATCTTTCTGACTCTACACATGGGATTACTTAGTAATATGAACCCATCCATTGTGGAACTATTGAAATGTTCTTCTATAGCTAACCAGGTTCCTTCCAGCATTTTCAGGGGACCAACATTTCAGGTCAGACAAAGTAGCTTGGAAAAGCTTAGACTCTGTATAAAAATCTGCTACATTCTTATAGAAATAAAACCCTTTCGCAGTTCCCAAAGAAGAAGATATAAAAACATAACTTTCAGCCTCTTCCACGTGAACTTCCAGTGTCTCACCACTTCATTTTCTCAGTTTGTCCTCTAACTATACAGCCCCTTGGTAATTTCTGACTTGCATTTCTTTCCTATTTTTTTCCTGAAAAATTACAGACCCATCTGTTCAGTTCCACACATTTATGAGGAGCTGATTGAGTGCAGAAGATGAAAGAATTCTCGTAAGATGTCCTGGGTCTGTGGAAAACTATTTTTCAGGAAGCAAAGTTTTGTTCTTAAGGAAACCAAGGCTATTTTCATTTTAATCTGAATGGAAAGTTAATTTGGCTCAAATGCATCATAAATATTCTGAACTGACTCCTTCCACTCACCTCAAAGTTAAAAATGCACTCCTGGGCTTCCATATCCCAGTCCTCCAATTAGCTTTGACGGGAACCCATAGTTCAGTGATAGAACACACAATTTGCATGCAGAAAGTCTCATGTTCAGTCAGTGACATGTCCATATAGTGCTGGGAAACACTGAAATCTCAGAGCATTGCTGCCAGTCACTGTAGACCAGGGGCATCTGATTGGCTACTGTAAGAACAGGATGCTGGACTAGCCATTGTTTTGATCCAGGCTCTTCTTATAGTGGGGAACTGCAGGTCTTTTGCCATGTTAGAATGTGCCCTTGATCTTTCATAATGCCATTTGCTTGCTGCTTTGATGGGTGGTTAGATAAATGGAACGTGTGTAAGTGGAGGGATGCCTGTACGTACAGCTAATTAGGGCAGGAATGCAAATTAAAATTTGCTTATTAAATATTCTTCCAAGAAGACTTGGGTCGTAAGTCAAAATTGTAAAGCAACATTGAAGAGTTTCTGCTTTCATGAAGAAAAACAAACAGATAATGTCTACTGACGTGTAATTTTGTATTAGCAACTTTAGAAATCCTGGCAAAGAGGGGGATTGAACATCCAAAGTAAGCTGCTGGGTTAACTATTACAAATAACTTATGAATTATATGGAGTACAATGTTTGTTTCTTCTAAGTTCTGTGAAATATTTTCTAGGCAGGAAATAATCTCACCAGGAAATAATCTCACCTCCATCTTTGGTGGAGACAGATGTACTATACAAGGATGACTCACAAAACATAACATTCAGGTTCACATTTGTGTATATCAGGTGTGTGTGTGTGTTTCATTGGTTTTAAATTATTTCCCCCAATGTTTTTAGCTGTTCTTATTTTATCTGTTAGCTGCATTGAGTCCCTGTCACAGAAAAAGGCAAGGTATAAATAAATATATAATCATTTTATATAAATAGAATGTTGTTAATTTAGTCATAGAAAGGTGCTTTATACTGAATCAGACCATTGGCCCATCTAACTCTGTACTGTCCACACTGACTGGTAGCAGTTCTCCAGGGTTTCAAGCAGGATACATTTTCAACTCTACTGGGAGGTGCCAATATTATAACCTGGGATATTCTCCATTCAGATTAGATGCTCTACAACTGACCTACAAGCCCACACACCAATCTCTCTGTCTTTCTCCCATGTGCTACCTGCTTGCCTCTGCACTCTATTATTGCTACTACCATCTCATTTTAGACAAATTTAATGAAGCACTCTGTAACCAATCTTGGGTAGTGCATAGGAACTTGTTAATGAGCAAAAAAGAAGAAAGCAAAGGGGGGAGGGGGGAGGTATGACTTGTGCTTTCAGTGCTCTATACTAATGCACAGAGCATGAGAAATGAATGAGATGAACTTCAGCTATTAATACAGGATCCAAATATGATATAATAGACATTACAGAAACTTGGTGGGATGGCTCTGATAACATGTTTGTATATGTCAGAGAACAAAAAATATCCCTATAGTCCCTACAGTCAGAGGGCTTTCAAAGGTAATATGGAAATGCAGGCCTCATTCTCTAGCCTGAATTTTGTCTGATAGGATTGTAAAATAATTTTTTTGCATCGAGTTCAAATTGGCCCCATTCTTTTACATTTCCTTCATATGGCCCTAAACAGAATTTCTTTTAAGAGCAAGTGTTCTTGCAGTACTCACCTTTCAATTTCAAGGATAGCATGGCTCTTCAAAAGCATTTTAAGGCCATTTGCTACCCTCACTCTCTGCCTCTACATTTGTATGGTGCTACAATAGCAGCTTCTCCCTTATAAGCCATTTCATAGGCTTCTGGCAATGACAATGAAGCCAAATGCACAGAGACAATCTGGTGATTTTTTACACAATTTTTGAAAGCCATTCCCTATCTTCATATGCACTATGGGAAAAGGCACAGACAGTCACATCATTCCAAACATATGGAAGACGAACAAGTCTGTACCTCCTTATGTGACCCACTGCAGTCTTCCCCTCACTTATAACACAGCCAAGACAGTGCATCAGATATTAAAACTGATGGAAAATCCCACTGCCAAGTTAAAATGGAGAACTGCATCTCATATGTCACCTTTACCGAAGCAATAGACAGACTTGGATATATTTTTAAGCAGGGTTGCTGGGTTACCACATGGCTTACCCACACATTTTTCTTTTACCAAATTCACACCCCCTGTTTTGTTCTTCATTCTGCTTTGGATTTTGTCCCGCTGCCCGCTACAGTTCACTGAAAGAGCAGAGTGCACAAGCATTTAGGCATAATCCACATAGCCCATTTGGAAACCCATTCATAAAATACTGAAAGTGTTCCTATTGAAACGTTATCTGTGTGAGACTTTCCTTTGAAGCTGCACAATGGCTATGCCTCCTTTTGCTGCTTTTCGTCATTATTATTGTAGTCTACTTTATTTGGCCTCGCTGACTTAAATTTATTTAAAAGATGATACTCATCTTTTGCTAATACATTGGAATATTTTATGTGACTTGCTTCTTCCTCCAATCAGCTTTTCACAGACAGTCTACAGTTTGTACAATTATCACCTATTGAGATGTTGTCTGAGTTTCCTTAATATTCTCCTGTGCTTTCTCTGCATACAAATGGAGTTTCCCCTAAAAAACGTGCTTTCCTTTTGGCCTCGTTTTCCTGAAATTTCTCTCCCATGCTTCTATTTTTGACAAATAAGAATGTTAATACTGAAACAGCATGAACTTCAGCAGGACCTAATCAACACAAGCATTTGTACATATGTTTATAATGTCAACAGTGTGTTGGGTGTAATAAGGGATAGAGAAACCCTGCTGAGAAGGCTTGCAATGAATAAAAATAGGGAGCGGCATCAAAAGCTTACAATGAATGTCGAGGATGGGATGGAGAAGATATGAGGATATGAATACTGATTCAGAAAGTCTTTTAGAAAGAAGTAGGTCTTGATAATGTATGTGAAGGAAGGATAGGTAGTGGAAGTCTTGTTCTGCTCAATGAATGCACAACATGCCTGCTAGCTGAGCCCTGAGGGCCAAGCTCTGAAAGGGCTCTATGCTTTGACATATCCCCATCATAACTGGGAACCCCGATTAATTAATTCATGCTTCCATTCATGAGCTGGAACCTTGCATGAGCACACATAGGGAGCCAGCGTGGTGTAGTGGTTAAGAGCAGTGGACTCGTAATCTGGTGAACTGGGTTCGCGTCCCCGCTCCTCCACATGCAGCCGCTGGGTGACCTTGGGCTAGTCACACTTCTCTGAAGTCTCTCAGCCTCGCTCACCTCACAGAGTGTTTGTTGTGGGGGAGGAAGGGAAAGGAGATTGTTAGCTGCTTTGAGACTCCTTAAGGGGAGTGAAAGGTGGGATATCAAGTCCAAACTCTTCTTCTTCTTTTCAGACTAATGATCATTGCATGGTCACCAGAGGTGTGTGCAAACAGCCTCACCATGCATTCATGAACATACAAGGAGAATTTCATCTGAATAGGTTTACAGTTGTCTCAGCAAGACACAGCTGAAGTCGAAGGCAGCTTTCTTAGGAGTTCGCACAACCAGCTGGAAATGACTGAGACAAGGTAGCTGTCTGAAGACTACTGTAAGATTATAATGTCTTCTAAAGCAGCTAATGATGTTGGAGCCAGCCAGAGACCACTGTGACCTATGAAGGAGGATCAAGACTCGCTTGAACAGAACAATTATCTCCAAGGTGGTTTCTAAGTTTAGAACATTATGCTTTGTTGTGTATATTGCTGTGACTACAGACCATTAAAATTAACAATCCTGATCTAGTATATTATCAAAAATTAAGCAGATCAGTTTTTTTATTTTTTTAAAAAAGCATTTAGGAGCATAACCCAGGATCAAACATTCATCCATATATATTCTATTTGGTTGCTTCTTTATTTCAGTTATGACTATGAGCCTTATGCTTATTAAACTGGATTGACTCCTTTAATTCCAAGACTAGTCCATCGGCCATTTAAACACAAGCAATCTATCTCAGTTATTTGGGGCTGCCTCATAATCATGGGATGGAATAACACTTCTGCAGTCAATTTTTCTTCCAGGAGTAGTTTGAACAGCTTAGAATTCCATCGACCTAAACAGCTTTTTTTTTTTTAAGCCAATGCAAATCAAATCCA
This sequence comes from Podarcis liolepis, assembly GCF_965112155.1. Classification (NCBI taxonomy): domain Eukaryota; kingdom Metazoa; phylum Chordata; class Lepidosauria; order Squamata; family Lacertidae; genus Podarcis; species Podarcis liolepis. The sequence goes on from NC_139562.1 coordinate 39,467,592, forward strand.
AATGTTTGAAAGTTCATTTGTTGAAGGAAAGCACTGCACATTTGGCCTGCTTTTCCAACACCTTGTAGAAGCTCCAGAGTTTAGAGAAGAGCTTGTAAACTGTCTCACAGAACGGTCACACTATGCGTTGCCCTCAATATATACGGAAAACTTTCTCCTCTGAGTCTTGAAAAACTGAGTAAACATACAGCCCTAAGTCAATCTGTGACATGTTACATTCAACTATAATTTGATTGTTTCATCTCTGCTCTTTAAAACAACTGAGGGAGAGGTAATGGGAATTTAATAACTTATTTCTGATTGTGAACTTTACCTTTAGTACTGATGAATATCAAATTCATCTCAGAAAGGAAAGAAAATTGCATAATAGCAATGTAAAGTGTAGATTCTGTGAAGTAATATCACATTCCTAGACTGAACTAATATTATGACACAAAAAGGTACCTCTTTAATTAAGAACCATGAAAAAATACATATCCAGATATATACACTCACAAAGAGTCTTCATAACAAATTGAACTTCTAGTAAAGCATGGACGTTTAATAAAAGCAAGGTTTTTTTGTTTTTTAAAAATACATTTGATAAATTCAACTTCCTATCAAACTACCTGGAGCCACTTTGAAATTGTTTACAATGGAAGTAAGCCCTGTTGAATTCAGTGGGGCTTGCTGCCAGGTAAGTGGGTATAAGATCAAATATTTGGGCATTTTAAAATCAATACTTTATATGAAAGGTGGGGTTAAGGCATTTTTGTTTTAGTGTATGATGGAGGAGAATAAATCTGCTGCCTTCTGGTTGTTTTATTAATTCATAATTAATATATTAATCACTGTTTTCATGCTGCTTTTTGTCCCCCCCTTTTTTTGTTAGATGCCTTGTATATATTTTATGAAAGGGTGGACTATCATTTATAGAATCGTAGAATTGTAGAGGTGTAAGGAACCCTAAGGTGAATCTAGTCCAAGCCCCTATAATATTGGAATCACAGCTAAAGAATTCCTGACCAATGACCATCCAACCTCTTTTTAAAAACCTCAAGTGAAAGAAAGTTCACCATCTTCTCAGGTAGTATTTTAAATCTACACATAAAGAGGTGTTGTGAGTTTGTTATCTGAGTTAAACACGTAAAGAGGTGTTGTGAGTTTGTTATCACTATGAAGTGTGTGTGTGTGGGGGGGGGTAGAGCCAGAAGTATGTGAATAAGTGAAAATGCCTGGCTACTGTTCCTGAATAGTTAGTGGCTAAGCGATGTCAGCCATGTCTTTTGTGAAGGAAATTGCTTGCTAATGACTCAGGAGGTACCCTCAGTAGAACCTAATGATTGAAGTGCACAGGAATGTGAGAGCCATTTTGGGAAGGTGACTGTCTTCTCAGCCTCCTTCTCATGTTGTTATAAGATAGTCATTAGGATGTGGAACTTTTTGTGCATTGCATGTGCAAGGTGTAATGATGGTCACCTTCTAGAATGGCTTTAAAAAAGGATTATACAGATTCATGGAGGATAACTGGACTAGACTGCTGGACTACATGGGTCTCTGGCCTGGTCCAGTGGGACTCGTCTTATGGTTGGCTTCCTACACTAAGCCTGAGTCTTAAGATATATGTGCAAGAAAGTGCAATTGGAGAAAGAGGCAGAGAAACACAGAATGAGACCATTTCCAGAAGCAGGAACTATATTGAAGAATACACGGCCAACTGTCATGGACAGAAGTTGAGAGAGATTTTGAGCTGAAGACACTTGGTGGGGTACAGGTAGAGCCAGATGGTTTACTGTATGCTGAAGTGCTTAAGTTATTTGCATCTGCCTATCCTTTGTCTGTATAGTTTTAAATGCACCAAACATTGGAACAAAATCATAAGTTTTCCAAAGTTCTCCAAAAATAAACCAGACCCTGGTAAGCACTGCTCAGGAACTTCTCAGTGCTCTGGGAAATGGAGAGCATGTAACAGTACGTACATTATGATCTGCTTTCTTCCATGATAAAATAAATGTTCTCAACTTTTTGAACTGAACCTTGAAAGCAGAATGAATTATGCAGAACAATAACTCCCAAAATACTCCAACGGGTATTAATTTTATAGACCTTATTCAAAATTGCTGTGTTTGGGGACATTAAATATGGAAGCAAGTAATTTTAAGGTATTATTTTCAGTTCATCTTTTTTTCTTTTTAGAAAATGGGAAATTAAAATTCATATTAAAATAGAAAAATAACTTTTCTTCTGTTCTTCCAGCAATTGAGGTACAGTGAATTATTCCGATGGAAAACTATACCCTAGTGCTCACATTAAATGTAATAGTTCTTCATACTTATTTTTTCAGTTCTCTAAAATCTCCATTTGATTATTATGGTATATATTTTGAACAGTCAGGCATATATCTACTTCGTAGGTTTTGTACTTTCCCAAGTTCTCAAAGATTAACTCTGGGGATGAATAAATATGATGGTGATATATGGATTCTTCCAACCTTCAGAAACTACTTCAGAGCTGTGCTGTGGAAACAACAATAGGGACCACCAAATATTGGGTCTTTGCTCCAGGCAGATCTTGACCTTTTGACATCTGCAATACCCAGCAGAGGACAGAAACAGAGCATCTGTCTCCCACAAAACAAGCACCCGCTTCTCAGTTTTGACAATTACCTTCAGAATAACCTTGCTATGAGACATGACAAAAGGACTGCTATAAAAACCTGTAAAAGGTAACACCTTTTAAAATTTATTATTTAGGCACAGGGATATCATGAATGTAGTCAGTTGGTTCAGCCCCTAAGACATGTAAAAAAAAAACCCTGTAAGGGTCATTGTGCTAAACTGAATAAAGAATTGTTAACCAAATAACTATACACATGCAGTTGGCTCCAAAAATATGAGCCAATAATATAGTTTTGCAAAAAATTGCTTAGCTATTCTAATTTATTCTATATGAAAAAGGTGAATTTTGAATCGGACAAGAGTGAATGGGCATCTTATGGTCTGGAGAAAAATACAGAAGTGGCTAGGAAATGGATAGGCAAATATTTCTAAGTCTGACTGTAGAATCCTATGCCTACTTACTCAAAGTGTCAGGATACTCAGAAACTAGTTAAGTTTATTTAAAATATTTATAGACCCTCTTTATGGGAAACCCTCACTCAAGGCAGCTTACACAACAGCAGATAAAAATACAGTTCCAGTTATAATAAAGTAGAATACACTACAAAATCTCCCATAAAACTCACAACATTAATAAAACTGGCAATAATAAATACACACCCAGCCCAAAGATAAAACACAAAGAAACTCATAGCAGCATGGAGCCACACATTAATTTACTGGGCCCAAAAGTCATTTGTACCTCTGAACAGAATGTCAAGGTGACCGTGGGATGGAGGATGAAATAAATGAGACATCCAAAAGAGGAAATTCTACAGTGATGGGTGACTTCAATTACCCTTGCACTGACTGGATACATGTGTGTTCCAGTCATGAAAAAGAGGTTAAATTTCTAGATACTGTACACACTGTGGCCACTGACTACTGAACTAGGTGAGTCTTTGGCCTGATTCAGCAGGGTTCTTTTTATGCAAAATGTATGTAAAATATGCAAGATTTCCCCCAAAGTGTGGCAGCATGTCACCGTGAAGTTCAAGCACTCTCAGTTGGACTTGCTGTACCCTGATTTCAATGCATGCAGTGCCAGGGAATCTCATGCTAGCTGCTTGTAGGTGGCTTAAATTAAATTTCAAAAACAAGAGAAGCTCATGCTTGCCCAACCCTGCTCCTCTAGTCTGCACCTACACCATCCCATAAGTGGCAGTGATGCTATGACCAGGAGGTCAGCTCTGGGTGCTACCCCTTCAGGCTGGTCACTCCTAAAGAGAAGGCAGGCAGGCAGGCAAGCTTTTGCTGAATGTGTGTGCACACAAACGACACATTGATTCGTACTCAATCTCGGTTTGACTTACAAGGAAGTTATCGTTCTCTAGAGAGCATGCAAAGCTCAGTATACATCTGCTCATTTTCAAACCCATCAGGTTGGACTTCCAAAAATATGAGTTTTGGAGGCCTCCCTCCTTGCAACAGGTAGAATAGAGGCTTCCCATGAAGCCCTCCACTGATGCTTTTATTCTCAAGTGAGACAGTTAAGCAGACAATTGGACCCAAACATTTTGTATATCTTTTGCCAGAACTAACCTTTCCACTGCCAGAGAAACCACAGGAGAGTATGTTGTGTTAAGATTGATAGTCTGAGTTGCAAGCATGAGATAACCGCAAACCTCATGAGTTTAGTCGATACTGTAGCAAGGATGTCACTGATACAGAGACTCTAATATGCAGCTGTGAGAAGAGAACCTCAAGGGAAGCCATTATTGGATCTGCAAGTGCAGTTGGCCTGGCTTCCCAGATACAACTGGGATTTCTGATTGGCCAATGTAGGCAGATGGCAGATTAGTAATTGCAAGTTTTTATCAGTTTGAAGATGAGCTTCGAATCCCACCGCTATGCATTTCCAAACAACTGGGATACGGAATGATTGTCGGCTCTGTAAATGAAAACATAGGGAGTCTGAAGGTGTGCATCATATACTTATCAGTGGAATTGATGGGAAGATAATGCTCTGCTGGATTTCCAGTTGATGAATACTGCTCAAAATGAGTTAGCTTGTTATTACTAACTATTGATATTATCACATGAGCTGCTGTGTTTCGTAAGCGGCAAGCACAGCTGCCTGCTGTCACAGACACACCAACATGTTCCTTGTTTTTCATTGGTGACCAGATCTGCAAACCAGTAGTAATCAGTGAGCAGCTCTCTCCTGTTTCAGGTCATAATTGGCTTCAGCAAGCTAAGATTTTAAACAATACAAGTAGCAACCATTTTGCATGCATTTGATTGAGGGCGGAACGGCAGTAGAAGGGGGTGGAACAGGGTGGGGTGGGGCAGGCTTATGCACCACCAATGTGCACAATGACTTGGAACGCAACCCCCTCACAAACAGGGAGTTGCCTATAACTTGAATTATTCTAAGATGATTACAAAACAAATTGGATCCCATCCTGATGATGACATCATTATGTTTGCACTAGTGTCTGATCCCCCAAGGGCTCTCATGTTTCCTTACTTGCCCGCTGTTATTCCACCAGCCATAGAGGGTAAGGAAGTGTGGTCTCACTTCTCTTTTCTTCCTTCATTCCTGGCTCCTAGAAAGTGCTTTAGTGGAGTAGGGTATAGACTGATAACATGCGGTGAATGATAAGGGGTGATGCATTGACTGTAGCTGATACTTGATGAGCTTTTCAAATGATGAGAATGACACACTGCTGATGATGGAATGACTTGAAAAATGTAGTGAAATCACTCTGAGTGTTGAACATACCTTTAGATCACATTAATTAACAAAAGCAAGTCTGCATGTATACATCAGCGCCTGTCAACAATGGGCAGGGATGTTGGGGGCTATAGGCCAGCAATATCTCTAACCCAAACACCACAGGCAGAGACAGAACACAGGTAGAAAAAATGGATTGTTACTGCTATCTAATTTTTTGCAGAATGTGGTCTGATACAACAGCAGGTGACATTGGATATGTGGCTATCTCTCCACCCTTTATGCACACGTGCACTTTTGTTCCCCAATGAAAATGGTAGGAAAGAACTGTATGCTGGGATGTCGCCCCAAATTTCACCATGTGCATAGTGGTGGCATGATCCTTGAAAGCCACGGGGAAATTACAATGCAAAACTATTGCGATTTTTCTGGTTCATGTGGTTGCAAACGGATTTTTATTGGAAGCAATTTCCTGGAATAGGTACAAATTGTGGCAGCAAGCATTTGATGAAGCAGTGGGAATAGATAGGCAACTTTCAGGATGACCCAATGGACCAGTGTGTTACTGAGTTGGGGTTTACATTGGTGGAAGGGCCATTTGATTGCCCTGTTAGTTACTGTATAAGAACTACTGTCTCCTATGAAGAGACTATCACTGCCCGGATACAGAGTATAAGCAAGGAGTAATGCTTGTTTTGTGCTCATTTGGTTCCCTCCCATTTTTCTGATGGGAAATCTGTGCAATTGGAACATCTGTTTCTTTAAAAAACAACAAACCTGAATTTTGCTATAAAAATCCTTGGTGAATTCTAAAGCTCATGATCAATGTTTCTTCTAATGAGTAGATAATTCAAATTTGGTTAATTTCAGTGGCACAAAGATAATGATGTGTAAAGCAATATATTAGGCTTAGCTGTGATTTAATTAGAATGTTTGAATAACCGCTGTCCATTCCTCATTAGCTATTAGAGTCATTAAGGCATGTTCATATTCATTTTGGGATGGCCATTTGCTGGGTGCCTTTGGATTAAAAATGTCATTGGGAACATCAGGAAGAAACAATTTGAAATCCTTTATGTGGTCAAGTCACATAAGTGGCAAACCCATGGGACAAAATGTTCTATTTATTTCAGAGAACTGTCTGTTTAATACAAGGGCTAGCTAAATTAAGTTCTGATATTTACATTATTTCAAGTATTTGAAGGAGGCCTTAACTGAAAATGAAAAGCAAGGAAAATAATGCGATTTTGCCTTAACCATCACCATTCAACTCTTCATCAACAATGGTAGATGCATTTAACATCATGAAGTTCAATATTGTACTCTCCCCTGTTATATGGGGACATGGTGACAAGTGTACATGATAACATTTATTTATCTTACTTAGAAAAGTGTATAAAGTGCTTAATAAAAATGTGTGTTGTGTACATAAACACACAAACATAAAATCAGTAAAAATGTAGAAACATATATACATTATGCATCTGGTAGGCTTGTTGAAATAAAAATGGTTTTAGCAGACATCCAAAATAGTATGGTAAGGCTACCTTCCTGATGTTAAAAGATCAACTCTTTACAGATCAGTATAGTGGTACCTCGGGTTACATATGCTTCAGGTTACAGACGCTTCAGGTTCCAGACTCCGCTAACCCAGAAATAGTACCTCAGGTTAAGAACTTTGCTTCAGGATGAGAACATAAATCGCACGGTGGCAGCGTGGTGGCAGCGAGTGGGCCCATTAGCTAAAGTGGTACCTCAGGTTAAGAACAGTTTCAGGTTAAGAACGGACCTCCAGAACGAATTAAATTCTTAACCCAAGGTACCACTGTAGTCACTTCTGCCTTGCCATGACTGCATTAACTAAACTCATAGAAACCAAATCATTTTCAGAATTCAACTAAAGTGTAATATTGGAGTTATTCTTACATCTTTGAGCTAACTATGCAACATAAAAAGGGAAAATTGAAGAATAAATATACACTGAAGTAGAGCAAAGTACATTGGTTACTTGCATTGTTAGTATATTACTGTTGTAGCCTCAGACCATTTACTAATCCCATTAAAATGAATAGGATAAATCCTAGATTAACTGGTTTGCAGATTGCAATATTGGGAAAATAAGTGGGAGAGTCAAGAAGAGGCTTATTTAATGCAGATTGATAAAATGCTGCTTCAACTATACCATTTTAGCCCATTTCTAAGTCATCCTCTCCTATTTTAAACAAAGATTTATCATCAAATATAAATCCATACTTGTCCTTAAACTGCACCATTTGCTGAAATCTAGGTGAACAACTATTTCACTCACCATATCATTAAAGAAAACTGTGTTTTGGATTCAGAATGGGGTCATCTGATTCTTCATGTACTCAAGCTCTGTGTTTCTTACACACTGCTCTGGGAATGATATCTCTGCCGATTGTTGTTGTTGTTTAGTTGTTTAGTCGTGTCCAACTCTTCGTGACCCCATGGACCAGAGCACGCCAGGCAATCCTGTCTTCCACTGCCTCCCGTACTACCTTGCCGTGGCGAAGGGGCTTGAATAACTCGGAGAAGCTATGAGCAGGGGCACCCAAGATGGACAGGTCATAGTGGAGAGTTTTGACCAAATGTGATCCACCTGGAGCAGGAACCGGCAAGCCACTCCAGTATCCCTGCCAAGAAAACTCCATGGACAAGACAACAGGCATATAAATTTATGACGCTGGAAGATGAGCCCCTCAAGTCGGAAGGCATCCAACATGCTACTGAGGAAGAGTGGAGGGCAAGTACAAGTAGATTCAGAGCTGATGAAGTGGCTGGGCCAAAGCCAAAAGGACGCTCAGTTGTGGATATGCCTGGAAGCAAAATGAAAGTCCAATGCTGTAAAGAAAAATATTGCATAGGAACCTGGAATGTAAGAACCATGAACCTGGGTAAGTTGGATGTGGTCAAAAATAAGATGGCAAGAATAAATATTGACATCCTGGGCATCAGTGAACTAAAATGTACGGGAATTGGCGAATTCAGTTTGGATGACCATCTCTGCCGATATCCACTACCAATGTGGATAGGCTTGACTTCAGTGTAGGGGAATCTCCCTGTGTTTTTGTATGGTGAATGCCTGCAGTGCTTCTGACAAAGCAGGCTGAGACTGACACTGTAAGAAAGGCAGGCAGAATTTGGTATAAGGTTTTCTTTGGTGGGCGGAGGCTGCCAGTTGCACAGTTTACCAACCCCCAAAGCCACCACTACTTCTACTTGTTGTTGAACTGCAATTTCCATCAGTTCAAATCAGAGTGGCTAGTCGGATCTGGGGGCCACTACATGACTACCCTTGATCTCACTAATATATCCTCAAACTCGATGTGAACCAAATCTGGGACACCATCTTCCACGTCCAAAATCCCACATGTCACATGATCGGAGGAATATAACGAACCCAGAAAAAGCTATTTTTGTGCACAGCACCCCAAAACATGTGTTTTGTGGCACCATCTGAGATCACAGACCCCGAAATGGCACTTTTAAGGGCACAGAGCCCAAAAACACATGTTTTGGGGTGCTGTGCAAGATCCTGGACCTGAAAAAACACCTTTAGGGTGAAATATCAGCTCAAAATTGTGTGAGAGCAAGGTGCCCAAAATGGCCGCTGTGCTCCCATGGGGAAAAAGTCAGACGTCCCTGTTTTTCTTGGGCAGTTGAAGGGTATATAATAATCAGTGTCCATGTTTCCCTCATTCTGCAATCTGCATTTTTTATTTTACCATACAGAAAATGCATATTATATTGACATTAGATCTTTAGATTTTTGAATCTCTGTGATTCATTTAGCCTTCTTAATAGCTATAAACTTAGGAATCTTTGCAACTTTCTCCATGGGAAATGCAGGAGAATATTTCAGAGGGCATCACACAGCAAGGATTGCATTTGGTAGACAATTTCTAAGCCAGTTTCACAGTGACTTATCTTAATACCTCTTGCCCAAGCAAGAGCTTATGCACAGAGCTTGCATAACTGCAACAAGAGATAAAAAGTGGTTTTACAAAATATCCTACCCTAGTCTTGAAAGTCTGATTCTTTGGAGTCGAAGTAAAAAAAGAAACAGAATGAGATAAAACTCTTCCTCTCTCCAAACAGAAGTTAAGACCTGCAGAAATATCTCCTGCATGCAGGCACTTCCATATTCTTGCACCAAACTCTATTCTCAGAGATTATGCCATTTGACTCAAAGTTCAGTCAAAGAAGAAGAACCAAGCCTTTCTTGTTTGAGTTCCTTCTAGCCCTTTTCTCTCTCCCCAGTGGCAAAGCTTCATGCTCTGACACCAGGGGGTGGAGAGCAGGTGGGGACAGGGCTGGCGTGCGTCCCAGGGGCGTGGCACACTGCCTGCAGGGGCGTGGCACCCAGCGTGGGCGGCGGGGGGATGGACAGCCGTGATGGAACCCCACTGGGATCGTGCTGCTGGGGGCAGTGTGTTCCCCCTGCACTCCTCTTCCTCCACCAGTGTCTCTCCCTAGACTCATCAATTTGATCTCTAGTCCTTCCTGGTGAATATTAAACTGTGTTTTTCTGATCAGAGGAGATGCTGAAATATTCAAAGAATTATACACACACACCACACAGAGGCACAAGCTCACACAGATTCGCCCAGGCCAATGCACAGACCCACAACAGTTCTCTGAAGGTCCCTGCTGCTGTCACCACATTCCTCTTGCCCTGCCTCATGGGAAAAAAGCTTGGGATAGATGAAAGCTGAGGAGGAGATGGATTGCTCCCAGAACCTGGTAAAAAAAAACCAGGTGACTCATATTATACACCCTTGAATCCCTGTCAGAAATAGTAATGAAAGCCTTGGTCATTTTCCTGCCAACTGCTCAGCACTTCAGTCTGAGAAAGGGCCAAAGGCAGTGCCGGATTTACGTATAAGCTAAACAAGCTATAGCTTAGGGCCCCACTCTTTTTGGGGCCCCCCAAAAAATTAAAGGAAAAAAACACCTGGATATACATTTCCAAAATATAATATTAAAAAACAAATAAAATTAAACCAACATACAGCAATAGTGTTTTGTGTTCCTATGATGGGCCCCGCCTGCTAGCCTCCTCCCTAAAATATCACTGGTTTGCTCATTTCTATATATAGGGTGCCTACATTCTGCATGGACTCGTTGCATGGCAACATGTAGCATGCAGCTGCAGACTGCAGTGCAGCAGAGTTGAATGTAGGTCAAGCTGTTGTACCTGTTATCTAATAGTGCTTGTAGACTGATGATCAGGCAGCATAAGCTAATGGTATGCGCATATATTCAACACAAAAAACAGCAACAACTTGTTGTTGACAAAAAGACTTCCTTATGGCAGATGTTCATTCTGAATGTGTGAACATCAGTGGCAGATACAGTTGTGTGTGACGTCAGTCATGGAACCAGGCTGCTCCCCACTTACATGCTCATTTAAGATTTGAGCAAGATGTAGAATAAGGTATAACAAATGGTAGCCAGGTGGGAGTATGTACTACTCTGATTTGTGTGGGAGATAATTGTGAGTGTGCAAATATGAAAGCACACACACACACACACACACACAAACAATAAAAACTCTCCCAGAGATATAGAAGAAGTCATGATCGTAGCATTTTGTTCTTCCCAGTGAGGCACGTTGGTATTAAAAACATGCATTTCCTTTTCTGTAATTTACTCCGCTTTCTTAAGTGGTTTCTTAACAAGATTGGTCTGGAATAGGATACTTAGGGACTGTTTATTAGCCCAATATAATGTACAGTCAACTAGGCCATTAGCATAGAGAAGTGTGTTTTCTTAAGCAGTAATGCTTACCAAACCATCACTCAGCTTCATGCTTGTTACATTTGAAAGTCTGCCACAGGGTCATGGATATCCATGTTAATGCCGTCTACCGTACAATGAAATTTATGTACTACATTTGAGTAATCAGATTGGATTTATTGCCTCATTTCCATTGTCATCTCTAACAGAGACTACCCACATTTCACTGAACAATTTAGATGGATAGCTATATCTTATGGGGGCTCTTAATTCTTTTTCTCACTTTATCGTAATTATGTTTGATAGATCCTATGTTCTGGTTCTTTCCTTTGGGTAATGATTTCTCCATTCATTGTATCGATTGCTAATCTATCCATGTAACATATAGAGAAAGAATATTCCATCATTTTGTCATAGCCTTTTACTCGGTTACTGTACTGAGCGAATAAGTAGATTCTTTTCTCTCTTTTTATGCCATAGCAGCTGTGTGCACCATACATCTTCTGCCAAGCATGATATTAAAGATTACCAGTTTGGGCTATTTTAAAGAAAACTCTAGCTGGCTAAGAAAAAATAAAACCTCGGTCCCTAAACTTTAATTTGACTTTTGGAAAATAAGCTGCTATTTCAGAATCGTGGCTTATTCGCATCAAATATGGAGATCCACTGGGACTGATTTCACTGTGAGTTACAGTTTCACTGTGAGACTGTAATTTTTAGGAAAATGGTTTTACTTTTCTATTCATGTTTTTTTGTGAAATGTCATTTGTTTCAGTTGATATACATTTGCATTGCATTTGTTTTATTGTTTCCATTCCACTGCGTCAGAGACCTAGCTCCTCATGTGGCCTATAAAGTCAACTCAATTGGCAGGCACAAGAGATAAGGCTTTGTCTGTGATGGCCCCTGAACATGAGATTCCCTCTCCATTAAGGTGTGTATTGCTTCAACACTCAAAGTTTGAACCCTGTGTGGTCCCTGTGTCCAGGAAATTGGCCAGTTGCCTCTTCTGAACCTTTGGTATGTGACGCTGACAAGCGTACAATGGCCTGGCTGGTTTGGCATTCACCCTGGTGCAAGTTGAAAGCCCCTTCCCAGAGCCCTGAAGCCAATAAGGCATTGGGTGACCTAAGAGTACCCTTAAACCCAGTACTTTTCTTCTAAAAAAAAATTTATTAGGGCTATTCTCATTTTCCTACTCATATTGAAATAGGTAAAGGTAAAGGGACACCTGACCATTAGGTCCAGTCGTGGCCGACTCGGGGATTGTGGCGCTCATCTTGCTTTATTGGCCGAGGGAGCCGGCGTACAGCTTCCGGGTCATGTGGCCAGCATCTCCTGGTGAACCAGAGCAGCGCACGGAAACGCCGTTTACCTTCCTGCCGGAGTGGTACCTATTTATCTACTTTCAATTTGACGTGCTTTCGAACTGCTAGGTGGGCAGGAGCTGGGACTGAGCAACGGGAGCTCACCCCGTCACGGGGATTCGAACCACCGACCTTCTGATCAGCAAGTCCTAGGCTCTGTGGTTTCACCCACAGCTCCACCCGCATCCCTCATATTGAAATACTGCCCCTCAATGAGGCCAAACTTAGATTCACAAAATGTTTAGGGGTATGCGTACCCCTGCGTCCGCCCCCCCCCCCCAGAAAAAGCACTGCTTAAACCAATACTGCCTCAGGTATTTACCCTGTGAGATCTTAAAATTCTGTTACCTGCTTGGACAAAAAGTCAGGTGAACCAAACAAGCACCACTCCAAATGAAGCTTCCAGAATAAGGAGTTGGCAAAACGGGACAACCCCAAGGCCAATTAGGGGATTCCCCCAAAATTCCTACTCAGCCTCTAGCAAATCCCATATGACATGATCTGAATGATTGAGCCCCCCAGCTCCTCCCATGGGAAAAACCAACCCAAGTTTTCTTCGAGGGGGAGATGGCATGTAGCAAAGGCACCCCCACCTAAGTGAGGGAGCAGCATTCTGCTTAGAGACTGGGCTGCTACAGTATATAAATTGTTGAAATGATAAATAAATAGATACTGAAAACTTTAAAGTAGGTTTTCAAAAACCTTTTATTTAATGTCACTTTCTTGTCACCAAGGCATTTAAATGAGAATTTCCTTTTGCTAGACAGCTACCTTAGAATTAATAACTTTTTTAAAAAAACATTGACTGAGATTTATATTGTTTTACCTGTTTTATCAGTGTTTCTAGCTGACTATTAATACATCTGTTTTAAATATGTATTGTGCTTCTATGATGGTAAGCCAGCTTTGGTGTACTATATCCAAAAGGTAGGCTATAAATAGTTGTAAAAATAAACAATGTGTTTTCCATCCATTTTAGTGGAGGACCAGCTAGCCTTCTGCTGCTAGTAACTTCCATGTATTCTATCCATATGTAATTATTTCTCAGATTTCAGTTAGTCCCCCTGCAAGCATCTTACCTGCTAAATTTTACAAACAGATTGGAGTCCCAATGATAGGCACTCATCAAATTTACATCCCATTGCTTTCAGTGGGGACACCAGCTACTTTCCCCCTGCTTGTAATTTTTGTATTTTCCATCCAAATAGTACAATTTCTCAAGCATTCTTCTATACACCTGGACCATCTGAATTCAGATGGCGAGGACATAGCACCCCTGTTTTATAAAGTCAGTTTCATCTCTCTCTCTTCCTTCCCTGTAAGCTTTCTGTGACCTGTACAGGATGTTCCAGACTGTTTCAGTTTCAGTTTCCCTTTTTTTAAAAAAAGAAAGAAAGAAAGAAAGAAAGAAAGAAAGAAAGAAAGAAAGAAAGAAAGAAAACCTAATCAAATGAATGAAAAATGAACAAATCTCCACCCAGAACTCATTCACTGAAATTTCTTGAAACAGATGTGATTCATTAATTTCATTTGTCATTCATTGCATAGTGGTAACATCTAATAATTGGGGAGAGGACATTTCTATCTTTATCTCAGTTGCCAGCAGTGTCCAGCTGGCTGAGAAAGAAATTCTCATGGCCTCACACTAGGATAAAAACATTCAGTGATACGTGACTCTTGTTGCAAGGTAGAAGCTTTAGAGCAGGCACAGGCAAACTCCAGCCCTCCAGATGTTTGGGACTACAATTTCCATCATCCCTAGCTAACAGGACCAGTGGTCAGGGATGATGGGAATTGTAGTCCCAAACATCTGGAGGGCCGGAGTTTGCCTATGCCTGCTTTAGAGTGACCATTTCCCCCATGGCAATTTGCCAGACTGAGAAAGAGAAACAATTGAAGACATAACCAGACATAATCTATCTATCTATCTATCTATCTATCTATCTATCTATCTATCTATCATCTATCTATCTATCTATCTATCATCTATCTATCTATCTATCTATCTATCTATCTATCTATCTATCTATGTTGGAAGCTGCTCAGAGTGCTGGGGCAACCCAATAAAATGTCTGGGATATAAATAGTAAAATTATTATTATGGAATGGGACGTTGGAGGGTATGAGTTTGTAAGAAGCCCTTCAAAGCAGATTGGCATTCCACCATTTGCACAAGATGCCTTAAGAATGCAACCATATGGTCCCTGGGCATAGCTGTCAACTTTCAGATTTGAAAATAAGGGATCAGTAGCCTCACCTGTCCCGGGGACAATCTATGGGATATCTAACAATCTGGGATAGCAGAGGGAAGCAGCAGGAAATAGCACTGGAATAAGGGAATTTCCCGCAAAAAAAGGGAAGGTTGATAGCTATGTCCCTGGGATGGTGTCCTATGAGCTAGAGGGTAGGTTGGATCTATCCCTATGACAGAGTGTTGGAGCCCAGCACTCCATCACCACCAACGTCTCTCACATACTGTCTCAATTCAAGATCCAAAATAGAGCCCCAAACAAGGTGTGTTGGGGCATATTAAAAATATTCCAATGCCCTTCCCTTTCCTTCTCCCTCCCATAGCAAAGCATTCTTTTGCCACCCATATCAGGGTTTCAGGTTAGTTTTAAATGCTTTCCCTCTTGTTTTCCCCTTCTGGTTACCTGACATTACACTGGTTAGCAAATGGATACATATTCTTACATTCAGGCAACGTTCTGTAAGGAGAGAGACTTTGGAGTACTCTAAAAGTGATAAGACTTGAAAACTATCCAATTTGATGTATTGTGCTCTGAAAGTGACAAGTCTTAAAAATGATCCAATCTGAAGAATAACACAATAGGTAGCTTAAAGAATATCTGTCACCACTTTTAAATTACATCTAAAACAGGGACCCTCTTATCAATCTGTCTGAAACTTGGAAGGTCTAATGCTTTATGGGAGTAGTAGAAAGTCCACAAATTCTATGTCATTTGGATGGAAAGTGTCAGACTTGAATGCTGGAGAATACAGTAAGAGCCTCCATTTGAAAACAATGGGAGGTATGTAGGATATCACCCCCTTTTGAATTGCTTGTTAAATGTGGGTCATTTTTTCAAACTATCTGAAATGTGGATGGTCCTATATTGAGCTTAGTACAAGACTAGACAATTTTTGCCACTTGGTTGAAAAGCTTCAAAGCTATAGGCATCAGAATACAGGGCGGGTTTCTACTGTGATCAGTTTGTAATCAAAAGGAACAAGAAATGAAAAATGAATTAAATAATGGCAGAAAAATAAAACAACAGTAGACAATATTGAATTAAAAATGAAACAAACTGGTCTGTGGAAATTACATGAAAAATGCAATAAAACCACAAAAACAAGTTCAGGATGCTCAACAATCCATCACATATATTGCATAGACAAATTCTTAATTATTTTAACCATCTCCAACATGGAGATGTCAAGGATTGAATTTGAGACCACCTGCTTATAAAATAGTTGTTTTATCACTGAGATATGGCTCTTTTACTAATGGAGCTTCAGAAAGACTATTCTTAACAACAGGCCAGCGACTTGAAGACCTGCTCCACATTCCTTAGGTCATATCTTTGAGCTAGCTAGGTGGTTAGAACATTTCCAGATATACTGTAACATGGTTTGGTCCAGCTAAAATATGAACAGTCGTAGGTTTGCAAAGGACTGGATGCCCCTTTTTTTCTTTAAGAAAGAAATACATTTGCTTGAATCAGTTTCAAATTTACTTGTGGATATTTCTCCAAATCAAAATAAGACTTACTTTCAGAAGTTACTTAACGACTGTTATTTTTAATGCAAAAAAGAATGCTTCAGAGAAAGAAGTGTGTGCTTTAAAAATATGTCATATGTAGCATTTTTTTTAAAAAAAGAGAAAAGTATAAGCAACCATTTCAAAATATATGACAGATTGTATATGTATATTTTTGAAATACTTTATTGTCACTTGTACAACTTGTATACAGTGAGATTATATGTACCCTGTATTTCAGATGATACAGTATACAAAAATACTTTTGTCAGTTAATGTTGTCAGCGTTAATATCCTCCCTGGGGTTGATGAGATACTAGATATCTTTGCATATATGATTGACACATGCATGTTTTCACTTTAAAAACAAAACAAAACAAAGATCTCTGCATCTCTCTTTCTATGCTGGATATAAAACTGTCTGATGAACCAAGTGTTGGGATACTGCCAGGGAGACATCATCCATCTAGACTCCACGTCGCCTCCGGACGTCCATCGATCTCCCGTAGACACGCAGTATCAGCAATTAGCGACACGAGCTCCAGATATAGCTTGCCACATTCCAGAGCTGATGCACGCTCTATCATCAAATAATGCACAGCAAAAGATGCACGCAGGAGAGTATTATTTACAAGTTTATTCAGTGTTGGTCAGAACAAAGAAAAACATGACTGCCTGCTTCAGTGTTCAAGCACAGAGAGAGAAACGAAAGCATAGACAACAGAAACATCCTGTGAACAGGAAATACGCAGGCTGTGACACAAACATCCTGCTCCCTTTTAAGGTGGAACAGAAATATCCTAACACCAAGTCCCTCGTGATGCTTCCTGGTTATATGATTCGCTGTTTGATCCTCTTGATGGTACTAAAAAGGTAAAGGTACCCCTGCCTGTACTGGCCAGTCGTGTCCGACTCTAGGGTTGTGCGCCCATCTCACTTAAGAGGCCGGGGGCCAGCGCTGTCCGCAGACACTTCTGGGCCATGTGGCCAGCGTGACAAGCTGCATCTGGAGAGCCAGCGCAGCACACGGAACGCCGTTTACCTTCCCACTAGTAAGCGGTCCCTATTTATCTACTTGCACCCGGGGGTGCTTTTGAACTGCTAGGTTGGCAGGTGCTGGGACCGAGCAACGGGAGCGCACCCCGCCGTGGGGATTCGAACTGCTGACCTGATGATCAGCAAGTCCTAGGCGCTGAGGTTTTACCCACAGCGCCACCCGCATCCCTTATCTTGATGGTACTACAGTATATAAGTCCCCTTTCCTTGTTACATACATGACTGAGGAGCAGAGTTCAGTCTGCCAGCATCTCTCCAGTCTCAGGCTAGAACTGCCTCTGACTTCCACAAGTTGTCCCTTAGCGTGAACAGTCATTGCTGCACAATCATTGTGAGGTCCCCCTTCATGCAGATAACACAGCAAAAGCATTGATGTCTATTAGGAATTTAGCAAGCACCTTCCCTTGATCAGCCATCAGCCAAGGGCCTTAGGGAATGACAATATCTGAAACATAGATGAGTGGAAATGGATCATAGAGACAAGACTTATGGAGATCCAGAGAGGGAGGTTTTTGAGTGCCCAAAGTTATGTTTTGGAAGTGGTGGGTTGTTTAATGAGCACTCATCCTGTTTCCACAAAGTTTGTGAAGGACCAGGTGCGCAGCCTGGGAGTCATTTTGGACTCACAGCTGTCCATGGAGGCAGAGGTCAGTTCTGTATCCAGGGCAGCTGTCTACTAGCTCCATCTGGCATGCAGGCTGAGACCCTACCTGCCCGCAGACTGTCTCATCAGAGTGGGGCATGCTCTAGTTATCTCTCACTTGGATTACTGCAATGCGATCTACCTTTGAAGGTGACCCGGAAACTACAACTAATCCAGAATGTGGCAGCTAGACTGGTGACTGGGAGCAGCCGCCAAGACCACATAACACCAGTCTTGAAAGACCTACATTGGCTCCCAGTACGTTTGCAAGCACAAAACAGGTGACCAACCAGAGTCCAGAGCAAAGCCAAAGCAGACACTTAAAACTAGGGTGGGTGGGTGGGTGTTTGGTGGCACGAAGCCAGAAGAAGCCTCAACAACATGCCACCACCTTTTATAGGCCCCCACGATCACTCCACCACTCTCTAATTGGCCAATAGGCCGGTGGCATGATTGCGGGGCCACTGCAGGCTCAGGATCACCCCCCTCTCCTCCCCATGGGTGGTGGGGTGCCCCAGGCCCCTGCGCAACGCGGACCCTCAAATAGGAGGATCTGATTTACACTTCTGAATGCTTTCCTTGTCACTTACGGCAACAATTTGATTTTGGTGGGAATCACCAAATCAACTTTCTGGATCCTGGATTTACAAGTATGTGCTTGAAGCAACAATAACAACAATTTTGAATACAGTTACAGATAGGTAACTGTGTATCTGAAGAAGTGTGCATGCACACGAAAGCTCATGCCAAGAACTAACTTAGTTGGTCTTTAAGGTGCTACTGGAAGTAACAATTTTGAAGTGCACTGAAAGAAAATTACACCTCTGAACAACAAGACCATTTTTTAAAGGGGATATGTTTAGTTTTGTATATCAACTTGTGACTCTTTGGAGACTTTTCAGTGTATCCCACCACAAGCTTCTATGGTAACTATGCAGTTGTATCTTCTAGGAGTGCTTGTGTTTGAAGACAAAAATAAAATCTACCAGATGGCAGGTGCATTCAAAACTATGCATATTAAAGCGAAGCCGTCTGTCACTTAGGAACAATTTGGAAAATCTGTGAAAAATCCTTTTCTTTTGAAAAAAACAATTTCCCCCAACTTTCTTCTTCTTGCCAATCAATCATAGTTTGAACTTTACTAACTTCTTGCCACCTAGAAAATATTGTTCCTTTTTTGTATTTACAGTGCAATGCAATTAATTTGAAGCAGGATTTGTGACTAACTGAAACCCAGGTCAGGCACACTGCGGCTCAGCTTGAAGGTATAATTACTGAAACTTTGAGTAGTAGTAGGATGCTTATATAGCTTATGGAAAAAGAAAATGTAAACCAGTCTTTCCTGAGTTAGTGCCACCCAGATGTTTTAAAACAGAACTCATATCAGTTCTAACTCAGAAGATCCTGCTGCAAGGGGTTGATTGGAGTTATAGTCAAAAACATCTGGAGGGCACCAGCTTGGGGAAGGCTAACTTAAACAATTCCAGAAGAAGATGTTTCATTATCTTCTTGGAGGCCACAGGTTGTTCCAGTCCATATCAGCCAAAGAAGAGAACATAAACATTCCTCGAGGATTATATCAATATATATTATATTGATTTGGGACTGATAGCAAAGTATAAACAGATCAGAAAGTTGGTAACTTGGATTTCAGAAATGGAAAAAAATAATATTGTAATTGGAAACTGATACAAGTTACCAAAATGCCAGATAACTAGCTGAATGTATGTTTGCTGAGCAATTCTTCCCGCCTCATGTTATTTATATAACAAATTTTATTTTAAAAGAGCTTCTGATAGAGACAAGATTGCATTTGGATCTACCAATTTTCCTCATGAAAAAGTCCAGCAAATCACTGAAGTCTCATAACGAATTAATCCTCATTTATACATGAACATTTACTGCAATTGGAGAGTCCCAGCACATTTTAATACGATGGAAAATCACTTGCAGTAAAATGGAAGAAGCTAGGCGCAGCTTCTTATATGAATAGCAATAGGCTCACACAGAACAAATAGAGGAGCAAAATCAATAGGATAGCCAGCAATCTCTACCAGCAAAGTCATAGGAACGTGATATCTAACCACTACTGAAATAAAGGATCTCTGAAGTTCAGTAAGAAGGGGCAGATGAACAATGCATGGGAGGGATTTCTGCAGTCTGGGAGCTGCAACCAAGAAAGCACCGTCTCATCCATTTTGGATGGCGATCGGATATGGAACAAGAACTTGCTTCTATACTCATTGTTGGCCTTGTATTTGTTTCTGAAATGTAACTTACTGTTGATTCCAGATCATTATTGTTGCAGCCCAGGGCCTAATGCTGCAGCCACAGAAAGCTACAAGCAACAACGTTTGGTTATTCACTCCATTTCATTCTTATCAGATCATAGTGCTGTAAAGGATGGCGGAACTTTGATATTTGCTATTAGATTTATTATTAGAGCTATGCAGGTTGCATCAAGGAAGGGATCACCTTTACAAAAGATTTAGTATGTAAAAGGGAAATGCCAGTGACCTTCCTTGCTTTATTTTTTGTTTGTTCAGGCAGTCTGGTTCCTGCGACACACATTAGAGAAACAAATTTCACCCATTAAAAACAAACCCAACCCTCTCTCTGTTCACTTTCCATTCAGCATTCAAAAGCTCTATAAAGCCAATAGATCTATTATCATGATATCTGATAGTGCGAAGCAGACCTCTAATTTATGCTCTTTGTTGCAGCAATGACACTAATAGGACCTGGGGTAAAGTCCTGTCCTCCCCCTCTTATGTATACTATAGACAACTATCACCACATCTGTCTTGAATCTTGCTCTAATCTAATTCAGTCACTCTTGTGGAACTAATACCTTAAGAATTTGCCCTATAAATAGCAAATTGGAGTATTGCTTGTGCCACTTTGCTCTCCAGAAAGAAAATGCAAGGTATAATTAGAGGAGAAAGATGCTTCAACAAATTAAAATCAGTTTCACTACATTTTTTATTTTTATTTATTTTGTCTTTAAAAAAATTGTGTTAAATAAATACTGTACGACATGGCAAATCCTTCACGCTGTTATGCCTCAGACCTGTGTGTGTGTGCGTGTGTGCGCGCACACACAAACACATGGTATGACAATGTTCCTAACTATGAACAACTACATTTATAAAACCATGCAAGGCTGCAATGGAAGATTAAGGCTTCATCTGAAATCAGGTAAGGAAATCAGGGAAGGAAGTGTTCTTTCTTCTGGAGAATAAAGCTGGTCCTCCAAATCAAATCAGACAGATGGAACCTTTCCTAATCCCTCACATTGAGAAGCAATCCTTTTCACTCAAGGGTACCGAGTGGTAAGTCTCTGGGGGGAAAAGACCAACTGAGATCTGAAGAATAAGCCCAGCAAGTGGTTGGATGATATTTTTCATATACTATCTCTGCTGAGGTGGGGATAACTCTCTTCAGCCAAATATTGCTTTAACATTGACTTTACTAGCATGTGAATCAAACCAGTGATGGTGGCAGTCATATCTGTCGTAATGCACTGTCTATAGATTTACATGCGCTCACAGATATTGTACAGGATAGATATTGTGACTCTGCCTAAAGACAAGCACTGTCCCTGGAGCACATTGAGTGATCTGTTAGAACGATTCTCGTACTGCATATGAAGGTAGCTAGGTCCCTCACACTAAAGCCTGGCACAGATCCTTGGTGCTGTTGTTCTTTTGCACCTGTCCTGGGATCTGCATGGCAGATCTGTCCCGTGGCAGTTCCATTGTGCTGCTCAGGGTAGACAGTGAGCCCAGGCCCTTCTGATCTATGAATGCCATGCTCTAAGGATTAAATCATCCATTCATTCACGACTGCAACAGCTGAAACAGTTTCACAAAATCTGCGGTGTTATTCAGTGAATGCACAAACTCATGCTGTTGAGCCTGTAGGCATAAGCGGAGCTGGGTATAGAGAAGCGAACCATGCAGGACACTCTTTGTAGAAAAAACTCACCACAACAAGTGTTGCTCCTACTGCAGGAGCATACATCAATTGGCTGAGAAGCCAATGAGGTTAGTCACAACGAGCCAAAGCCAAAGCCAGCCACTAACGGTCAGCTAGTCTGGGTTGAAGAGATCCCTTCTGCTCCCAGTGCACGGCACAAAGTGGGTTCTAGAGATCCAGCCTCGCTAGAGAATCTTGGATACTTTTGAGCAAATACCTAAACAACCCATATGGAAGCTATAAAAACCACCCCTACTGTAACTGATTTACTAGTCTTCACAGAACACTCAACATGATTGTCATGCCAGTAGTCATCAAAATGTTTGGCTAACTCATTTTGCCTGATGTTGTGATCTGAAGAATAGCAAAACTGAACTTGGACGGTTGCAAGAAGAAAGGGGAGCAAAGACAAAGGAGGTTCACTGGGATATATAATAAACTACAATAAAAATGTAGGGAAAATAAATTAAGCATGAGGTAAGCAGTCTGTCATGCACAATTTTTAGGGTGTGTCTGCCAGCTCTTATTAACTTATATGCGTAGGAGGCTAAAAACATTGGATGCTTTTCAGACCATAAAGTAGCAGTTGAACACATGCTCACTATGCAATATAAGCACACTCTGATCCCCATCCAAGATGTAAGAAGATTTTCCTAGCTTCCAAATCTGTATATCCATACATAAGCATGATAAAGAAACTATCAGCAAGTGTCTATCTAAAGAACACTTTCAAACCAAGCTCACTGATCTGGATGGATATATTGTTGACACTGGATTACTGGAAAGGCAGTTTGATGAAGTGCCCTTTTCAAATGAAAGATTATGATTGATTTGACTGGGCAGAACATGACAATACATTAGGCTGAAATGTCAGGGAATAGCAAGCTGGCCATGATAGCCGCTATCTGAATTGCAATAAAATAAATAAATTAAGAGCAATTTTGGTGTTTCCTTCGGTATATAAAACAGATGTCTGTGATAGTACAAAGGTCTGGAAAGATAAAACTATAAAAATCTGTCACGAAATTACAAGATTAATAAGAAACAGATATTGGACATGGAATGCTATTTGGATTTATGTCTGGTATCTGTAAAATTCTTCAGGTCTCTGTATTTCAGCTGTAACTGATCTTTTTTCCGGTGTATTTTAGGTGGTTTGGTAAAAATTATGCAGCGGGCAAAGGTTCTTTGTTCACATAGAGAAAGCCATCACCAACTAACAATTGATATGCCTCTATATAGTTTACTCAAGTAGTGATTGTCCATGAGCAAGAAAATGTTTCCCTATTGGTTAACGCTTGTTTGCTCTCATTTTTAATCTATCAATTGTGAACATTAATTATCTGAGACACAAACTATTCTGTTTCATGTAAATTGCTTAAAGGTATTGTTAAATATTGTATTGTCCTGAAATTTCAGGGTCTTAGCTATTTTTCTTTGCATGTTAGTTTGTGGGTTCTGTTTCAGGACATTCAAATTGGGCTGCTTTATAGCCTTTAGTAGATTGCATATGCTTAATCTATTGCTTAATCTATTGTTTACAGGGATGCGGGTGGCACTGTGGGTGAAACCACAGAACCTAGGACTTGCCAATCAGAAGGCCGGCGGTTCGAATCCCCATGACGGGGTGAGCTCCCGTTGCTCGGTCCCTGCTCCTGCCAACCTAGCAGTTCAAAAGCATGTCAAAATGCAAGTAGATAAATAGGTGCCGCTCCGGCGGAAAGTTAAACAGCGTTTCCATGCGCTGCTCTGGTTCGCCAGAAGCGGCTTAGTCATGCTGGCCACATGACCTGGAAGCTGTACACTGGCTCCCTCGGCCAATAAAGCGAGATGAGCACTGCAACCTCAGAGTCGGTCACAACTGGTCCTAATGGTCAGGTGTCCCTTTACCTTTACCTTTAATCTATTGTTTATAGATATCTATAATCCTGCCTCCATGTAACATGTATATGTGCTCCCAGTCACCATACATGTAATGTAAACATGCTGATGTCCATATGATGTATGCTCAGTGGTGCAAGTCTGCCTATAAAAGGGATGGAAAGAATGTGTTCCTCTGAGTGTACAGGTGCCCATTTGAACTCAGTTAGACTTACTTCTGATAGATATGCATAGTATTGTACCATCACACACTTAATCCCATTGATTTAAATCAGGCTTTCCCAAATTTGGGTCTCCAGCTGTTTTTGGACTACAACTACCATCATCTCTAGGTAGCAGGGCCACTGGTTGGGGATTATGGGAGTTGTAGTCCAAAACCAGCTGGCGATCCAAGTTTGGGAAACCCTGGTTTAAATGAAATGCAATCTGTACAATTCTGTGCTATGAGGATAAGATCATTTTAGGCACTTAATACATTCTTGCATTACTGCATTTCCTTTCGATCTCTCATGCACCAGCAGTGGATGGCATATATTTGAGCACCTTGAGACTGTCTGAATTTTGCAGGAGTGATTCAAGCAAACACATAACGGAAATGAAGGTCTGCACAATTAAAATGAATTAAAGTGCTCTTTCACCCCGGTTTAACATATATATATTTTAATAGACTTTTTACCCTGAGAAAAGAGATGGGAAACTATGAGATGGATTAATCTTTAACAGGACGACTCTGAGCCATCACACAAACAGATCAGGACAAATGAAGACCCAACATAGTTTAACCACTGCATAACATTTGTGCAAACAAATAAGAATGAATATTCAATAAATTCTCAGAATTCCAATATACCATACATCTTTCTTATTAAGTGCAAATGCATCTATCTGTCCGTAGGGCTGCCGTTCGTCCAGAATTTCCAGGATGTTACCAGGATTCCCAAGGCAGAGGGGGGATTTCTGAGGGGAATTTCCGAAAGGTGGTGCTTTGTCATGGATCATAGGCAAGTCAATCAACTTCCGGGGTGTCCCAGTTTTGACTTCTTGAAATATGGCAACCCTATCTGTTGGGTTTTTTTTATATGCTTTATTGGTTTTTAAAACTGTGTAACATAAGTATCACTATCTGTACGCAAACCCCTCTGTGGTGATGGTCACCAGGACTTACAGCTGGCCTGGTTTGAAATAAACAGAAGAATGTAAATTGTTAAAGCTGCACCTGAATTCTTTGACCTTAAAGGGCCTGGGCTCACTGTCTACAAATTTTAATATCTAACATTCCTTTTACATCCAGAACACTATCTTCTAAATCTAAGGACAGTCTCCAGGTCTCACATGAGCTCCAACATAGAGCTATTACGATTTAATATGCCCACAGAAGCATTATAATATTAGTAATTACTTAACTGGCCTCATATTATGTGTGCATTTTGCACAGGAACAATGGACACTAACCACACTTCTTTCATAGCAGTTGCAAGTGAATAGTTGTGCTGAAATGTCAGCCCATTTTGCCCTCGCATGGTGTAAATATTTTTATAGCTCCCAAGCAGTGTGACCTTCACAAAAGACTACAAGGTCTTCCTACATTGTGAAACCCTAATGCTTCCCCATGACAGAGACAATTAGAAAGTTTGAAAAGCCGTGACAATTTTAACTACTTGGCTGGGCTTAGATCTCTTCTCACTTGGGCATTTTCATGTTCAACTTTGTTTTAATCACATAGATTTAAAAAATAATTGTTATTCCAGAGCATGCGGGGTGATTTCCTTAAACACCTTGGATGTTTCCTCTCTCCAGTCTCCAAGCAGCATTAATTGCTTTAACAAAGAACTCCCATCGTGTCCAACATTTCTTAAATCTAAGCAGATCCGAAATGTTTTCTGTCTCACTTTGTACAATGGTGAATTAAACAGTGTTGGGTCTGTAGATCTAAAGATTTCAGAGAACATGACTGTATATTAAATCTACTAACATTAGGTATTTGAAACTGTAATCATGTACACATTAAGGCTGTGTATACATTGGCATTTACTCTGACTCCAGTGGGCTCCCACTGCTGGCTTTTGAATCTGTGTACACATGTTCTTACCCATGATGCTGAGCTACCCTGTAGTTTCTTGAGAAATGCTAATAATAATAATAATAATAATAATAATAATAATAATAATACCTTTATTGTCAATGTACAGTGGTACCTTCAGTTAAGTACTTAATTCATTCTGGAGGTCTGTTCTTAACCTGAAACTGTTCTTAACCTGAAGCACCACTTTAGCTAATGGGGCCTCCTGCTGCTGCCGCGCCACCGGAGCATGATTTCTGTTCTCATCCTGAAGCAAAGTTCTTAACCCGAGGTACTATTTCTGAGTTAGCGGAGTCTGTAACCTGAAGTGTATGTAACCTGAAGCGTATGGAACCCGAGGTACCACTGTTCAAACTGTATACAATGAAATTAACCGAGCCCCCTCCCCACAAACACTCAATTGTGTTGTGTGATGTGTCACCCCTTAAACTAGCAGTGGCGGGCCTTGTGGTCTTAGATTTCAGTGGCGCCCTGTGTGGCACAAAAACTTGACACCCCTGCGCTTCTTGACCGCTATTCTAAATAATAGTTGTGGCATCCCCTGTAGCACCCTTGAGACTCCATGCCCAGTGTGACTGAACCAGTCATGCCCCCCTAAATCCACCTCTGAAACCAGTTTCAATCTAAAAGAGAAACATAAGCCACATTCACTTCACAATTAAACTGTGGTGTATCTGGTTGAGACAGCTGTTGCACATGCATGGATGGCAGCAGGTGTGCAGGTGACTTCATGAATAAGAGTTGGGGGGGATTACAAGGACACAGAAACCGAAGAGGTAATGCACATCAGGTGAAGACATTGCCCCCCCTTGGTGTGTGCAAGGGTATGTGAATGCAAACACAGTGGAGGGAAACCACCTAGCTGTAGTCAACACCACTTATGTTCACTTCAAAAGTAAATCCCACAGAACTCAGTAAGATGTATTTGTAAAGACATGAATAGGATTGCACTGTAAATCTCTTTGGAAAAAATTAATTGTGGTGCCAATAAACTAAAACATGTTTAACTGGATTACTAAAATATGCAGTTTACACAACCAGTATGTTGTGTAAAAATGCATGCCTCAGGGGAGGTCTAAATGAAACATATTGTTTTGTTTGGACTATTGTGGTTTATTTGCTATGTGGAAGAGAATACGTGGTTACCAATAGAATTGTTAATTATTGCTAATGTCATTTTTGTATTCTCATAAGGCACAGCTGTTGATAGGTAAGACATCTCTGCTGAATAGCTACAATGGAGGTTGAAATATCCAGGAAGAGATATTAATCTTTGAAATTAGTCAATAGTGATGAAACTTTGGGAGCAGAGATTGCTCCTCTTAACCTTCTCCGGCTTTCTGTGGATCATTTCAAATGATTGCTCCAAAATCTTAAACAAGAAGGATGATGCAAGAACTTGAGAAGGGTTGGATTATGAGGGTGAATAATCTTAAATTGCTCAAAAGTCACAAATTGAGAGTCTTTTGGTGCAGAGTGGGGGCCGAACTGTTGGAGAAACAGAGGAACTGAGTGTCCTGGCCTAGATGAGAAATGAGGTGGCAAAACTTGCTAAGACCATTTGGTTGTTTCAACCAGTTTTGGTACCTTCTACGCCGACTGGCAGTGGTTTTCAGGCTGTCTGAGACATACCTAAAGATGCCAGAGACTGAATCTGGGACCTTCTACTGTTAAGATTTTTATTAAAGTTTTTCCACAATTCGATAAAATATAGAAAACCAATGTAAATAAAAAACAAAAGCAGCTTAAAAAAGTAAAAATATGGAATCCTCTTTTAAAAGTAGTTATTACCCCTTACCATCCACAGAAGGTGCTGGTCCCTCCCAGCTCTCACCTGGAACCTTTCCTTTCTCCTTCCAATCTCTTGCCCTGAGAGACCAACAGTTCCCTGTTTCCCAACCTTTCTCACTACAAAACAAAGGCTGTACCACAAGAGTTATGGCCATCCCTTGGTAAGGATTTCAGGACTGAAAGTTTCTGAACATTTCCCATTAGAAGCAAGTACATATTGAAGCTCTCCTTACACACCTACACACACACATTGGTGGACATTCTGAAAACGCTTTGGGTTTGGAGTTGCAATAGCAAGATTAATTGAAATAGAAAAGCAATGTTAAGATTGGAAGTCATGATACAGACATTATAGACTTCTTTTCCCCCCATCCCAGCCCTGCACAACACAAAGTTCTGTAAATTCATTCTGTAAATGTGGCCCACTTGAGGCCCCCAGTGAGCTGCTTACATGACTTTCAAAAATAGAAGCATTTCTGAAAAGTTTTAAACACCCATTGCCTGCATACATAACCAAACATTTAATGCAACCTCCATGATTCCTTGGAACTGGAGTTTGTTAAGGGTGCTGAGAAGTGTGGCTCTTTAGGGGCAAACTACAATTCCCAGGATGTTTTGGGGTGGGGATACATGCTTAAAATATATGGTGTGTACACAGTTGTCAACATTGGGTTCAAAAGATTTGGCTTTATTTCTTTTATTAAGCATATTCAGTGTTTCTGCACACATAAGCAGCCTGTATTTTTGCCGCCATTAATATATGCAACCAATTAATATGGAGTAATGCTCTACGTGAGATGGCCCATGAAAGTCCTAAAAATAGATGTATTTGGGGGCCTCATTCCAATGTAACCATCTTTTTGGTGGCAGACTTAAGAGAACAAGAACAGCTGTTTTCCAGCTGCTCCTACCACAGCTGATGGCTTCTTTTCCACACATGGGGCTTGGCGAGTGCATCTGCCACATAGTTGACTACTCTCCCAGCATTCCATCACCTCATTTTTTATTTTTGGTCCTCCTTTCTATGTGCTTCATGGGAAATCTAGTGTTATTCCTGGAGCTGCTCTGCGGTGGGTCCTCTCAGCCCAAAGCAAGAGAACCGCATGGAGACCATATGCAGGGAGGAGAGCCTGGGTCTCTTGATGTAGTCATTTCTACAAAGTACTGAAAGAGCAAATGTGTAGTACAATAATTCATGGGTTGGCATCAGACCTGGGAAACGCTGAATGAAATCCCAGTACCTCACTTGGGGATATTAAACACTTATCTAGAAGCGTTGTGAGAATTACTGCAGTAAGGATCGTGAATCATTTTGCACATTAGCACTCTAAAGGTAAGAGAGAGAAAAGCGTCCACTTATTATAAACCTAATTTCACACGAATGGACATAATCCAACTATGTTCAAACACTTTTACATGCATACACCATAGAGTTGTAGGGGGGTCTCCTAGTCCAGCACCCTGCTTGATGCAGGAAATTCAGAACTAGAAAAGCCCCAGCAAAGAAGAACCAATCCCCTTTCCAGGTAACTGGTTGCATTTTCAACTGGTCACATTGTCAAACTGCTCTTATCTTTAAGATGTGTCTCCGGATGCTTGGGTGAAATATATTCTCCTGTAACTTAGGTCCCATCTGCACTATACATTTAAAGCATAATCATATCACTTTCCCCCAAAGAATCCTGGGAATTTAGAGAATTGTAGTTCTGTGAGGGGAAAACTAAATTCTTTGAGGGTAAGCTATGAAAACTCTGAATTTTGCAATACAGTTCTTCAACCAAGTCATGTGTACAAAGTGCATGCATTAGGGTAAAAGGTCATAAAAATGCATATATTGGTGGAAATAGCCTGAGAAAATGCCTCATATTAGGAAAAACTGCATTGGGGAAAAAAATGTGTGTTGGGGAAAATTGCAAACAAAAATATGTATATTAAGAGGAACTTCATACTAAATGCTGATGAGTTTTCATGAGGACCTGAAAAATTATGTGGACATGTGGATAACTATATTTAAGATGTTTAAAAATAAGGGGGGGGGGAATGACAGATTCACTCATCCCCATTAGTATTGAAAACTGTACAGTGAAGGCACCTGCCTGATATTAGTAGGCATTAGCAAACAAATAGTGCATCAATAATGTTGCATTGCTTGCATTCTCTCACTTCCGTGGACCTGGGACTCTGAAATATTATGATGCACATAATCTTTGTATTGAATTGCTCTGCACAGAAAAGGTGCCACAATAGCTCAGATGAGGAACCAGGATGCAGAATAGCATCTGCGTTTGTGGTGGACTCTGTGTATTCCTGGCAATAAAATTTCCCCAGTAGATTTTATACTACTGTATCTAATTAAAAAGAAATAGTAGTCATATTTTTTCTCCCTAGCCAACCATTGAAATGCAATATAGCAGCATGAATCAGGAATAACAGAATGAAGGGGGTCAGCAGAGTGTTACTAACTTAACTGGTATAATCCAGCTCACAGCTGGAATCCTCATCAAGACTTTATTTTGTTATTTGGCGGGGGGTGAGGGGATATAAAGACATTCATCAAGGATTATTCAGCAAGATGACTCAGTGGAAAGCACACTTTCAAGGGTCTTCAAAGATTCCTTGGGAAGCCAAGAGAAGAAAGGATATCGGTTTCTCCTCTCTCTTCCCCCTAGCCCCACCCCTCGGCCTTTTCAGATCTGAATGCTAGTCAGCCAGAGAAAGGAATTGCAAATGGAGCTGTTTCCAGGCTGACCACATTGTCAGCTACAGGATCACTTGGTCTTAACAGAGCAGGTAACTGACATAAGCAAACACTTCAGACGCTAAGCACTGGTATTAGAAATTTTGCTAAACCAGAACAACCTTGTCTAGAGACAGTGCCACCAAAATGTTACATCTGCATTTCAAATGAGCCCTTTGTTCCTTGTGTACTCTAATCAGAGCTGGAAAACATCCAGATGCTTACTGCTAGCTTTATTTCCATTAACACTATAGCGCTTATCGAGTTGGGATCTACATTCCCCATGGCTGCCTCTAGTTAGTAAAGGATTGCCAGCTAAGCTTACTGTATTTGGAAAGCTAAGCCACTGTGATCACTAAATCTAACTACAAGCATCATGCCACACATTACAAATACAGAGTAACAGAAGATAGCTGGCTGCATCCCTCCTGTTTCATTGTCATTGTGTAGCGCAAGCTCAGTGATATAACAGAGCATGTACAATTCATAACCCTTTCTGATAACTGAAATTGTCTTTGTTTTTAAACTGGATTTGCCTACTTTCTGTTTTCCTACTCCAGTTCTTGCCAGGCTTACTCTACTTGATTAGAAGTGGCAATAATTACTATAATTAGCTGCAGTCTATAACCTATGCATCTCACATCAATTTTATTAAAGCCGAATGAATTGCCCTGGAGTAATGGCATTGTGGTCTGGAGTAATTTGTCACTCATTGCAGTCAAATCATCTCATAATGCATTTTGAGTGTTATCTTTTGATACATTTTGGCACAAATGGCCAGTTCAGTAACATTTTACATTAAGATTCCACTCCTCAAATGGGATTGAAATGATTAATAGATGTTATCCTAAGCAAAAGAAAAGTTTAATAATCTTATAAAAGCATTACCGTGAGCAACCTCCTGACCTATTCATATTGTTTAATTAAGTATTTATTCTAAAGTTCATTAGCAATTATTTATTTATAATGAGAGGGATCTTAATTTAGAGTATGACCCATGCTTTGCATAAAACCATTCTGTAATGCTAAAATGCTTTCATATCAGTAATAGTGTTGTGTTTTTCTAATGTTCCTTGTTTCTGTGAAAAACTGTTGTTTTAATTATTTCCTCCATTCCTTGTTCTACCTTTCTTTCTTTTTAAATGGCATTTGAAACTCCACATTATTTCCTGGATATAGTGCTTTTATTTTTTCAGGAATGGCTCAAATAAAAATGATATTGGAATCTACTTATATATCCAAATTTAGAGATCTGTTCCATATGTGAAAGATTCCTCACATGGAACAGCATTTCTATCCCATTGCAAATACACATTGAATATAAAGAGTTATGAGGGGTGGGATCTGCCACAATTGGTGGCAGTGGTAGGGTATTCTTCAGCTTCTCTCATGGAACTGAAATGAATGGGAATAACAGAGTTCCACATGTGCCTGGTACTCTGGAGATGAATTCTGCAAGGGAAATTGTCATAGTCCTGTGCTGCCAGCCATGGCAGAGCTCAGTAGATGGAGAAGCCAGCCAACCAGCTGAGACTCAGGGAGGTACTTGCCTGGAGGCAGAGTTCATATACAAGGTCCAGTCCAGTCCTAAGGTCAGGAGTATCTCAGTTCACATAGTCAGACGATCTAGGGTCAAGAAACCAAGGGTCCAAAGTCACAAGAAGCAAGAAGCAGCAAGGTCTGGTCAGGAACGATGACAAATGTTGTTTCCCCAGCCACTCTGGGCGGCTCCCAACAGAATATTAAAAACATGATAAAATATCAACATTTAAAACTTCCCTAAACAGGATTGCCTTCAGATGTCTTCTAAAAGTCAGATAGTTTCCTTAACATCTGGTGGGAGGGCATTCCACAGGCGGGTGCCACTACCGAGAAGGCCCTCTGCCTGGTTCCCTGCAACCTCACTTCTCACAGTGAGGGAACCACCAGAAGGCCCTCGGAACCGGACCTCAGTGTCTGGGCTGAATGATGCGGGTAGAGACAATTAGGGCTCTAAAGGTCAGACCAACACTTTGAATTGTGCTAAGAAACATACTGGGAACCAAAGTAGGTCTTTCAGGACCAGTGTTATATGGTCTCAGCAGCCACTCCCAGTCACTAGTCTAGCTTCTGTAAGTGGTCCAAGCACATTTTCCCATCCTCACCCCTTACTAACTGAAACTCATCCAACATAACAGGACTAGACATGCTCTGGACACCTCTCAAGATTTATCTGCTGTAACAGCGGAGTCAAGGTCCTGGCAAGATGCAAGCAATTTTATCCTCAAAATGCTTTGCAAACAAGTCACAGTGAGCTACTGACAGTTCTTTCACCTTTTTGGGCTAGGCAGTGAAATGCCCCACACTATCTGGAAAATATCTGCTGGATGGCACAATGAGGATGCAATGGAGGCAGCCAAATATGCTTTTTTTTGCTGCCTTCACTGCCACCAGGTAGGCTCAATGTTTAGGGCAAATGGCACCTAGGTTGTAGCTGTCTGAAACATCAGTTTGCCCAGTGGTTTGATGGTTCATTCTGAAGTGTTGGAACTTATTACAACAGCCAGCCTAGCCATGCTCCCAATGAGGGTCCATAAACACAGGCAGCTGTGTTGATCCATTATATATACTCACATTCAAAACCAAGCAGCTGCAGACAGTGGAAGCTGAAACATTTTGCTTTGAGATTTTAATTTTTTATGCTAATCACAATAATTAATATATAGTTTAATTAACTCCTTAGAAATCCTGCAAAGAAATATTACCATTTAAACCACTAGCAGGAAGTAGGAACCCCATGAAAGGAAAGGGGAGGGGGAACATCCAGCCTCTGCTAGATATTTTGCCTCCTTCACTAACTCTATGCTGATCTGTCACAGAAAAGCTCAAAAGCTTCATTATCAACTCATTCACTTGACAGAACAAGGAAGGTCTATAAATTACCCAAGTGCTCCTGTGGATGATATCATCGCTCCTGATCTGAAAAAAAAGTTCCAGAACTGTGCTTCTTTTATTCCATAACATCACTGAGCTTGTCAATCACCTGCAAAAGCATATTATCACAGGGGGTGATGGGTGGAGACTGACACCTGGAAATTACTTTAGATGGGTATGGACAGCAATCCAGATCAAGTTAGGGTGGTTTGGGAAAAACTTTGCTAAAGAAGCAGGCTTGCACTCAGTGTGTATTGCAAAAGATGCACTGAACACAGAATCTGCTATTCTGTCCTTACAAATTCTGCAAACTTGTTTCCCATGTAACTTTATCAATTGGTACTGGAAATTCTAAGTTTAAGGCATCTTGCAGTCAAATACCAGCCTACCAGCTGATGTGACTTTAAAGAGAAGAGAAAAGTGATGAAGTGGATTCATGATGAGAGTTCTTACTTTAGGTCAGTTGTGGGAAATGTTTGACCTTCCCGGTGTTGCTGAGCTCCCATGATCCCTAGCCATTGACCATGTTTGCTGAGGCTGATGGGAATCACAATTCAGCAACATCTGGAGATTCAAAAGTTCCCCATATCTGCTCTAAATTCACATCACGTATTTGAAAATAATGGTGGGCATGTCCTAACTCAAGCATTTTATAGTGCCAGCTGCCTTAAAGATTGCTTGCTCCTGAATATATCTTCCTAAACCTGAGGATCCTCTTCATAGTCATGCTCTGAGTTTCCCCTGCCAAGTGAAGTGAGGTAGCTCTTGGTGGTGGCACCTAATTCCATTGTTGGGGTCTTTTAAGCACCAGGTGAAAACTATTGTATTCACCCAAGTCTCTTAAATAAGTTGTGACCTTCAAAACTGGACTCTTTATGTGTGGCATGTAAGTTGTTGTATATTAGTAATGCTAAGCTAAGTGAGTTTGGTTAAACAGTTTTCATGCACCTATTTCTTTGTTTCATCCTGGTATTTTAATATTGTACAGTATTGCACTGCATTTTTTAACTTCTTGTGAAGTGTGAAGGCTGAGCAGCCTATAGACATAAATCTAAAGAACAGTTTCTGGTGGTTTCATAAATCAAAACATCATTCTCCTCTTTGATAAATGCTCTGAGTTTTGTTTCTTTCCAGTCAGATCAGAAACTTAGAATTTCACATGAGTGATATTGATGACATCATTTCTAATTTATTGACAAAAATACAAAATGAAGATAGTAGCAGCTTTCACTTTCATAATTGTAAGCTTTTGTTAAACAATGTTTTCTTGTATTGCTGGGTTTGCCAATCTATGAATTACACCAGTATGAAACCAACAGTGGAAAATGTGAAATGTGAAACAAAGATCTAAAGAAATGCATTTGCACTTGTGGAAGGGGTTAAATTGTGCAATATAACAGTGTGAAGAATTTGTTTCACACTTACACAAACATATATTTTCTAGGTCAGTATTTTTAATTACCACTTTATTTTTTTGTTTGTTAGAAATGCCCCTGTCCTAGCAGTTTCACTACCCACTCCATTGGAGTTTTCTTTTCACAATTAGTTCAACTGGCTGCACTAATGCACTTAATGTGTATCTATCTTACATAATTTTGCTGATGAAAAAGAAATTAAGCCCTTGGATGTGCAAGCATGGTTTCCATTAACATAATGAAAGCTGCATGTGTATGCATTGAAGGGTTGACCCCCCCCCCCTTTAAATGTGAGATTTATCCGCAAATTAGCTTTTGTTACAACTTGGGCTCTGGCTTCTCAGCTATGTTGACCAGCTTTATTAAGGAAAGATGAACTCTGTTGAAACACTTTAAAGTCTTTTCTGTTACAGCATGCTGGAATAAGAGTTCCTTATCCCCTGGAACATACATTAAATGAGCCAAATTTGGTGCCCATTTACACCTAAGCCAATCCAGATTATTTCCATTAAAATGCTATTAAATGACACTGGCTTGACACCTTGCAAACTCCATCTCCTACATTACTCCTACATGCCACAGAAACAGACAACTGTGGGTGTGCCTGTCTGGAGTGTTGCTGAAGGAACTGTAATTCACTTTGGGTGGTCCTTTGTTATAAGACAAGCATTGTCACAGCCAGCAAGCATTAAGCAAGGGAGGGATTCCTTTACATATTCCCATTCCATTTATTTCCGTGAGAACCATCTGAGCAAATGCCTTTTTTCATGGTGGTTGTTTTCAGGGATGTGTACTACTTAGAGAAAGATTTGTATCAACATTTCATAATTTGATTTGAAATCTGATCCATATGACATGACCAAAGGGAAAGGACTTTGGCTCAGAAGCAGATTGCATCCTTTGCAAGTAGAAGGTCCCACTTGTAAGTTCCTAGTGTCTCTAAGGAGGGCTGGGAAAGGCTGCTGTCAGAATGTTGCTGGGTAGACAATACTTAGCAGACTATAAGGTGGCTTCATGTATACTCAACGAAACAAGTCTGCAACTTAATGTTTCTCCTTGAGTGAGACCTAGCATGGGCTTTGTGCCACCATTGTGTTAGTATAATACACTTTATTTAATTATAGATAAAACCAAGCACATTATTATAATTATTTTTTCTTCAACAGCACTGTAAGATGGGTCAGTATTATTAGCCCTGTATTACAGGTGGGCATATGATGCTGAAGGAATAGTGCCTTACATTAGTCAGTTAGGGGACACTCCAAACACCAAGATCTTCCAGGATGAGTAAGTAAGGATCTGATAGATCACCAACTCAGCTGAATGAACCCTTCCTGACTCAGTGGGGGTTATGCCAGTGGAAGTCTCACATCCTTTCAGGGGTTGGGCAGAGGAGGAGGAATGGCCCTTCCGAGGAGAAGAGGAAGACAGTATAGATTTACAACAGTGGTTTGCAGGAGGTCGCAGCTCAGAGGCAGGTGAGGGGAAAAGCTGGGAAATAATGGGAGAATGGGAGCAGGCAGAGCCAGAGCAGCAGCCGGCTGACACGTTGTCACTAGAAAGCATTCCAGACCCATCACCTCCCAGAACCCGGCAAGCCTTAAAAGTGGGAGAGCAAAGAGCTCAAAGACAGAGGGCACTTAGCGGTACCTGTGGAGGAGGTGGTGGTGATGATGATGATGGATGAGGAAGTGGGAGAGACGGGGGATTGGAGATTCACTCGGGACAATGCCATTATCCAAGAGGCTGGGATCTATAGCCTCTCTCTGTAAGTTTGAAATATAAAAGGACTGCAATAAACTTTTTCTTGTCTTTATAATGTTTTTAAAGGATTAACTTATGCTGCTTTTCATAGTTAGGATAGCTATCTTAGAGTGCAATACTATGCAAGTTTACTCAGAAGTAAGTCCTGACATGCTCAATGGGCTTACTTCCAGGTAAGTGTACTTTAGTGACTTCATGACTGAGATGAGATTGGAAAATGAGATTTCCTATTCACAGCTTGAACTCTTATGCTGCAATACCAGACACAGTTGTTTGAATTCAATAAGTCTTATTTCTAAGTAACAATGTTCAGGGTTGTACTTTTAGCTGTTCTACTAAATCATCATCATCATCATCTTGCTCACCCTGGGGTCTCATGGTGAAGGGTGAAATAACAGTAATAGTAATAATAATAAATATATATTTACATTCTATGTGTGTAGTCAAATGTTCAGACCTCTACAATACTGGTGTTTCAAGAGCTTTGAACAACAGTGAATAAACATTGTATACAAAATGTCCTATCAATATTTGTGATGTTTCTCCTCCCCATACCCCAGGATTCTGACAAAGCAAGGACTCATTTAGTACACAAAGAGTTTTGTGAGTAGAATAAAATCCTCAAACTTGATGCGATAACTTACAGATGGTTATGAGAGGAACTGATCTACATTTACAGACTCCGTTATTCCCTAGTCCATAGTAGATACCTAATTGCAATAAAATGATGTCTATATATTTCCCCTCAAACATTTCAGAACAGGACTTTGCTTCACAAACAAAAGCAAAAACCTATCCTTTGTGTGTTGTAACAAAAAATCATCATGAGGCTGTAGAGAAACAGTGATTGAACCAAATGTTTTGTGAAACTGATTCTGCATTTAAAGGACAAAAAGAAATCTCCCCCATCATCTCCAGATTCTCATTTTTCCTATCTTCAGTTCAGGTCTCCCCATTTCTACATCAGTTTGCAATTTTATTTAAAGGCTGTGAAAATTAATCAGCATTTTACTGTCAACTTCTCCTAATATCCACAATTTTGTATACAATTTTCCCCAATATATACATTTTTGTGAAGCGATTTCTCCATAATATGATGCATTTTAAAATTTTATTTTCACTATTATACACATATTTACACACACTTTGCCCTAGTGTATTTTTTCCCCTAAACACTACTTGGCTGGAGAATTGCCTTGCAAAATTCAGAGATGCGTGACTTTTGAGGGATGCCCATGTTTTGGTTTGTGTCTTGTTTTGGAAAGCTAAAATGTGTTAGGCCTACCTTTAAATGCAAACTAAATCAGATTTCTTCCCCACCCATCATAGGTGGAAGATTCAAATGAGTGGAAGGAACTGAAAGCAGCAGCAAACTGGACGTGCTCCAATTCCAGAACTAATTTTAGAAATTCTTCTCTTTAAACCAGAATTCAAAGATCAATGAAATACAGCTCCAGGCAGAACAGAGAAACAATAGAGGAATGGAATGGGGACAATGTTATTTGTAAAAAAAAAAAAAAAAAGAAAGAAAGAAAGAAAGAAAGAAAGAAAGAAAGAAAGAAAGAAGCACTAAAATCTTCCTACTTTCATTCATTATGTTTCTTTCCAGGTAGCCCCACAGTGTGCCTATGGAAATAAGGCATATAATGTTTCTCTGGAAAGCACAATTCACAACTGGGTGTCAGTATACTTTCGTGACAGAAAAAGATAGGTATGAAATATCTGTCTATCAGTGAAATCTGAACCCATTCTCAGCTGAAGATTCTGAACAGAGCTCTGTTACATCATTTTAGAGATAAGCATTTATTAATACCATCTGGCTGAAACCAGCCATGATCCTAAATAAAGATGTATATTATATATATATTTGTAAAGCTGAAATCATAGACACACTTACTTGTGAGGAAACCTACTGAACTCAGTAGGACACGCTTCCAAGTAGTCACACATAGGCTTACAACATAATTCTTAAATAAGAAAATGAAACGAACATTTACTGCTTATATGCATCTCTATTTCAAGACCTACACTGTATTTTTTTCAAAAAAATATGTCAATATTTTTCTATACCACACAGATTCACATCCACAGTGAATACTATTCACATTTTCTGATGTTTAACTGTGCATTAACCAACCCTCAACATTTCACATTGGATTCAGATCAGAGCTAACTGGCATGGATGTTTGAAATGTAATGCTAAACCATGGCTTAACAATAGGAAAATTAGCTCTGGCAAACCTTAAGAACACATGAAGGGCCTGTCCCACCTAGTCTAGCATTCTGCTCTCACAGCATCCTTGCTCTCACAGTAGCCAACCAGATACCTGTGGGAAACCCCAAAGCAGAATCCCAGCACAAGAACAATGTCCCCTCCTGTGGCTTCCAGCACCATTAGGAAAGAGCATAGCCGTCATGGCTGGTAGCCCCACCATTTATGAACTGTCCAATCCTATTTTAAACCATCCAAGTTGGTAGCCATCACTGCCTCTTGTGGGAGTGGGTTCCATAGTTTAACCATGAAGAAAATTTAATTTTATAAACTTCTGTTGTGTCACTTCTTTCTCTCCTTTCCTCTGAACTAAAAGTCCCAAATGCTGCAACCTTTCCACATAGGAAGCTCCTGCAGCCAATCGGAAGCCACAGAAGCTGTGTCGGACATTCGGGTTCCAAAGAACATTCAAAAACCGGAACAATCATTTCCAGTTTTCGATCAGGAGCCAAAACATTCAACTCCCAAGGCATTTGAAAACCAATGTACGACTGAACTCTTAAAAGTTGAAGTGGATGCATTCAGTCTCATCTGTGCAGCAACACTGTGCAGCTACATATGCCAAAGGGAATCAGAATTTGCTTGGTCCTAAATGACTAACGCTTGATAACCAGCAGCTACTCAAGGCTCTCTTTGGCACATCTGTGAGGTACCAACTTCCTCTATTCTTTTCATTTATGTGAGCTCCCGCTGCTCGTCCCTGTTCCTGCCAACCGAGCAGTTCAAAAGCACGTCAAAGTGCAAGTAGATAAATAGGTACCGCCCCAGCGGGAAGGTAAACGGCGTTTACGTGCGCTGCTCTGGTTCGCCAGAAGCGGCTTAGTCATGCTGGCCACATGACCTGGAAGCTGTACGCCGGCTCCCTCAGCCAATAAAGCGAGATGAGCGTTGCAACCCCAGAGTCGGTCACGACTGGACCTAATGGTCAGGGGTCCCTTTACCTTTACCTTTATGTGTATTTTAAGTTGCATTAAATTCAACACATTAGGTTTTGTTATATATAAATTATTGTTATATATAATTGTTATATATAAAAAACATGGTTGTAATATTGTGGCCCACATCAGATAGTTTCAGCACACTGGGATTTGGTGCCATCTACCAAAATATTCTTTATGTGGTGATCCAGATGCATATTTTGGATGTTTATTATTGAAAACGGTATCCTTTTCTTCAAAAGATGGGTTAGAGGAAAACAAGCATTAAAATTCATCCTAGGGGAAAAAAGAAATATTGACTCGGGGTGGGGGTGGAATCAATTGTACTGAAATTTGGCTTGGATTGCATTTGGGTGACCTAGAGATTTGAATGTTCAGCAGACATCAATGCAATTTCAAGTCTTTTCTCCATGGATGTTACATAAAAATAATATCTTTCTGTTCATGCAGCTTCAAAAAAGAGGTCAGTGT
The DNA here is from genome assembly GCF_965112155.1 of Podarcis liolepis. Classification (NCBI taxonomy): domain Eukaryota; kingdom Metazoa; phylum Chordata; class Lepidosauria; order Squamata; family Lacertidae; genus Podarcis; species Podarcis liolepis. The sequence continues at coordinate 39,507,731 of NC_139562.1, forward strand.
AGGGTCTCTGTTTGATGAAGATAGATTATTGCTGTGGAGTGTGTGGATTCTTAAATAATTGGAAACTGCAGACAAGCAAGCTCCTTTCGTTAGGAACAGAATTTATGAAATAATAACAGTGCAATTGCAACAAATCTAATAAAGATAATATCTCCAGGCCAGATTCCATGAAAGCTCCATCTGGTTTCTCCATTGCGGAAGCTTATGCAAAGCCCAAAATTTGATTGGAGTATGTGGGTGGGGCACATATTCTGCCATGTGCTAGTTTCTACATTGGGGGAGAGTGTGGTTTTTATTTAATATGGCTCATGGTTATTATGAAGAAAGATGATTTGATGGATATACACAGATAACATCTGTCCCTGAAGCTTTATGCTTTAATCACCAGCAATCTTGTTTAAGTTTATAAAACACCCTGTTATGAACGTGTATGAAACAAACAATAGCGCAGCCTTTTCAACAATACAGTTTGGGGAAGACACTATAGCTTCCTAGTACCACCGGTCACCATAGCTAAAGGAACCTCAGGTAGCATAATCTATTTTAGGGTGTGGAGTGGCATTGCCAAGCAGAATATGTGGCTAGACAGGTCATTCTTCTGCCAAAACATATACAGTGGTACCTCGGGTTAAGTACTTAATTCATTTCGGAGGTCTATTCTTAACCTGAAACGGTTCTTAACCTGAAGCACCACTTTAGCTAATGGGGCCTCCCGTTGCCGCCGCGTCACCGGAGCATGATTTCTGTTCTCATCCTGAAGCAAAGTTCTTAACCCAAGGTACTATTTCTGGGTTAGCGGAGTCTGTAACCTGAAGCGTATGTAACCCAAGGTACCACTGTATAGCAATATCCACTTGTTTCACTATCACACAGTGATGGTTGGTGGGGAGGCCCTGGCAGAGCAGTGTTGATCACCTGCCTTTTTGATGCTAATGTGGTGTTCCTGCCACTGCACCTACACCACATATTAAAACTACCAATGTTCATCCACTCTCTTGAGACACACCTTTCTGGTATGAGCTCTTGAACTAGTTGAAAGGGTTGGTGGCCTTCTTCTGTGGAGCAAGGTAAATGGGTTCCATGTTCTTTCAAATGTTTTTAAAGACTGATTAATATACAGACTCAGTATATGAACTATCAAACCCATCACTTAAAATTTCATCCAATATCAGTCCCAGCAAAGTGCTTCAAGGTTCAGAATGCTACTTGCTTCTAAAGGCACTTGCTTGATGGAAGTTACTTCTAAGTAAATGTTGTCTTATTTCTGCAGATTTTAAAAATTAACAAGCTTGACATAGCAGATCCATTTTTGTGTGTGTGCATGTGTGTGAGGGAGAGAGGAGAATTAATTTCGATGAGAATGTAGAGCAAACTGTAGGTGGAAGAAAGTTCAGCAGCAGCATAAAATTGCTCTCAAAATAGATGTGCGTGCAATTAGCACCTTCTTTTCATAGCTCATTCAGATAGATAAAACCTAGCCATACTGAATTAAGAGAAAAAATGTGTGTTATACATATATATATATGCATTTAATGTGACCTGAGGCTATAAAAAATGGTTTCCTTTTCTTTCAAGTATCTTAACAGCTGTGAGCCTCTGAAATAATTTCATGATGTGAAGGCAAAGTTCAGCAAGACTTTTTTGAGAACAAATTGCTGTATTGCAGGTCATGATTCAATTGAAATAATGAGCCAGATATTCCATGGTGTAAATTGGCGCAGGGCCAGTTCATTTTATTTATGACAACTTAAAGGAAATCTCCTATGGCTTTCATGAAACTCTGTCAATTTCCTACCAACAAACAATCTGGCACATCACATAGATTCTGAAAATTAAAGAATGGCTGTATTTCAGTGAAATACATTTTCGGCCATAGAATATATGGTATGGAGGGAATAAAACTTTTTAATCTGTTGTTGTTAGAGAAAAGAAACAGCTCCAAAAGAATTTTTTGTTGCTTATACTGTATTATCGGGTAGCAAACAGGGAAAGCTCTGTGGATTTTGGACTACAATTTCCATTAGCCCCACTCAGCACTGGCCAGGGACTCAACTGTTTCTATACCAATATGTTAACAATGACTAAGACAAAAAAAATCACCCTACTGTCCAAAGTCTATAGATTTCTGTAATGGTTCAAGGGGTTGCTCGTGCGTAAGCCGGTGCCCACACCTGGCTGGGTTGCCTAAGTGAACCTTTTCTGTCCGGACAGCCACTCACCCGTGGCTGTCTCAATCGCTGGCAGAATCCGTCAGTGGGCGTTTCTTAAACTTCTTCCAGCAAATAAGTTCTTTCACGCCCAGTCTCCTCCTACTTTCCCTGTGCGGAGGCCTTCTGCACAAGGAAGGCGTAGGCAGCGGAGGACCCTTCCTCCCCCCGCTGGTCCCAGGCAAGGAGTCATGTGACTCCCTCTCAGATTCCCCCATCTTCCCCCCTTCTCCACTGGAGCTGAGCTGATTCCCTTCCCCAGAAGATGGGCTGCCTCTCCCGATCCCGGGACGCTCTCTGGGATCCCTCTGGAGCTCTCTCTCTCCCTCCGGCACTGATGGCAGTTCCCTGACAATTTCTTATGATTTTTATTTTTTATTTTTGGTCCTGGACTGCTTTTGGGTTTGTTTTAAAAAAAAACAACAACAACAAAAAACACCTGGGCATTTACCTGTGCATCAATGGAGCAATTTTTAATTGGAAAAAGTTTACCCCAACATACTGGGTTAGACATGTTTTCTGAGCTGGTTTTTTCGGAATCGCCCCCCCCCCCCGCACTTTTTGTGAATGAGAAATAATTTGTAAATGGTAGGTAACTGAAATTTGGTGGTATTGTTCACCCTATCTAGGTGACAATGCCATATAAGAACTACATTATAGGCCTATTACTGCATAAATTCTGCAATGATAAGCATACTGGGTATGCATATCCTTTTCTTTTCTTTGTTGCAGCAATTCTGTCTTTTTGTTTCCTGCCATGTGTGTGTGAAAGCTAATTTCAATATTGTTCCTAGCTCTTCCTTTCAGTTGTTACAAAGAACATCCTTTGTTTTCAAAGGAACCATTATAAGGCTCTCTCTATGTCCTCACCAGCTTTTGCAGATTAATGCTGAAAGTGCCTCAGCAGTTGGCTTAAAAAACAAAACAGTAAGATTTTTACAGCCAGAAGAGAAAATAGGGAATACAGTAAAGGAAAAGTGATGTCTTTCATTGGGCTGAGATCTTTTTGCATGCAACATTCCAAGTTCAAGACAAATGTTTTTCCTAACAGAAAACCTGACATTCTGCCTAACAGAAAGGACTTCATAGCTCAAAAGATTTCTACTCTGACATAAAAAGAGGAAAGTACATTGCAAAATACGAAGTGTCCTGTTTCGTGACTACATATAAAAGTGGCATTTTAAATCAAAGGTTATAAAACACAGTGCATAATCTTGCCCTTGGCATGTAGCTGCCAAGGCTACTGTTATGTTTCATCTTCGATGGTGATGGAAGGGAGAATGAGGTGGTTTACAGTACTTTCAAGAGAATGCAGGACAATGGAAGACTGCAGGTACCCAGAGTATTCATCATTCAGTATTGTAGCTGTGGCTGCAATAATTGCCCAGACTCTGCAGGCCATCTGAAAGCCTTTGATCAATAAGCGAGCTTCCCTCCAGCTTTCTTCATTGTAAAGGGGCAAAAGGGGAGCCTTGATAGTCCCATGGAGCAAGGCTTGATTACTTTGGGCATCCCAGGTGCACATGCCAAGAACATGCTCAGGAAGCTGGATGCTAAGGAACAGGGCCAAGGGTGTTCTTGCCTTGGCTTGTTATGGCAAATGGGGCATGGTGGCCCAGCTATGTTAAAGTGATTTTGGTGCTGCTCAAGGACCAAAACATGGCTTCTCCCACCAGCATGCAGAAGGGCTTGGATATGCACAGAAGCTCCACCTTCTTGCCCTCTGGTGGGAGCAAGATGATGCCCTTTTTCCAAGGCAGGAGATATAACCTCCTTCCCCACCTCCCCAGGGTGGTTGTCAAGAGCCATAGCTCAGTGGTAGGGCATCTGCAAGGTCCGTATAGTAAAAGCCATGGTTTTCCCAGTATTGATGTATGGAAGTGAGAGCTGGACCATAAAGAAGGCTGATCACCAAAGAATTGATGCTTTTGAATTATGGTGCTGGAGGAGACTCTTGAGAGTCCCATGGACTGCAAGAAGATCAAACCTATCCATTCTTAAGGAAATCAGCCCTGAGTGCTCACTGGAAGGACAGATCTTGAAGTTGAGGCTCCAGTACTTTGGCCACCTCATGAGGAGAGAAGACTCCCTGGAAAAGGCCCTGATGTTGGGAAAGATGGAGGGCACAAGGAGAAGGGGACGACAGAGGACGAGATGGTTGGATAGTGTTCTCGACGCTACCAGCATGAGTTTGACCAAACTGCAGGAGGCAGTGGAAGACAGGAGTGCCTGGCGTGCTCTGGTCCATGGGGTCACAAAGAGTCGGACACGACTAAACGACTAAACAACAAGGGCATCTGCTTCATAAGCAGAAACTCCAAGGTTCAGTCCTTGGCATCTTTAGGCAAGGCTGGAAATGTTGAAGGAATGGGAAACCTGGGGGGGAAACCCATTCCTTCAATGTTACCTGTCTGTATCCCTGGAACCTAGTCAATGTAGACACAGGATCAGTAGTGGACAGCTTGCTGGGGTGATGATACTCTGCTGAACTCCAGTTGGTCACATCCCTGCTGCTTACTGGGAAGTAGAGGGGGAGGAGGGAGGGAGGTTTGTGCCAGTGCATTTGCACCTTGCTGATCTCCTCACTGCCTTACCTTCTGGTAAGCAGCAGCACCACAACCGGCCAGAGGTCTGTTGTGTGGTGGTGCCCTACCATGCTGTCTGCTGCTACCTATACAGGAGTCAGACCAAAGGTGGATCTAGCTCCATCTTGTCTACAGTGACTGGAAGCAGCTCTCAAGGATGTCACAAAGGATGCAATCTTTCTTTCCTAGACCTATCAGGAAAAGCCAGGAATTGTATCTGGGACTTTTCTGCTTGCAAAGTTCTTCCACTGAGCTTTGGTCCTTGAGAAAAATACTGAGTTAAAGACCGTAACAATACTGAGCTAGATGGACCAATAGTCTCAGTACAAGACAGCATCCTATGTTCCTATCCATATTTCTGTGACATGAATTTGTTTGACACAAATGACAACTTTATGGAAGTAATACTTTCCTAGAAAAGTCAATGCAGTATTCTCAGGAGAGCAAAAGCTGTCTAGATCATATAACTTTTTATGTTGCCCCAACAGAAATATCTGTGGATGGTAACTACGGCAACCTTTGCATGCAGCTGCGTGCAGCTCACTGACTCACATTGTTAACAACCTTGCCAACTGCCTTAGAGGTCACTGGTTCCTATCTCCCAAAGTGCTGATGCAAGCTTTTGAAGTTCCTGGTTTCCTTATCTATACAGAGACAATATACTGGCTAAAAGTACATAGTTCACTTCCTATTCTGTCTTGATTCATGTCTACAGACCTCCTTTGAGCCACTGCTCAAGTTTCAAGACATAATCTGCTTATACAGTTTTGGTGAAGTCCCTTTATTATATATAATCATCCTGAGGCTGCAGTACTTTAAATGGATTTCTACCCTTCTTATGTGTAGCTTAAAAAATTAAAGACTACTGAACTATGTAACAGCCTTCCAAATGTATTTCATATTTCTCTGTAAAAGCTAAGATCATAAATGGACAAATATGTTGATTTTTTTTTAAAAAATGAACATAATATGACTTGAGGAGGAAGCAGGCCTTGTGTAGAACTGGAAAAAAAGACTTCAGTTTCAAGGTGACAGACTCGGGAACAGGGTTAGAGCCAGAGATTTTGTATCAAGGGGGCTCACGGTATATTAGTGGTGGGTCAAAGCAGACCAGCCAGAACTTCAAGAAAAGCAATTAAATTAAAGTATTTAATATGTGCCCACTTCACCAGTGGTTTATCTGGCACCTTTAAACTCACTGACCTAAACAGAGGAAAATGGGGGTCAGGTTGAATAGAACAAGAGGAGACCTGCAACAAAATGTTTTCCCAGCAGCCTTCCTCTATCCAGCCAAGGATCAGAGCTCTGCACTGCTATCTAGGGCTTGTGGAAGGAGGAGCTCACATACTTAGATTACAATCTTATATATACACATAGCAGGGCATAAGTCACGTTGATGTCAATAGGAGTCAGTTGTTCATAGGGTTGCATAGCCCAGAGTCCATAAATCTTTTTTTAATGCGATATCGTTGCATCTTCACTCTTGAACAAGTTCATAGATTCATAGAATTGTAGAGTAGGAAGGGATCACAAGGATCACGTAGCCCAACCCACTGTAATACATGAATTTTTATGGGTTTATTTATTTATGCATGCTTGTGTGTTTTCCTCCCCAAAGGAACACACTATATCACTTCTGTAGCATATGCTATTTGTGGAAGATGGAGGTTTGCCTTTGTTTCTCTTTAGTTTGCCTGAAGCATTGTAAGAAAGCATGACTTTGCCTTAACCAACATTCCCTTGTCTGCATTCTTCATGTCTTCACAAAGGTTTCTGTCAGATACCATCACAGCAATGTGGATGTTGCCTTTCTGTGACCTAAGCCCGTGCAGTGGGGAGCTGCATGTGAGCAAGACAACTGCTAATGCCTTTTACTGTTTCTCCGAGCCTCAAGTTGTGTGTGTGTCAGATATAGGCATTACAGTGTTAGTGATGAAGAGCTGTTACTTCCTGGCTTCCACTTAGGATTCCACTGTTTTACCCATTAGTAGTCCATATATTTGGATGGCCTTACCATAAACCTCTTCCTAAAGATGTCAGAATTTGTAGGAAGCTTGTATTTCCCCCTCTTTTCCCAGGTGCACTCCGGCAGACCTAATGTCCCCATCCAGCAATACTTACTGTAATCCATAAGGAGGAGAATGAACAGGCCAAAGCCTTCCCTCTCTAACCTCCATTTCCCAATAACTGATGCTGTTAATAGCCCACAGTTCCTGGAAAGTCCTTAATGGTGAGGGATGGGAAAATCTGACCATTTCAGTTCCTCATCAGCATTTTAGTGTAAATTGCTCCTATTCTACACACTTTTGTGTGCAATTTGGTGAAATATAGTTCAGTGCTCTTAAAAGAGTCAAGAATTACATGTGTCCTACCATAAGCACCAACAAGGAGCTGTTTATTATTTTTGTTTGTTATTATGGTATTTTTTGTGTGTTTATATGTTGCAAGCCACCCTGTGATCCTTGGATGAAGGCCAGTATAGAAATTTAATAAAATACATAATTTACTGGGAGCATCCTGTCTACCCCATTCCCCCAGAAATGTAGTTTTTAATAGTTGTTACGCAGGAGAAAAAAACTGCTGGTAAATTGTATGTGTGCAAGCATGAATGCACATACCTGTCTGATATGAAGAGCCAAGTTGGGCAAGATGCTACACACACACTTGATTTTGCTCTGCCAGATTATTTTTAAAATGCCTTAATAACTTACTTGTACACTGTAACTTATTGGCTTAAATCACATTGTTTGTTTTAGCTGTCCTGAAAGAAATAAAATCTCAACAGGGTTACTTCTTACTCGCTTAGATTCTCTGATACCCACTCAGTTTTCTCTACAATGAATCACTGGTCACTGCTCGTTCAAAGCAGCCTGCTTTGTTTTATGGTATTGTTCCATTTCCTCATGTTTTAACCAGAATATCTATTTTAATAATAAAAAGTGTGTTTCACATAAAAATATCTTTGTCCCTACGTGCTGCTGAAATATAATACCAAGCACCAATTCTCTTCATTTTACTATTATTATTTAATTTGGAGAAGTATGAGTTCCTTCCTGAGATGACATTTTTTTTTTTATCTTCTTCCATTTTATTCTCTCACCTTGGCAACCTGGGGGCAAGAAAGTCAGTTTCAATCTCCAAAGCTGAAATAACAGTGCTAAAGTTGCTACGGTTACCTCTCTGTTTCCTAATGAAACTGACACAGCTTTGGCTCCTTGGGCAGGAATTGCCTTAAGCCTTTGAAAGAACTTGAAGATGTGGGAAGCTGACTGGGCAACTGGTCCTCCATGTTAAGTCTTTCCTTAGCTTTAGCATCTCCTCCACCCCTGCTATGAAAGGAGATGGGATTATCTATTCTCCTTCCTTTTCACTGGATGATGTTGGGTAGCTTATGATTGTTTCTGGCTTATACCATGCTTGCAGAATGAAGGTGAACTATCTGGCAGCTGGGAGAGAACGAGGAAGGCATCTACACACTGGGAATCTATTAAACACCCCACCCAGCCGCTAAATGAAAATCGCAGGAGTAAACCAGAAGATCAATGGAGTGAAAGCAGGAAACCTCCCCCTTTTCTGTGTATTATCCTCCATGCTCAGTGGAAACAAAACCAAGGCCTCTCATTTGAGCAGCAGCCGTTGCATTGCCATTTGTAAGGTAGTTATATGTGGAGATGGATCAAAGGATTGTGGAAGGCCTTTGGATTTCACTGCTGTGCTGCTACCTTTTTATTATATCCTGCTCAAAGCCCAATTTAGCACAGCAACAGTTCTCACTGGCACATTCCTTCCATCCTCACATTAGACCTGCCTTTTGTCATTCACTCTGATGGTTATGCTCCAGAAGGAAGTGCCATCTAGTTGGTTTTTGAAAGAGGGCAGTGACCCAAAGTCCCCCTTGATTTGACAACAGAATGGCTTGTTTAAATTCTGGATGGAGGGAAGAGACTCGAAAGGGTGTGTCAAAACTAGATAAGACAGCTGGCACACCAGAGACCTCACAGTTGTTTACAAACTAATATTTGGGGGAAGCTGGTTCTGAGGGACATCATTTTCTACCTGCAAATTATGTATATTAAAAACCACTGAGCGATTATATAGAAGTAACTGGGTCACAGTCTTCGGTTGTCCTCCTGATAAAGGCAATCCATCAGGGCTGAATCAGTCCAAAAACTAGGCCCTGACCCAGACTGGTATGGGTCTAGACAGGGCTTTTTTCCAGCAGGAACCCAGTTCTGACCCCTCTCAGGTGGGTATCATTGCTATTATAAGAGAACAAGGGAGGTGTTCATGGTGAGTTCCAGCAGGCACCTCTTTTTTAGAAAAATAGCATTGGGTCCCAATAATGAGTATTCTCCAAGGGGGCATGAAGCTGAACTGCCACAATACTCTTGATCACCTTCGCCCAAATTGGGGTATTAATGACTTGGTATAAATTATCATGAACCAGGGGTGCAGACCCTCAGCCTTGTAGACTAAATTCAAGCCTCCAGCCCTCTCCATCTGGCCCTCAGGACTCACCTAGGCCATTCTTCTTCCCCAAGCTACTCCCCGCACTGGTCCTGTCATACCCTCCTTGAGTGTGTTTGCTTGGCTGGAATGTGTCCTTGACTCATGACAACACCTCTTGCCTGACCAAATGGAGGATAGGGAAGCCCAGTGTGCAAAGGTAAGAGTCACATTCATTGCTCTGCCCACTCTTGCCCCTGACCCTGAATGTCACTTGTATGTGGGCCCTGGAAGTTTCCTCACAAGGGAATGTGCCATAAACCATCAAGTCCAGAGTGGCTTCTTTAGGAGCGGCCACACTACCACCTCTTTAAGGATGTGTGGCACCATTCCCTTGCAAAAAGACATGTTCACCATGCCCTGAACCCCGTTACTTTGCCAGTGTTCAGACTCTTTCCTCAGAACTATTGATGCAGTAGGAAACTGCAGTATAGCATTTACAGTATTTGAGAATGGCAACATGAGAACCTACATATTCCTGATACTATGATGGAAAAAAAGCCTAGATTTTCTTTTTTTTAATGTGTTTTTGTTTTGTGAAAGCAGTTTTTTTCAAGGTAAGAGAATGGGATAGAGAAGCACAGTGACAATAAAAGTCCCTTTTTATGCCCTCTCCCATCTGTGAATTTAGTCTTGGTGCTGGTGTGCCACAAGGAGCCGCATTATTCCAGAGTTATTCACCGTTCATTATTAATAACACAATTCAGCCCACAGAAATATTTGCTTTAGAGTGAAGACAAGGGTTTTTTCCCCCTCTCTTGCAGCGGGAATATTTAGGTTTCCTAAAGAAAAAAGTATCAGTTCATATGGAAAGAAATACACACAGCCTGTGAACTAGGTTGTTGTCTGCCAAATTTCCCCTTCATACCTCCATATTCCCAATTGCAGGCCAGATTGTTCCTCCAGAATCTGTGTATATGAACATACTGGGAAATGAGTGTGATTTCAGATAGAAGTCCTGAGAGATTGCTCAACATAGGGAAGAACATAAGGAAATCCTTAAGCAAAACCCTGCCTGAGTGACTATTTTGAAAGTTAAAGCTGCCTGTCGGCAATGAACCTTCTCCATCTCCTCCACCTCTCCTTAATGGCAGAGTAATGATGGCCTATTATTTAAATGTCAACCTTGTTAGGTACTTTCTTTACTTAAACAGAAAGGGAGAGAAGGAATCTGCACAGGACAATGGGTGCAATCCGCAAGCTGCTTTGGACGCCATGATGTACGGCTTCCTTCAGGCCCATCTGGCTGGGTTGGGAACTGGAGGCAAGACTTGGTGGCAATTCCATTTTTACTTATCCATTTCTGTTTAGGCTTAATGAATTGTATTGCATTCACCCAGTTTTATTATTGTTTTCAATTGCTGAATGCAGCCCCGAGGCTTGGCAAAAATGAGGCAGGATATAAATTGTGCGAAATAAAAACACTTCTGAAGGTGCTTCATGGAAATAAATGGGAGCCACACAAGAACGTATTAGCAGCAGCTATTCCATCAGGCCATGAGGCAGGAAGACAGCAAAGGGAAGCTGTTCCATCAGCTCTGCTGTCGTTGCTCCTCTCTCAGTTGTTTCCCTCCTAGCTACTCTCACAGTACCAGTGACACTGCCACCTTCCTGGTTTGTGTGTTGGTGGGGATGTGTGGACTTACTTGGAGGAGGGCTGGATTGGCTCCACCAGTGCATCCACACAGTCCTTATGTCATCACCCTCCTGTTGCACTCTAACCCCATCTCAATAAGCTAGTGTCAGGAGGCTGTTTCCGCCCTGACCCACTGACTGATACTGCCAACTGGTGATTGCAAGAATTGTAACTCAAAGAACTGGTGTCTGAGTTTGTTTTTTACCCCGTCCCTTCCCAGTCTTTGTTTCAATTTGTGCTATGTCTTTTAGATTGTAAACCTGATGGTAGGGACCAGATATATATGGGAGCCTTTGTGTCTGCACAATGCTATGAACGAAAAGGAAATGCTTGTGTCCTGAGATGTGTTTGTGCATAAATTCCATTCATTTCAGCAGGCTTGCACAAGAAAACTGAATCCTGGTGTACTGTGTTCAAATGTATCACCATTCATTTATACAACAGGCAAGGAAAGAGTTCTGGCTCTGTGATTACCTAAAAACAGATAAGAAATGCATTTGTTTGCTTTTTCTCTGAGTATTCACTTCTGTACCCACCTTATTTATACATCTCAAGTTAATCACCTTTTTAATGAAAGCTCTTTTTAACCTGTGTAGCAGTGAATTGCAAATAACTCTGTCCCTCGCAAAGCTAACAATGAAAAATAGCTTGACGTCTATTGCAGTGAAACAAATTGTGCTCATTATAGCTGAAATGACAGTCAAACTCTGTGTGGCTTCCAGGCTTAGCACCTCCTTTCCACTTCCCCCCATTATGGGACCGGCAAGGGGTCCTCTAAGTAATGCCAGCTGGAACGAGACCCCTCAAGCTTTGTCTGAGAATTACAAGAATTAAGCTGAGCTTGGCTTGGGCCCATCCAAACATCCTGCAGCTGGGCTATGGGAAAGAGAAGTGGCAGGGAACCAGCTCTGTTGGAATGGGGCTCCCTGGGGAAACCTGAGGGTTTCGTTATGGCAATCTCTTCTTGCCCTAGGCAGGGAGAAGGAGCTTCATAAGAAGTTGCAAGTTTGGAGCTGTTCTCGCCTTTCACTCTCCCTCCTTCCTTCATACAAATCTGCGCACACTTCAGTGAATGTATTTGGCTTTTCAAGGACAGACTGCTCAAGTTACTGATATGCTCAAGACCTAGGCTCCTTTTGCTGTGCTGCAACTGCATGCTTGGAACTCAGACTGGTAGGGTGAAAGGAAGGGAGACCAACAGTATGCGGTGTCAGAGCCAATGAGAGTTAGAGCCTGCGGATTCTATTTTTGTCCCCATCTTCTTCCCTGCTGACTACTACAAGGGCAATAATAATAATAATAATTTATTATGTGTACCCTGCCCATCTGGCTGGGTTTCCCCAGCCACTCTGGGCAGCTTCCAACAAAGATTAAAAATACATTAAAATGTCACACATTAAAAACTTCCCTGAACAGGGCTGCCTTCAGGTGTCTTCTAAATGTCAGCTAGTTGTTTATGTCTTTGACATCTGATGGGAGGGTGTTCCACGGGGAGGGCGCCACTACCGAGAAGGCCCTCTGCCTGGTTCCATGTAGCTTTGCTTCTCGCGGTGAGGGAACCGCTAGAAGTCCCTCGGCACTGGACCTCAGCGTCTGGGCAGAACAGTGGGGGTGGAGACTAAGGAGACTAAGAAGACTAAGGAAACACTGAGACTAAGGAAGAGGCAGCTGATAGGGAGTGTCACCCACTGGACTGGTTGTGAAGAAGAAAGCAGGTAGTTGGGGGCTGGCTGGGGGTAGATTGAAATTGGTGGGGCCCTAATGGACCAACCTCCACTGTTATGGAACTCCTTCCCATAGCATCTATATGGTACCATTATATTACTTCCTTCAAAGCTCTTCTCAAAGCCCACAGTTTTTCTGAAGGCTTTGGCAGAGACCCCTCATTGCCTATAATTCAACCTAAGCACACAGACTTGATGGGACCAGATATTGACTCCCTGTTTACCCCTGTCTCCACTTATCCTCTGAAGTTTCCCCTCCATTATGGAGATATAAAAATCAGAGGGCAATGGAAGCTGCTACTGTTTACGGTACAAGATCCATGGAAGGGCCATAACTCTGTGACAGATGCTTTTCACATGAACGGTCCCAGGCTCAGGCCCTGGCATATCCAGGAAGGGCTGGGAGATATCCCTGCCTGAAACCCTAGAGAGCCACTGCTGGTCAGTCCTGATAATATTGGGATAGATGGACCAAAGGCCTGGCTCCTTTCCTATGTTTGTGTGCATGTGGAGACACTGGCAGATTCCTTTCTGCAGTGCTTGTGGATATGTTATGTTGGTTTCATTCACTCAAAGAAGTGTTTCTACAGCCATATCAACCACTGAACAGAGTGAGCTGTTTCAGCATTTGGTTGGAGAGTTTAGCATAGTAGGATGGTTGGAAAAGGACTGCCAGATCCCAGGTCTACAGGGGCTCTGCTCTTCTTAACACCTAAGTAAAAGAGAGAAGTTCCTGTATCAGCCAAGAGGAAATCAAACCTCCCCTGTCCAGTGAATTGCTGCTCAAGTGAATTCACAAACCCTTACTGCTGCCACTATCACATCACCAAGGCCATCCCTTAAGGGAAGCAAAGAATACAATGGATATTCTCAGCATCATTTGACAAGCGAAGAGGGAGAGCAGCATTGAAATACAGAATTACTTTACACATTACGTCTAATGGTATATGATGTTTGTTTCCTTACAAGAAAACTGCAGTGAGTGGAACAGGCATCAGTACTGACGTCACCAAGATGGTGCCCATGGGTACGATTGCACCCTGAGGGGAACTCATGAAGCCTCGGAGCTCTTCTGATCACTGCCCTCTTGGTCATGAGGTGGTGAGTGCAATAACTTTTTTCTCCCTTGGAAGTTGCAAGACCAGCACTTTTATCCACTTACTCTTTGAGCTCTGTGTGCTTTTCAAGGTTCAGATTGATTCCACTGGCTCTGAATTTTCTGTCTCTCAGGGAAGGGAGGGAATTGACCTGAGAGGGGACACCCATGTCACTCATTCAACAGTCCAAATGTGCCCTAAAAGGTTCTGTGGTTGTAAGAGGTCACTTCAGACCCCAGAATTCCCTCTATCCTTGTCCTGGATGGGAAAGGTGGAGAAACAGTGTCTACTGAATGTGTGTGTGTGTGTGGGCTTAACAAGGGAATTATAATGAGGTGTTTTTGACAGCTGAAAAGTGCAAGACAATGGCAGGCACGCAGAGAAGATTAAAAAGATTGCCAATGTTTTGAGCTCATAAACAGTATCTTTTCCCGTTGCTATGAAACTTTAAGAATCTACTGTGCCCGAAGTAAGTGTGGGATTATATTCAAACTGATCTGAACCCAATTAGTTTAATAGGTATTTAATTTTGTCCCTGCTGCCAAACAGCCTGATCCTCAAAACATTAGCGCTAATGAGAGTCCCACTGAAGAAAACAGGGATTGTCCTCTACACAAAATTACTTTTGAGTATCTGTGCCAGAACCTCCTGGGGAGCACTGGTTTTGATCTCACAATGGTCACTGGGCTTTACTGGAGCCAGAGTTGCCTGCGTTTGATGATGTGGAATGTTAGGAATGTATTTCTCTAAAACATTATAGAAACAACCAAGGACTAAAAAATTCTATTACCAAGTAACACAAGACTAGAATCCCCAAGCTTCATTAAAAGTGGTCAGAGGCAGTAACTTCAAATGTCATCAACCACATTGAATTAAATATACTTAGCCTCTTCCAATGTCAGTTTGGGAGCCTGCTTCTGTGTATTTGTTCTGTCTAAGTTTGCTCTTATTAATTAAATCCCTTCATATTAAATGAAAGAACGGCAACCCTATACTATGTTTATTTTGTATACATTTGAGTTTTGCATATACATGGCGAAGACTATAGCTTCTGCATTTCATTGTTTGGCCCACTTCATCTCATAACACCATCATCAACATCATCATCTTTTCTTTTATGTACCACTTAATGCCAAAATAGGCTTCTAAGCCAGTTACAGAACGTAACATATGGAATAATTAAAAATGCACCATAGTTAAAATACAATTAAAACATTAAAATACAAGCATCCTTCATTTAAAAATGCAATAAAAAAATCTAATAGAAACTACACAGCAATTAAAGTAGGAGACTCAGGTCAAGAGGTCAAGGGAATACCGCTAAACAGGTGCATCTTTGAAAGCCGCCAGAATGCCCATTCAGATGGTGCTTCTCATGTTATAACAGCAGGGAGTGCATTCCATAAGGCCAGTGCCACCAAGGTGGCAGAAAACCCATTTGGCTGCTATTCTAAAAACTACACACCTGCTTTTGATGGAAAACTTCTTGAAAGCATTAGGAATTTCATCCAAATAAATATACTTTAGGGTTGATGTGCAGAAATGTTAGTTTGAGCAGCTTATGCTGAAGCAACAAAGCCACTCTATTGTTTAAGCAAAATAATAATAATAATAATAATAATAATAATAATAATAATAATAATAATAATAATTTATTTATACTCCATCCATCTGGGTGGCTTCCAATAAAAGATTAAAAATACATTAACGCATCAGTCATTTAATGGCATCAGTCATTAAAAACTTCCCTAAACAGGGCTATTTATGGGAGTCTTACATTGTGTCGTGCCCTGAGGTGACAGGTTACAATGAAGAGTGAGTTAGATGCGTTTTCAATACACACATACAGAAATGGTTTAAATGGTAAAATCTGAAAGCTACAAAGACATGTACAAGCATATAAGCCAGTTAGTTTCTAAAAAGTCACCTGCTGTCCATGCTAATAATTTTAAAATAAGATTATCAGTATAGAGTAGTAGTATTGAAATCAGATATCTATTTAGCCATGTCATGGGGAGCAGGTAGTGGTGTCCTGCCAATCCTTATTCCCTCCACCATATCACCATTATTGTGTATGGACCCCTCCACGAAGCTGAGACTAAAGTCTGAAGGAATATATTCTATTCATGGAGATTCATCACCTCAAGACTTTACCTTCAAACTCATGGAGGGCTCTAAGTGCAGTAATAGTGACATGCTGGAAGGGGGTAGGACTTGGTAGTCAGGACAACTAATATCCAAAGAGAACTTTACTGAGGTTAAAAAAAAGGGGGGGATGCAATTCAATGGGGAAGGTCCTTTTCCTTTCTGTTGATGCCAATGCTATGGAGTTGGGAAGCACAGATGAAAGTTGGCAACTTAACCATTGTCTTGATGAAGCACCAAGATACAGTAGTTCTTACCCAGCCAGAGTACCTGTAGAAGAAAAAGAATGAGTTTAGTCTCAGAGAAGTTCTTCTCTTTCTCATTGACTATTTTAATATGTGATCAAAACATATGGATTGTACTTTGAGACGGGCAATTTGGATTGCAGACAGTACCCTGAACCCATAGGAAGGAATGACTTTCAATTACTACCAACCTAGACCTGTTTCAAACTGATGCCCTACAGTCAAATGACTCCATACTCATGTACTGATCTCAAGAAGCCTCAATTGAATATTTATGAAACACACAGCCTGACTACCTCATTAAAGATCAAAGTTGTCATCTGATTTGCTTGGGAGAGGGTGGATATGATTTGCTATTTAAATGGTGAATATGATTTGCCATATTCTGCAAATACTGCCCAACTTTTCATTATAAGCAGCTGTGAACTCCACTATGCTATCATTAGTGCTATTCCCTGGATCCTTTTGAAACAGGATGTTTCTTCTCAAAGGGCCTGTCATATCACGAATCTTCCAATAAAAATAATGTCCCTGATGAACCCCCTAATGGAGTTGAACTTTGTTTTTCCCTCTGTTAGACTCTTAACTATAACCAGGTACAATTTAATGAGGCTTTTCAGCATGATAACTAACTAGGCACAATGGAATTACAGAATGATGGTCTCACTTCCAAGACAAAATGCATTCTGACTTATTCAAAAAGCATGTTCCTGTGTGCATGTATCATAAAACTACATAATTATTTTCTCCTTTTCAATGTATCTAGACTGTAAATACGTAAAATACAACCTCATCCAGCTCAATAAACTGGAGGTTATTCAAAGCAATCAGATAATCATATAAAATAGGTATAATTTTATACTGACATGGAACTGAAAGGTTTATGGACAAATAATTCTAATAATGGAAATACGGAAATATAAGGTGGAAACAATACTGGTTACCAGTTTGTGCATCAGTGCTAAAGATGTCCAGACCTTGCTTATTTCTTTATTTTGAAGGTACATTCTGCTCTCACCATGGTGGCTGTCCATAGAAGTTTTGCAAAGCATTGCAATTATCCATCATTTCAAACAACTTTAGCACATGCATGTCTAATTTTGCCTGCGTGGGTCAAAAAACTTAGGTGGAATAAAACTTGCAAATAGTGAAGACACTTTATTCATTTGGAAACACAGCAGACAAAACAATACAGCAGTCGCTCACAAAGAGCTAAATGCCTAAATGAATAGTTTAACACACCAACAAAGCACTAGCCTCTCTGAAGCAAAAATTAGAAAACGCTTACTTGCAGACTTTGTAGTCAGCCAGTCCAGACTTTGCTTTAATTCATCGAGGTGCTGGTTACTTCTGAGTTACTTATTTGCTATAGCTTTAGTCTCAAAGTAACAGAACAACCATAGTACAGTGGTGCCTTGGTTTACGAACTTAATCCGTTCCTGAAGTCCATTCTTAAACCAAATCCATTCTTAAACTGAGGCACACTTTCCCTAATGAGATCTCCCACCACCGGTGCCCTTCCACAATTCAGCTTCCATTTGTAGACTGAGGTAAAGTTTGCAAACCAGAACGTTACTTCCGGTTTTGCGGAGTTCGTAAACCGAATAGTTCGTAAGCAGGACTGTTCATAAACTGAGGTACCACAGTACAGTAAATGACAAATTTATAATTTAAAGCTTGAAAGGATATAGCCTTGTAGTCACATATATTTATTATTATTTATTAATTCAATTTATACACCGCCTTTTACTCTGAGGTTTCAGGGCGGTTCACAACAAGACAACATATAAAATCAAACCAAAAGCAATAATCCAGTAAACTAATTTCCTATCTCTTTGCTAATTAACCATGTATAACAATCATTTTACCTCATTCAAGAGCATAAATATTACTCAGCTTCCCAACAAAAGAAACTTTCCTTTCCTTCTAGCTCTCTGTTAAGGGACACCAATTAATGGGCACGTTAATTGTTATCATACAAACTCTACTTTGGCTTACAGTTAGTGTCACTGAGCAAAGAAGGCAACAGCAGCTCAACAATCCTTGTCAGCTACCCAAAGTGGTTTGCATGCTGTTGCAGGCTCCATGGCACACAGTGGGTTGCTAATATGTTGCAAAGGGGCAGAGAGATGTTGCAAAATGCTTTAGTTGTCCTAGCAACTTCCGTATAATTGACAACGACATCATTTAGGAAACTTCAGTGGTACAAGAAAGCCAACACTTTCTGAGTCCATTTCAGATCAAAAAGGAAGGAGATGTCCCCCATTTATAGTGAGGGAGTTGGCAGGTCTGCATGTCTCAAATTATGAATCATCAAATGGACGGCACATTCATTTTTGAAGTAGATTGATGTAGGATTTGGACAATCTGTTACTTTACATTGCAATAGCTGTCAATTTTCCCAAGCAGTGTTGCCCATTTTAACCACTTGCCAAAATTACGTTTTATAGGAAGCTCTGCCCTAAGTTCTAAATTATATACTTGCCTTGCTGAAAATAGTGCTTCAGGACTACTCGGTTCAGTTGGATCTCTTTAGAAATATATCCGAAGCTGTAAAACACTGGATGGGGTGTTCCCATAAATTAAGCAGCAGCAGATCTTTGGAAAAAGAATGTAACATTTGCTCCTGGCTGCAGAAACTTCCCATTTAACAGTGACCAGCCAATTGGCATCCGTGCCCATTTCACTCCACTCAGTGGAGTGGTATTTATTAATTTAGTGCTAAGCTTAGTTACTATTCAGTGTGACAGAGTAGACTGCCTTTTGGATGAGACTTTACAGACTTTATTTCCAAAAGCAACATATTCATAAAGAGAGGACACAAAATGTAAAAAGGCATCTCCTCTACCAGATACCTGTGGTGAAAGACCTTTCTTTCTCTTTACTACTTCCGAATTCAAGTAAGGGGCCATATGTTGGGTTACTCCCCTACCTCAGAAAACATTTGGAAAATCAGCTTGTGGCCGTAAAGGCTAGGGTGAACTTCTCAGTTTTAAAGTGCTAGTTTTCACAAATAAGGAGCTTTTGACATGGGGCAGTATTTAATTATACAAATCTCCACACTTCTACACATATGTGGTTCACCCCAGCAGGACTATAATGTGTTATTTTTCTGAACATTTGCATGAGTTTTAAAACTCTGTCAAAGTAATAGGAGCATAGGAAGGTGACCAGCAGCTGCTCTCCAGGGTTTGAGGCAAGAACACTCTCCCAGGTTAGCTGGAGATAGCAGGGTTTGAATCTGGGAACTTCTACCATGGTCTACCATGCCTTCAGAAATTTGCAAATCAGAAACATCTCAATGAATACAGCAGAGAGCAAAATCAACTGACTGTTTTTTCATGATTGTCCAGAGTTTTTAGAAGGTTCTGCAAACTTTTTGATTGAAATGGGAGTATCAATGAACAAGATAACCTATATCATCTTGTCATATTCATAAGTAACAATCAATATTATCTGCAATACCTAATCTAAGGAGTGGATATTGCCTTCGTAAAGCATGTTTTGAGACCTTCAAACCAGGTTAACTGTCGATTTATAGAATTACAAGATTTAATTGTATAATAACTTCACACTGGATAGGATGGTGGTTAAATTTAACAGGTGCAAATAAGCCGAAAATTGTCCATTTGCATGGTTTAAATAAATGAAGAACTGGAATAAGAAGCAGGAACAGTCACTACTATTTTTAGACCTACCCATCCCAACTTACTGGGGAGGAAGGCCCATTAAGCCCAGTGGGACTTACTTTTGAGTAGACAAGTGTAGGGCTGTACTGCTGGGGGCAAATCATAACCTGCAAATGACATTTTTAACCATTTGAACAAAGTTGGTGTTAAAATGGAACCCGCCAGACTCTTGACTTTCTTGTAAAGCTTTCACGAGAATGTGCCTGCTTGCTGGGTGATATGGAAACCTTATTTAAATGAAGCCCAAGACAACAGAAGGTGCCTTTTCCATGACACTAGATTAGCAGCAGGAAATGCTGCCGCATTTTAGAATGCATTACCCTTTGTTGCTATCAAGTTTGGACTCAACCTGACTAATGAGAGGCAACTGAAAATAGGGGTATATGAAAGCCATCAGTATTTATTAAGGAATAAAATCTTAAATATATGGTCATTATATTTGATTTATGGACAGAGTTAGAATTTTTTTTTCCTTCTGCTTTACAATTTATTAAAAATTATTGTAAGAAGGCATGGAAATGATTTCCAGTACATAAGAAAAGTATGAAACCTTATATGTTTAAAAGGATCCGGTGGCCTTTTCTTTTCTACAAAATATGGTGGCTATAGTTATCAGGTATGAGAATAACAGTGAAGCACATGCCAGGGTTGGCTTTTCAAGATGCATCCCCAGTGTGCTCAGTTAATGAAGTCCAAGGTATCTTTTTAAACAATGTCATACTTCTTTCAGATTATAGGGAAATCCTGAGATTGATTTCCAAACCAACCATTTCATATATATGAAGGGCAAGGATTATATTGCAATGAAATTATGTTGTAAATTATTCCACCATTCACCGAATAACGCTGTGCTGAGAACATGCCTGTCCTCTCCATCTCATTTTAGCATTTCAAACTGAGACATATTTTTTTAATCCTTATTCAGTATTTGTCCTACAGCATATTTTCCGCCTTTCTTTTACCTTCAGCCATGTCATTCAAGGGAAATGGTTGCTTTTCAGCTACTTCTGGAAGGCAGCTATT
Source organism: Podarcis liolepis (assembly GCF_965112155.1). Lineage (NCBI taxonomy): Eukaryota > Metazoa > Chordata > Lepidosauria > Squamata > Lacertidae > Podarcis > Podarcis liolepis. The sequence continues at coordinate 39,528,588 of NC_139562.1, forward strand.
GTCAACCAAATTTTCTGTTAGCCCCCTACTGAGAAAATGGATAACGGCATTACATTAAAATACTCTTCCAGATCCTGCCTTTCCCCCATTCTGTCCCAGAAATAAAACTCTAAAAGGTACGTGGCAAATGAAAGCATAGATGAAATTATTCATGCCACCTGAAAACCCCTCAAAGCTCTTTTTTCTCTGCAAAATAATTAAAGTACATTCTTGAAACACACACACAGCTGCTGATTAAGCTCCCATTTTGACTCCGAGTGTGGCCTGTGCCAGAATTTTTTGTTTGTGTGTTTGTTTCCTCAGATGGATGGTCAATGTGTAAGTGTTCCTATTAAAAATTAGTTTGGAAGTACTAGTATTTTTTTTAAAAAAAAATATTGTACGTGTGTTTAGATATTACACACACACAGAGAGAGAGATGCATACACACATATTTACACACAGAGACCATGGGAATATATACTCCCAGTTTTTCCTTTAGGAATTGGAGCTAGGGAATAAGGGATTGAAATATAAGGATGACAAGTGAGGTCCACATATCAAGTTCCACAGCAGGGATGGTGTCATTGGGCATCATTGTGCTTCTGCAGAAGTCCAAGCCCCAGTGCAGGCACATTACCACAGTCTGCAGCAGGGGTGGGAATGTTTTTTCAGCCCAGGGGCCACATTGCATTCTGGGAAACTGCATGCCATTGGTGGCCAGGGGCAAGAGTGAGAAGAAATAAATACAAATTTCAACACCATTCATTAGGCTAGTTTATTCACGCTCGCACATCTCTCTCTGTCCTCCATCCAGGCAAGGAATATGCAATGTCTGAGTTCAATGACACATCTGAATCACTCAAGGAGGGTGCAAAGCATGGCTGGTGGGGATTGTGGACTTGATAGCTTGTATGGCCTGGGGAGGGTCCTAAGGGTCAGATTAGAAAGGGATGCATTTGGGCTTCAGTCCTGAATTCCACCCTCCCTGGTCTGGTGCTTTATGAAGCTCCTGTTTCTTTCTGTTCACCTGTCCTCACCAAGGATGTAGCTAATGACCAGAGGGAGGAAATGGAGCAGCGTCTTCCATTTCACTTGTGCTCTGCCTCTGGGTTGTCCGTTGATTGGATCCAGAAAGTGAAAAAGTGAGCAGGCAGCGATGCCTGAGAGGATATGTGGGACCCAAAGAAAAGAGGCCCCACTGCAGGCACCATGCATAAAGGCCACACCAATCCTGGATCTGACCGTGTTATATGACACAATAGAAAAAACATGGAGGGGAATGTTTTCCTACCTAGAGTGCTTCAGATTGAAAGTTAATTTTAATTAAATCAGTTTCTTCTTGTTTTTGTTTTCTTGTCACAATTTTGCCTGCCTCTTTTGATGAACTTCTCCTTTCAGTCGCTTTCTTGTGTATCTGGTAGTTCTGTTCCTTCAATTTGATGTACTTGATTTTCATTCACATAATCACTCAGAAGATAATGGCTTTCAGGACACAAAATTGTATTCGGTGGTGAGAAAGAACACTGAACTGTAGTTGATGTGCTCAGAAATAGCCGGAGATGAGTTCCTATTTAGTCCATTCCAGAAAACACAGTACCAAGATTGGGCTGAAATGGATTTTCTTCTTCAGCTAGAAAATGACAGCACTGAATGTGACAAGCTGATCTCTGGGAGTTGTTCAGACAATTTGGGGGAATAGTGTAGGGGGCTTCCCTATATACTTCAACACTTTCCAAATAATTGGATTCTTAGGGCTTTCTCGTCTGCTAGTTCAGAGCTGCCTCTGGGAAAATTCACACAATTCAGCTTGGTGTACCTGATTTTTGTTTAACAAATACCTGGCATGGTGGGTGGGTGTGAATTTGATCTGGTGTAGAACTATGGCACAGGGGTGGAGAAGAGGGGTTCTCATACTTCTCTCCTGCTGTAATGCAACCGGAATCCCAGTATCTCATTGGCATCAGTGGAAACTTCCTTCCTCTTGTGAACAGTAGGTATGGAAACCAATCTTGTCACAGTCCCAATCTAAGTTGCTGATCCCCCGTGTCAGTTATTTAGGAAACAAAACCAGCTATGTTTAAGAGCCAATGTGGTGTAGTGGTTAGAGAGCTGCACTAGGACCTGGGAGACCAGGGTTCAAATCTCCATTTAGCCATGGGGCCCTCTAGTTGACCTTAGGGCAGTCACTACTTCTCAACCCAATCTACCTTGTTGTGAGGATACAATGGAGAAAGGTAGAAATGTGTGTGCATACCCTTGAACTCCTTGGAGGAAAGGTAGGATAGAAATGTAGTAATAATAAAATAAAATAGCTATGCCTCATTTGGTCCATCAGCCCATGCTTCCAGTTCCATGAGGAAACACTGATGTATGATGGGACCGCAGGTGGAACATGCTAAGCTCTGCTCACATCAGCACAACATTCAGTTGTGCTGATGTTTGAAAGACAAGTCGCACAGAGTTCAGGCCACAATGATGTTAGTCCCATGACCCGATCAGTACGTGCTGCCAGAGACAGATTTCAGCTGAGGATGTTTTTGCATTTACACTGTGGAAGGAAGATGAGACTAAGAGGGTATAAGAAGATAACTACATGAACCTCTCTCTTTCTGTCTCTTTGTGTGTGTTTGTGGAGGCATGGATTCACCATTAAGAGTGGCAGCTGCAGATAGAGTTTGGCTATTGAGGGCCTCTTCACTAATTTATCAATGGGGGGTAAATCCCTTTAACTTGTACAAATTTAACAATAAAGCTGAAATGTCTGGGAGTAGGTTGGGGCATCAGATGTAGCTCAGTGGGGTCTTGCTCATTTCAAACTTCCCAGCAAACATGCAGGTGAAACGATATAACATCAGTTCAGCCATCTTGCAGAAGTTTAGAAAACGATAAGGAGCATACTCTGAAAGCTGCGTACACACAATCATTTAGCTAATCTACGAGCATAATTGCTGCAATTGCACAGGGAAATTGGATAATTGTGTGTCCAACTGGTTGCTGTATCTAATTATCTGTTTCTTTGTGCAGCTACTTAATTTGCATGAATGTTGTTTTTTTTTAATCAGGAATATTGGTAGTATAATATAATAAAAGTAGATGCTCTGCCAGGAACAATGTGGGATTTGCATCCTACTTTCTATCTCTGCTACTATCCGGGCATACATTGCCACCACAGGCACCAAAGGTGTTATGCCTAAGGATCCGCTGGATTATTTAGTTATGAGATTGAACACATTATCTTATGTAAAAATGGTGTTCTCTGTTTTTGTGCTAAACACATAGCAACAATAGCTTTAGAAAAGAGATGATGCGTAATGATGTGCATGTGCATCTCAAAATGTAAACGAAGTCTGCTAAATCCAGGTTTGATGAAAAACTTAACACGCAGAACATCGCATGGTGGCCAAATTTGCTTGCTTAGCTTATCAAATTCAGAGGATATTTGTGTGTGTGTGTAAGTAAGTAAAGTCTGCTCATGTTTTCATGATACTTATTTTATGGTTAATATTTTGAGATTTTAAAAAATACTGTATGTATCTTTACAAATTCTGTGCATTGAAAAAACTGACAAAGGGCATGAAACAAAACAACTTCATAGACGTTCTGTACTGAGGAAGGAGCTCACACGGCAAGGCAGAAAAGAGCTGTGAGTGTGAAGCTTGGCTAAAAAAAGACTAGAGGTACAATGTGGCCTTTTGAGCCTGTCACCACTCTCCCAGGCCCCACTCCCTTTCATAGAATGAAAGAATTGTAGAGTTGGAAGGGACCCCAAGTGGCATCTAGTCCAACCCCCTTCAGTGAAGGAATCTCAGCTAAAGCATCAAGACAGATGGCCATCCAACGTCTTCTTTAAACACCTCCAATGAAGTTCTTAAAGGGCCAACCTTCTGGCTTGAAGACTGACACATATTCTGCCCTCCCTTGTTTCCCAGCTCTTATGTCCCCTCTGCCTTTGGGCTGAATCAATGGGTTTAGATGCAATCAGTTGCTCAATGGAATGTGCCTGCAAAGAATCTGGTTCTGGCTGCATGGACACTGGCGTTGTGGGACCTGGCCCAGAGGGCTCCTGCCCACCACCACCACAACAACAATTTATTATTTATACCCCACCCACCTGGCTGGGTTTCCCCAGCCACTCTGGGCAGCTTCCAGCAAAATATTAAAATACAATAATTAATCAAATATTAAAAACTTCCCTAAACAGGGCTACCTGTTAGAAGACCAGATGTTAAAGACATCTGGTCTTCTAAAAGTCAGATAGTTGTTCCACAGGCCGGGCGCCACTACCAAGAAGGCCCTCTGCCTGGTTCCCTGTAACTTCGCTTCTTGCAGTGAGGGAACTGCTGGAAGGAACTGCCTTATGAGGAACGGCTAAGGGAACTGGGCATGTTTAGCCTGGAGAAGAGGAGGTTAAGGGGTGATATGATAGCCATGCTCAAATATATAAAGGGATGTCACATAGAGGAGGGAGAAAGGCTGTTTTCTGCTGCTCTAGAGAAGCGGACACGGAGCAATGGATCCAAACTACAAGAAAGAAGATTCCACCTAAACATTAGGAAGAACTTCCTGACAGTAAGAGCTGTTCGACAGTGGAATTTGCTGCCAAGGAGTGTGGTGGAGTCTCCTACTTTGGAGGTCTTTAAGCAGAGGCTTGACAACCATATGTCAGGAGTGCTCTGATGGTGTTTCCTGCTTGGCAGGGGGTTGGACTCGATGGCCCTTGTGGTCTCTTCCAACTCTATGATTCTATGATTCTATGATTCTATGAAGGCCCTCAGTGCTGGACTTCAGTGTCTGGACTGAACGATGGGGGTGGAGACGTTCCTTCAGGTCTACTGTGCCGAGGCTGTTTATGGCTTTAAAGGTCAGCACCAACACCTTGAATTGTGCCAGAAACGTGCTGGGAGCCAATGTAGGTCTTTCAACACATACTTAGTGGCCTCCTGGTCACCAGCGCCAAGCACAGATTCAAAAACTGAAATGGAATTTCAGAGACAAGGAACCATAAAGCTCCACTAGAACTTTGCAGAGGGCAGGTGCCACTATTGGGAGGAGATAAATGTCACTTCCCAGGTCTGTAAGTGCAGAGATAAAAAGACTGAACTGTCTGCATAGTAATTATTTTACTTCTGGTAATATGAATGTGAATGCATACCCACACATGGAACAAGAGCACAAATGTAAACCTGGAAAACTTTTTTTATAGTCACTTTTATCAACAGAAAAAAAGAAGAAATGGTCCCTAGTGCTTTTCTTTTCCCCTTTAAAATGTAATTCAACTTGTAAGCAAAATTGAAATGTGGGGGATTCAGATGCTGAAGAACTAATGCTTTTCTTCTTCTTTTTAAAGGATATAAATCCTCTTGCTGAGCTATATTTTCATAAGAAGAATTAATCCCCTCATGATAAGGAGGACTAACAGTCAAAGACTATGAAATGTATTGGTTTGGGGAAAAGACTACTGAAGGCAGGCAAATCTATATATGGAGACAAAGGTCATATTCAACACCTCAGAGAATTACTTTCAGAAATGTAAATCACTTTATTTCCATCTAATTGTGCAGTCCACTCTATTTGCATATCAAGCTTTCCATTAAATGACAGTGTTTGGTTTTCTCCTTCAGATAATGAAAGACATTACCCAAGCCAAATATTTATTTTTTCTTAGATTTCCAAATCACAAAGACATTACTAGGACTGCTGGACATTATTGACATTAGTCTCCCCTCCCTTCTTATAGCTGGAGTTAAAAGAATCCCTGCAGAGCTGAAAAATGAAAGAATGATCTGAATTTGTCCCCTCCAACCAACCGCTCATGAACAATTAAACTCTTTCCCATTATCTTGTCCTGGCTTCCTTCTAATTACATCATCACTAAACTCATTGCAGTCTTGCAAACTGAGTTTATGACCTGCTAGAAAAAACAGAACACAGTAAGTTATAATAGTAAAATTAAAAATTTAAGTAAAAATTAAACAAAAATTCTAAGAGGAGTCATGAACCTGTAGGAGCCCCTATTCTCTGCTTGTGTGAGGAGCTATTTATTTATGGGGGAAGGAAAGCCAGGTAAACTTTCAATCAATATTTGCATCAATATTCCTCTTATTGACATTTGAGGAATTTGATTTCTGCCAGTTCTGATGTAAAGTAACTCCTGGATTATGGTGTGGATTGGAAGATAACTATCCACTGAATTTTTAATTCCCAAAGTTTGCAATGCAGTTCTCAGTGGTTGTTTTCTTTATTTTTGTTTCTTTTTAAAGTACCAAATGTGTATTTAAAAACATATTTAGATATCAATTTTCAAAATTCACTGATGAATGTGGTAGTGAGATGGGATGCCATTATTAATGAATAGTATCCTAATACAATAGTATTAATAGTGCAACATAGATAACTCATAGTTTAGTCAACAGCATGTCAACAAGCCATAACAAAGATAATTTGGGTTCCATCCTCCCTTTTTCTAATGGAGATCCTGGGGACCTGGGTCAATAAGAATACATATTGTGCATGTTAGAATTAGCATAGCCAGTGTTTCTTTATGAGGCCCCATAGAACTGAATGGATGTTGCTCATTCTAAGCATTCCCAGTTCCAAAGAGTCTCTTGATTTCATTCCTCATTTCTATCTTAAGGTCACACTAGATCAGTTTCAAGTAGAGATCAAGAACACAACTCAAATCCCAGAGGCTGTCTGGAACCTGCTGGGTTGCTGTTCCACACACTGTAGTGGTGGATGGTGTCCTTTGGTACTGTTGAGCTGGAAAGCAAGCAGACCATTAGCAGGTGAAGCCACTGATTGTAAATAAGATGACTGGCAGGTTGGAGGAACAATGTTCAATTCATCCTAATGGACTAAATGACTAAATGTAGTTCTTGCCTCACAAGGCACCTCAGACCACATGCACCTTTGTCTGCACCAGCTTGTGGCATGTAAAAAGCTGGACAAAATAGAATCACTTTATGGGGTTATTATGATACAGTGCTCTTTTAAATAGTGTGTGTGAATATGTTGCTATGATCTGGTCCAATGAATGTATCAATGTATCAATTAGTGTGAAAGCATTCAAATTCTTCCGAAATGGCATTGTGGGAAGCACAATGCTGGCTTGCAGTCAAAAAAGAATCATGTCCTTCACATCAAATTAATCTCATTTTAACCCTGTTATTCTGTTGTAGTTTCGGAGTGTGTATGTTGCTGCCTTGTGAGAGATAAATATAAAATTGTGCTGGTATATATTTCAAGACAGTGGCAGATCATAAGACACATCGGTCTGATGATGATTTTTAACTGCATAGTAATAATTAATGATGGGCCTTGGTTTAAGTCAGAAATAACAAAGCTGAGGTAAACTTTCTTCTGGGAAAATTGGGGGGGGGGCGTGAGGTAATTTCCCCCATCCAATCATAATTTCAACCCTATCACTAGACAACATCATTTCTAACATTTCTTATTGGAAAGTGAGGAAACAAAAGAAGGAAAGGAAAGGCAGGCTGTGAGGGAGGGAAACTATCCCTCTATACTGAGATGTCTATGACCAGAATGGGGGCTTCAAAGGGAGGTAATTTTTTGTGCAGTGCACACAAGAATATCTGGGGTCTTTCCAAGTACAATGCAATGTTTGGATATAAAAAGACACAGTTGTAGATGTGGCTGTTGAGGGTGTATGGGTATGGAGAGTGGAATCATACATATAATCAATTTAATCAGTACTAATTCCACTGTTAGTCATAGACAGAGGTGATTTTAAGGTGGAGCAACCAGTATGATGGCACTGGGTGCCCCCCTGTAGGGGGCGCCACAACAATGTTGTTGAATGGTGCATGAGAGGTGGGGGGGCACCAAATTTTTATTGTCACACAGGGCACCGCTGAAATTTGAGAGCACGGGTACAGGGCAGCTGAAAGTATACAAACTACAGTGTCTAAAAAGGCTGGTTTTAATAATCGCCTGGCGATCTTTCTTTAGATGGCTCAGGACAACTGCCCTGGGAACTCTAGAGTGCTATAACAATCAACCCCTCTTCACAGGGAACTCTAGAAATTGTAGCTCTGTGAGGGGAACAGAGGCATCCTTAACAAACTACAGCTCTCAGAATTGTTGGGTGTAGCCATGACTGTGTAAAGTGGTATCATGATTCTTTATACGTATTTGGTGAATATGTCCATAGACTCATTTATAAAATTAAGTGGACTGTACATAGCTCCTTAAAAAAATCATTATTTCTAAAAATATCCCCTAATAATTAGATCGAATTGTACCTAGTTATATTCCGGCTGGATTTACTGAGGGGAAAAAATCGTAGAATGCCTCTTCTAAATGATACCAGGAGCTGCATTAGAAAGATAAACAAAATCTTAATGAGTAAGACACTAATAGGAAAACCATGTACTGCAAAATTATGTTAAAGCAGAAAAAAGACCATTGCTTGAAAATTGACTTCAGAAGGTTTGGATTGTCATGGTTAAGTGCAAAATCACTACAATCCCTTACATTTGTTTGGATTATACTTGTTTAGGATATCTAGAAATTTGTAGATGAATGGCAGGTAAGAAGTTATACAAAGAAGATATGTGCATGCAGATTTTATCAATATTATAGGTTTGAACATAAGGCTTTATATTACAGGTGATTGATACAAATTGTGTTGGAGGTACTTTAGATCTACTTCTTTTAAATTGCTATCCTATAAATACTAACCTGGGATTAAGTCTCAGTTGGGTTCATTTCAGAGAAGCCATTTATTTCAGAGAGGACATTAACAAAAGGTCTTGTTAATGGTCTTTTACATTTATGTACTAGGAGCTGCACCCCTGCTCACTCTGCCTGCAACTTCGCCTGCCATTCCATTGTGATGTTGAACTACAAATCCTGCAACATGGGCTGTGTGATGGCATGCTTATATTTGTATGTATATAGAAAGGAATAAAAATTGAAAATGAAAGTTGGTGTGTATAGTGGCTCAGCTATAAATCTTGCCTCCATCATTAAATCACTGCCTTGCAATCAACATACATCTTCTGAAATACGGGCCTAATAATTCTGCTGTACCTAACAGGGTTGTTGTAGGAACCACAAGGTAACGTATGTCAAGCACATTCCAAACCACTTATAGGAAGCATTATTTAAAAATAACAAGATGACTCTTACCTTTTCGAGAGTCTGGGAAAATAAAACCTTTATTTTTTTACTCTTGACTTGAAACATTTAAGCAGTGGCGTAGCGTGGGTTGTCAGCACCCGGGGCAAGGCAAGTAATTTGCGCCCCCTAACCCGTGGATTTGAGCCCCCTAACCCTAACCCCCAGATGTTGCGCACGGTGCGGCCGGCCCCCCCTGCACCCCCCACGCTACGCCACTGCATTTAAGGGAAGTAGTTTTTTCTGGGACACTAGAGTGGGACTGGAGTCTTGATGATTTATGAACTGGGTAATAAAAGAGGCTCAGTTCAAGCATACATATTCACTGCTTGATGAACACAGTGTCCAGTTCTTACCTGGATGGGCCAATACACAGATATAGGATCTCTCATATAGGGATGTACTATTTTCTCATGACACAGAGCTTTTCAACGGCATCAATCTGCATGTTTCATGCCTGTCATCAAATTTAGAAAAAAAATCAAATGACATGCTTGCATATATGAACCAACCAACCCACCCACAATGGAATTTCTTGAGCTTCTACTCATCACGTACAGTAAGTTTTCCTCTGAGTGTTGATTCTTTGGTGCAGTTGATTGATTCTTTGAAATAACCAAGTGACAAATGGGAGCTGAATTTATGGCATGCTATAAAAAATGTAATAAATATTGAACAAAAAGGAGGGCAATCAATTGCAAGATTGGCAGGTGAAGAAAAAATCTAGCAGAGATATTGATTACTTTTTAATCCAGGATTCAAAAATAAGAACAAAGCCAATGAACTCCATTAAGCTACAATTATACACACACAATTTCACTTAATAAGAACAAACCTTACCATCTTTAGAAACAAGGATTTCAGAAGGCAAAGAACTATTTCACTCATATTTATTCATATGCACATCCCCTGCTCCTTCTCAGTAGGCATTCAAAAAGAATTCCATTTATTTTACTCATCTTTGCAGTGACGGGAGGGATCCTCACTCTTCAGCAGACAGGCTAATGTCTGCAATCCCAGAACCCCATACCTTGGGATTAGCCCAGCTGCACAGAAGGTGACTTAGTTATGAGTTTACATTTATAGGACTTGGGGTGGGGGAGAAATTCAAGTCAGCATGCATTTAAAGATGAATCCAGCAAATTTGCACTTTCCAAAACAATATGTGAACCAAAGCACAGCTATCCTTTAAAATTTGCACTTGCCTTAATTTTGTAATGCAGTTAACCAACCCATGCTAACAAGCATGGATATATTAGGGGGAAATGTGCATTAAAATGAAGATTTGAATAAAAATTATATACCAATGTGCATTATGCTCAGGGAAATCGCTTACAAAAATGTCTACATTAGTCAAAACTGCAAACAAAAAATGTGCTTATTAGAAGAAATTCACAGTTAAATTTGGCCTTTGAAAATCTGCATGAAAACATGACTGGACGGACTTGGCCCTTTCCCCATGCCGAAGTGGTACAGAGCGGTCCTGAGTGGGTCTTTTCTTCCCTTCCTCATAGGTGCTTTTCTTCATGTGTGTCCAGACTCAGTTCTAGTAATAAAACAGACTCCTAGGAAACTCAAAGTCCAAACTAAGCTTGGAAAGTAGAAGAATAGGCAAAGAAAGCTTGCCAACAAGAAAGAAGGTGGGGGGGGAGATGTGTAGACGAAACAATCCTGACTAATTTTGTGAAGAATGGCTGGAGGAGGAAAAAGAAGGACTGGAGTCTTGGTTGAAGGTGGGGGAAAGAATATACAGTGGTACCTCGGGTTAAATACTTAATTCGTTCTGGAGGTCTGTTCTTAACCTGAAACTGTTCTTAACCTGAAGCACCACTTTAGCTAATGGGGCCTCCTGCTGCCGCCGCGCCGCCAGAGCCTGATTTCTGTCCTGAAGCAGAGTTCTTAACCTGAAGCACTATTTCTGGGTTAGCGGAGTGTGTAACCTGAAGCATATGTAACCTGAAGCATATGTAACCTGAGGTACCACTGTATGCAGTGAAGGCTGGTCTATTAAGTGCCCCAACAACCTCAGTTTACCATCAGTGAGGAAGCAAGCCAGTGGAGCCAACTCAGTTCTTCTGCTGGCGCACTCGCACTATGCTGACTGTCCCCCATCAAGGTATGCAGCATAGACACTCATTGGAGGGAGGTCAGGTGAGTGGAGCAGCTCCACCATGCTGTCCACTACTGTTTTCAATTACAGAGTGCATTTGAAGGGTTCAAAGTGCTTAATGTACATTATCTCGTAAGTTAGATCAGTATGATTACCTCCTTAATTCAGAGAGAGGTTGACTGAAGCTGAGAGAACAGAAAGCAGAGCTTAATACCGCCTGCTGTGGTGATATTTGACTTCTCAGCTCATATTCTTAGCTGTAATGATGCACTAACATGAGGAGTATAACAATATATGGCTTGGAACACCATGTAGGCCATAAGTTGCCTACCGTGGTCTGTGAGATAAGTGCTTCAGAATGCAAAGGCTGTAAACTTTGGTTTCTTCAAATTATCAGGTCATGCTTCTTTGTTTCTATATTTTATTTTCATACCAGAACTGTTAATCTTTTCAGCTGTGCTGTAAACCTGTCATCACTAAGGGCCTGTTTGGATGGAATTCTTTATGCAGCACAGCATAGCACAGAATATATTTTGGTTTCAGATTATTAATTTGTCAAAATGTGAGCCAAAGTAGGATGTCCTCTAAAGGTTTCTGATGCTTTAATGCCAATGCATTTGGATCAGTTTCTTTTACACCAGAGCAGTGCCTTACATGTGGAAGAAATCATGGATATTAGAGTAGGATGCTTTTTGCTTTGGTACATAAACTTGAGCAAACCTTTGACAATGACAGGACAATCAAAGACGTAGGGTTTCCAGCTGGGCAATTAATTCCAGCCAACCTTACTATACAGTGATCCTCAAGAAAATCCTCAGGTGCCAACACAAGCAAACTGAGGGCCAGTCGTTTTCCATGTCAGAGCCTGCCAAAAACCCAGATGTTGTGGCTTTAAATAAAATATTATCAATGAAACATCTAGGCTCCTAAGCCATGGCAGTTTGTTTGTAGGATTCCCTTGAAGCTCAGGTAAACACATGCTTGAACACGATGGTGGTGAGTTCCTTTTAAGGACAATTTATTGTTGTTTGGGGGGTTGTTTGTTTGGGGGCTATTTACAGCCACTGTTTTCTCCCTCTGATACAGCTGCAGTGGCCACTTCCTTCTTGAGTGAACCTAGACAATCAGGGATCATGCACAGAACATGACAATATCACGGGGCTATGTAGCAAATCAAATCCAACTGTGAGAAGGCGCCATTAATTCTATTATACAAAGGAGAACATTTCACTTATTAGTCACATGCTTGAACCTACCGTATTTTTCGCCCTATAGGACGCACCTGCCCATAGGACGCACCTAGTTTTTTTTGGGGGGGGGAAATCAAGGGAAAAATTTTTATTTCCCCCCCAGGTTTGCGCAGCCATCCCCAAGCTAGAAGAGGGAGATGGAGCGCTCCGTCTCCCTGTTCTGCCTTCAGGGACAGCCTCTCTAGCCTCTGTGGGGCAGCGGCTTGCCCCGCTGTCCCCGAGCTTGTGGGGCTGGTGATGGGGAGAAGCAAGCTTGCTTCTCCCCCCCCCTCCAGCCTCCAGACCAGGTCGGGGAATAGCGGGGTGGCGGTGCTGTGCCTCTCCGCTGTCCCCCGAGCTTTTGGGCTCCAGGCTGCTGCCCGCAAGCCTTGCGAGCCCGCTGGACCTCCCGCCGGGCTTGCAAGGCGTGCGGATAGCTTCCTGAAGCCTACATTTGCCCCATAGGATGCACACACATTTTCCCTTCATTTTTGGAGGGGAAAAAGTGCGTCCTATAGGGCAAAAAATATGGTAGTCATATAGAGATAATTAAGAATCAACACGATGATAACTGAAGAATTGCTGAAAGGGGATCCCCTTTTTAACTTTATTGAATATTTTACAAAACAACCCCATCCCTTTACATTTTAAACTTAGCACAAGTTTAAATCTTTAGTAGTTAGTCTTTCCCCCTTGGGAGCTAATTGAGATCTGTCAGACACCTGAACTGAAAACTCCTTTAATGTATTTACTCTTTGTCCATTAACTTGTAGCATATGACTTTGGATTGGTCAATAAATCATGGAACCCTCAAAAAATAGTCTTCAGATAGCCTCCAAGTGAACACCTCCACATGGAGAATCTCTGACTATGTTGCATTTGACCCATCCCCTTGACTTTAATTCCTGAATTTATTCTCATTGAAAATAGATTTGTGTTCGTGCATTTTTATTTTTATTTTGTAACTCCTCTGTGTTATTGCTTGGCTTTCTTCACTGTTAATAAGTTTTTCAATGCTAGTTAATAAAATAGCCTAAAGAAATACTAAATAAGCCTGTAGATGCATTTAAATACTAATAGAATGTTTTTTTCTTGTTTTCTTGGAAAGGAAATTGATTATTTGATATGGACAGATGTGGAGTTTTGTGTAAAAGTCCTCCACAGTCTTGAAGAGCAAGGAGAAATATTGACTACAAAATATGTAATTGCTTTTCATTTCATTCTGTTCACATAATTGTGCTGCCTTGATCTGATTTACATAACAATTTCTGAATACTGGGTAGAAATCAGCTGTTTGAAAAAAAGAAAGAAAGAGACTAGTTGTTGCTAATTTGTAAACAAATGATTGAGGGGGAGGGAGCCAAACCCTGAAATCTAGACATACATGTGTGCACAGCAGTAAGCTGTGTTAATGATGCTATTTACTGGGTGTTAAGGGATGCGGGTGGCGCTGTGGTGTAAACCACATTGGGCTTGCCAATTGGAAGGTCGGCAGTTTGAATTCCCACGATGGTGTGAGCTTCCATTGCTTGGTCCCTGCTCCTGCCCACCTAGCAGTTCAAAAGTACATCAAAGCACAAGTAGATAAATAGGTATCGCTCTGGTGGGAAGGTAAACAGAGTTTCCGTGTGCTGCTCTGGTTTTGCCAGAAGCAGCTTAGTCATGCTGGCCACATGACCCGGAAGCTGTACGCTGGCTCCCTCAGCCAGTAAAGTGAGATGAGCGCCACAATCCCAGAGTCATTAGCGACTGGACTTAACAGTTAGGGATCCTTTACCTTTTTTAAAAAAGACAGCTTCATATGTCACATTGTTAGATGAATACCTAAAACATTTTATAGTCGTGTAAAATATAGTTATATAAAATTAGTGCAGGCCACAATCACAAGAGCAGTATGGGTGATTTTCTGAGACAGGAGGGATTTCAGAAGTGCATGGAGGAAATGGCTAGCGCTCCTTCAGTCTCCTGTCAGATGACTTATGACATTTGTTTCTTTCCCAGAATACTCCAGCCTCTCCAGCCTGATGCCCTCCAGCTATTTTGAGCTACGTCTCCCATCAGCCCTGCTCTTGAGAAAGTTTGCCCCAGAACAACATTTAGTATCATTCTATTGTGCCAACCTGTGGGAAATGGTCACTCCCATTGGTAGCTATGAATGCACGGCTCTGCTCTACTACGCTGGCTATGTTCTGCCTCCATGCTAGGAGTCTGTAATGCTTCAGTTGCTGGAAACTACAGGAGGGGTGAATAGTCTTATGCTCAGGTCCTGCTTGCAGAGTTCCTACAGTCATCTGGATGACTATTGTGGGAACAGGATGCTAGACAAGCCATTGGCCTGATCCATCAGGATCTTCTTATGTTCTTATGAAAAAGGAAAAGTGTATTATACAGATATCCTCATCGGGGAATAGGAATAGCTGCAGCTTCTTGGTGAGTATATGCTGTGTATGAAACAACCTGTTGAGAAGGAGCAATGTGACTTCTAAAAATAATTAATAAAGGACTACAGCTAGAAAAATGATTAGTTATCATTGTATTCAGATGCGGTGCAAGCGGCTGAGAACATTTTGGGACTACAGATTAAAAGAGCTTTGCCAGCCTGTCTCAACTCCATAAATAAGCCATCAAAATTCTCTTTCAGTGCTGCCCCATGAATCTGATTATTGCCTTACCTCTTATCACAGAAAGACATTTTTCATCATATACAAGCATGTTGGGATGATGGATACAGCAGTGCTGTCAGAAACCTAATTTTATATGGCTTGAGATATATGGCTTGAGAAGTTTAATAGTGAGATCATCTAAACTTCTTGAATTGCCACTTGATATGTCAAAAGCTGTTTTGACACCTAAATCTGTCTAGTTATATTTTTTTTAAACCATGCCATCCATTAGAATGGTATTGAGAGATCACAGCATTTATTGTAACTAGTAAAATCTTGATGAACATTCATATCTGTCAAACCTTCCTTCCCACAAATCCCATGCTGTTTATCGAAGTAGGTTAAATGGTAGTTTGGTGTGACCTTGAGTTTGTTTTAGATTCAGCTCAGAGATAGTAGAACCATTGACCTCAAACTCCCGCATGCATGCAAACAAATAAAACATGTACCCAAGATGCATTGATTTTTTTTAAGTAAAAAGGTGGGAAGAATAAAACATTCAACAGACAAAAATAACCAACAATAAACAACCAACCAACCAAGTATTTTCCTATTCACACAATGAATGTACAGATCTAAGGAACTGTCCTAAGGACTGTGCTATTGTTGTGGATAAATCACATTTCCTCAAGTAACAATGACAGTATTTGTCTCTGGAGGATGTCATGTCCCTTGCATGTGAAGGGTTGTCCTGGCCAAGGACCTTGAAGCTGTCCATC
The DNA here is from genome assembly GCF_965112155.1 of Podarcis liolepis. Classification (NCBI taxonomy): domain Eukaryota; kingdom Metazoa; phylum Chordata; class Lepidosauria; order Squamata; family Lacertidae; genus Podarcis; species Podarcis liolepis. The sequence goes on from NC_139562.1 coordinate 39,544,429, forward strand.
AAGAGTTAGCACCTGGGCAGCAAGTTGAATGGGCGCATGTGCCACTTGGTCACAGTCTTCCTCATATTGTGCAATGCACATTGGCCACCAGTAGGATGTCAATTATATTCTGGAGGATCCCTCCACTCTCAAGATGAAGTACGTGTGCCAGTGTGGTGTAGTGGTTAAGAACGGTGGACTCGTAATCTGTTGAACCGGGTTCTCATCCCTGCTCCTCCACATGCAGCTGCTGGGTGACCTTGGGCTAGTTACACTTTTCTGAAGTGTCTCAGCCTCACTCACTTCACAGAATGTTTGTTGTAGGAAAGGAAGGGAAAGGAGATTGTTAGCCGCTTTGAGACTCCTTAGGGTAGTGATAAAGCAGGATATCAAATCCAAACTCCTCCTCCACCTTTTTCTCTTCTTCTTCTATGTGGTGTGGGGACTCAGAGAAGAAATGTTTCAGTGGTGATTCTTCACATATGAAACTCACTCACTGTTGAGGTGTGGCTCCATCTCTTTATGGTCTTAGGCAACTGGTTTTTGGTGGGTGTTTGGACTTGACCTATTTAGGCAAATGGACTGATTGTTATTTAGTGATTTGTTATGACTTACTGTGTGATGGGGTGAGCTCCCGTTGCTCAGTCCCAGCTCCTGCCCACCTAGCAGTTCGAAAGCACGTCAAAGTGCAAGTAGATAAATAGGTACCACTCTGGTGGGAAAGTAAACAGCTTTTCCGTGTGCTGCACTGGTTTGCCAGTTTGCAAGCGGCTTGGTCATGACCTGGAAGCTGTCTGAGGACAAATACTGGCTCCCTCAGCCTATAAAGCGAGATGAGCATGCAACCCCAGAGTCGTTCGCGACTGCACCTAATGGTCAGGGGTACCTTTACCTTTAGCTTTACTGTGCTGTTGTAGAAAGGATTGTGTGGTTTTATGTATTCCCTTTGAGCTATTTGACTTGCTGTAAATTGCCCTGTGACTTATGCAAAGGTCAGTATATGAATGATCTAAATTAATAATAAAATGGTGGCGGTGGCAGCACAAAAAAACCTTCAGAGGTCACAAAATGTGGCATGGGTAATAGGGTTGATTTCACAATGTGCAAAAGTGGCATTAGTCCAGATGGTTTGTTATTAGCATGTGCACCACCTACTTAGCATTCTTCAGTGCTTTGTCTGGCAGTATGTTTTGTGGTGCTAGTTTATAGAAGTCTGAGGCACTACCATCCCAAGAACTTTCTTTTATTGTCACAAACACTTTTTATGTCTTTTAAGTATGCTGAATGTGACGAGTCAGATTGGGGCCTGCAGATACGTTCTCCGCTGATTGCTAAACTCTGTAGATTTACTATGCAAGCTCTCATTAAATACATCACAGTGCACATGGGACACTTTAAAGGATCATTATTATTGCTGTTTATTGGTGGTTTATATGCAGCATAATGTACATGCACATTGGAGTAATTGCTTTCAAAAGGGAAAAAAAAGTCCCACTCCTCTTTAAGGGATTTTTATAGGGAAGTGAGTTGCTTAAAACTAACAGGCAGTGATACATTTCCCTTCTGGGTCCCCCCAATGTATTTTTCTCATCTCCTTCCCCCCACTTCTAATGTTTGATGGTTGTTGTTTTTCATGCTAAACTTGTCACTACTTTAATTGAGGCAAGCTGTAAATTTCACTCAATTTATTTATTACAATATTTCCTTTTCAGCTATTTTTATATGACTCTTTGATGGGGGAAAATAAATGTGTACCCAAAAAACCCTCATTAACTCTAAGAGGCACTAGTAAATCAAACACTGATTGCTCAATATAGGTGTAGTTTTGATAGCAATAAAAGTCTGAGTTACATTTCCAAAGACTGTAGAACTCCAACTACTAGAATAAGGCTATCAATGGCTATTGACTATGATGGCCATGTGCTATCTTCAGTATTGGAGGTGATATGCCTCTGAATGCTACTTTTTGTGGAACACGAGTGGAGAGAAGGCTGATGCACTTATGGTGCTTCCTGCTCACAGACTTCACTAAGCATCTAGTTGTCTACTGTGGGAACAGAATGCAGGATTAGATGGAGTGCTGATCTGATCAAGAAGGGGTTTTTTATTGGCGTTTTTCTTATGTTTTGTAAATGCCCCCCCCCCACCTTTGATTGCATAATTAGTGTTATTAACAGTGAGGGGGAAATGAGCACATAGACTAGATATCAAAGTGTATGGTCCACCAGAAGGAAACTTATTCCAGACATAATCACAGGAGGACATAGAACATGTCATATCAAACCAAGGCCTCATTTAGTCTTGCTTTCTATTTACACCCAACAGACATCCAGAAGCCTCTAGAAATGAACAAGCAGAACAGAAGGATATGGACTTCTCATCATCATTATTTCAGAGGTATCCTGCATTTTCACAGAAAGCCATGATATGACAAGCAGGCTTCTTTGTCAGAGGTTTTCAACCATTTGAGTCCATGGCTCCCTTCACCAACTATATTCTTTCTGTGGTACCTCTGTGGGGCTCAGGAGCCCAGTTATGTCACTCCTGTCTGCAGAGTGGGCAGCCTCTCACCATGGGTGTAGCCAGAAATTTTTTTGGGGGGTAGGGCTTTTGTTAGGGAGCGGCAGAACTGATATGATTGGTGAGTTAGTTAAGTAGTTCTATTGTTTTACTTGATTTTGGAGGGGTGAGCTGCCCCCCTGCCTCCCTGGCTATGCCCATTCCTCTCACCCTTTTTCAAACACCCTCCCTTGTGGAGTGTTCCCTTAGCCCCCTCTCCTTGGAAGTCACAGCCGCACAAGCCTTTGGGAGGCAGAGAAAAAAAGAGGGCTTCAGAGAAGGGAAGGAAAGAGGGACAGAAGCAGTGTTGCCTGTGGCACCCCTGGCCATCATTCAAGGCACCTCAGGGTGCCACGGCACACTGGCTGAAAACCACTGTTCTACACAATTAGAGTAATTTCAACTGCACCAGTTCCTGGGAAACAACTTAAGGACACAAAAAGAGTCACAACAATCAGTTGTTTCCCTAGTCTACCGTCCTGTTACCCAGTTGATCAGATGCCTAAGGAAAGCTGATAAGTAGGAGATTACTGCCATGTGTGCTATGCCCAAATCTGCTCTCTGGTTTCTCAAACGTTCTCTTCTCCTGTCATAGAAACTTCTTTTTTCTTCTTCTGCCACATTCTTGGGTGTTGTAGGATTTCTTGAGAATTTTGGTAGGTATGGAGCTTATCTGATTTTTGCAAGTGAACTGAGGGGCAGTCCACTTTCCTTTCCAGGAAACCTTTCTCCAGCACTTTGCAGCCTCTCTGGCTACCACACTTCCTGCTCTGAAAGAGTCCCATGGGAAAAATTCCCCCATGGGTTTTAAGTGAAGTGTGGGCAGCTGGGAAGGCTTCAGATTATTAGCAAGACAATTTTTCAAATGAAAAAAGAATCTCAAGACACTCCGTGACCACCTCAAAAGTATGCTAGGTGAGACCAAAAACCACTTAAACACTAGCACATAACCCATGAAGATTTCCCAGGCATTTTCTCTCTCCTTTAATAATTTTCAAATGCAACTTCTTTTCTCATTAATTGATGGAGAATAGTAATTGATGGAGAATAGTAGTGGAAAACTCATAATGCTAACCACAATAGCCCTCTTTTATAGTTTTTCTTCTGATTAACAGTTAAAATGAAAGGAAGTAGAATCTGAAAAAAAGAAAAGTAACATCCTAGCAGTGTGATTACTCTCTGCTAAGATACGGGTAGCCAGTGAGGTGCCCGGCAGAAGTTTTGGACTACAATTCCCATCATGCCTGATCATTAGCTTTGCTGTCTCAGGCTAATGAGTGCTAGATGACAACAGCAACTGGAGGGCACCATGTTAGCTACCCTTACTCTAAGCAAACTTATTGTAGTGAAAGACGGAATTCAGGTAAAACCCAGCAATATAATAAGACAATTTTTTTTAAAAAAAAGTCTGTTCATTTTTCATATAGAGCATTTAATAGATTGCAGGGGAAAGTGAATAAGATCAAAGGAGGAATGAAATGATGCTGGGAAATTGTTAAACTGGTGCTGACAGCATTCTTTGAGACTTCAAGGTCATTTATGAAGCTTGCCACCTACTCAGGACCAAATTATCAAGGAGGCCATCATTTCAATAATGTTCCTTCCTTTCAAACAAAATGAAAAGGATGCTTTTATTACAGGCGGGGGAAGACGGAATAGAGGCAAGGTGACATCATAATGCATAATAATCATGCTTATGTGGATTAGGAAAATTATATGCGACAGAAAGCTGCTACTGTTTCTTCCTGCTTGTGAAACCTTCACAGGATCTGTTCTCTGTGCTCTGTGTTCTGCGCTCTGTTCAAGGTGCTGTTAAGTCTCACTTGATGACCCTAAACATTGCAATTTTATGATTCTGTGAAATACAGTGGTACCTCGGGTTAAGATAGATAATAGATAGATAATATTTATTACGGCCATAGGCCCATACAGGTAAAAACAACACATAAGTGACAGCTTGTGGCGGGTTAAGAACTTAATCCGTTCTGCAGCTCCGTTCTTAACCTGAAACTGTTCTTAACCTGAGGTACCACTTTAGCTAATGGGACCTCCCGCTGCCACTGCACCACCGCTGCACGATTTCTGTTCCCATCCTGAAGGAAAGTTCTTAACCCGAGGTACTATTTCTGGGTTAGCAGAGTCTGTAACCTGAAGCGTCTGTAACCCGAGGCACCACTGTATGGTAGAGTTGGAAAGGGTGTTGTTGTTTAGTTGTTTAGTAGTGTCCGACTCTTCATGACCCCATGGACCAGAGCACGCCAGGCACTTCTGTCTTCCACTGCCTCCCACAGTTTAGTCAAACTCATGCTGGGAGCTTCAAGAACACTGTCCAACCATCTCGTCCTCTGTCATCCCCTTCTCCTTGTGCCCTCCATCTTTCCCAACATCAGGGTCTTTTCCAGGCAGTCTTCTCTTCTCATGAGGTGGCCAAAGTATTGGAGTCTCAGCTTAAGGATCTGTCCTTCCAGTGAGCACTCAGGGCTGATTTACTTCAGAATGGAGAGGTTTGATCTTCTTGCAGTCCATGGGACTCTCAAGAGTCTCCTACAGCACCATAATTCAAAAGCATCAATTCTTTGGCGATCAGCCTTCTTTATGGTCCAGCTCTCACTTCCATACATCACTACTGGGAAAGGATACCAAGGCTCATCTAATCCATCCCCCAAGATACTGCTTATTGAATGTTCCTTCCAATGCCCCCTAATCCTTCTCAGAATCCCTGCTTTTGGTATTGTTGCTTATTCAGGTGCAGTCTGTTGGTCCTCTTGAACTTGGCAGGGATGTGGGTGGTGCTGTGGTCTAAACCACTGAGCCTCTTGGGTGTCCAGATAAACAGGTACCACTGTGGCGGGAAGGTAAACGGTGTTTCCGTGCGCTCTGGTACTTGTCACGGTCCTCCGTGTGCCAGTAGTGATTTAGTCATGATGGCCACGTGACCCAGAAAGCTGTCTGTGGACAAACACCTGCCTTTGACTGGACTTAACTGTCCAGGGGTCCTTTGCCTTTTCCTTTTTACCTTGAACCAGGCTCCACGAATCAGATTAGTAATATAACTGGCCTTTGCTCTTCATTGCCCTGACACCTGAAAGGATCTCTATCACCGTAATCAATATTTCAGGGGGTTAAGAAGTCTCCCAGGGTTGCGGAATGCCTTTCTTTTGCTTATTGTATTCCACAGGTGCATGTTAAAATTAAGAAAGTAAAAAAGAATCTTACTGGGCCAAGCCAAGGGTGCAATTAGTCAATTATCTATTTCTAAAAGTGGCCAAATAGATGCTTCCAGAAGTCCAAAGCTATACAGGGAAGGGTATCAAGCAAAATAGGAACAGAAAGCTATCTCATACCACTGTCCCTCTAGCTCAGTCTTGTCTACACTGACTGTCAACAGCACTCCAGACTTCTAGACAGGGCACATTTTCAGCCACACCTGGAGGTACTAGGGGTTTGAACCTGGGAGCTCTGCATGCAGATACGCTACCAATGAGCTATGCCCCATCTCTCCATGTTTTTTCTGCTATATCAGGAGCTGGGCTCTTGGCATCTTGCTCTGCTTAATATAGTTATGAGCTGGGTTTCATGCCACCCCAGTCATCACACAGTGTGAGGTTCCAGGCACTTACCGAGGGTTCACGTTCCTTGGAATGAGGCACAACAGAGACTGTGTTGTCTTTCTGATTTATGCATATATACAACTTGAGTCTGTGCTGGAGGGGCTCACAGCATTGGCACCCCAAGAGGGTCTTTCTTCTGCCCTAGCCCTGGAAATCAAGCATGCCTCTCCCTTTCAGGCTTCTGCTTGTTCCTACTCTAGCTCTCTCTTTCTCAAACCTCTGGCCCTTGTCCTTTTCACCAACAGTCAAGTGAGGGCGGGGGAAGCCACCCATTTGCCCTCTGGCACAAAGCCAATACTTAGGGGGGCCATTAGCTCATCATATTTTTTATTTATTTATACATACATACATACATACATACCCAGCCACTCTGGGAGGCTCCCAACAGAATGCTAAAAATGCATCAAAACATCAAACATTAAAATCTTCCCTAAACAGGGCTGCCTTCAGATGTCTTCTAAAAGTCAGATAGTTGTTTATTTCCTTGACATCTGATGCGAGGGAGTTCCGTAGGGTGGACGCCACAATCAAGAAGGCCCTCTGCCTGGTTCCCTGCAACCTCACTTCTCATAATGAGGGAACTGCCAGAAGGCCCTCAGTGTTTGGGCTGAACGATGGGGGTGGAGACGCTCCTTCAGGGATACTGGGCCAAGGTCGTTTAGGGCTTTAAAGGTCAGCACCAACACTTTGAATTGTGCCTGGAAATGTACTAGGAGCCAATGTAGGTCCTTCAAGACTGGTGGTATGTGGTCTTGGCGGCCGCTCCCAGTCACCAGTCTAGCTGCCACATTCTGGATTAATTGTAGTTTCCTGGTCACTTTCAAAGGTAGCCCCATGTAAAGTGTGTTGCAGTAGTCCAAGTGAGAGATAACTAGAGCATTCACCATTCTTGTGAGACAGTCCACAGGCAGGTAGGGTCTCAGGCTGAGTACCAGAAGGAGCTGGTAAGCAGCTGCCCTGGACAGAGAATTGACCTGCACCTCCATGGACAGCTGTGAGTCCAAAATGACTCCCAGGCTGCGCACCTAGTCCTTCAGGGGCACAGTTACCCCATTCTGGACCAGGGAGTCCTTCACACCTTCCCAACCCCTGTCCCCCCAAATCAATTGAATCCTTGCTGGATCCAGGAATTGGAAGAGACTCAGGTGTACAGCCTAACCCATACCAAACTCACAACACTCTTGTTTGCAGCTAACATTGTCTCACCAACTCTTATGCGGCACAAGATAATCTATTTTGACATGAATACAAAGCAACAGCGCATGAATATCACAACATATTTTTCCTAGTCTGGGCTATACACACAATCTGCAGAGAGTACAGAGTTGGTGGTTTGGGCATCTGCCAAAAGAAGATGCTTTTGAATTATTCATGGACAGTTCAAATCTAGAGATAATTTGACACCTGCTTCTCACCCCCAGCCACCTGGTCCTCCCCCCCTCCTTTCCTCATTGATCTTCCAAGTGAGAGTTATTTTGTTGAACTCTATTCTCAAACTTTTCTTTAAAAAAAACCCCAAGATAACTGCTTCAATTGTTTCATGGGCTGTTGAAACTGGCAACTCCATCATCTTCTTTTTCCAGTAAAATATATTTCCAAGAAAAGTAGCATTTTTCAGTTTTAGTCAGTTCTCCAGAAACGAACAAAAACACACAATTTTATTAATGCTTTTTTCTTTTAGCAAACATCCATAGCTTCCCCCAAAGTCCCATAATTTTTAAGTAACCAAGAATCTACTCCACACATATCAGATGTTTGTAAACCTTATTTGTTGGGTTAACTGTGGATAAACACTCCATTATTTTTTGTTTCCAGTGCCTCGTAAAAAGCTTTGAATCCACAGTAATTCCTTGAACGTTATAGATTTATTCATTAAAATCTGTTTATTTTCAGATCTGTTTTATTTACTAGAGCATCCCAGGATTAACAGTTTCACATACAAGTTCACAGTCAGTAAACAAACAATTGGACCTTAAGTAAATAGTTTGTTATATATGTAATATATTTTATGACCACAACTTCTTACTTGTAGAATCAAAAGCATGCATGTGTAGAATTACTCCATAGAGAATCAGAAAAGGAAGAAGGATATTCCACAATATATCACAGAAGGGGGATAACCTTGAGGAATGAACAAATAATAATAATAATAATAATAATAATAATAATAATAATAATAATAATAATAATTTATTTATACCCCACCCATCTGGCTGGGTTTCCCCAGCCACTCTGGGCGGCTTCCAACAGAATATTAAAATACAATAGTCTATTAAACATTAAAAACTTTCCTAAACAGGGCTGCCTTCAGATGTCTTCTAAAAGTCTGGTAGTTGTTTTTCTCTTTGACATTTGGTGGGAGGGCATTCCACAGGGCAGGCGCCACCACCGAGAAGGCTCTCTGCCTGGTTCCCTGTAACTTGGCTTCTCACAGCGAGGGAACCACCAGAAAGCCCTCGGCACTGGACCTCAGTGTCTGGGCAGAAAGATGGGTGTGGAGACACTCCTTCAGGTTTACTGGACTGAGGTCGTTTGAATTGTGCTCGGAAACTTACTGGGAGCCAATGTACGTCTTTCAAGACCGGTGTTATGTGATTTACTGATTTACTGATTTACTAGAATATATTTAGAATGTTAAAAGAAGATCATGTAAATCAAGAGTAACATGCAACTAGGAAACTGAACGCACACAAGTTCTGGGCCCCAGCTCTTCTTCCCTAAAGCTCTACTTCCCTAAAGTAGGAGTTTCCCACCTTTTTGACACTGATGGCAAAATGGGGGTTGGTAGCAGGTTCAGGAGCCACATGCTAGCCAGAGCCAGGTATATGCACATCCAAGCACACACATCCACTCTCACACACACAAATGCACACAACCCTCCTTTATATATGCATGCATACACACACACACCATGATTTAAATGGGGAGACAGATGCACCAGGACAATGTTCCTCAGAGGACAGCTGTTTCATGGGCAAGAGACAGCTGTTTCATGGGCAAGATGTGCAGGAACCACACCCAACCAGTGCTATTTTTCCAGAAAAAGCGGTACTGGAACTCACCATGAATTTCTCTGTTGTCCTGCACCCAACCATCCTTCTCTCCATTAAAACACAAAATGCTTTCTCTGCACTTCTATGAGCAATGTGAATACAGGAAACTTGGCTGAATCTGGGGTTCTGGAGAAGAATTCAAAACCTTCTTCCACCAGTGCTCCCAAATTAGACAAGATTGCTTTCCCTGTACTGCTATTAGCAGAGATCCACCATGGATGCAAGATACACATTTTACAGTCACAAGTATGAAAGGAGATTTCATACAATCCTTCAGCTTTCAAGGACCGAGAAGGGCTGCTGCAGCCCCTTTTGTTGCTGCTGCTGTAAAATCCATGCCAAACAGAATATATATATATAGAAACCGCCACCCTTAGACCAAAGTCCAGTTTGGATGTAATGCTGTATTCTATCAGCTAAGTCATGGAAGGAGTTCAAAAGTTTTCATTACATTTTAGATTAACCACAGCTTGCTGTGTCATCTGGACCCAGACAAGCTACAATTAATTTTTAGGTATGGTTAGTGGAAATAAGTCTACTTCAAACCATATATTAAGAAGATGGTTTCACCCAACTGTGGTTATGATAAACCACAGTTAAGGGCCGAGAGGTAACGTAAAACTGTCTAAAATGGAAGCAGAAATTTCCATTTCTTTCCTACGGCCACATTGGGGGGGGGAGCAAGAAGAAAGTATGCAATGTGTGGTTTAGCTTTTGTCCTCATAACACAGAGAATATGGTTTAATGTAGCCTTCCTCAAACTGGTGCCATCCAGAAAATTTGGGCTACAACTCCTATCCTGATGGATATCAAGCGAGGAAGTTTAGTTTTAGCATTCTGTGTGCAGCTTATTCACAATCTAGTGTGATGGCCTTAGGCATTCCACTTTTTCTCAGCATGAGTTTCCAATCTGTAAAATCCCATTGATTTCAATAGATTTACTATAAGCAGGACTAAGTCTGTATCCAACCCATTGTTGTCTTGTTGTGAGCTTTAGGTCTCAAAGAGAAAACTCCATCTCATTAAGGAGGTACAGTTTACACCTGAAGGCAGCAAATTCATATGGCACTGGCTATTGATTTTTTTGCAGAGTAATGAGGTCCAGCATGGAAATTGCCATAATCATACTTTATGATCATCACACACACACACACCTATGCTTGAAATCTAATGATTAGAAAAGGTCTATTTTCAAAAATGATGATGGTCAAGTGCAGACTTAAATTACGGCAGGAAGATATGTTAGGCAATAGAAAGGGTCATTCAGTTCTCAAATATGTATTTTCAAGTGAGGCTGGCTGAAATTTATAAAAGGAAGATGACTACAAGGCAGCTGTGACCAAAATATTTAAGAATAGAAAAGCCATCTCCCTGAATATATTATGCTATGTACAAATTAAGCAACTACCAGTAACGTTCTCAAGATGACCAAGTCCTAAATAAGCTAAAAGCCAGGAAGAAAGCCATTTCCATTTCCAGTGCTCAATTTATTTATCTTTCAGTGCAGGAAAAGACCTCTCAAAAAGATCAACCAGCACAAATACATGCTGTATTTGGCTACACATGTTCCATTAGAAGAAGCATCACTCCTCTTAGAGATAGAAATAAGCCAACAATATAAGAAGCATTGTTTTTTGATACTTTAAGCAATCAGCGGCCACATTAATAAAGCCATAATCAAAGGGTGCAATTCTGAAGCTAATTTTCAACAGTCCTCACTGAAAAGTGGATTTAGAAATGTGTTTTTGGATCAGGATTTTTATAGTGTACTTTTAGAACAAAAACACACACACACACAAGAGCAATGGGAGAGAACAAAGTAGACACTAGAATTAACCCATTTTGCCTAGCAGTGAAGTCTGCTGACATGTTTAGTTTATTAGAAGAATTGTGTGTTCTCTGTGAAATTCAAAATGAAATCTGAAAAAAGAGAAGGCAATTAGAAGCATAGCATTATTTCAAGAGGTATCTTCCTGTTTTGTCCATAATTCTGGCTTATATACAGAAGGCAATTTATTATCTGCGCTAGGATTTTCTATTCATTTTCTTTGTAACCAACATTAAAAAATATTGCTAGTAAAAACTGTCATGTATAATATTCATCATCACAGCAATTACATTTAAGGCCTTGGCATTTTGAAAAAGGGCAAAATGTAGTGTACCAACCGAGATAGTGATAAATACATTGATTTTAGTGGTTTTTCTTAAAACGTTTTCCAATTCACCTGATTCGATGTCCAATTTTGGCCTTTAACGAAAACTCTGTGTGGTTATGACTTGAATAGTTCAGAATAAAACAGCTCTGTGACCACAGAATGAGGTGAAATAATATAAAACAAACTAATGCAAAGTTATCTGACCTAGCTGCTGAGATGAGATCGCTTATGATTAATAAAATAGCATTTTACAATGACCATAACAGGCACCCACAGGTCTCAACATATGCAGCTGAATAAGGACATTTCATTTGGTAGCAGATTTCTTGATGATCAGCACTTAGAACATCTAGTGACTATTCACAACACACAATGACATCCACAACGATGATAGGTATATAAGCTGCTACTAGTCAGTTGTAGATTTAGCTTGATTATTGCCGTTTTCAATCACCATTTGCCCAATGACACAGAACAAGCACCAGAGCTTTAACATTATTTTGAGATTAGTTGGAACTCACTGGAGATGTAAATGCATGTTTGAATTGGCCATCAATAACAAAGTGAGAGATTTACATGGTTCCAGACGTGCAGTCCTTTCTCTAGGGATGGGACGGTGCAGTCCTATTCATGTGTAGAAGTAAAATTCACTGAGTTCAATGGGATTTAATCATAGGTCATTTTATATGACCGAAAGATAAATGCTAAATGCAAGGACACAAGGAAACATAACAACCAAGCTTTTGAGTCCAGGCGATGTGGAGACAGCCTGTCCTGGATGGGATTGTGTTCCCCTAGAAGGAGCAAGCTACTGGGGGTGCTACTGGAGTGGCCTCAGTGGCTAGGAGTGCTTATTTTCAGCTGTTTGTTTTGCTAGCTATGGCCACTTTGGGACAGAGATGTCTTGGTCCTGTTACTCTATGCTCTGATACCTTCCAGATCAGATTATTGCCATACACTAGAGCTGCCCTCGAAGACATGTCGTAAACTTCAACTGGCCAAAAATGCAGCAGCCAGATTAGTAGCTGGGGTTCCCTTTGAACTCATATACCCACTATTGGGATGTGGGTGGGTGGCACTGTGGTTTAAACCACTGAGCCTCTTGGGCTTGCCGATCAGAAGGTCAGCGGCTTGAACTCCCGCGATGGAGTGAGCTCTCGTTCTGTCCCAGCTTCTGCCAACCTTGCAGTTCGAAAGCATGCCAGTGCAAGTAGATAAATAGGTACCGCTGCAGCGGGTAGGTAAACGGCATTTCTGTGCACTCTGGCTTTCTTCATGGTGTCCCATGCACCAGAAGCAGTTTAGTCATACAGGCCACATGGCCTGGAAAGCTGTCTGTGGACAAACACCGGCTTCCTTGGCTTGAAAGCAAGATGAGCGCCGCAACCCCATGTCCAGGTGTTCTTTACCTTTTACCATTACCTATTTGAAAACATTTGAGATATTCATACTAGGTGTTTAAAAACCCAAATCACTTAAACTCCAGACATTTGAAAGACTACCTTATTTCTTACAGATGATAAGATCAGCAGAGGGGCGGATTCTTGTTAGTTCCACCATCCTCAGGTGTCTGGGTGGTGGGAGCCATGAGAAGGCATACTTCTCTACAAGGTGCAGAATTCCCTCATACTTGGCACCTTCCTTATTCAGCTTTTGTCTTTACCTTGTCCTTTGTCACCTGAGTTATATATATTTTAGGACCCACATTAGTTGTGATTTTATTTCATTTTAAGCTGTATTTTATATTGTTGTTCTGGTGAAGGTCTTGCAATAATGTTCTTGTTCTTGTTGTTAAATGGAAGTCACAACTACATTTTTGAATGTAAAGATTTCATTGTTCAGTGGAATAGTGGTTAGCATTTGTCTGAAAAATGAATGGAACACTAAACAAAGTGAGATCCGTTTGCTTCACTCCTTTTAGAGAATTTCTGCAGTTGGCAAAAGTGAGAGTGCACACATATTTTTGCAAATACTGACTGAAAGTTTCATTTTCATCATTTTATTTCTTTGAATAAAACCAAACAGCCACAACAGCAAGCAATTAGTGTCATGCCCAGGGAAATTGTGCTATTGAAAACATTTTTCAGATTATAGTAGCTGTGTGCGCGTTGAGTATTTATGGGTTTAACATTTCATTATGCACTTTTTACAGATTTTAATTTTCATTTGTCAGCCATGAAATGTGAAAAATAGGAGCACTTATAAGCGATTCATTAGGTAAAATTTCATCTAATTAGGTTCACTGTCCAAACCTCCATGTATGGTTGGATAGTTAAAGAAGAGAAGCATAAATAGATGCTTTCAAATGGGATACTTAGCATTTGATCATAAATAGCTGCAAAACTGGAAGTACACACCTGACTGTAAAGTTTTTGGAACTCAGCCCACAATCCTATACTCACTTACCAGGTGGGGGAAAGGGACTTGATTCCAAGAGGGCAAGTATAGGATTGTACTGCTAATTACAATAATTATGCAAAACAGATTGAGGCACTTATGCATTTAACGCTTGCATAAAATACAGAATGTTAGCAGTTTGTCCTCTTACCAAAGGTGTATGACCAAGAGAATCTTCATCAGACCAAAAAACCTGATCTATGTAAGGCACAAAGGTTTCAGAGATATAGTGGTTATTATCATATTATTATATTATAATTACTGTATCGTTATAAACAGCCAGTGTCCCAATTTCTTTTCCTTTTTTTATGGAGTCTTTTCAAGTTTAAACCTGAGACTAAGAAACGTCTTTTTACTGATATTTGTAAATTGCTCTGGAGCCTTGCTTGTTTTTGGCTGAAGAGCAGGTTACAAAATTATTTAGACAAACAGAAATAATAATTGCATGCGAAGACCCCCAAGACCTCCCAAAGAAAGACACAGTGGACAATTCCAGTGAATATTAAGAGACACACAGCGTTGGCAAGTGATGAAATATTCTATTTATAGGAATGCTATATTTTAGTTTATTGAATGGGGATCCTGACTTTGTAGGGAAAGACTAACTCTGCTGCTTCCCTAAATGTATCAGTATATTAGAAATTCAATGAGACTTGGATTTCTTCCTGATAAAACTCATACAACTCACCTCAAATATAAGGCAAGCATTATTACCCCCATAGTCCCTTTCTGTCTGAGATTTGATTCAGAGCCAGGGAATAATTCAGTTCCATTTCTCTGCTGGAATAGCACCCAAGCAGGAGATTGGACAGGTGGGGAGTTGGAGACTCATGGGAGGTTGGAGAAATGGGGGGAAATAAGATTTAGGTAGGTGAGGAAACTTGGAGGCTCAATGGGGTAAGGAATCAGACCCCACTGCATTCCTGAATAGGAGGAGGAGGAGGAGGAGGAGGGGAGGAGGAGGAGGAGGAGGAGGAGAAGGAGCTTGGATTTGATATCCTGTCTTATCACTACCCGAAGGAGTCTCAAAGTTGCTAACATTCTCCTTTCCCTTCCTCCCCCACAACAAACACTCTGTGAGGTGAGTGGGGCTGAGAGACTTCAGAGAAGTGTGACCCGCCCAAGGTCACCCAGCAGCTGCATGTGGAGGAGTGGAGACATGAACCCGGTTCACCAGATTACGAGACTACCGCTCTTAACCACTACACCACACTGGCTCTCTAGGAGCATGAAGGAAACTGAACTGACTTCAAGGGGCTCAGACTGAGCGAAATCAAACTATTTCTCTCTCTGTGTGTATACTTGTGTGTGTGTATTTCTGCTTAATCTGAACCAGTCTTATTTGATCTTGGGGAAACTCCACCATCGTAAAAAAAAACCCAGTATCATTCTGCTGGTATTTTAATTAATTTGAGGAAACATTTACAGCATTCCATTTAAGTAACCACCATTGAAGGGCTAGCAATAGGGATTAAGTTGTAGTGTAGTTTATCTCTTCCCTGATACATTACCTGCATTTCTACTATTAATACTAGCTTAATATAGATAATTTTCAAAACACCTAGCTTATCAGGCTGTTTTATTTATTTATTTATTTATTTGTAAATCACACATTTAATTGAACAAATTTTATTTTTCCAAAAGAAAAGAAAAGAAAAGATTTTAAAGAAACTAAGGAGATGATATGAAGAGAAAATACAACTCAAAAAATAGAAACGCAAATATATAAATGACTGCAGGTCACTTTGCACTTCAGGAACAGTGAAAAGCTAAATGGTTACTTCTGCCCAGTTTCACTGATTGTGAGAAATTGCCATACTTGAAGATTTCATACCTGCCACCTTATTTGCCTCTCTGGATAATTGTCATAAAATTTGGGTGGCCAGTTTTCAAAAATACCTGCATATCATATTCACCAGCCTCCTACATCACCCCATTCTGAGTCTAGGCCAACATTGCCCAACCAGGTGTGCTCCAGCTGTTTTGGGCTGCAGTGCTCATCAATCTCAGCTAACTAGGCAGGTTGCAGTGGTTCTTCAGCAGAGTGTGGAAAGGTACCTTGAAGGTACTGCATTAACATCCGGGTCACACAATAGCATTTTGGAAAGACCCCACCCCCTAGATAGAAAGAGAAGAGATGGAAACATGCCATCTTTATTCATTTTTAAACAAAAGGCATGAAGTTGAATTTTACCAGTTGATTAATATTTCGCTTTTCAGGACTGTGGAATGCAGTCCTATAAAGATCCGTGCATTCTCTTCTGACACTTTTATTTCAAGACTATTGTTTATATCAGCTGAAAGACTGACCCTGTTTAAACAATATAGTGCAATGGAACTACGTGCTTTTCTGTTTGCTGAAACTTTATGGTGATAAACCATCCCCTTTTACTTAACTCTCAAGAGTAACCCAATACATTCATTTCTTTAACAAAGGCCAGTACTAAAATGTTATGCTGAAAAATCACAGAAGGATTATTAGCATGCTGTAGCCGACAGCATTGGAGAAATTTAAATACAGGGGAAACAAGAATAATGAGAATAGCAGGCCTATATATTCTGTCAAATTGAACTCTTTAGCTTCCCAGAGAAGGGAAATGGAAACATTTGAGATTCAAAGTACAGAGCCTGGGAACCAATAAGGAAGTTACCTGCAAACTATAAAGGAAATAATTTCCACTGGCGAAAATGGGCAAGGGAGGACAGTGGATTTCTAGGGCAAAACAAATGAAAATGATTCTTCAGGAATAGTGTTATGAGTCCCAAGATAGAACTATCTCTGGCTAAGAGGATTTAGAAGTAACTGGAGAGAGACACTTAAAAGTCAGATGCAGAGAAACGGCCACATTTGGTATAGGAATTTTAAAATGAAGGGCTCCCATGGGTCTATTCTATGGCCACTGCAGCACAATAATTTGAAAGGCTCCAAGAAGTCTCTTAAGCTCATTGTAATCTTGGTGTTGTTGGAAGCAGACATTGGAGCCTGAGTCTGCAGTCTAGCAAGGCAAACTAAGGCCCCTTTTGGCAGGAAAGAGTGTGATGGGGTCATTTCCCCAGGTTTTAAACACGGAGGGTGCCATAATGACATTGACAAATGGTACATTTCAACAGAGAAGAGAAGGAAGAAGGCAGCAAATGAAGATTCCACCCTTGAGCTTCTTGGAGCCTTAGAAAGGTCCCGTCTTTCATTTATTTCTAATATAAAGAGGAAGGGTAGACATTGTGAATGGGAGTGTGTTTCTATAATGTTTACATTGGGGCATGGATGATTTAGCAAGAAAATACAGATGCCTCTACTTTTGACTTCCTAATCTTCCAAACTCGCAAATTACATGTCTACAGAATAAACTTTCCAGGAGCAGACGACCCAATGTCATAATTATTACTGCAGTTGAATGTTTGTGTTACAGAGGATGTCCAAAATCTGGTGAATCTCAAGATTCGCATGCTGACAATACCATGATGAATTTTGTCAGCGTCCAAAGCGATGTATACATTGCCACATTTTCTGTACATGAGAAAATTGGCACTCATTACTGCTAGCATTCACTGGTATTTCACTGATTTTTCAAAGTATATCTTGCAAATCTTCAACACACATGCTCTGACAATGGCTGGCATTTACATACCACCATTCATACATAAATATTAGCATTCTTTCACTTATCCACTGTAATATATTGCATAATTTCTGACCAAATATCCATAGATGTTTTCCTGTTGCCATTTTCCTTCCTGTGCCATTCCTATGCTAGCATCTCATCTCCCAAGCACAACCTCCTCTGATACACCACCCCATCTGCACAGATCTTGGTATTTCTGCGCAAAATTCGTGCAAGAATTCTAAAGGAATTAGAATTAGAATTTAGAATTCCTACATTTCCTAGAATTCCCTTCACCAAAAGGATAGAATAACCCTGATTATCAATTCTTTTCACATCAGCATGTGTTCAAAACAAGCAGCACCTATCTGCAGAAGATTTAAGCATGAAATATGACAGGAGGATGCAGATAGTGGCTACATAAGTAATAAAATAATTGTCTGCAGGAGAGAGAAATATATCTTGTTTTAAAGAAGGGTCCCTTGGCTGTCAGCCTCCTTTGGCTGGGATAAGATGTTCACAGGCAGCTGTGGGCTCACCTCAGGCTTTTACAGGTGTCTATTCAGACATTATTCAGTTTTCTGTGTTATGCATCTGTCTCTAGCTGTGGCTCTAGGGTCTTTCCACATAGGCAAACATATGTTAAACTGAAGCATGGTTAAACCTGGTTCCAAGCAGGATGTTGTACTATCCTCCCATACAGATGTCATATCATGTTCATTAGGTTCATTAGGTTACAGAGCAATCTGCCATTTCATGCAAGAAGAAGCTAAATAAGTGGGAGAGTTACTGTCATGAGCTAAGGCATGGCAGGGGGCAGTATCAGGATCCATGGAGGCTGAGGTGGTAGCATGTTGGGAGCCGTGTCCTTCTGATCTCATGTTGCCATCATCTCACAATGCATAGTAAAAATAAAATAACAAATCCACATGTACTGAAAGAGGCCTGTTTCTTATGTCGAAACATCCTCACTGTATATATTTTGAGGATACATACAGATTCAAGGGGAAAGTCCTCAATGTTTTAGGGACTGGGTAGAACCTTGGAAAGGCACATTGGTCTAAGAAGATATTTCTAGAAATGCTGAGCTTTCCCAAGCAGACAACCACATAGCATCTGATTTAAGTTCTGCATTGCATCTAGGTGAGCCTCACAATGAATTCATTCTTGGTTTCAATTCCAGAATGAACAGTGAATTGACAGTGTGAACTGGATAGAATGCTTCAGGTTTTCCTAAAGAAACCTACCAAGCACCAATGGGAAGGGTAAGGCAGTGCCCACAATTTCTTGCTAAAACCATTTATTTATATTTCAATTAAATGCATAATAGGCTTGAAGAGAATATATATATCAGGGATAATCAACATGGTGCTCTGAAGATGTTGTTGGACTACAGCAGCCCCAGTCAACATGGTCAATAATCAAGGATGACGGGACCTGTAGTGAAACAACATCTGAAGGTCGGCACATTGGCTACTCTATGCATAGGGGATGAGAGATTAATCTGATCATTAGAATTAAATATGAGATGGTGACAAGAAACCTGTGCCTGTTTGGTTACCTTGCAGCTGGCCAAGATCTACATGTGGTCATGAGGCTACTCATATCCACCATAAAATAGTATACAGCATCAGACTTCATTAATGTTAAACCTGAGGAAGGCATGCAATGAGACAGACAACATTTTTGTGTGAGTAAAAACCCCCAAATCTCAGCCTTTGTTTAGTTGCAAAATATATATGAATTGAAATGGGTAATACATCAAAATTCTGATTCTTTCTCTTTGCCAAATTCAAGAAGAGGATGAAGGAAACAAATTCAGGCCTGTGTAGCTTAGTTGGTTAGGGACGCAGGTGGCGCAAGGTCTAAACCACTGAGCCTAGGGCTTGCCGATCGGAAGGTCGGCAGTTCGAATCCCCGCGACAGTGTGAGCTCCCGTTGCTCAGTCCCAGCTCCAGCCCACATAGCAGTTAGAAAGCACGTCAAAGTGCAAGTAGATAAATAGGTACCACTCCGGAGGGAAGGTAAACAGCATTTCCATGCACTGCTGTGGTTCGCCAGAAGTGGCTTAGTCATGCTGGCCACATGATATGGAAGCTGTCTGCGGACAAACACCGGCTCCCTCATCCTATAGCGCTAGATGAGCGTGCAACCTCAGAGTCATCCGCAACTGGACCTAATGGTCAGGGGTACCTTTACCTAGCTTAGTTGGTTAGAGCACGGAGCTCATAATGCCAAGGTTGCAGGATTGATCCCTGCATGGGACAGCTGCATATTTGCATTGGACTAGATGATCCTCAGGGTCCCTTCTAACTCTATGATTCTATGAATCTGTGGACTGTCCTATGAATCTATACACACAGAAGCTTTTACTGAGTCGGACTATTGGTCTATCTACCTCAGTACACTACACTGACGGACAATACTTCTGCATGTTTCCATGCAGGAGACATTCCCATTCCTACCTGGCTGTTGAACCAGATATATTCTCCGTGCAAAGCAGAGGTGCTCTGCCAATGAGCTGAGGCCTTTCCCTATAGCACCATAAAATGAGGAATAATAACGTTCCTTTCAAAGAATTCCCAGAAGTACCAGTCATTCAGATACACACACTATCAGCTTGGGGGAAAAGAAAGATAATACCAGTGTAAAGTAACTACCCATAAAGTGAATATATATATGGATCAAAACTCCCACATTGTTCCAGCAGCCAGCAGCTTAACAGCAGTTTGGTCGAACTTTCAGTTCTGCAAAGCTGCAGCAGCAACTGAAATGACTCCTCAACAGCTGACGGAGACCTGCCTGGGTGTTCTCTTTCTTGTGGTTCCCTGGTTATCCCAAAATGGCTGGATGTCAAGGAGATCTGAAAGACTAGAACAAAAGGGGGGGGGGATAATAGCAATGCTGAGATGGCCAATTATTTACATGTGTGAGAAATAGTTTTCTACTGAAAAGTGAAAGCAGAAAGGGAAACACCATCAGTGATAGGAAGGGCAGAGGACTTCAAGGACTTTTCTCTTTAAGCATGATAAATTCAGCATATGGAGAGCTGCTGCTTGGCCATTGATGGCTGGTCCCACAGCAACCTTCTTGCCAAATTCAGTTGCATTATTTTGCACAATATGACTCATTAGGGGCCACCTCGATTGTCCCTCACCCCCCAAAAAACACCATTAAGGAAACATATTCAGTACTGTACATCATGACTTGGGGCCCCTCTGGAATGGGGCCACATCTACACCATATATTTAAAGGGCTTTAAACAGTCATGACTTCCTACAGAGAATTTTGGGCTGTAGTTTGTTAAAGGCGCTGAGAGTTGCTAGAAGACCCCTATTCCCCGCTCAGAGCTACAATCCCCAGAGTGGTTTGATAATGAATCCCTAGTGACAGGGGGCTCTGGAAATGGTATCTCTGTGGAGGGAACAGGGCCCTCCTAATCAGTGCTATTTTTCTAGAATGAGATTCTGAAGCTCACCTTGAACTTCTCCCTTGAGTGTCTGTGGGAGTGGGGAGGCTCGGTTAATTTCATTGTACACAGGTTGTACATTGACAATAAAGGTATTATTATTATTAGAATGACAATGGTATCCGCCTTAGAGGTGCCAGAGCTAAGCAAAGCATTTTCTGAGAGAATGTGAGGGACTGTGTTGCTGCTTTAAAGGAGGCCATCTTCAGCAGTATATGAAGTGTGATTCTTCTCCTTTCCCTTTGACAGAAGAGGGAAATCAATCACACTCCAACATATTGCTACAAATTCCTGCCTTTAAACTAGTGACTGTTGTAGCCACTTCATATGAGCATGGGCATAGCCAAGGGGAGGTGTCAATAAAAAGCAATATAACTCAATACAAATCTGAGGTTCTTCCCCGCTAACAAAAACCTGCCCCCCACCAAAAAAAATCCTGGCTATGCCCATGCATATGAGTGAACCTACAGTGTGACCTGTAGGAGATGATTCACAGGCAATGGGAGTAGTTAAAATGCAAATACTGTTGAAATTTTCTGACATTTCTCAGAAAACGGTTGCATTATCTTTATACATCATACAAAGCTAAAGTGTGGAGCCACTTCACGGCAACATTCTCAAATGAAGCAAAACATCAGAAGAATATACAAATAGCTAAGAAGAATAACTAAGTTTTTCCCCAACTGCATTGCTGAGACACTCCACACACCTCTTCCTCCGCCAGTGCCCACCACTGAAGTACATCCTGCCCCTTACTGCAGGTTTTTGGAGAAGGCTGCACATCTCTAACTAAATACAAATAAACCAAACAAGCTAGTCATGTTGCTGGGAACTGGACAAATGTTATCCCGCCCACCCCCCACCCCCCGGGCACTTTGCAAAGCCGCTCATAAAAATCCTCTTATCTAAAAAAAAGGTTTCAGGGATTATTTTATTAATAAACCCATTCCTGGATAAATTGCATCAGTGAGCGATTTTCCTCAGTAAGGATTTGCATAGCACCATGAAAGACCATATATGCAAATTCAAATTGTTGTTGTTATTATTGAGCTAGCTTGTCCAGTGCAAGTTATTCCTCATGGAATTGCTTCAGTGAGTGCAGTACGATAGAAAAGTGTTAGTATAGCAATTATGAAAGCCCCTGGTAAACCTCCTTAATTAAAGCTGTGTTTAATTTTATAACTAATTATGCAGCTCTGGAAATAGTTCTAAAGTAAGTGTGTGTGTGTGTGTGTGTGTGTGTGTGTGTGTGTGTGTGTTTAAAAACTGTTGCATTCCAGCAATGTGCCAGATAATTATTGCTCATCCAGAGAATAAAGCCTTTTGGCCAAAAACTTAATATCCACATGTAGCAGTTAAACATTTATATCCCACCTATTTTATGTTAATTGCAGGCAGCTTAAAACAAACTATGGTAATCCAATCAATCAAACTGCATTTAAACTATACCACAAATATAATTATGATAAATTTGATAATGATGCCAACTCATGAAGCTGATGGGAAAACATAGGGCATTCACCACCACCACCCAACATATGAAACTGCATACACTTACCTGGATCTAGCTAGACCAGGATCACCACCTTCTCTGGCACTGAATCTCCAAAGTCTCAGCCAGGGGTCCCTGCCAGTTTTCCTGCCAGAGCTCCTGAAACTGTTGGTGTCCAGGATTGGACCTGAGACCTTATATATGTGAAGCATGAGTCCTACTGTTGAACCAGGGCCCCAGAGAATGCTCACTTAGGATGCATTCACACAGCAATGCAATAGGAAACATCACAACATCATTATATTCCTCCATGTGCCAAGGTCTTGATTTTTATAATTCTACTCTCTCTAGTTTTATAACAGCAATTCATTTCATCTTCAAAAAGAAAAAGGGGAAAAAAGAACTGCATTTATTTTAGACTGAATTCACAAGCTTATCTGTTTCCCTTGATGGTTTGGGTCAATGTGATCTCTGGTGGCACTCCACTGGTGTTAACAAGGTGTCAACACTTAACAGTGTGTCATCAAGAATATATTTAGGTCCTTGTGTTGTTTCAAAGAACAACTTTCTTCTCTGGGAAGGGCTAAGAGAGCTTTCAAATGTAAATTGGCTTCTTCACTTCCTGACGACAGGCTAGCTCACCCCAGGTGGTGATTCAGATGCATCATGTCTGATGTTTTAAGCAGGGGAAAAGTGAGTTAAGAATCAGGATTAGCTGAACATTTTGCTTGTAAAGATGCAAAACACAACTCTTTCAAAAGAATGCACTAACAGCTCAAGTCACCAATCTATATTTCAATAACATAATAAACGCCCTCAGATTCTTCCAAGTATCTGCTGGCTGGCTATTGCACTTCCCGGATTGACATTGCTTTCTATGAATCAGTTTGTCATACCTTAAGTGAAAAAGTAGAATTTCTACGAACATTCAGCAGTTGGACTAGAACCCGAGAGAAGTGGGTTCAAAACTTAATGGGGTGACTGACCTTGTCCCAGTTATTACTCTCAGCCTGCTCTACTGCACAGGGTTGTTTTGAGAATAATCAAATGAAGGGGAGGGGGGAAAGAGAAGAATCAGGAAGAAAATTAAATGCTTAGATTTGTGTTCTCCCAGACATTTAATCTTTATCTTAGTATTACATCCTTAGACTGCATAAGCAATATGGGCTAAAAAAGGGGGGAAAGAATGATAGATCAAAAAATATTTTTAACAATCTCATCCATCTCTCATAAGTAACTGAATTAAATGAAAAGCTAACATCCTAATCCTCATATATTTTCAAACACTAATAAAATAGAGGGGTCCTCATATCACAATGGCATAAATTACATATTTTGCTGCCTTAGTTAAGAATAATGTATGCAATTCAACCCCCATGTAGAACAGCTTCTATTTATCCGAAGTCAGGCAGGTTCAATATTTTGTCAATATCAGAATTGCACATTGTTCAATGACTTTTGAAATTAAAACAAGTGCTTTTCAGACGTGCAGAAATCCACATTTCATCTCACTGCAATTTCAGTTCTTGGCCTGATGTTCTCCAAATAAATTCCTGTCTGCCTGTTATGTATTATTATTGTCAAAGGTGCTGAAAGCTCAGTCATAACATCTGAAGCTTGAACCAAATCCAAAACCAACCTAACCAGATAGTTTTCACCAGAGGGTTTTTGAAGTAGGGCCAAAAACATATTTTAAAGCCACCCCACCTGATGTTAAGTGTCTTAACATCAGACCCTAATGATTCCGAAAATCCAGGCTAAACAGCATAAGATGTGTGCTTAGTATGGAAGTTGTTCTGTTCATCATCAATTAGACAGGATTTTTGTAATGATGAAAGATGTTTAGGATATCATTCCTCCAATTCTTTACATCTGTCAGGGTAAATCCATTGTTGTCATTAATAATTACACTGGGCACCATTCAACAGTATGAAATGCTATGCACACCCACTGTATCCCAACTTGTGGAATGAAATGTGTGCAATGACATGACACTTCAGTAAATGGAGAATCTTACCCATGACACACTTGCATCTCCTGCTGAAGAAGGTGTGCTATGTATTCAGACTGACAATTCCTTTGTCAAACTTCACTTTTACAATTCAGAAGGGTGGCCTTTTGGTGTCAACCCCCCCCCCTTTCCATTGCAGCCCTTCAGTGGGCACCCTCAAAATTTCCCATGAGGTGGGCTTTGCCAGTATCCACACACAGTTTTACCAAGGGAAACACTTCCAATCAGCCCTCTAGCAAAGCCACAGAAAAAACATGGGGAACTAGGAATGAGAGACAAGAGTCTGCACTTCTCAAGAGACCTTTGTCATAAGCACAACATCCTAGCAAAATAATGATGAGTGTCTCTGTCACATTGTTGTTGCTATTATTATTATTATTATTATTATTATTATTATTAGCTGCTATTATTATTTTACCAGCACCAACCCTTCACCAGCAGGTCGAGGGTGGGTTTCAACACTTTAAAATCCAGTGTTAAATGCAGTGAAAGCAACTTTTACAGGAGTAGGGTGGATCCTGAAGACACACATCTCAGGTGTCAAAGAGGTATGTTTTCAGCATTCACCAAAAACTGTATAGTGGAGGTGTTAGGCACACCTCTGTGGGGAGACACAATTTAGGGGCTGCCATGGAGAATGCACTTTCTTGGGCCACCACTGCCCACAAAAATTTGAGGGTGGCAGAAGTACCATGTGGGCACCCTCTGTTAGTCTTAACACCCAAGAGGCACTGTGGTGAAGGAGGGCTATGTTTTAGACCTCCACAGAAAACTAGAGGGGGGAACCAAAGCCCAATTGCCTCCCAAAGGGTGGACTTTTGCCTCCAGACCATTTTTCTAGGGTCAGATTGTTAACTGGGAATTCTTCTTTAGTTCAGATTTCAATCCAAACAGGAGAAGAATCAAGTGGCTCAGTAATGCATACTTTCTCCTTGAAGCAAATATTCTGAAGCTAGATTCTGTTTGTCAATATCTCTACTACAGACATGCTGCTCTTAGTGATCGTAGGTGAGTCAGCTTTCATAGCCCTACGGTCTCCCTAATCCTCTCCAAAGTTGATAAACTGTGCCTTCTCCGTGTCCAGGATCACAAAACCACCATATTTTTTTATTGTGATTGGTCTACTTTTGGTCCTGCCCTTTTGCTTCTCTTTTCCCTTGCCAAATGGCAAATCTCTTTTTCTGCTGCTACTACCATTAACTGTGTGCCAAGCACCTGGTAATCTCCTCTAGTTCATCAGAGGATTTTCAAATGAAATTAATAAATTAATAACTAATCATGATAACAAGAAAGAGTAGGAGAACATAACTAAAACAAGATTTTAAAAAAGAAATCCTAGTCCTATTCTGTGCAATGAATACATGGGTTTGCAGTATTCATCATGACCTTAATATAACCCATAAGTGCAGCAGGCAGCAGGCCAAAGCTAGCAGCTTTCAAGGCTGAACTGAATTACATTTGTGTCAGGAAGATAAAGATGCCACAAAATCCCCTCTGAATGCTTTCTTGTCATCTCTACAGGGGGAAACTCTGTTTCTAATCCATAAAGTCTTCCCTGCATTCTTTGTTTTGAAACCAAAAAGACAAAATCCACCACTTGTCTCCATCTGCTTAAAAAAAAATGATTTGCCATCCTGTAACATTATATAAGATGGCAAGGTGGCTTGCTGAGGATTTGGGTGTGTGACAGGCAAAGTTATTGTTAATATTACATAGAGCATATTCTGCCTAACATGTCATTTGTCTTGTAGGAATTTCTCCCCTCCTGCCCTGCCTCCTTGCCTAATGTTTTCCTCTTGACTTGTCTGTAGCGTATAAACTCATTCCCTAACGCTTGATTTTCAAATCTGTTTCTCTTACCCTACTATCCTTTTTAAAAATAAGCCTGTTCTTTAGCTTTACTACTCTAAATTGTAGATTGAATGATTTCACATGCTATCATACCTTATACTGTCTGCTTTTAGGAATGTGCAAAGCCTTCCCTTTTTATTTTTGTTCACCTTTCAGAGCATTGGCACGACACGTTCAGTACACTTATTTGCAAAAGCAGATATGGCATTTTGCCACAATGGGATTTTCACACCCCCTGAAACATTATTGTGCACTTTTGTTATATCGCCTGTCACTCAAAATCACAGATGTGGCTTATTCATTGTTCCCCATTTAAGAACAGAGACCTGTTTTTAATTATAGATTGTGACCCCATTCAAAAACACAGACTTCTAGCTAGGGATACAGGGCAAATTGGCTTCACTTCACATTTAAAGGTGAATCTACCTATTTTGCACTTTCTGAAATGCAGCCATTCTTTGAAATTTGTGCTTCTCCAAATTTTGTAGTGCATTTCTCTGGTCAAGTAATGTGTACAAAAATGCATATAGCAGTGTATCGTATGCACCAAAATATATCTATTAGTTAAAATAATGTAAAAAGGTTTCCTATTAGGGAAAATTGCTTTGCAAAAACATGTATATTAGGTAGAACTGCATACAAAAACAGGTATATTCAGAGAATTCTACACTAAAATGCTGTTGAATTTTCATGGGTTTATTTAATTTTTTTAAAAGATGCTAACTTTATGGAAATGTGGAGAACCAATATTAAGACTGGGAAAAATGAGATACCAAGAGAAGCTGAAACTGACAGATTCGCCCATCCCTTAACAATTGCATATTGTTTCCCTATCACAAACACACAGGCCTCCGAAGCTGCCATTTTGAATCATAGCTTGCATAACCTTTTTGCTGTGGACCGACAATACTATTCCCATAAAATATTCCAGATCTGTAAAAGAGAGTTGGTAATATTATTTTATTTGGGGTTGGGGGAGTCATCTAAATTAAATGGGGAACATACAGAACCCCAGTAATATATGGGACAAGCCAAATGACAAGCATAGCCTTAAATATTCTCAGTGGTACTTAATACCTGAAACCAATAGCACTCATATATAATTATTGTATGCATGAATATAATGGCCTTGAGTGTCTACAGTGCATTATCTCATCTGTCTGAACATCTCACATTATTTATTTTCTTGTTTTAGTCAGTATTAGACCAACACTCTTCTGTGCACTGCATTCCATGTTTATTCTTTTCTTCTGTTATTTTTTTTCCTTCTGCAAGGTCAAGATACAAGATGAAGGTCAAAGCAGAAATGAAGCAGTCTCAGTGAAAGTAAATATATAATCATAGGTTAGGCTTCAAGGCAGGTGCTTGTAGCTGGTGGTGGAGGGGGCATTGCGAGCAACAGAATTGCAGAATTAACCCATGTTAAAGATGTGGCTTGTGGATGTATGTGTATGAAACATGGTAACTTTAGCATCATGAAAAATGCTACATAGTTTGGACAAATCTAGGCAACTTCCATTTATGTGTCTGATGCCAAACATGCTGGTTCTTTCTACAATGTAAATAACTTTGTTTCCCAGAGTGCCACTTTGTACTATTCTGTAGAAGTTGCTAGAGTTTTGTCACAGTTGCATTCTCTCCCAGTCAGCGTGGGGGCATTTTTTATTTTTTATTTGTCTCTGGTGCACGTTAGAGATGGTCAACTCTGTCAATTTGGGTTTCTCATTTTCCCAAGCTTGACTTCAGTTAGACACATCTCTGTAGCACTTTAGTTGAAAAATAAAAGTCCTCACCCAAAAAAATTACCAGCATTTAAGTGTGCATTTCTCCTGACGGAACGCATTTCTGAGTGCAGTTTTGCTTAAGATGCACATTTTTGCGAGCATCTTTCTCTAACACAAGGCATTTTGTTACTTTCACTAATATATGCATTTTTATCCCTGGCATGTGCACACTTTCCCCTAGCATGTGCATTTTTATACACGGGGGGTGGGGGGGAACCATATTATAAAATTTGGATAAATATGGATTTTGAAAGATAGCTCTGTTTCAGTTCACATATATTTTTTTCAAAAGTGCAAAGCAGGTATCTGAATGAAACCATTTTTTCCTCCCATCCTTATTGCACATGTGTCTAAATACACACCATAGGATGCCACCTCCTAGGGGCCTGGTTGTCTTTGCCTCCCAATAACATATTCTGAGGGGGCCGCCCCCCAAGTTGATGGGTATTGCCATTCAAATGGTGTGTGAGCACACATTATGTGATCCATTATGCGAGGCTGGGCTTACCTGTCCCCCCTTCAAAATTTTATTCAAGTTGGCACCCCTGATACACACTGAACCTGGCAGAAAGACTCACTGAAGTTCTTCAGAGAAGACATAAGATTGTACTTCCAGGCATCAATTCAAAGTGTTTTTGCTGACCTTTAAAGCCCTAAACGGCCTCGGTCCTGTATACCTGAAGGAGCGTCTCCACCCCCATCGTTCAACCTGGACACTGAGGTCCAGCACCAAGGGCCTTCTGGTGGTTCCCTCATTGCGAGAAGTGAGGTTACAGGGAACCAGACAGAGGGCCTTCTCGGTAGTGGCGCCCGCTCTGTGGAACGCCCTCCCTTCAGATGTGAAGGAAATAAGCAGCTATCTTCTCTTTAAAAGACATCTGAATGCAGCCCTGTTTAGGGAAGTTTTTAACATTTAATGCTGTATTGTTTTTAACACTTGATTGGTAGCCGCCCAGAGTGGCTGGGGAAACTCAGCCAGATGGGTGGGGTATAAATAATAATAATAAATAATAATAATAATAATAATAATAATAATAATAATAATAATAATAACTATTATTATGGAGTGCCCAGCCTTCCATTTTATTTACTACAACTCCTGAGTTATATTTTGAACTGTTGAGAACAGACTTCTTCTTTTTTTATTAACTTTCTTCTCATGGATCTTTCTAGTTGGTTTTATAATCAGCTGCTATTATAGATTAACATAATGCAGCATATGGCAAGTGGTGAAGAGACTTTAGTTTTGTATATAATACATGGGTGATGTGGGCTTATAAGAACATCTCTAATTTATATGCGGAGAGTATGAAGAGTATGAAAGCCCAGTCAAATTTCCCAGGACATTACATTCAAATGATGCTTTTTAAAAAAGAAAAAGAAAAAGAGAAGAATGAATGAATGGAAGTATGAACAGACAAGATGTATACTGCAACATTTACTGGGCATTTATTGGGCATTTCCACTACAGTGGTACCTTGGTTTACAAACTTAATCCATTCTGGAAGTCCGTTCTTAAACCAAAGCATTCTTAAACCAAGGCGTGCTTTCCCATAGCAGCAGGGGACTCAATTTACAAATGGAGCACACTCAACAGGAAGCGAAACATGTTCTGCTTCCAAAGCAAAGTTCACAAACCAAAACACCTACTTCCAGGTTTGCAGCGTTCTTAATCCAAGTTGTTCATAAACTAAGCTGTTCTTAAACCAAGGTACCACTGTATATCTCTTTAAAATCATTCAGCCATTCACTTTTAAACCTGTTAGCAGCTTTTAAAATCTCCAGTAAGACATGAAAGAATAGCCACTAATAACCATAACATGGCCAGGTAAGGCATTACTTACTCCCTGTAGCTTAGTCCACATGGAGTAATTCCACATCTCTACATGATTCCAAAATGCTAAATATGCATGATCCTTGTTCATCATATTCCCTGATTTAGACCATCCCTTTGCCATCTAGAAGTACTGTTTTGCTGCGTGATGAAATACTTGGTCAAATTCCAGTATAATACAATGCCATTGATTGTGGGGTCTGTGTTTACTCAGAAACTCCTTGACAGGCATATATCCCTGCGGAGGATATGAACACATCAAGAAATACTTTCTTAATCCATGATTCATAAACAGTACTGCCTTGAATCCTATACAATGTACTGATAAACAATTACAAGAGGGAATTTGTGTATTTGTGAAGGCAGGAATTTAGGCTATGATTATTTTGCTAGAAGTGCAGTCTAATGAGAGTTATGGAAGACAGATTTTTAAATTTTTGTTAGGAAACAATAGAGAAATATAATATAATATTCAACTTGTCTCTGTTTCACAAATTGCTTACATTTGCTCTTTCAGCAGTTTTTTCCCATGAAGGTATAACTTCTTACTAGTCTGCCAATTTGATTTTCAACAGTTCTAATACTATTTCTGCTCCCAAAGTACCTGTCCGGACTCCAGAGCATCTGTGCCTTGCTGGCAGTTAGGGAAGTGGGTTTTCATTACCAGCACCTTAACAGCTGCTCAAAAATCCCAAAGACATGACTTGGGCCAGTGTACTGTTCAGAAAGTAAGCCCAAGCTCATAATAAAATTATATAAAATATGGCACTCACCTAAGCTTGTACAGATGTTAATAATCACATTAACTCAATTCCAGACATGGAAATGTACTTTCTGAATGTCCACTGTATGAGGCCACAATAAAAATGAGTAGCAACATCTGAAAACTAATATTTTGTGGGTATTTAGTGAAATCTTTCCATCAGCCAACTTCAAAATTACAATGTGTCGAATTGAAGTAAGTTGAGAATTTCACACACAGCAGGGATATTCAGCAACAATCATCAGTACAGCAACCAGAGAAACAAAATATGATATTCATGGTAATGAGATCCTTGAAGAATTCTTTATGGTCATTAAAAGCTAGAATGCGAAGAATAAATTTCAGCTAAGTAATACCAGTAGGGTTATTTTAAGGAGAGGAGCTATTATTGAGTCAGAAAGAATGAAGAAGACAAGAAAATAAATGTTCTTACATTTTCGAAATGAACTATTAGATGTTGCTCACTAGCTACTGAAGACTTTCCTGCTTCCCTAAGGAACTATTACCCTTATCTCATACTATGCCTGCCACTTGGGGATGTTTTCTCTAAGAAGGAGAATCTCACTTTTCTAGCACCAGTAAATATTTATCACAAAGTGTTTTAACTCACAGGTCAAGCAGTTCCAGTGGCTAATGTGAATAACAGCCATTTGCATGATGCAAATAATTAAAATAGAAGCTATAAAAGAAAGAAACATAAAAATAAAATAAATGAGCCAAGTTCGCTTTCCAAAGTGGATTAGCCCAGAGGAATAGAAGTTAATGCCCAAATAAATTATTTCCTGGAGCAGAGGTAGTCATTGTAATGCCCTCCAGTTGTTATGCACGTCAACCTGACCATTAGTATGGTTGTAGTCCACAACATCTGGAAGCACCATATTATCTCTGTTCTGGAGTGGCTGTCTCTCACACATCCCTATACCCACAATTCCAGGGGCATCCCCATTCATTTCCTTCAAAGAGGATGCTCTGGACACATAGAATAATAGAATCATTGAACTGTAGAGTCAGAAGGAACCCTGCAGTACAGGAATCTCAACTAAAGCATCCATGACAGATGACCATCCAACTCTGCTTAAAAACGTCCAATGAAGGAGAGGCCACCACCTTCCACAGAACAGCTCTTACCATCAGAAAGGTCTTCCTGATGTTTGGTCAGAATCTCCTTTCCTATAACTTGAAACTATTGGTTTGGGTCCTACCCTCTAGAGCAGGAAAAAAACAAGTTTGCTTTATCTTCCATGTGACAGCCCTTTAGATATTTGAAGGTGCCTAAACCAATCTAACTCCCTCAACCCTTCCTCATAAAGCTTGGTTTCCAGATCTTTGATCATCATGGTTGCCCTACTCTGTACATGTTCCAGCTTGTCAATATCCTTCATAAATTGTGGTGTTCAGATTTCACATTTCATTTTAAAATGTTGCTCATAGGATCCCAGCCACACACCATATTGATTTTCCATCCACATCTGTGGCGTTTGCCCTCCTAGGTGGGTCATAAGGAAAGGGTTAAATGAGTGTGAAGTGATTGGCCAGTGGGAACCCAAGGGGAGGTGTTAGAGGTAGGGTTGGAGTTGTTGGGAAGTCAGTTGGGAGTTGGAGAAGGAAGAGGGAGGGTAAGTCTGTGGGTTGGTCTAGTTTTGATGTGTGAGAAACTGTTAGGAGGAGTCCGATAGACAGTTGGGATAATCAGTTAAAAGTTATTAGGAAGGTATAGGCCGGTATAGGAATTAAGGATAAGAAACTGACAAGAAAAATTATCTGAAACCATAAACTTGTTCACACTTATAAAATAAACTTGATTATTTGTTTTGATGTAAACAACTGTCTGGACGCAGTGTGTACCCGAGAGAAACGGGTTGGTGGCAGCGGGAAAGTGATCATAGTGGTGGCACAGGGATCAATAGACTGTCAAACATCCGGGGACCCTGTGTGATCGCCACAACATCCATACATATATGTCAGGTGCTGTTGTGGTTGCTCGAGAGTAACCAGGCAGGACTCCGACCTGTCTTTTACAGGCTTTATTTTGGTGCAAACTATTTACAGTGAAGAGCGTCATAAGTTCATGTCTGGCTCAATCGCTAGCAGAATCCGGGAGTGGTCTGTTTTTGTACCTCCCCCCAACATAAAATTTCGTCACACTTTTTCACGCCTCCCTGCGCCTCAAACTACTGCGCATGATGGGCGATGGCAAGGGCATGCTTCCCTCCTCTCCGGCTTGCTCAGGCGCGGTGTTAAGGCTCTTACTAGCATCCTCTGGTCCTTGCACCTCCTCTCCACTGGAGGTGGGGCTTTCCTCCTCGTCGGAAGAGGAACTGCTTCACAAGATTTTCGGAGTGTGTGCAGGTTTGTGTCATGGGCCTGTCCTTTTAATACCTTGCAATACCCCTGGTATTAAGCAGTAACAAATTTTGGGCTCAGTCAGTTTTGTCTTTCCATTGCATGTCTTTCCTGTAGTCCTGAATCCCTGGAGATAAGTCAAATATATTAAGAGTGTTGGTTTTGTGTAAGCAAGGCACTGAAGAGTAAATGCTTCAGTTCAATACCCCATCAAACCATCATCATCTAGCAATTGAATTTGACTAAAATATGCAAAATAAATTATGAAGTTGCAATGTGTTGAGTGAGGATAAGATAAGATAAAGAAGCCAACTCAAATTCAAGCCTTTACTTTCTGTCTTCCAGACCAGCATCTTACTAGTATGTTTACACCTAAACAAAGATTCATATTCATGGGATAATAACTCCTTTCTGAATATGGAGTCAAACCCTGGAATAGATCTTTGCTGTTGCTTGCTACCCCCAGTCATTTCTTCTATTCTAAAACCCTGCAGAAAATCCAAAACTCTTTCTCTTACTTTCCATTGCCACCTACAGTTATCATCTGGATAGAGCCATAAATTAGAAACATGCCCTTCAAGCTCCGGGGATCCTAGGACAGAATGAAAGTGTGATGAATGTACATTTGTAACACATATCCTTTGCATAACCTAGGGGTGTACTGCAAATAAGGGAACCGATTAGTCATCAGTCTAAGCTCTTTGATTGGCAATGGCAGTATGAAGGCCAGGTAACAGACTCTACAGCAGGGATGGGGAACCCATTGACTTCTAGATGTTGTCCAATCAGCCACCAGCTAGCATGGCCAGTGTTTACGGGTGGGAGATATAGTCTAACAACATTCAGAGCAGGCTTTCCAAAACATGGGTCTTCATCTGTCTTGGGACTACAATTCCTATCACCCTTGACCACTAGGGATGATGGGAGGTGTAGCCCAAAAACTGATGGAGGCCCAAGGTTCTGTATTACAGGTTCTGTAACTAATCATCGCAAGCAATATCATCATCCATAAAACTTTAGCAAGAAAGGCCCAGCTGTATATCCTTAAACAGAGGAAAGAAAGAAATTCTCAGTGCTGTTCTAAATTATTATTCAAAACTACGTTATTACCACAAAATTATATTAAAAATCAACAAAGGTAATAAGTGGAAATGTTCACTCCACTTCAGTAGTTACACAGCCTCCACCTGGGTGACTGCATAAAATTTATTGGGAAGAAAGTTAAGGGGTTTTGCTCTACTAATACCACTAAAATTCTTTTTAAATTTAAAAGTTGCTTATTACCATAGGAACCCCCAAACATCTGGAGAGACCTCTATTGGCTACCTAAGCAAAGGTATCTGCCAAAATCCTTACTTTATTCTCAGAGGCAGATATTAACAAAGCAGACGTGTCCAAGTTAAGTCATTGTATTACTCAACGTTTTGCTGTCCACAATCTTGTTCCAATTTCAGTCTAATAAAAATGACTCCTTAATGTTTGCAAAGCATATAAAGCTCCCTATAAATGACAAGTAATTAACATTTATAAACAAGCACTGAAAGGGTTGCACAGCACAAACATACAGATACTAGGATGATTATATATCAGGTAAAGTACAAAGTAAGAAACTGCATGTTTTCTAACATGTTTGTGTATACCAGGGTTTCCCACACTTGAATCTTCCATCATCCCTGGCTAGCAGGACCAGTGGTCAGGGTTGATGGGAATTGTAGCCCCAAAACATCAGGAGACCCAAGTTTGGGAAACTCTGGTGTTTACCAACAATGGGGAACCAGTGGCCCTCTAGAACTCCCATGGATTCCAACTCCCATCAATCCTAGTCAGTGCGGGCAATGGTGAGGCATGGTGGGCATTTTAATCCCCCTTGGGGTCCTTTCCCACTCTAAGATTCTATCTTTCTATATGCCTGTACAGTGGTACCTTGGGTTACACACGCTTCAGATCACAGACTCCACTAACCCTGAAGTAGTACCTTGGGTTAAGAACTTTGCTTCAGGCTGAGAACAGAAATTGTGTGGCGGCAGCGGGAGGCCCCATTAGCTAAAGTGGTACCTCAGATTAAGAACAGTTTCAGGTTAAGAACGGACCTCCAGAACAAATTAAGTTCTTAACCTGAGGTACCAATGTAATAGTAATACATAGAAACAGTATAACATCTGGAGGGTCAAATGTTCCCCATCCCTAGTTGGGAAGAGATGTCATTAGAGTGCCAGTGTGTGGTTCCAGAGGGAGGCTGAGCTCCTATTTCTAAATTTCAGGGGAGAGTTCCTACCTTTATTTTGTTGGAAAACAAGCCTATTTCGGGAAAAGCTGGCAACTCTCCCAGGCTTCTGGCTTGATCTCCGGTTGACCTCCCTGGCTGCAATCCCTGCAGGATCCAGGCTAGGTCTCAATAGGCGACACCTCCCAGCGTGGGAGATGCACACCCCCTCCCTCCTGCCTCCCTGGCAGGGAAAGGACATAGTCAGAAATGTCTATTTACATCGTTTCTGTTCTGACTTTGCAGCACTACAGAAAACATGTCCGTTACCTTCAAACTTCAGCAAGCAAGTAAGTGAGACTTCCTGTACATACGCAAGAGGAAGTTCTCATATTACACACTGAGCAAATTCCGGTGAACTGCCCTGTGAACTGACTGGAACACTGTTTCCCACAGTCAGCCCCATCCTGTGGTGTCAACAAGCTGGCTGTCTGCAGCTGCGATGATCTCATATTCTGACATATTTAACCCAAATGGCAATCCCCATGCACAACAGAGGTACCTGCACAACTGATGTACTCTCAAGGTTCACAAAAGTAATTTTTAAAAAATCATTTGGGGGGTGGCACCCCTAAGGGAGGTGAAACCCCAGCAGTCCATAGAATATTGAGAAGTTGGAGATGGAATGACTGACAAGTGGAGGAGGACCAGAACAGAGTAAGTGGAACTGAAGGATATATTCTTTGCTACAGCAATTTCCTTGTGGTTGGGAATTTCAGTTTAGCTTCCTTAAGCAGGGTGCATAATTGGAGCACTATTGGTCCATAGGCTCTATAGATGGAAATCACTTTTTATTTCCCAGCCTCCCCCATATCTCTCAATGAATTTTTCTCATTTCCAGTTATTTCTTCTCCCCTTCCACATTCACACTTAACTTGTACACTATTCCTCTTCCCAAATTTCTGTTTCTTTCTTCCCTCCACCCTGATCCATTATAACATTAACTCTTCCTATAACAGCTATTCTTTTTTATCCCCTTCCATTCTATTCTCAGGTTTTAATGTTGTTATCAAAAATTAACCTTGTATCTCTAATTTCCTTCAATACGTCCTCTGGCCCTTAAGCTTCAGGGCTCAAGAGAAAGGCAGACTGCTTTGTGTGGTGTTTAGGTATGAAGTGATGATGGGGACAGAAGCTGTAGCAGTACCAGACATAAAAAGGTATCCTAGATTCAAATAACCACCACCCAGAAATGAAATGTACTGAATGATTTTGGGCCAGTTGCTATCACTCAGCCTAATCTACCTAACCGGGTTGTTGTGAGGATCTAATGTCAGAGACGTAAGTACACCATAGCTCCTTGGAGGAACTCGGAAATGAAAAATGAAACAAAATTACCTAATGAATTGGATAAAAAGTTCCAACTGAAACTCTTATAAAAGAAGTCCTCTGTGATGGCCCTTAGTAGATTGGCCCTTAGTATAACAGCCTGTCCCAAATAATGATAATAATAATAATAATAATAATAATAATAATAATAATAATAGCAAAATCCAGCTGTGCTATTAGTTCATTTTCCGGGTCCCACCCCCAGACTACTGTTAATAGATCTCTAGTGCTCAGTTACTGTACACTGAAATAGATGAGCCTGCTTTTAGAGATAGGGTCTGGGGAGAAGCTCCACTGTGATCTACTTGTAGATCTCTGGGTGAGATACTACAGATTTGCAAGAGTTCCAAACTCCCAATTATTATAACAATGGAGGACGTCTCCCTCCCTCCTTAAATTTGGTGGCTGAAATGTAGAAAAAGAAATTGGTAAACTTTTTGTGTGAAGCGACAGTGTGTTCAATTCTGCTGCTAAAATCAAATTGCTAGGCTGAGAATGTGCTCAGGGGCAGACATTTCCTAAATCCAAACTTTGTGTCAATTGCACTTGGCTCTGGTTCGTAGATCTTGGGGTTCTAGTAAAAAAAAAAGGAAATCTGACATGCCTGAACTCTGGCTCCCCCTATTTTAAAACACCCAACTCTCTGCTGGATAGCAGCTAACTTATTCTTCCATGAATTCCTTTTCCTGCTTTACTTAAATGTACTTTGGTAAACAACTAACATGTTCTTGCATACATACCCTTCCCTAGTCTGCAACTGCAGCACTTTGAAAATTGTTTGCTTAAGTAGATGTTCTGAAGTAAGCAAGTATTTCTGTTCTCCTCAGTTTGCATTTCCCCTTGGAACAAGCCAAACAAATATCTTAGAGGAAAATATGCTATAGTTGTACAAACAAGAGAGAGAGAGAGAGAGAGAGAGAGAGAGAGAGAGAGAGATGCATTATGTTAAAATTTGCCAGTCTTGTTTTACAAATGAAACCAAATTATTTAAATAGGTTTCTTGAAATCTTGAGGAAAAATATCCTTTTCAACAAATGAAAAGTTACAAGTTGGCAGCTACAGCTGCATTGGAGCAGTATGTCATCAGACATGGCTCCTCCGAGATAACTCAAACACATGTGTTGCTTGAGGTCACTGTAAAGAAGCTGCTATTTTTAAAAACCATCCAACAGTGCTACTACTTGAAGGTCTGCTTCACTAAATACACCCCTTGGCTAACAAAGGACTCCAGTAAAATATTTATGAACCTTCCACATTTGGGTTGCAAACCACAAAGACCCACTCATGAGGTCATCTACAGAGCCTGTGCCAGGGTCTCTGACTGCAATGGTCTTTATACTGCATTATCTAAAAACTCCAGTCTGTTAAGATTCTTAAGAGCTAATAGCCCAGGTTTTCTGCCATATACTCCTTAAAAATATATATATCTAAGAACATGTGCTTTAGACTCCAAGTTTAAACTTTTCAACATTCACACAAACAACATCCTTTATAAACATGGCTCTTGAATGTGATACATATGTATGTGGAAATTCATGTTTATGTGCACTTCACAAGGGATCCTTGAATATTTTTTGCTAGTGAGACAGATATCTTTTACTTGGGTCCACTATGCATGTGCCTAGCAGGCTTCATCCAGGGGAACAACACAAAGAATAAGCAACATTCATTTTGGGGACGGAACTATGAAACTAGAAGAGAGTCCATGCAAAAACTTTTAGACCCCATCTGCATTGCACATTTAAATACTCCCCCCTAAGAATCCTGGGATCTGCAGCTTGATAACAGTGCTGGGAGTTGTTAGGTCAGGCATAGGAAAACTCAGCCCTCCAGATGTTTTGGGACTACAACTCCCATCATCCCTATCTAAAAGGACCAGTGGTCAGGGATGATGGGAGTTGTAGTCTCAAAACATCTGGAGGGCTGAGTTTGTCTATGCCTGTGTTAGGTGACCCCCTACTCCCTCCACAGGGTTCCCTGGAGTTCCTTGGGAAGAGGAATTGATTGTTCAACCACACTGGAAACCATAGCTTTGTAAGGGGAATATGCGTCTACTAACAACACTTAGCATTCTTAACAAACTACAGTTCCCAGGATTCTTTAGGGGAAGCCATGACTGTTGTGGTATCATGGTGCTTTAAATGTCAGGTGTGGATTGGGTCATAGTTCTGTTGATGTTTGCTATTCCAACTTGGGAGACACTCTTCTAGCGTTACCTTCCTACATGTCTGATATTGTTGAAGAGTGGACATTTTGTGTAGATTCCTAACCACCACCATCCCTGAAAAGCTCTCATTACCCTTCACAATATTTTATGTTAAATGCATTTCTTGTTGACTATGCTTTGTACTGTGAATTCTGGCAAAAATAATGTTTCAAGCTTGCTAAATAACACACCCTCTTAATTTCCTTCTCCCCCGATTATTGTGTAACTGAAAATAAATCTGTGGCAGCCATATTGTTTCAATCCATTGGAAAGTTATGGCATTAACAGTTTTCTTTGCTCACTTAGTAATTGATTCCAGAGAGACAGAAAGAGGACAAATACATTACTGAATATTTTCTAGGTTGCTGTATAGTCCATATGGCTAGCACTGCAGTATATGCAACATCCGTTAAAGTCAATAAGCACACATGAACACAAAAATAAAAGGTTACAGAGCCAGGAACAAGTTTAGTGTTATATGACTTTTCCTCTTTGATAGAAAACATTATTTTTCAGAGTATGAAGTGATGGGCAAACTGAAGCAAATGTTAGAAGTGCTTTTATAAACATCAAACCTCCAGCTGCTGAACTGCATCCCATCTATCTGGAAGCATGTGATAAACCACAGCTGGAGTTTAATCTCACAAAAGTGGTTTTGTCTACAGTATCTCAGCTTTTCTGCTTCCTGTTCTGGCCAGGATGAGAAAGTGTGAAAGAGCAAAATATAAAGTGTGTGTGTGTGTGTGTGTGTGTGTGTGTGTGTGTATTCTTGTTGCTTCAAGATGCATACATTGGGCTAGTTTTCAGGCTTGAAAACAGCCTGGTTTATTAGAGCAACTGCCAGTGGATTGAAGGAGCCCCCAAGCAGTAAAAAGAAAAGAAAGAGTAGAGGAGAAGTCTGATCACACCAATGGGCACTGAACATTTTAAAGAATTACAGCAGAAGCCAGCAGGAAAATGAGGCAGAAACGAATTCCTTGGAAATTCCCACTATTCCTGTTGTGTGCTAAAAGCTAATACACATAATGATTTATTTTCCTACAAGAGTTCAGTTGTTCAATCTCAAACTTGTTCCTTTTGTGACAGAAAGTTATATGAATGTCCAAAGATAGAACAAGTTCCTGGCTAAGAAAATGTGGAAGAGCAGTGGTAGGAACTAAGAATGAGTTCACACATGCATCAATCATTACTTGGCAACTTTAAGATTATGTGATGACCTGCATAAATGAAGCAACCATTACATATAAAGATCCACAGACAAATATAATCCCAATTCACTTCCAGGGCCCTCCAACTGCCATGTTGGTGTGAATTAGTTCAAAGACATTCAAAATCAGGGCTGTGATTGTACATACAGTTACATAGTAGAAAAACCCACTGAACTCAGTGGGGTTTATAATTCAATAAACATTCTTAAGAGTAGGCTTATGAAACACAATTCATTAATGGGTAGGGCTGCCATATGCTTGAATTTTCCCAGACATTACCAGGATTTCAAAGCTGGAATTGATGTCTGGAGGAAATTTCTGTCCGGGATCTTATCGGAAAATCACCCTATTAGTGGCTCAACCCCCACCCAAGGAAACTAGGTGCCTCTATTTGTATGTTTGGGCAAATGCATGAGTCACACACGGGGATGTAACGAAAAAAATCACATATGTTTCATCTCATACAAATAAAAGAAAGGCAACATGAAAAACTACCTGTTTTATCAAACACAAGCATGTTATTTCACAAGTTTCAGTAAAGAAGTTTTGCTGAAAATACCAGGAGCACAAATGAAAATCTATGCCGCAAGTCCTATTCACAGATCCTCTTGAATGCAGTTGCTATAAATTGGACTATGTACTTACTTGTCTTATGAGCTGATTTCCAACTTGGAATCATTCTTATTTTTCAGGATACACAGCAGCTAGCTTGTCAGCTGTCGTATATTTAATGCATCTTTAAGTGGCCTGCAATGGAGCAGTCCACTTTCTCGACTGATGCTGGATTGATGCCCTGCTAGGCATAGCTTTCATTTACTCTGTCTTTCTTTGGGAGCTGCTTTGCCTTGCTGCGAAAGTGTTGCATTTATATATGTTGTTCCTAATAAAGAGGAAGCTGTTGAAAAATCTTGCTTCTGCTGAAGGCAGACCTGAAGCTGAACCTTGAGTGCAGGGGTAACCAAAGTGGTAGCTACAGGCATCAGTATACAAACTATAGTGCCCACAAAAGGTCACAATAAACACCCCCTCAAAAATTGACAAGGCATGAAAGGCCACTTGCTCTTACTGCATAGGTCCTGTTTGCATACCTCGGCCTCCTCTACACACTACCATGGCAACCACTGTGTGTTATGCCACACTCCCATGACCACCATTTACTTACTGGCACTCATGACACTTTCTCAAAATTCAAAATATGCCTACTGGCCCAAAATGTTTGGTGACCTCTGCTTTAGAGGTGTAGAAGCCTAAGTACTCCAGCCATGACATCCATAGGGGAAGCAGAAATATTATCAGTCAATGATTCAAGAGTAGTTTGTAGCTCAGTTATAGAGCAGCTGCTTTGAATACAAAACACTCCAGGTTTAAGCCTTTCCACTTAAAAGAAGACTGGAAGCCTCTGCCAGTCTTAGTAAACAAAAACTGGACTAGATTGATAGACTCTTCTAGTATATGGCAGATTTCTACATGCTCTCTATGGTTTTATGGATTAGATCCCCATCCCCCCCAAGCAAAAAATCTCAATCAAGGTCCTAAAGTAAAGGGGAACCGAACAGTAAAATTTCAGCCTAGTAATGCTCAAGTAATTATGCAGTAATACTGTAGCAGTAGCATCTTCTCCTTTCACCAGTTAACTTGTTAATAAACAGCAGGTTATCTGTAATAATAGTTTCTTCTTCAAACAAGTATAGGTCTTCTTGGAACAAAGTTATAATAAGAAAAGGAGGAAGGAGCTGAATAAGTTTAGTTACAGAAGAAAGAAGTTAGAGGTGATAGGATATCCATCTTCAAATATTTGAAGGAATGT
This sequence comes from Podarcis liolepis, assembly GCF_965112155.1. Classification (NCBI taxonomy): domain Eukaryota; kingdom Metazoa; phylum Chordata; class Lepidosauria; order Squamata; family Lacertidae; genus Podarcis; species Podarcis liolepis. Next base: position 39,586,146 of record NC_139562.1, read on the forward strand.
CTCAAAGATGTTGGAGTAATTTTGTTGCTGTTCCAGAAGGTAGGAGCTGAAGTAATTGGTTCAAATTACAAGGAAAGAAGGGGTTAGTAGACTCACTATTAAGAAGAGCTTCCTGGCAATATAAGCCATTCAACAGCTGAACAGAAAAGCGATAGAGGCTTTAAGAAGAGGCTGATAGTCACCTATCAAGGATGTTGTAAAAGATTTCCTACATTGGCAGGAAGTAAGAACTGATGATATTTGAAATCCCTTTCAATGTTTACAACTTTCTTTCTCAGATTCTGCCAGGACCGTTATAAATTAGGGCAAATAAGTGCCAAGGAAACTAGAGTTTGCAACTTCTGTATCTGATAGTTTAGGCACAGACTCAAGAATTACAGGCAAGATTGTTGCTTCCTCAAATGCCTGTACCAGCCTTACGTTTCAAAAAAGTAACTAAACATGCAAATAAGTCCCACCTCAGATATCTGAATTCTCTGTGGCACCAGTTTGCAGGCAGTGTCTATTTCCCACCACAAGGTGGCTGCCATTTTGAGGCATTTCCTGAGCGTTTACACTAGAGCTGTAGTTAAATCTCAGATCATTTATGCTGATGTAGTTTCACTGTTTTCAATGGCACTAAATCAAATAGAGATTAGTGGTCTCAGCTGTTTTTTGATTATAAAGACCAACTGTAGCATAATGCCTTTTTCGTGCTGTAATCTCAAACAAACCTAAACAACCCAGCTCAAAATGTACATCTTATTACATTCAAAGTGTGACAAAGGAGCTCTTCTTTCTCCAATGTCTTTTATTTAAATCACCCTAAAGGAAGAAAACAGCTTTTTAAAGCACAATATCGGCAGCACGCCAAATTAGAACCGTTTGGTTTCAGTCAGTAGCAAATCTTCCAAGTTGCATTCAGATTCTGTTTACTGACTAGATTCGTAGATACATAAGAAGTTTAGCTGAATTAATAGAATTATTTCACAGCAAGCAAATCTGTGGGCACTGGTGTGCATAACAATATAAAGAAAAGAAAGCAAAAGGGTGTATCCAACAGTGGATTAAATGAAGGTTTGTATGTGGGAAAACTCTGACTGGCTGGCCTCATGAAAACAGTATGGTGAAATAAAGGAAGAATGGGGGAGGCTTTGACATTTTGGCTGATTTTGTCCTTATTTTTTTTCTGACTGTATTTTGCATTTGTAATAGTTTGTAAATCAGGCAGAGGGCTTTAGCCAATGGGCAATGCACAACAACAGATACAACAGAAATAAATAAAATTCCATGGAATAGTGATGGCACCCAGTAGCCACAAGACTCAGTTTTCCATCTGTGAAATAGGTGTGTGGCTTATCTCGCAATGGTAAGTACATATTTAATAAACATTTCCCACACTGAGTTGTGGAATAAATATCTACAGCTAAATATCTTGGCTGTAATCTTGCACCATATATATATATATATGCACACTGCTCTGATATTTTGTAATATGAACAGTTTATAAATATTTTTAAAGGAAAACAAATAAAAAAGAATGTAGCCATTCCATCCTGTCTCCTGTGTGCATGTAAAAATGCTTAGTTATCATGAGTATTAATGGTGCTTAATCATGCATCATGGAGCATAATTGCAGCTTGTACCAGTTGTGTAAGCATGAAAGGGAACATCTCTTTCCTGACACTGGAAAGACAGTTTTTTCTGTGGCTTATTTTCTCTCTGCCTTTATATTTCTCCATGGCAAGATATTTCATTTCACACTTTCTGTTTCATTTCCCCCCACTTCATGTCCATTAGATTTTTCTTCCTGGCTCTTTTTATCAAAGCTTCTCCTTAGAGGAACAAAACTCTAATAACTCAAGCTCGAGTTGACATTTCACACACAAGATGTTCAACGGGGTTCAAAATTAGATAAAATGAATTCACCCATCCCTGCCCAATAGCAATCTTTTTCAATGCTCCATAAGTCATTTCCCTCAGTCCCACTGGAATTGCACTGTGCTCTTTAGCTTAGGTGTAAAGCACGAGGCAGTTCCTAGAATCACAGAATTGTCCTATTGGAAGGGACCCTGAGGGAAACTTATTTATTTATTCATATTTAAAACAGTTCACCCCAACATTCTTACTGGTTACTTAGTCTTTTGTGCTTTGTGCTGTCCGAAGCTTTGTATAGAGCTCAGTAGCTTATGCTCATTTCTTAGAAAAACAGGGAGCTGTCTTATACCAAATCAGACTATTTGCCCATTTACCTCAGTATCATCTACTCTGAGTGTCAGCAGCAATCCAGGGTTTCAGTCAGGGGAGCTTCTCAGCCCTATCAAGAGATGCCAGGAATTGAACCTGTAACCTTAGGCAAGGAAACAATGTGCTCTACCACCGAGCTATAGTTCTCATACTCATCCCCCCCCCATTGTTTCAGCAGAGTTGTACAGTTTGCTACCTTGGTTTAAGAACAGTTTAGTTTATGAACAACTTGGATTAAGAACGCTGCAAACCCACAAGTAGGTGTTTTGGTTTGTGAACTTTGCCTTGGAAGCAGAACATGTTCCGTAAACCAAGGTACCACTGTATTCATTTTGATGAGGGGAAAATAAATTCTCCAAAAGACAATGCTTCTGGGAAAAGGTAACAATCTGGGTGTGTGCGTTCGTGATATTGCAGAATTGTTTGCCTTCTCTTAACTGAAGAAATGTTGCTTTATCAATCCTTTCATTCCTAGCTCGCCCTTCATCATAAGATTTCAGTGCATGGAATACTGCAGGTTACAATTCCTAAAACATGAGACTCTGAGGACTTTCTACATTATCAATTACCCCACCACCATTCAACCCTTAATATACCTAAAACTGGCAACTTACTTCCACATATAAGCACTAGTATCCTGCAAATCTTCAGACAAACAAATGGTACAAAAATAGTCTCCATAGCAGACACATGGGAGGCTATCATAAATGGGATGCCACCTTAGAGAATACCTTTTCCCAAGTCACCTATTTAGATCACACAGGAGTCATCTAAGCTAGTGTGGTGATAGCCACCAACCTAGATGGTGATGATGTTTTACAAAAAATTAGACGAATACAGGAGTGTAGGTCCTCAGTACAAGTTGGTGAAGATCCACAAGAGGGAATCTGGTTGGCAATTGTTGAAATTAAATGGAACTCTCAGTGTGATATAGGGAGCCTTTTCTCATCTGGCAATAATCTCCACCATACTCTCCCATGAACCAATTAATGCAGCATGGCATTTCTTGAATCCTGTTTTACTGGAGGTGGCTATTAGTCATTTTGGCCCATTGGTTATCTGTCCTTGGCAGTTGTGAATGTGGCTTTCCACACAGATCAGCACATTGATCAATGGCATTCTCGACTGCTTCAGTGATCAAACACAGCAAGTATTGGCCATAAAAATCCATATGTTGAAGCTGAAAAAGCCTATAAAAGTAGACCGAGAGCTGGAAGATGGAATAACTGGGCTATGGAGGCTGAACAAACTCTTAAGATATACTCTGTCAACCATGTTATTGAGCATCTGAAGTAAATTGAGCTTATAAAAATGCAGATATGGCCCCAAAGAAAAATTGCAAATGATACTTGATGAAATGAGCCAATGGTTCATTGATTGCAGAAGTGCTTCCAACCAGGAGCCCCTACTTTTAATGCAACATATAAGACAACAAGTTTGATTTGTTGCAGCTGTTAACTAGTGTGATTGATTAAGTTAAATAGGCAAGACTTATTTGCCCCCTAGTGCAGTAACTTGCTTTAACTGGGACACCTGACTGTTGTTAAGGGTCTGCACAGCATAAGCAACCTGGATAGGATTGTTTATATCAACTGACAGGAGGCTTTTCTCTATAATGATGTAGAATGTTCAGTACAAATACAAATTCCCCATTATCATTTTTTACATCATCATTATTCAAGCAGGAATCCATGAAACCTTGCAGGGACATTTTTTCTAATTGGTCAGTTTCCCTTCCATTGTTGTGGTATGGAATAGAATGGTTACCTATTTTCCCATTCATTATATACTTGGCTCAGCAAGGCAGACCTAAAATTCACATATCATGTTGCAGCAATTAACAAATGTGTCAGATTACATATTATTCCTGCCAAGAATGCTTTTCAACTCCAAATGGAGTCTTGATGCATTAAAAGTATGTTATATATTACTTAAGATACACTAAAGTTACACGTAAAAAAAAATTATAGTTGACCCCTCACAGGCAAATCATAGTTGGGACACTAATTACCAGCTTCCTCTATGAAACCTTTTAAAAAATTGCTTAAATTGGGTCATGTTGTTTTGCACCTTGTGGGCTGTTGCAATGCCAAGTGAAAGGCAGGGGAAAGCAGCAGCACATAGTTTGAGCATCTAGACAATGTTTCCTTTTCACGTTTTACAACATCTGCAGTACAACCAACCAGATGGCAGCCTAGATTGCATTGCTGAGGCCCTTCTCTGAGGCCCTTCTCTGTGTGCCACCATTATCAGAAGTGAGGTGGGTGTCAACAAGAGAAACACAGGAAGCTATCTCAGACCTTTGGCCCATCTAGTTCTATACTGACTACACCAGGGAAGGGTAATCTTTCTTCTTTCCATTATCAGGATTGGCCTTGCAGGCCAAATTTGACAGGAGGTTGGGGCTGCCCACCTGTTACATCCCATGTGCACCTTGACAAGTCTACCCCAACCCACTCCTCCTTTAAAACCCTCATCTCAGAGGTTTAAAAGGAGAGATAAGAGAGGTTTGCAAATGCCTCTCTTATCAACCCCTGCATTCCCATTTTGGTCTCTGAAGGCTGAAACAGGAGCACAACGGCCACTTTAAAGTGCTTTGCAAAAGCACTCTTTGAAGCAACTCACATTTCTCCTTTAAGTGAGTGGCTGCCCTCCCACTCAGTTAAAAGCGAAGCTCAAACAGCATTTTTGCACAGCGGCCACCCATCAGTTGACAAGTGGTGATTAAATACTGCATGATCCTGTGGATAAAACAAAGCCAATGTGGGATAAAATCCTATCCTCCTGCCCATCAGCTAATGTCATGGGTGTGAGGGCCTGGTTTGAGGAAATGGCTTCATGGGCCAAACTGGACCCTTGGTAAGACAAGACCAGCCTATGAGCTGAAGGTTCCCCACTCTTGGTCTATACTGAGTAGCATTGATTCTCCAAGATTTCAGATGGGAAGGGTCTTTTCAGCAGTGGTGCTTTGAAAACAGAAAGTAATCTCCAAGGATGCTGGTCCAGCTTTCTTTTAGATGCCGGGCAGAATCTTTCTTATTTACCCTGGCTTTTGAATTCTGTTATTCAATTATTTAAATTGTTCTTGAGCATTATATCCCCCACCTGCCACTCTTAAATATTGATGAAAGGCAATGTGATTAAATTAAGACAAAATCTAGCCAAACACATTCTCTTCTTCCCCCTCCTTGTACAGTTATTCAGCCTGATGCCTGAAATTCCAGCAAGAAGCACCATCAGCATACAAAAAAACCCCACTTTAAATCAGGCTTCCTCAAACTCAGCCCTCCAGATGTTTTGAGGTTACAATTCCCATCATCCCTGACCACTGGTCCTGCTAGCTAGTGATCATGGGAGTTGTAGGCCAAAAACATCTGGAGGGCCTAGTTTGAGGAAGCCTGCTTTCAACGGTCTCTGCTCAAATGCCCCCAAGCAGGACTGATTCTGCAAGGGCTCTCACCTCCTAGTTTTCCCACTCCAAGACTTAGTAACAATGGAAGGAGTGGAAGTACATAAGAGCATTTATTTGTTTTGTTTTTATTAGTATATGTAGGGGTATTATGTATTATGTATGTAGTCTATTTATCAGTGGAGAACATGTAGCAGAAAAGCAAATAAATAAATGTTGTGTTTTAAAAATTGTGGGTGTCTGACCCTTTCATGGGGAATTTTGTGGGTGCCAGGGAGTTGGCACCTATGGATAAGGATGAGATCAGAGCCACCATCTCTAGGAAATGGTTTCATCCTTAGCATATAGTGTATATTTTTTCATGAGGTTGAAAACATCCTGATGACTGTTAAGAGAGCCTACTGAAGCCACCAAAGAACATGAGCTTGCATATTCAGATTGGTCTATTATTCACTGCTGCGATTCCTAGCCAGGAAGGCGGATGTGTTTGTGTCTTCCAGCACCGTCCTAGGTGAAAGAGTGTAGATTCCCCAAACACAGGCAGTTTCTTTCCCATCACCCTGCCTCTGAGCTTTCCACAGCACCTTGTACCAGTGAAGTGGGTTCAGGTGCAGAAGGCAGATGTATTCACAGGCACAGCTACTTTACAAGCATGAAATATTATAAAGATAAGTTCCTTGCTCTGCTCCCCACGTTATTGAATAATAGGTTTGAAGAGATTGCTATAAATTTGGTTTTGGCAGTAAATAACTGGCTGCAGAGATATCAGACAATTTGCTGAGCTTTAAATTTATACATAGAATGTGCCTTTTTCGCAGCAGAGTCAATTTGTTTTTGTAAGCACTGAAGAATGCCTAGATTATGGCACCCAGGCATCGACTCTGACCAGGAAACAAGTTGAATGGAACGTTTTTGTGAGTTAGAATTGGAATATTTAGCAATACAGCCTGGCTCATATTTTATTGTGGATATCGAGCGTTTGCTACCTTCACTCACTAACTTTACAGGCTAATAAGGACTTTTGAAATAATTCATCTTCTCCAAATTATATTATTCTTTAGCACTTCTACAGTACTCTCAGCTGTTTGATAAGGTTGAGCTGAAATAGGGAGTTCCGCATATGTTTTCAGCAGCATTGAACAGGGCTTGCCATTCTGTAATTTTTCATAAGTTGCTGTAAAGGGTGTGAAAGTGTTCCCCCAACAAAGTGAAGGTAATGTGGAACAGGAAGTACAGTATTGAGGTCATTCTCCATTGGCTTTGCTTGCCCTCTGTGATGTCATCACATAACAATTTTGACAACTGCAGAGCTAAGCATGACAAGAGGCGCTTGCAGCATTTCGATTTTATCACGTCGCTGATAGACTGGATCATAATGTGAAGGATAAAGCTGTAAACAGGGTGGATTGGGGGAGAATGGCAACCCAAAATTAGCAAATTAGTGGAGCAATTGCTGTGAAGAGCGCGCGCGCGCACACACACACACACACACTCCTTTATTTTGCCAGGCTTTTGGCAAACTGTAATATGCATGAGGGCAGTTGTATGTTGTACCCTCCGTTATTTTATTTTATCAGTTGCTTTTAGTTTACAGTGGTACCTCGGGGTAAGTACTTAATTCTTTCCAGAGGTCCGTTCTTAACCTGAAACTGTTCTTAACCTGAAGCACCACTTTAGCTAATGGGGCCTCCTGCTGCTGCCGTGCCGCCGGAGCCCGATTTCTATTCTTATCCTGAAGCAAAGTTCTTAACCTGAAGCACTATTTCTGGGTTAGTGGAGTCTGTAACCTGACGCGTATGTAACCTGAAGCGTATGTAATCTGAGGTACCACTGTATTCTGTTTATTTTGTATTTATGTTTTAATGAGAGTTAGGTTAAGTACTGAGGTGTTTTAATATGTTGCTCTCCTCCCTGGAGAAGTGTGGTACAGTATATAGACTTACTTAAAAAGATGAACCTGTTCAGAGGTGATCTCAGGTTCTCAGAAAGCACTTGTTTTCCCTGAATATTTGTAGCTCTACTGGACATGCCTAAAAGCAAACACCTATTTATTTGTATGTTTGTTTTGTTTAACAAAAGTTTCATACAAGTTAACTGCAAATAAAATTTCTAAGGCTGCAATTCCATTTTGGGAAGTCTCTGGAGAAAGATAAGGCTGGTATTAAGTGACAGGGAACCCACCCAAATCCACTCATTCAGTAATGCATACTAGCTGCATAAACTTATGTCAATTCAAGAGTTTATCCAGATCCAATTGAACCCCTAGGCCTTGTCACATGATGATACACCTTCACCCTAATGTGCTATCAGACTTTGCCATGATGCTAACATGTGAATACTCTTCTTACCATCCCATTTTGTGCCATTTACTGGAAGTAACAGGAGGGAGATTTCCATACTCTCTGAAAGTGGTAGATAACTATATAGAACAACATATACATGATTAAATACTAAATGAATTATTTTACCATTTTCAACACTATTATCAGCAGTTTTTAATTCCTGGCTTCTCCCCACACCTTGATAATCAGCAGAATCAAATACTGGATATTGTTATAGGTATATTATGATGGTTCGATTAAAAGGAAAAGCCTAAAGAGATTCTCTAATAAATACAATCCAGTTCTATAATGAAATCTCCATGGGGGATCTGTTCCTCATGTTTTCTTGATAAGAGTTTAAAAAATTCTAATTAATCAAAAAATTATATTAAGCATTATAAATATTGCTCCCCTCATACTTTTCTCTGCCTTTTACATTTATTCTCATCCTCTTCATTCTGCTGGTTCGATACATCTTGTAAAACCCTGACTTTTCTGTTCTTTCCTTAACTTATCAAGTTTTCATTGTGACATCTGACCTATGAATTCTCCTCCCCTGATATCCATACTGCTTCATCTATTTCCACTTCCAAAAGAACTTGTTGAAACATACATATATTTTCCCCCTAATATTGGATGGAATGAGATCTTTGATGGTATCTGCAAGAGTCTTTTTTCCTGCAGAGTACAGTGATCAATCAGGTGTACAAAGGATGATATAATCTTCTAGGTATTCTAGTCCTGAACTAAGATTTCTTTAATTATTGTGTACTAATATTGTATATATTTTCAACTTGTAAAATAAAAACTAAAGTTTAAAACATTTACATCTTCCTCTCTTAAAAATATTGTTTTCTTTCTCCATTTCCTCTGAACCATCCAGCTCTTCATCTCCTATTTTCCATTTCCTCATTCCTCTCCTTCTCCTGTGCAATGTCTACGTAATGGTTCAGTGTTTAGTTACTGAAGGTGCTGGTAGTGACAATGATCCCTTCTTTTGCTTTGCAGATGACATTTAAATACAGTGGTGCCTCGCAAGACGAAATTAATTCGTTCCGCAAGTCTCTTCGTCTTGCGGTTTTTTCGTCTTGCGATGCACGGTTTCCCATAGGAATGCATTGAAAATCAATTAATGCGTTCCTAGGGAAACCACCTTCAGACCAGGTCCGGGGACAGTCTGTCCCCGGACCTCTTCTGAAGGCTGGGGGGGGGGACAAGGGCTTTTCTTCCCACCCCCAGCATTTTAAAAAACCCTGGGACAGCGGAGGACTTCTCCGCTGTCCGGGGCGATTTAAAAGCCCCTGGGAAGGCAGGCAGGGGGGACAAAGACGTTCGCCCCCTGCCCACCTTCAGAAGGTGTCCCCGCCCCCCCTCCCCACTTCGGAACAGCTTTCCGAAGTGGGGCGGCTGGGGCAGGTGTCCCCGCCCCCCGCCCCACTTCGGAACAGCTTTCCGAAGTGGGGCGGCTGGGGCGGGTGTCCCCGCCCCCCCCTCCCCACTTCGGAACAGCTTTCCGAAGTGGGGCGGCTGGGGCGGGTGTCCCCGCCCCCCCTCCCCACTTCGGAACAGCTTTCCGAAGTGGGGCGGCTGGGGCGGGTGTCCCCGCCCCCCCTCCCCACTTCGGAACAGCTTTCTGAAGTGGGGCGGCTGGGGCGGGTGTCCCCGCCCCCCTCCCCACTTCGGAACAGCTTTCCGAAGTGGGGCGGCTGGGGCAGGTGTCCCCGCCCCCCCATCCCCACTTCGGAACAGCTTTCCGAAGTGGGGCGGCTGGGGCAGGTGTCCCCGCCCCCCCTTCGGAACAGCGTTTTAAAATGCTGGGGTCGGGAGCGAAGCGCTGCCGACCCCCAGCATTTTAAAACCTTCCCGGGACACGGGGAGATTTTAAAATGCTGGGGGTCGGCAGCGCTTCGCTCCCGACCCCCAGCATTTTAAAACCTTCCCGGGACACGGGGAGATTTTAAAATGCCGGGGGTCGGCAGCGCTTCGCTCCCGACCCCCAGCATTTTAAAACCTCCCCGGGACACGGGGAGATTTTAAAATGCTGGGGGTCGGCAGCGCTTCGCTCCCGACCCCCAGCATTTTAAAACCTCCCCGGGACACGGGGAGATTTTAAAATGCTGGGGGTCGGCAGCTAACGCTTCACTCCCGACCCCCAGCATTTTAAAATCTCCCCGGGACAGAGACTTCTCTGCTGTCCCTTGGAGATTTTAAAATGCTGGGGGTCGGCAGCGAATGCTTCGCTCCCGCCCGCCAGCATTTTAAGATCGCCCGGGGCAGGCGGGGGGGAAGGCAGGCGGGGGGGAGCAAAGACTTTTCCCCCCCGCCGGCCTTCAGAAGAGGTCCTCTTCTGAAGGCCGGCTGTGGGCGAAAGTCTTTGCTCCCGACCGCCAGCATTTCCCTATGGGCTTTCGTCTTGCGATGCAAGCCCATAGGGAAATTCGTCTTGCGAAGCGCCTCCAAAACAGAAAACCCTTTCGTCTTGCGGGTTTTCCGTCTTGCGAGGCATTCGTCTTGCGGGGTATCACTGTAATTATTACTCTGGTTGCATTTCATTAAATTAACCTGATATAATCTTTAGCTTCATATTCTTAGATAATTGAGCAAAAGTCACATTGCTGAAAGAAATATATTTGAAGAGATAATTAGTAAACCAGCAAATTAAACATCAGCCAAGGTCAAATTCTGCCAAGTAATAAGGGCTAATATTCTTAGGGCTTTACCACCCTGCCATTTACCATGTGTTTGGAGCTGTTTGCTTTCCTATTAAATTTGTGTAGTCCACATCACATCACCCTCAAACCCTAATCTTGAAGCTTTCCCCCTGTAAATCTGGATTGACCCAAGCAGGCTCCAAACTGTTCCACTTGGAGTCGCAGATGCTTTGTTTTGGTATTTTAGAGTGGGTGGATCAATGGTCACTTTCTGCTACTCTGCTTTCCATGCCCACTGCTTCCTCAATTCTTTCATTCCTTTTTCAGCTGTGCTCATAGCGATGTCTGATGCGCTCTTGAATGGAAGAATAAGTCTTCTTCTTCTTCTTCTTCTTCTTCTTCTTCTTCTTCTTCTTCTTCATCATCTCTCAGATTTGCACAAAACCAGAAAACTACACAAGCAAACCACAATCCAAATTTCTACACCAGAAACATTGGGAAGCAATCTGAAAAGTGTGTGTTGAGAATATACAGTTGCTTTCATTTCTTTGCTAACCTGCTAATTAAGGCATATCAAGAGCTTAGCAATATATATTTCTTTTGATCGGATTAATGCAAAACCAGAAAACTGCACAAGCAGATTTACAATCACCTGAGTGCTTTTGCACAGTTCTTGGGCACGCAATTTATTTTTCAAAAACAAAGTACATGCACATCTTTTTGCACACCTGCCATGTCAGTATTTAGTTGGCATAATAGAATTAACAGATTAGAAGGCAGGGACAAACACAAGAGGGAATGCCCACTAGTATGAACAGGAAAGACCAAAGTTGATTCTCATATACATATAAATCCAAATATGTGTGGGTGTAGGACTTACTCGGCCTAATTCAAGAGTGAAAAAAGTGGATCAAAAGCTAAATAATGCTGAAATGTGGGCAAGTCCTTGGTAGCAAGCAGTGCCAAATTTACGTATAAGCTAAACAAGCTATAACTTAGGGCCCCACTCTCTTGGGCCCCCCAAAAAAATTTAAAGGAAAAAATCTGGATGTACATTTCCAAAATATAAGATAAATAACAAATAAAATTAAACCTACCGCAACAGTGTTTTTTGTTGTGTATGGACCTATTAATTCCATAAATTACCATGTTGTTGTGTAGTCGTTTAGTCGTGTCTGACTCTTTGTGACCCCATGGACCAGAGCATGCCAGGCACTCCTGTCTTCCACTGCCTCCCACAGTTTGGTCAAGCTCATGTTCGAGAACACTGTCCAACCAGTGGACAGTGTTAAATTACCATATAGCATATATTTAACACAAAAAACAGCAACAATTTGTTGTTGATAAAGGACAGCTGGACATATAAAGGGCTCCATTACCCTCAGTAGCTTAGGGCCTCATCAAACCTAAATCTGGCCCTGCTAGCAAGCAGCAAATCTGAACACACACACATACACATTGCCACACTTTTTCCAGTTACTGATTATATTGCCCAAAAAAAAAAAAATCACATTTCCTTTCCATCTCACCTCCCAAGAGAACTAAATAACACACGTTACAATATGGCAAAATTAATACAAACAAAATGATGCAGTATAGCACTGGAAATGGAAGTAGTAGATGCCTTAAGTCCCATGGCAGTTTTGGGCAAATTTCATATTAATTCACAAGGGCCTTGAAGCTCTCATATGTACACTCAAGTCTCTGTTACCATTATTAATTCTTCTCTATATGATGAAAAATGAAAGCAAAGCTGCTTCAGAGATGCATCTCTAAAATGAATCAGACTCGTAAACATCTCTTCTGTAAATTCTTGGTATCTCAATACGGTGGAATCACAACCCTCTTAAGGATTCCACTGCCAACAATAATTTCAGCAAAACCACATCTGTCTGGGCCCTGGCAAATCTGTTAATAATATATGGTCCTTGCTCATTTGCTAAGACTTTTGTGGCAACATAGTTGGACTACATTATGAGGTTGTGCAGAAAAGTGTACCTTGCCAGACACCAATAAAGAGTCCAGTTTTATCAAATGCATAGAATTCACTGAAGTCCAGATATTTTTGAGTCTGACAGACTCTTTTGTCCCTGCAGCTTCAGTAAGCCAGTGTATTGGTCCTATCAATTTGCCTTGATTGTGTGGCTTTTGTCTACTCTTTGTTTTCCTGACTGCTATCTTAGATGGAGATCCCTGCCTGCCTTTGACCTTGCATGTGTTTTTGGCTCCTTCAGCCTTCTATTGCTCCCTCAGAATGCCTGCTTTCTCCTGTGCTTGCTCTTTGAGCATCATCTGCCAGATATGGTGCCTGACCTCCTGCTCATTTGGGACTACATCCATTGCCCTCCTGATCTGCATCTGCTTGAACCTGAACTGGACCCCAGTTACATCCAGTCTTGAGCAGCCAGAGGTATTGATTCTGTGTAGACAGATATGAAAGCAATTTACACATCTACAAACATAACAGAGCACTTTCATATCTGCTATTTCAGACTTCCATCAATAGAAAGCAATTGTAATGCCCAATGAGGTGTCAAAACAGACAAGTTGGTAATCATACCAATGGATGCTGTGCTGTGCAAACATGTCAATTTGTCATGACTTTGAGCACCATTAATATGCTGAAGAAACACACATTGCATCTCTTGATACACTGCACTCCATATATCCTATACTTGCTTATGAAGGAGATCTGAGAAAAATCTGCCAACACTGAGTATCAGAGGGGAGGCTTCTGCCATTCTATAGGACAAAATGAAATTGCCTCATGGTACTATATTTTGCTTAGTGTGACATAGCATATATTACAGAAAATGTCCCTGTTATGTACTGAAGTTCTCACCCTGGGCCAGCAGGGGGATACTGTAGATAATTATGCAAATGAAGGATCGAAAGTGACGTTCAGTGATTGGATAGTTTTAGAAAGTTGCATGCACGAGTGTCCGACGAGTGAATTGGGTTGGCTAGCTTCAGAAGGTGGACTGAAGTAATCATTCCTCCATTCCTAGCTGGTGTATGTCTGAAAAGTGATGCATATCCAGTGTTTTTTTCTATATTAAAAGAAATGTTTAGGGGTACTCTCATTTTCCTCCTCATATTGAATACTGCCCCTCAATGAGGCCAAACTCAGATTCACAAAATGTTTAGGGGTATGCGTACCCCTGCATCCCCCCAGAAAAAAGCACTGTGTATATTCCATTTCCAGGCAGTCACAAACTTTATCTGAAAATGCAAGCAGTCAGTGGTGAATATCAGCATTCACCAAATTCCAGACATTTACTGTAACAATTGTACCGTATGTTAAATTAGTGTTACTGGCCACCCCAATTTCTGCCAAGTGGCAGCAAGAAATTCCAGAGATCTTGGCACTTAACCAGGGTTTGTGTTTCTTTGGCAAAAATTAGGCACAGTCGAGTCTACGTTGTCTTATAAATCTGGTTTATTCACACATATTTTCACCTGAGTTTTATGGAGGGAGAGTTTGCAGCATTTACATCTAGTTGTCCTTGTGTTCTTGTTGACATTGCTGTCAGTGATCTCCTGAAAAGGAAAACCAGTTCATCCTCTATTTTTTCACTGGTCTGGCATCTTCTCTTCATATTCCAAAAATCAGCTAAATTCTACCCCTTTACCAAATTTAGAATTATGGAGAGTCTGCCCACCCCCACCCCCAATTTCATAACATTATAATAACGTGTTTTTTTCAATTGCATCATAATACTGTGTAATGTATTAAATGACAGTTGATATTAAATGACATTGATATTAGCAAGAATTAACATAACATCAGATAACATAAAGAAATAGCCTATAAAAAAGCTTGAGAAGCACACCTATTACTATTAAGGGTACAGTTTAAAGGTCATTGATCACACAAGCAACGTCATTGAATCTGAAGTTTCCTAGAGTGCACGTTCCTTAATGTCACATCTAATCCAGTCAAAGTATGGGACAAAAGCATTTTAACCGTACGCAAACCACTCCAATAGAAAACCGAAGCAAACTTGAATGACTTGATGTTTCATTTTCTCAGCCAATTTATTTTAAAATATAGTTGGCTGTAAACTTTGCCAGCATTGCATTTAAAACCAGATAAGTCTTTTCAACCTTCGTTCTGGCATAAAATATTTCCTGACAGTAATTAAGCAGCAGACGTATACGAGGTGTCAGCTAATGAGTAGAGCCATTTATTTACATATCCCCCATACATATGCACACTATAATTTCATGAATTTAATTATAAGCAATGATAACTACTTTCACTATTTTGTTTTTGTTTAAAAGGTTTTCTGCCAGTTGGAACCATGGAGGAAGGGGCATAACATTCTACGTGGGTAGTAAGAGTCCCTAGATTTTATTGCTTTATCCATCTTAATAGCCTTCATTTTATTTTATTTTTATCACACTTGTATTCTACCCCTTTCTCAAAGCAGCTCAGTAAAATGTGTATATGTGGAGCGATCCACTTTTGTGCTCTTGGCTCACATAAATCATCAAACCTAGAGAGTAGAAAATTAGACTTGTAAACATGGTGTGTCCATCACCAGAGAGTTGGAGTAAGTGGCTATAAGAAAAGCTTGCATGTATGGCAGGCATGGACAGATATTATTGGATTAGAACCTCTATTATCCCAGGACATTGGCTACGCTAGCTGGGGCTGATGAAAGTTGGAGCAATATCTGGAAGGCCAAAGGTTCCCCATCCCTGATTGGCTTGAACTGAATTGCATAGGTTGCACTCTCTTCACTTGAGATCCACAGGGACTTGTATTCATAGGGGTTCAGCCTCCAATGAATGGAGACAGAACATGGCCATTATGGCTAGCAACCATTCATATCCTTATCTCCTGTGAATTTGTCTAAGCCATCCAAGTTGAGGACCAACACTTTCTCTTGTGGGAATAAATTCCATAGTTTAACAATGTTTTGTGTGAAGGAGAGCTTTGCTTTATCCTGAATCTTCAAACAATAGGTACCTATGCAAGGTACTTTGTTTTTTGAAGGTTGGTGCTCCTCCAACCCTGCCAAGCATCAAAACTGGAACACCCCAGTAGCACAGTGAACACCTCAGCAGAACAGACTTTGAAAAATAAAAATTGACAAATTATTGGGAGCAGGAGTAAAAGCTATTTGGGCAGGGGTAAAAGCTCTCTTACGTGCCACAGGTTAGTCATTCCTGTTCTATATAACAAACCCCATTTTCATGACAGATAAGCTGGAAGGAGGCAGAGTGGTCGCATCTATGTAATGGGGGGCATTTTTAGGAGATTGTAGTGTGGCTTGCCAAATGAAACAATAAGGCTTCTTTGTGTCATGGGAATTACATGCAGAATTACATGTGAGGCAAGTCATGTACGGTAATTCCCAAAACACGAAGAAGCCACCATATGGAATGGAAGCCATTTCAGCTGGTCTTCTCATGCCTGGTATAACATGTTGGCTGGCCCTAATTTGCCTTGGATCAGATTAAGCAGATGGAATTAGGGCAGAGGCTGTCACTCCAAGATGATGATGATGATGTTCAAGTAATAGGATCATACTAGGAAATTCTGGAGTGAATTTTTTACATTTTGACAGCATGTATATGCATCAATATGGTGCAAGATAATACAAATGATGCAAATCAGATCTTGGAGGCCATTGTATTGGCTAGATTGAGGACTATATTTGAGAATTTTAAGAACCCCCTTTTGCACACTTAAATATGTGAGTATATATTTGTCAGGGGAGCCATCTGGGACTGATTTTGGCCATGTAAAAGTACTTAAAAGTGAACTAATGCAAACAAGGAAAGGGAATAGAGGCAGGTGATGTAATGTACAGCCCTCTAAAGGGGTGCATTAAAGCATGATTTATGTAGCGCCTACTAAGCCTTATTGTTTTATTTTGCAAGCCACACTACAGTGTCTTAACAGTGCCTTCCACTACATAGATGCAACAGCTCTACATACTTACAGCTTTTTTTCATGAAAATGGGGTAGAAGATGTAACTGCAAAAGTGGGATGATCTAGATCAGGGATGGCTAGTCTGTAGCCTATAGGCCAAATCTGGCCCATCCCCAAGACTCCCAATAATTTGTCAAATTTAATTTCTCACCGAAAATTGTTCTGCTGAGGTTTTCTCCACTGTGGTGCTGGGGTGTTCCAGCTGTGATGCTGGAAGGGACCAGCCTTCCAAAAACCATGTGTCTCTGCTTCAGTTTACCTTGCAAATGCACCTCTTGTCTGAAGATTCACAACAAAAGAAAGTACTTCCCACTATGAAATGCACTCCCACAAGATACAGTATCGGTCCCCAACTTAGATGGCTTTAGAAGAGGCTTGGTCTGTTAAAAGTGGTCTTTTGAATTAGTTTCCTGTCCCTGTCAGTGAAAATTCCTTCTGAAATGCAGATTTATTTTATTATTGAGTCTGCATTGGATAAGTAATGCAAATATGAAAGGAGATGGAAACTGGGTTGTGCCAACAATAGAATTAGTCACCGGCCCAGCATAACCTGCCCTTCTGATGTCAGCTTTCCTGAGGGACATATGTTGGAACTGAAAGAAGACAGACCAAGGCCTGCTATGAGAGAGATCCAGCTATGCCACTGAACTCAGCCGGTTTTACTTGAGGCATGTTTCTTGACTGGGTCTCAGTCAAAATGTTGTGGAACAATACAGACGATTGGTAGTAAATTTGTACCTCATTATCACACCCCTGTTACAACATGGAACATTATTTTAATGCTACATGGAATAATATCAAATTGGGTTCATGGAAGCAAAGTTGGAAGGAGTCTAATGCCCTTTGTGAAGACCAGCTGAAATAGCTTTCATTCCATATGGTGGCTTCTTCAGACTGTAGAACTTGTATCACATGGAGAATCTGCAAGTTGCCTTCAAAGCTACCAAAAGCTTCTGATAGTTGTGCAGAGACTCCAGATCCTCCTCTGACAAGGATGAATTGCATGGTCAGCAATGCTTCACAGCATGTCAAGAGAAAGGTGGGGTTGCTCCACATGTATTTGAAGTAACTTCCATGCAAGTCTGGACCTCACTTTTCAACTTTTGGCAGGGGATTTGAACATAAAGGCATACCTTCCCATCCCTGAGACTCCATTTACAGCTGGGTGACCCAAGTACAAAATATATTGTATTCCATGCCAGTTGTGAAAGGTGCATCTGCACATTTAGAAGGACAAATGGTGGATACTTATGTGTTCCCTTCAAAACTCTAACTGCTACTGAACAATCATAAATGCATTTAATGTGTGGGATTGAACATTATCTCCACTCAACCATATTAGTTTCAGTGCACAAATGCATCTTACACTGAAGAATGCGGACCTACATAGCAGAAATAAAAGGAAAGGAAGATTGCACCCCGACATAAAAAATACACATGGCTGTGATACTACACAGACTGGTAAGTGCTTTCTCAGTGTAACAACATCTTGCTACTGAAAAAAATTCAATGCTTTCTCATTGCCAAAATGATTAACATAAGAAATTCAAAATTATACATACAATAAGTCCGATAAAAATAATTGATTAATACAGTAGGTTATATACAGTATAGCAGATGTTTATAAATATAACATAATGTTAATTAATTATGCTTGATAGAGTAAGAAATTTATTTTCAGGATTACATATATGTACAACATTATAGTCAATATTTCAATATATTATGTCTGTTTTGCAGCTTATATGTAGTATATTTTCTAGTTAAAAAACCCCAAAAGAACACTTGACCACCTCATCCATTTAGGGCAGGCTTTGTCAACCTCAGCCCTCCAGATGTTTTTGGCCTACAACTCCCATGATCCCTAGCTAGCAGGACCAGTGGTCAGGGATGATGAGAATTTTAGTCTCAAAACATCTGGAGGGCCGAGGTTGAGGAAGCCTGGTTTAGGGCAGGTGGCAGCTCCCACCCAGGCACGCAAGGAAGGGACCCTTCCCCCTTGTCAACCATTTGAAAAACTTTGTACAGAGGTTGTCAGACACCCAGACTCAGAATGCTGACAATCTCAAGATGAGGCTTTGAAGAAAGCTTAGTAAAGACGATTCGCTTACCAACTGCCTGGTAAGAAGAGAAAACAAAGCCCTGTTTAGGGAAACTTTCAATGTTTGAGGCATTATTGTATTTTAATATTTTGTTAGAAGCCACCCAGAGTAGAGTTGGGACAGAATGGAACACTTCCCCTTCCCCCACTCATCAGATAGAAAAGGAGACTTGTTCTCCCCACTCCTGCCCTTTACCATGATGTTAAGTGGGGATGGGAGAGAGAGAGGGAGACCCAGTGTATATTTTCTCTGGGCTACCCTGAAACCTCCAAGTGCACTTTACTCTTCTTCACCCCTGCAGTTTCCCCTTTCCCTACCAATTTTGTCACGGCAAACAGGTTGGCCCAAATGGGTGTCTAGGTGTGCTTTCTACAATCCCAGTTCCATCCCCTCCTTTCCCATTCAAAAATCCAATTCTCCAGCTTGGTAGTGCAAGCACATCATCTTTGAGAGAAGCAGTGAAGAAAATATTTGCATGTTAATAAGGCATCCCAGCTCCCTGATGTATGGAATCTCCTGCGGTGAAAGCAACTGAGGAGCTCAGCCTATTAATCTTCATAAACAAACATGGAGGGCAAGCACAAGTTCCGGGTGCATTCATTATTCATCAGCCATGATCAATGCACTCAGTCTGGGAATACGACTCTTGTTTTATCGCAGCCCTTTCCTTATTCCACCTAGACCAAAGAACTTAAGATGCCACATGATGCATATGTGATAAATTACAACTGTTCGGCTCATTGTTGTATGGTTATCTCAGCTACAGATTATCTGAAACTGTCACAGAGAATCGCACTGTATCTCTCACCCTAATCTTTCTCCTTTCTCAAAAGAGCAATTGTTCTTACTAGATGTAGTGATAAATTACTTTTAAAAGTATTCATGTTCTGTTTTGGAGTAAAAAGTTATTTACCATGTAGAGAAGGAATTTCCTCAGAGGCTCATAGATTTCGGAAACTGCAATGATAATGAGAACCCTTAGAAAGTCTCCAATGTGAGAGAGCTTGTGTGTACTAGTAGGGCACATGTTGTCTTTCCAATGGGGAGACCTGGTTGCAAGTCCCACCTCTCTCATGGACCTGTCTCCAATCAATACAAAACTGAGACCCATCTGTGGCGAGTGAAAATGCCAGGAAGACATCACTAGGAACATAGGTATGTTTAGCCTGGAAAAGAGGAGACTGAGAGGAGATACGATAGCCATCTCAAGGGCTGTCACATGGAAGATGGAGCAAGCTTGTTTTCTCCTGCTCTGGTGGGTAGGACTCAAACCAATGGCTTTAAGTTACAAGAAAGGAGATTCTGAATAAAAACATCAGGAAGAATTTTATGACAGTAAGAGCAGTTCAACAGTGGAACAGTCTTCATTGGGAGGTTGTGGACTCTCTTCCTTGGCGGTTTTCCAGCAGTGGTTGGATGGCCATCTATCAAGGATGCTTTAGTTGAGGTTCCTGGATGACAGGGGGATTAGATGACCCTTGGGATCCCTTCCAACTTTGCAGTTCTATGAAGCTGCTTTATGCTGAGTCAGATATTGGTCCATATAACTCAGCATTGCCTTTACTGACTAGCAACAGTTCTCCAGTACATTCCCAGCCATATCTGAAGATGCTGGGCATTGAAACTGGGACCCCATGCATGCAAGGCATGTGCTGTATTTATATGAAAATGGCAGTGTTGGCTCTCATTCCTGCTTCTGTGTAAATGCCAAGTGAGTTGACAAAGGGATAAGAATATGAACTCTTTCTATGAACACTCACATCACTACCCTGTGTCATATGCTACAAAGGGGATTATTTCCATGTGATTTAGTCTTCCAAAGGTTAACAGGCAGGTTCCTTACTCCATCCTGCATGCAAAAAAAAAAGGTGGGGGATTTAAGAATATACTTATACTTATTGTCCGCAATATACTTTTTCCAAAGTTACTAAATGCTGGTTAATAACCATCTGAAAAATGTACGTGGTAATTTTGCTACTTTCATAATTGGCTAGAATATCCCAATTGCACAGATGCATGTCCAAGTATGCATTTGTGCTTATTACGTATGATAGTGTATGCACAGTTTCCCTACATGGAACGGTAGGAAATTATTGAGAAACCCAAATTCTATCAAATCAGCCATCAGTCAGATTTAATCAATAGAAAAAAGGCAGTCAGATTTAGGCCTTCTCTCAACCTTCCCTACAAGATATCTGTAGTAGTGACTCTTTTCTCTTTTCTATACACTGTACAGTGGGATTCTCTCAAGTACCAATCATGGTGTTGTGTTGGTCCCTTCATATTATTGATGCCTGGGAGTCAGATTGAACAGTTATTGTGAAAAATCATTTTTTATTTCCCCACAGTGATTTGTGTAGTAGGCCATATCCTTACATTGCAAGTCTATAAAGTACTGTATTTTTTGCTCTATAAGACTCACTTTTTCCCTCCTAAAAAGTAAAAGGAAATGTGTGTGCATCTTATGGAGTGAATGCAGGCTGCGCAGCTATCCCAGAAGCCAGAACAGCAAGAGGGATCACTGCTTTCGCTGCGCAGCGATCCCTCTTGCTGTTCTGGCTTCTGGGAGTCAGAATATTTTTTTTCTTGTTTTCCTTCTCCAAAAACTAAGTGTGTCTTATGGTCTGGTGCATCTTATAGAGAGAAAAATAAGGTACATATTTTCCCACAGCACAACACAAATGATTTGCAAGACTTCTCTCTGAAGGAAGAAGATGAAAGTGCAAATGCTGCAGATATTACACAGTAAAAGTGGAAAGCCCAACACCTTTCAATTGTAAAGTTTCAGCAATCCAAAAAAAGAGAGATTTGGTGAATCAGACCAAAGGCTAGGTCCAGTATACTTTTCTCCACATTGGTCAAACGTGTGTCCATTGAAAACCCGCAAAAATGTCATGAAGGCAAGAACCCACTCTCTCATTGGTGTTCAGAGACATAGTGCCTCCATTCCTTGAGATCGCATATAGCCATCATGATTCATAGCTATTGATACCCTTACTCTACATGAACGTCTAATCCTCTTTTAAAGATACAATTGCCAAGACTATAATCTTGCTAAGATTGTAGTCTTGCTAAAGAAGAATCCGCATAAATTTACCCTGGTCTAAATAACCTTCAGTGTCAGTAAGAAGATGTCTAGGTGTGAACCAGTAGTTCTTTTCCACTTGGAATTTGAAAAAGCTTTAGGAAAACTTCTTCATCAAAGATTCATGAGTAAGCTTAGGGACCATAGCATAAGTAAAGCCTAAGCTAACACTCCTGCTAGCTAGGTTTGCGCTGTAGCCCTTGTCAACGTAGCTATAGATCAGTTTATATCCCCTTTGTAAAACTGGCTTAATCTAGATTTCTGCAGCCTGTCAAGGATTCACTGTTGCAGCAGAGCTGAAAAAATAAATTTCTACATAAGTAGTTCCTGCTTCCCAGGATTCAGTTCCAGAGCTGTTTTTACATTCCGATTCCTACATATCCTAGCTGTGCTCTTGTTTCTGATTGTTGATCAATTTAATATATAGATAATATTTTCTTTTCACACAGGTGCTTAACTTGGCTGCCTTCTTACTTGCTAACCTTAATGTTTTGCCACTGGGGCTCAGGTGCTTTGTCAGTGGGTTGTCTCCTGTAGCTCATAGGACAAAAGCAGGAGATGTGCATAAGAGGAGAACATTTGGACATAGAATAGGCTTTTTTAAAACTACAGGACTAGAGGCAGGTGATATAAGACCCTTGGTAAATTCTGTTTCTTAAACCAAGGTGTAACTCTTTCACTTTATGCTGTAATAATATGGAAAGCAGAAAATAGCACGTGTGTAATGGGACTGTGAGTTTATTTCCTCAAAACTCTCTCCTCCCCTCTACCACCAGATATTTAGTATTGTACACTGAGTAACCAGCCAGCTTGTTTTACTGTATTGTTTCCACATGTTCAAATAGTAGGAAGCATCCACAAAACCTTATCTTAAATTTACAGAGCGGGGAAATCCATAAACCTTCTACCCTTCTTTCATCTGGGCCACCATCACAATCTAGTTTGCTTTTCAGAGAACACATCATTTTTCATTCTGGCATCCAAAGAAACATCTTCTGCCTTTCTCATATAGTTCATTTGAATCTGGAAGCCTAATAATATTTTGGTTGAAGTTTCTGAATAAAGGGGAGAATAAGGGTGAACTATGTCCAGCTTTAATCTTCTGTAGATGACCTAAGAGTGCCAGTAAAAATGATATATATGAAGGAAAACATTCCAAGTGCCATGGATTCTCTGCCTTGCAGACCAGCTAGGCAAGGCTTCTTTCATGACCCATAAATACTTTCTAAGGACTTAATTGACAAATACAGAGAGAAATGGGTAACAGCTGGAACCTTGGCAGCAGAGGCTGTTTCATTCACCTGGCTTGATATATTATCACCTAGATGAAAAGTATTTTGAGGCATTCGAGAAAGAATAGCTGCAATAAGCTTTCACAGATTATTCATTCATTTGCTACCTTCATTTATTATTGCAGTCAATAAATATAAAGTTAGTTTAGATTAACTGTCAGATATGACTACAGTATTACAACACAAGCTATTCATTGTATAGATACACAAACTCTGTTTATATTGCATTTTTTATTCTTACTATTGCTGCTTTGGTACATGGAACCCATATTGACATATAGAATTACAGAAGTGTAGAAATGGAAGGAACCCTGAGAATTATGTAGTCCAAACCTTGCAATGCAGGGATCTCGGCTAAAGCATCTATGACATATGGCCATCCAGCCTCTGTTAAAAAACTGCCAATGAAGGAGAGTCCACAATCTCATAAGGGAGTCCATTCCACTGACAAACAGCTCTTACTGTCATAAAGTTCTTCTTGATGTTTTATCAGAATCTCCTTTCTTGTAACATGAAGCCTTTGGTTTAGGTCCTAGCTTCTGGGAGCAGGAGAAAACAAGTTTGCTCCACCCTCCATCCCTCTTTAGATATTTGAAGATGGCTATCATACCACCTCTCAGTCTCTTTTCTAGGCTAAATATACCCAATTCCCTCAACTGTTCCTCATAAGGACACCAGCACTGAATTCAATATTACTAAAAGGACCATATGAAGTTTTATTTAAATGAAGAAGAAAACATTAGCACCTCAATATTCTATGGCACATGGGTTGTTGTTGTTGTTTTTTTAAAATGAGATCACTTACACTACATCCTTAGACAAAGCTGATAACCAAAAGCCAGACCCAGAAGTTCCCTTTTCAGTAAAATATACAACATATTGGACATTCTTTTCTTTACCTTGTGAATTTGGCCTAACATTTCCTACCCTTTGAACAATATATTGCAGAAGCAGAGCTTTAATAAGAAAGTGTTTGGGGGGAGGGAATCAAGACTACCATGAAGTGAAATCTATACCCTATGACACATTGAACATGCCTCAAAACATCAGTGCTAGAATGATATGATTTCAGAAAAATCTGTTAAGGAAAGTGGTGGAGGAAAGGACAGGATGCTAACAGGTTCTGGAAAAAAAACCCCACAACAAGCACATTAAACTCCAAATGAAAAGGCACAGAGGTTTTCCCAAATAAATCTAAGGCTAACAAAATGAGACTTTATTATTTTCTTCCTTTTAAGGTTCACAAGCAGATGTGTTGAATTCCATGTGGTATTAGCCTACTTGAAAGCAGAACAGTGAACACCTGTTCAATCGAGCAATAATGAAGCACTTCTAAGTCTTCTTGATTTCAGTGGGGAAGCATGAAACCCGATGGGACCATGTGTTACTGAACTTGAAAGTGGTGCACTGGCTGCCAGTGATTTACCAGGCCCAATTCAAGGTTTCAATACCAGCATATAAATTCCTACATGGCATGGGACCCAAGTATCTAAAAGATCATCTCCCCCAGTATCAACTTACGATAGACAGGTGAGGCCTTGTTGGAGGTGATGCCACTGAGGCCTGTCTGTTTGGCGTTGACCCATGACAGGGCCTTTTCAGTGGTGGTTCCCCATTTGTGTAATGCCCTCTCTGGTGGGATGTGTCTGCTTACCTCATTATTGACTTTCAGAAGAAATTTTAAAACATTCATCTTCACTCAGCTATAAACTCAAGGGAAGTGACATGCTAGAAGGGATGGGACCTGACAGTCCATTCCTGCTTTCCCTCAAAAGTTTACTTATATGCAAAAAGAACGCCTGAATAGGGCTATTCTGCAAGCCAATTCTGTGCTTAAAACTACATTTCAGCATTCACATGGATGCATGCACAACACATCCTTGCTCAATTTGTCCTTATGCATGAAAAGCACTACCAGTAAAATGTCATCACTGAAATAATACTTCCAGCGATACCAAGACACAATGAATATCAATATCTCTTTTTAACTGGTTTAACATTCAAACAAGTCTCAGTTCACTGGTGATAGCATAACATTTTGTACTGCACACAACCCAAAGATTTAATTATTGGCTCTAGCTTTGCACATTTATCAAGAGCATGCAACTTGCTAAATCCTGCTTATAATCCTTTGGTTAATTATTGTCTCAACCAAAAAGTGCAGTTATGATACTATTGGAATTTACTCTGCATATAAATGCCCCATTTCTGAAATAAAAGTGTATTGAAATGGTTTGTGAGATACATGGAGGCAGCAATAGTAGAACTTGATCCTAGGGAAGAAGAGGACCAGTATACACAAAAAACCCCAGGATGCTATAAAGTTCAGTGCTGAGGCATGGTGCATCATGTCACTGGAGAGTGGCCTTTCCAGTACCTTGTGCAAGGAGACAGGTTTTTCTCTCTCCATAGTGGGGTTCCTACAATCCAGTATTGTGAACTGAGTTGTACCTTGTCATTTTCAAAACCTCTCTAAAATTCCCTCCCCCAGTGAACTTTGATCCATAAATAGAATGATAGAACTGTATGGTTAGCAATTTTGCAGTTCAAAAGGAGCTCCCTGTGAAATAATTCACCCTAAATGTATGAGCACAAGACCAAAACTAATGTACACACATGGAGAGTTTTCCAAGAGGCCATCCAATCACAGCCATGCAATGACATTTCCGGTCCTCACCATGTGTACTTCCAGTTGGACTGGGAGCACCACACAGTCCTAGCTTCCTACACCCATTTTTAAAAATCCAGTTTCACAGTTTGCTTGCCTCTCCCACTATTCATTCTATCCATATCAAGTTCAGCAGTTTCTGAATTTGGAATGTGAGGTGGTTCAGGATAGGAGACGTCAGGAAACTGTTCAGGATCCTAGCAGTTCCTTCCACTTCTCAAAAAAAGAAAGAAAAATAATAGAAATACAAATAAAACCAAATTCTGAAAGCTTTACTACAAGTTTCTAAAAACAACCCCAAAACACCATCTTTATATTTATATTCATCATTTATACCCCAGCTTTCTGTGAAAGTGTTCCAGGTGGAAAACAAGTACAGTGGTACCTCAGGTTAAGTACTTAATTCGTTCCGGAGGTCCCTACTTAACCTGAAACTGTTCTTAACCTGAAGCACCACTTTAGCTAATGGGGCCTCTTGCTGCTGCTGCGCCGCCAGAGCACGATTTCTGTTCTAATCCTGAAGCAAAGTTCTTAACCTGAAGCACTATTTCTGGGTTAGTGGAGTCTGTAACCTGAATTGTATGTAACCTGAAGCGTATGTAAGCTGAGGTACCACTGTATACCCAATCAAAAGAGTGACCAAATTATGCTATTTTAAGCTAGTGCTAAAATAAAACACAACATGGCATTGAGGACATTAGGATCCTCCTTTATAAAAACAAAAACAAAAAATGCCAGTTGAAAAGCATTGGGGCTGCCTACTGAAACATGAACAGTTATGTTGTACTTCCTTTGATTGAGCATTGTAACATCACTACAAGAAAAGCCGATTGAAATATTGAGAGTGTCCCCTGTTACACTGAATGTACCTAATAAAAACCTCTGATTTAATGAACAGATCCTCCATATTGTATCCATAGTTCAGGAAAATGAAAGAGAGCCACCAGTCTCTATTATCTTTCCTTTGAGACATCTTTTGATGGCCAATACATTGCAAATACTAGGCTCCATTGGCCCCTGAGCATGGACTCACACCAAACACTAAGTGTTGCTTTGGAAACTTTAGAATGCATGTTCAATATTTCTGGCACAATGGCAAGCGGTACAAGGAGGAAAATCAGATCCCGATGACTCTACTAAAGTTTATTCCTTCTAGAAACATCTGTGAGGAGAGACCTTTAAAGAGTTTGGGGAAAGGGTTCTGGCCAATTTTGGCAGTTGCAGTCAATTTCTAAGTACAGCAATAAAGAAAAATTGAAAATAAAGACTGCTTAAGTGATTGCTTGCTGTTTGGTTTCATATGCATGTAATCGCAAAACGCTTTATTAGAGCACCTGTGCTTCCTGCTTTATTTAGCTTATTTCCCCCCCCCCCAAAAAAAAGGGTTTTCATGCTAATTTTTAATATTCCTTTGCCTCTTTCATGATGAAATTGAAGCAATTATATTGGCCAAAGGAGAGAAATTTCAGAACTTTAATATCCAGTTAAATTGCACTCTTCCTTCCATTTGTTCAGATCTTTTTTCTTTTTTTAACCCCCTTCCCCAAGACCATTAGCTGTCCATTGGTCCAAAATTTGCTAGTCCATCTAAAATGTGCCAGATATTATTATGCTCATAGTCTTCCCCTCTGTTGTTTTTTTTTGAAAAAGATATTTATTAAAGTTTTTAAAATATAACAATGAAAATGAAAAATAAAAAGAAACAAAATACAACATAAAAACAATTAAAAAAACAAATAGTTTTCCATAACATATCTTCCTTACGCTTATTTCCCCAGACCTCCTCATACCTCCCTTCTTTGTATTCCACTTCAATTTGTTAGTTCAGCAAATCCTTACCATTAAGCTTTTTTTTTTCGTATCTCCTAACGCATTACAGCTGGAAACCCCTTAGATTCTTTCCAACATCCTTCTAACATTCATTAATTTTACAATATTTCTGTAAATAGTCTTTAAATTTCTTCCAGTCTTCTTTCACCAACTCTTCTCCCTGGTCTCGGATTCTGCCAGTCATTTCTGCCAATTCCATGTAGTCGCATAGTCTTCCCCTCTGTGGCACAATGCCCAAGTTCATGATGTTGCAATGGCAATCTGATGTTCTTGGCCCTCACTATCAAAATGGAGCAGAAAAGAGCTATTGACATTGCTGTTCCAGGAACTCCTTTTCTCCCCTCCTCAGACTTTTTCTCTTGCCAGAGATATTCGCCAAACTCAAGCAAGGATCATTTTTTAAAAAAATATGTTGAATTGGATAAAGTCCAGGAAAGAAGATGAAAGGCATCTTATAATCACAAACAAGCAATAATCTCTCATCTATATATTTATAGTAACCAAATCTACATCTATATCCATATCTAATCCAATCTAAAAAAAATAAACATAAACATACACACACACACACACACACACACACACACACACAATCTGTTGTGGGAATGAGATACATTTCTTCTTCACATGAGCAGATACCATTGACTGGAGGTGGGTCAAAGGCAGATCAAGATCTGCTGGGAGTTTGCAGCAGATCAGCAAGGATTTCTGACTTCCAATAGTTTAATAGCAAATATTATTGCAGGTAAAAGAAAAGAAAAGAAAAAGGGAAAGAAATTTCTGCCATGGCTGGCATTCTGCTAATCACTTCTTTTTCACCCTCTATTTCCTCACTTGTTGTCATTTACCAGGTCACCATGCATGTTGGCCAGTTTTAGAGTTTTGAGTGAAAATCCCTGATTTTTATTCATTCATGTGTTGATTTATACTCATATAGGAAAGGGGTCACAATCTATGGCTCATGAGGTGCAGTAGGTACCCCATTTGATTGTATGCCTACCACAAGGAGCTAACACTTCATAAATAATCCTTTCCTCTCACACTATGGCTGTATCCGGACACTAAAGGTAAAGGTAAAGGACCTCTGGCAGTTAAGTCCAGTCGTGAATGACTCTGGGGTTGCGGCGCTCATCTCGCTTTACTGGCCGAGGAAGCTGACATTTGTCCACAGACAGTTTTTCTGGGTCATGTGGCCAGCATGACTAAGCCGCTTCTGACGAAACCAGAGCAGTGCACGGAAATGCCATTCACCTTCCAGCCGGAGTGGTACCTATTTATCTACTTGCACTTTGACGTGCTTTCGAACTGCTAGGTTGGCAGGAGCTGGGACCGAGCAATGGGAGCTCATCCCGTCATGGGGATTCGAACCGCCGATCTTCCGATCAGCAAGCCCTAGGCTCAGTGCATGTTTTATGTGAAATTTCACATGACATAAAAACCACTTCTGGAAATCGAGCAGAAACTAAAGAAAGTTCAGCTCTCATTTTCATGTTAATTGCTTCCAGAGAAAAACAATGGTTGCAATCCCATTAACCTGAAAAATCACAGGAGTTTTGATCTGTACTTTTCATGGATCCTGCCACCACACGCCAGTGAAATTTGGGGTGGTATTCCAACATACAGTTATTTGCTACTACTTTTGTTGGAGACCAATGGGAGAACAGGAATGCACAGAAACATAATGTGTGGCATCATGTTGTGGTCTTGTTGTGAAACGCCCTGAGACCTCCAGGTATAGGGTGGTGTATAAGTTGAATTAAGAAGAAGAAGAAGAAGAAGAAGAAGGAGGAGGAGGAGGAGGAGGAGGAGGAGGAGGAGGAGGATTACATTCACTGTTTTGTCACACCAGACCCACTGGCGTGAATGAAATTCAGCACAACATGGTAGCATATCGGTCCAAAAGCCACAGTTTTGATAATGTAACAGGCAATGTAGAGTAAAAGGTACATTAGAAATGTGGCAAAACTCTAGCATTAGAACCAGAAAAACTAATGCAGTAACGAATGCCCTCTAAGTTAAAACTAAATGCAATGAATCTCATTCACTTGAACTATGTGTTGCTAATGTGTATCTGTATAGGCAAATTATTTACAAAAGAGTCTTTTATTTATAAAAGCCATACAAGAAATGCCAAAGGGACTCTTCTCTTTTAACAATAACATAAGCCTACTATTCTCATTGTAAATTAAGATTTTGTGGTTGCACAGTGGTTAACTACTTTACTTTGTTAAGACCATGCACAATTCTGAATTAGACAAAATTTATTGTCTGTATGTATTATTTCATATGCATTATTAAAACACCTGCAACCTGGGCAATTCCCTGAAAGAAATGAAATTTTTAATGCTGTTTGAGCATGAGTCAATGTTCATGTGCTGAACCAATGTGTCGAAGAAATTGTCTCAGGCAGCAGTTTTAAATGCTTGATAGAACTTTTGGAAATCGCCCAACTAATTTCCTGAAGAGCTGAAGGAGTGAGGAAATCAATATGCTTGGAGAACATAATGGCTCCCAGTGGACAGTGGTACAACATCTAGTCCACCCTTGCTTACCAGTACAACCCATCTATCACAGCTGTCATAAAAGGGCTATCTCATTTGAACTGGGCTTCCTTTCATCACAACAGTTGCAGGAACTGACTGAAGCAAACTTGTCAAACTACATAACGAAGTTGTAGGCATTACTATATCTTTATTTTATTTTATTTTTAAAAGGCAAAGGAAGAATGTGTTCCTTTACAGAAAAGTATAACGAGCTATAATTTCCCTGGCACTTTTTAGTATACAAAGTAATTTATATTCTGTATTACTTTTACCTCTTGGGATTTAGGCCTTTATCATTTTAGTTTTTCAAATTGATCATTGAGGCAGTGGAAGTGTGTGATAACGAAGCAAGAACAGGGGGAGGGGACACAAACTTTTAAAAAAATAAATCTACCTTTTTTTTGTTTTATACAAGAAGTTCAAGATAGAGCCAGGTGCCAAGCTGTGGTTTGGGGAGGTCGGAGCAGACATATTTATATTTAAAGGACAAGGTATATTCGAGCACATGTTTAGTTTGGGGATTACTTTTCAATATCAGAACTGAGCTCGTGATCTTTTCATCAAAACAACTACCACCTCCTGCTTTCCTCCCTTCTTTCTTTGCTTAAGCACCCTTATTTAGAAAAATAAATAAATAAGGTTATTGGTTATTGCTGCCATTAAAACAATTGTGAGGCAATACACCCTTGGCGATCTACTTATATAACCCAGAGATCTATTTCCTGCTCATTCTGGAACTAGAAGAGCATCCCAGGACCAGTGATATCTGTTCTGACACTCTGTGCTCAGAGTTTTAGATAATTTTGAAAGGTCTTGGTGAAGATTAACCGACATGTCATTATTAGTGACATCAAAAATTGTAATTGCCTTGAAATTTTTACAAATACTGTGCTACAAACTCAGGTGATAATTCACCATTTGAGAGCTTGAAAAACTTACTGTGTTGAGAAAACATAGTTTTTCTGAAGTAACGTTTTTGTTTTGAAATGTATAGAGGTTTTTTTATGCTGAGTAAAATATATAGGTAAATGGCTCTGTAAACTTTACTGTGTTTTTGTGAGAGATACAGTTCATCCGACGGAGACCACTGGGCCACCTGGGTGATAGTTAAACTATTTTTTACATTGTTTCAAACAAAAGATGGTTATGTCAGTGAGTTTTCTTTCTTCATATACAGAAGCAAAGGCATCAAAAGCCAGTAAAATTGTAATTTACACTGGCTATGGGTGAATAAGAGGAAAGAATTCCACCCAAATTGAAATTATTAGCTGCTGGGTGTGTCTGCATGTGTGAACATGGCTTGAGAGGATAAATGGCCAGGCTGTGGTCATGGAGAGCAGTGATGTGGCTGCTGGTCAGCTGAAGGGATAGCTGGAGTTAGGCAATGGACATTCATGGCTTTAAGAAGTGGCTGAGAGAATGGAAGTGAACCATTCTTAAATGCTAGAGATTATGCAGTATAATTTCTCCTTTTAATCTCCTCCCTTCTTTCAATGGATGTTTTGCCTCACACTTGAAGAAACAGCATATTTCTTAAAACAGCTCCTTCCCAAATTTACAACTCCTTAAAACATCTTCATTGGGCTGAAGGCAAAACTCTCCAGAAGTGATCAGGTGGTTCCTGTGGTTTGTTCTTCCCCTTGCCTGCCTGCTTTCTCAAGAGATATTTGGTTGTTCACTGGGAGATACCTTAATTGTTTCTGAATGTGCTGTACCTGTGCCAGCAGCAGCTTGCGTTTCTCAGCCTTGCCAAGTTCTTCATTTCAATTTAGAACTCCTGACTTCTGAAAAGCACACAGCAAGGAGCCAAACTGTCATTGCTATCTTCTGAGGATGTCTTTAAAATCTTGGTGCTGATCCAGGTTTGCTCCAGTGAAGAACTGTGAAACAACTGAAGCTTTACAATGAAGTGTGTCATATTGGTGAGGGGGAAAGTAAAGAATTGTTCCTGTGCTGGTCCTTGGGAGTAAGAAACATAAAGTGTTAGAGCAATATATGTGTATACTTAATCGAACCAGCTTCTATGCTATTAAAGGGAATAGAACTTGAGTTTGAAAATCATAGTGTTTGAACATGACATTTTGCATTTCCCATCTCTGACAGAAGTTGATTAATTTAAAAAATCTTGAAATGAATGTGACATATTAACCTCGATGGCTAAGGCTGCATTTTTGTAAACTGCTTTCGGGAGAGCTTTTTAGCACTGAAAGCTGGTATGAAAATATTTTATTAAATAAATGAATTTGGACTTTCTTGACAATACTGGTATCCCATTAAAAAAGTGTCTCAAACCCCATTTTGGAACCAGATTAAGACATATGTATATAGCCATGGAAACAATAATTTAATTCTTCAGCTACCTTCTTCCCTGCCTTGCTAGCTGTTCCTCATCAACCTTGTCCATGTAATATTCTAAAGGAATTTCCTTGTTCCTATCTGTTTACCCCATAAATTGTCACATATCCCCCACTTCTAATGGATTAATAAATGCATGTGGATGGAGCTGCTCCAGGAATTCAGGTCCTTGGACCCTCATTTTGATCATTTTAGCAATGCTTCCCCCCCAAAAAAAACCTGATTTCAAAATACCTTTCATTCCATTTATGTCTAGGTGCCCTGTGTTTATGTTTTCCTATTAATAAAATGGGTTATTCTGTTTCACTGTATTATTATTCCTATGGATTTAAAAATCTGTCAAGCTAAACAACTCTGTTGTGTTCCTTCTTATTGATAGATTGGGATTTTATTTGCAATTGCACTGAATCTGTCTCCAAATAGGGCTTGTATATAGGCAGATATTACTACTGTTCTGGTGAGCAACTGAATTTTAAAGAAAATTTAACTGGGAACTGGACAAGAGTACCACGATGATAATAATACAAATATCCTTAATGAAGGGTTTCTTGCAACCCTTTTTGTGTATTTTGCTCCCCCCCCCCCATGCTCATAAATTAAAGAGACAACTGTACACTATTGAAGTATCCATCTGAGCGCCATAATAGCTGCCGCAGTTAAATGTAGTGCAACTTCTAAGGCACAAATGCTTGCTATTCAGGACCAAGCCACTCGGTGCAAGTTGCTTTTGGCACTGTGGATAGAAAATCCTATACTGATCAACACTTATTTTATTTATATGCTAAGTATAATACTGAATATCAAACTGAAAGGTGTGTAGACTTTAGTTTGAATGTTATATCCAAGTGCTAAGTTCAAAGCATCACATATTTTCAAGGTAAAAGAAAAAAAAAACTTTGGTAGCTATCTTAGCAATTACAGCATGCAGTAAAATATATGCAGTAAAGCTGTTGTTTTTAAAAAGCCTTAGTTTTATACTTTGATCTCAGGGTTCATCCCTATTGTATTGCCTTTCATTTTCAGACACAGTGGGGCAGATCAAATCACTCATAAATGGGCAAGGAAAAGCTTGCCAGTATCGTCTGCCTGTTTGAGCTGTATTCTGGCTATACAATGAATTTTTCAAAACCATTTCATGTAAAATGGAGGTTACATCAGTCAATTAATGATTGTACAGTTGTTTCTGTCAGGTTCAAAGACTTCCTATTTTTGATAGATGCTGATGCCATTATGCTACATAAATGATTTACAGTTGAATGTAACAAAATAGCTTCAGGTATCAATTGTCTTGAGTTACGACAACAATTCAATAGCCACTTAGCTTTGGGACCAAACAAGTAGACCTTTCCTAGAGCATTCCATACTTGGGATGTACCCATTGGCTTCTATTCACTTGGTTGAATCATTTAAGTTTTTTTGCCAGCTGTTCTAAAAACATTCTTGTTTTGCCAAGCCTACCCGATGCTCAGAAAGTTGATGTGAATGTTTTAGTGTTTCATCTTTTTGTATGTTTTAAGGTATTGCTGTCTTTCCCCCCTTGATTTTATTGTTTAATCTTTTTGTATACTGCTTTGAGGGGTGTGTTTTTTAAAAAAATCAAAACAACACCACTAATCAAGTGGTGTATAAATTTTATGAAATAAAAAAATAAAAATATATAATGACATTTGCTTTTTTAAATTACATAGGCATGATGCTGCTGTGTTAGAAGATATAGACTAACAGCACAGTGAAGGAAAATGGAGTGCTGCCTCCTGTGTGGCAAAAAGTTTAAAACCACAAGAAAACACGTTTAAAACCAAAACAGTAAAACATTTCAATATTAAAAGTGCAATGGGCAAGTAGCCCATTGTTTCCTGATTAATGTGCCTCTGACCTGGCCCTAGATATCTGACTGTCTGAGGCCAAATAAAATATGGCAGACATATCACAAGTACAACATTCAACCACATTGACAGCTGAGCTTTACTTTAATTATAGGACAGCATCTTCTACCACATCTGAGGGCAACAGACTAGTTTAGGGAGCACTAAGTTAGGGTGAAAGTTCAGAAAGATGGTTTCCACCACCCAACTCCTTGGCATCTCCTGCCTGAGGGTGCCACTTACTGAATAGTAGGTCCTACCCACCTCGCCTGGCTATAAATGTTTCAAGATCATGGGTGGGCCTTTGGCCTAGTGAGCAGCCAAATAAAGTTTTGCCTTCATGTTTCCTATCCTATTTCCTTGTACTTTTCCTTGCCTGTTTCCCACCCATCTCAGTCTGCCAGCTTACCTGCCATTTGTGGACCTGCTTGCCTGTCTTTCTGCCTGCACCCTCATTCTAGTCCTTCTTGGGACAAACGTCTCTGCTCATCCTCAGCCCATACTTGACCCTGCTTCCAGTTTGAGCCTCACATGCACCTGTACAATCAGCACACTATCCAATGGCCGGGATTCATATCTCAGCTCCCATAAGCTTGGTAGCATGCTACCCAAGGCTGACAGGTAGAACTGGGGGGGAAAGATGGATCAAAGAATAGATGTTGTTTTCAGTGTCAAACAAGTTGCCCATCCCTAGATTAAATGTATACAAAGGATGGTGAATTAAATGAGGAAAAAGCCTTGGGAAAGATACATTGCTATCTGATTCTTGAAATATATTCAGTTACAATAATGAGTGGCATTTTTTTGACACCAAAATGCCAGTTGGGAATGGATTTTCCCGTTACATACTTAGTTTGGATCAATGTTTCTAGCCTTACCTAACTCAAATGAGCCAATCAATCTTTCCGAATTTTGACCCTTTAAGTTGCCTGTCCAATCATGTGAGAAAAAGAGTCTACACTAAAATGCAATTACAGGGTCACCTCATTCTTATGTCAGGCCCTGTGGGAATTAAAATCCCTGAAAAGTGCCATTAAGCAATCAATTATTTAAGCAGTGGATGACACTGTGCAAGTATTTATGATTTTATTGGTGCCTGTAAACTAAAGGGCAGCTGCAGTTACAACCTACTATCATGTTAGTATCTTTTCCTGACAATGCCCTGGTGAAGCTGAAGTGAGATTTTTAAAATATTTAATCCGAATTTAAGGCTTATTGTTTATTTATTTCCTAGCATAGTTTCCCATGCTTTTTCAAGCTCAGAAATACACAGTGATGCTCTAGTTGTCAAAAGAGCTGTCACCGTATATGATATATGGGTAGAATTAGGCATTAGATCTGAGGAAAAAAATCAACTGTGACTGCATTTGTTATATATGCAAAAGGACATTTGTACTACACAGTGACTGAAGTGACAGGGAACAGAGAAGCTTGTTTATTATTCCAAGAGTGACTGAGGAGTGAAATGCCACGCAGTGAAATGGTCGAACACTGTGCTGAGGCTTAGCTGAGCTGAGAATTTTTTTCTGCCACACAGCTCGGGGTCTGTTCACATGGCCATGTTGGAGCACACTAACCCTGGGAAAATCATATATATATATATAGGCTTTCAGCCCATGGTCAGCCAATCATGTTTGCTGACAGTCAGCAAGAATCAATTTTGGAACACCATGGCCAACAATTTATTTGGTGGAATTTCAAAAGGTGAATCCTGAGAATGGTGACAATTACGCATGATCAACAGGCCACAAACTGAACATTATTTTTTTTGTATAACTCAGCAGGGAGAAGGATGAGGACAATACCAGAATTAGCTGGGTCTGTTCTGGCACCACCTTCTGTTGGGTTCCTTGCTTTTTTGCCCCAACAGTCCTCACAGATTGCTACATTTTCTAAGGAACTGGCAGATTTTAAACCACAAGGGTACTCTGTATCAATGAGTTTGACTCTGCTGAATGCAATTGTCCTTCTCCCCACCTTTATTTTTTTTAAATAAGTACACATGTGACAATAAACTGTGGACTGCAAGTAGAAGTAAAACAAGAGTCAAAACAGAGTTATCTTGCAGTTTCTTGCATTTTGAATGTGCTTTCAGAAATATATGAGGATCCCCGCTTTTCCTAACGAAGAGACGCTTCAGGAGGAAGTGCTCCAGAGTTGGTCTTTGGGCAGAGATCACTGGTTACCTACAGTATATTTTTAGGTCATATTCAGTTTATTTACAAATCTGCAGATATATAACACAAAAAGGTTTTTCACACTTGGGATACTTTTATGAGAAGCCAAGCCGATGGCTGCCAAGAGCAGCTCACGTTGTGCAGTAGAGCCACAAGGTTAGCTTTCTGGCATCAACGAGGTGGTAGGGAAGTTGGGTCTGTGCCAGCATGCCCTCCAGTTAACCAGCAGCATCACTGGTGCCAGGAAGCCAAGATTGTAGCTCTGCCCCACCTGGTGAACAATAGCAGATGGAAACCAAGTACCTAAGGATCTGCAAAGGGAATGAAGACGGTATATTTTACTCAATAACTGAAAGTGCTATCTGAAAGACCATATTTCCTCACAGGAATTTGCCCTGGTTTTTAGCTGTCCTCATTTTTATCTTTAAGTTGCCTCAGGGAAAAAGGGAAGTGTATAAATAAAATACTAATAATGATGATGTGCTCTCAATATTAGGTGTTTCGTGTGATTTTTAAAAATAGTACAATGTATTCATGTTTTCAGATGTGTTTGGAGACCTTTGTGTAAGAGCACTCTGTGCTACCACGGTTGGGGCAATCCTACTCATCGATGTGTGAGGCAAATGCAAGCAGCAAATTGTGAAATGAATTGATCAGCAAAGTACATTTCAGGAAATACTCATGGGTAAGAACTCATTAATTGGCGGTGCCTGAATATAGGAAAATGACTCCATTGCATTGTGTGTGTGTGTGTGTGTGTGTGTGTGTGTGTGTTCCCCTCCCTTTTTCTGTGGCATTGACTGAGTGCTCGCAGCTGCCTGCCTCTTCTGCCTTTTATCTTAGGGCAGAGGAAGCTTTCAGGGAACCTGTTGCCTGATCAGAGCACATTTCCTCCTCTGGGTCATGTGTAGAAGTAGGTGTCAAGCTGCTTTTGTAAACAGCCTCGTGAAGTCATAAGGGATGTGAGAAACAGTACGCGCTGCTGCAGCTGCTTCTCCTACAATTGTTTTCTCTTTGATATTTCCAGCTCTGGTGCCAAGAGATTTGTCCGTGTTGACCAAGCTGCTTTGTGCTACGCTTCAGCTAGAGGCTGAAAGGAAACAGCTCCAAGCCATGGTTGATATCAGTAACATGTTCCTCCAGTCCAATTATAATTAGACTTTCCCCAGGATGAACCTCACAATCCTTTGCTGTCTTCCCCCTTCCCCGCACTGCCCTCATGTTGAAAAGGGGATGCAAGGTTTACAAAGAAAAACAACTGGTACTGTCTGATGCCTCTGCACCTTCTGTGCTGGCCATGGGAAATCCCTTCTATCATTCTGTTCAAAGCCTCACTGAATCTGGACTGCATACTTTCTGGATGATGATCCTGGAATCGAAAACCAGTCAAAGAGCCAAACATTAAACTAATGTGCATGCAGTGTAAAGAAGCAGGCCAGCCTTTTGAGCAGCAATCCTATGTTGAGAGCCAGTTTGGTGTAGTGTGGCTTGAGTGCCAGACTAGGTTCAAACTCAGCCATGAAGCTCACTGGATGACCTTGGGCCAGTCACTGACTCCCAGACTAACCTACCTCACAGGGTAGCTGTGGAAATTAAATGGGGAGGGGGAGAACCACACCCACCACACTGAGAATGACACAGGATATAAATAAAATACAGTGGTACATCAGGTTAAGTACTTAATTCGTTCCAGAGGTCTGTACTTAACCTGAAACTGTGCTTAACCTGAAGCACCACTTTAGCTAATGGGTCCTCCTGCTGCCGCTGTGCTGCCGGAGCCCGATTTCTGTTCTTATCCTGAAGCAAAGTTCTTAACCTGAAGCACTATTTCTGGGTTAGTGGAGTCTGTAACCTGAAGCGTATGTAACCTGAAGCATATGTAACCTGAGGTACCACTGTATACGGTTGTGAGCTGGAGGGGGAGTAGGCTGCATGTCTGAGTTCCTTTCAGTGCCTGGATCCAGCAAGGATTCAATTGCTGAAATAGCCAAGCAAGGGTCAGAATTGCCCCCTAAGTATGGGTCATTAAGGTAAAAAAAGGAAGTGGCTCTGGGCCAGAAGAAAAATGGCTAGTAATTAAAATCAACCTCAACCTGGCTAGTAGTTAAAATCCAGAGCCAGAAAGGGTGCGTGTGTGTGTGTGTGTGTGCGCGCACACACACACACACGTGTACACATGAACACTAGAAGCAGGCTACAGGCTGGTCACCTGAGATACAAAGCCACACCTGATTTCTTCTGGAATCCAAGGCTGTGGGAGAAGGAAGACCTTGTTGGGATGTTAATGCTCTGAGTCCCTCCATCAAAGGGACCATAGTCCCCACTGTCCCTCATTTCGAGGAAACCAAACTCTGGGCAAGCGACTGGAACCCCCGGAATCTTGCACGACTCGGAGATTGGGGTGGCATTCAACAATATGCTTTCTTGAGAGTAAACCCTCTTGATTTACTTCCAAAATTGAGTAGCACAGAAGGATTTCCATCAAGAGTGGGGGATATATTTTTTAAAATGTATTTTAAAAATGTATTAAAAGTATTAATGAGTTGCCCTCTAATAGAGGTCGCCGAATGGCTCACAGCAAGAAATAAAACCAATTTTAAATTCATTAATAGTGAGAACAGCAATAATGCATAAAGAGCATAAAAAACCACATTCATGAGGAGCTTCAACAGCTGAAAGCTAAAACAGATTTAGGGTTGTAATACTGTGGTCATTGTGAAGGCATCTCAGGGGCCACAGGACCCATCAGATCTCCCTTTCTGAGGGGGGAGAAAAAGGAGCAACCTCAAGGAGGTTGTGTGAGGCTGTGAAAAAGTCCACAGCTGGCTCCTCTAATGTCAGAGCAGGAAAAGAGAGGGTATTCATGGGGTGAGTAGCAGGAAACACTGCAGAACTTCAGGATTCACAGCCCTCCCATTCTCAGGAGTGTCCTCACTACTGAATGGTGTACAAACTATGGCTGCAACTGGCATAGTAATTACTATATTAAAAAACAACAACTTCTGCCCTGTTGGTGTGAGCTTTGCAGGCCACTGCCTTTTGGATTGCTTAATCTAACACTCAGGACAACCATCTGATGTCCAACAACCATCATCTTCCTTCCCATTTTAAAAATTTCTTTTAAAAGTTGAGAGTTGCCTGTTTTTTTAAGCAGAGGGATTGGCTTGCATTCTTCTTCTTCTTCTTCTTCTTCTTCTTCTTCTTCTTCTTCTTCTTCAGTTTTTAGGTGCTTTGCCTATTTTACAGGGTGCCTCAAAAGTTTTTCTTCTGTGAAATAGGTATTTTGTGGTGTCCACCAGATTTCTTTATATTTCCAGATGTGCTGCAGACCCTAGTAAAAGGTTGGAGAGTCTTGGTCCAGGACAGTGGTGGCCAAATTTGGCCCTCCAGCTGTTTTGGGACTACAGTTCCCAACATCCCTGACCTCTTGACCTGTTAGCTAGGGATGATGGGATGTAGTGCAAAAACAGCTGGAGGGCCAAGTTTGGACACCCCTGGTCTAGGAGAATAATTGGAGTCACCCTCACCCCTGTCACTTCCAGGAGATGCAGAATGTCCATACTCAAAACAAA
Source organism: Podarcis liolepis (assembly GCF_965112155.1). NCBI lineage: Eukaryota > Metazoa > Chordata > Lepidosauria > Squamata > Lacertidae > Podarcis > Podarcis liolepis. Next base: position 39,626,187 of record NC_139562.1, read on the forward strand.
TCTGAACCCTGATTGAAATTGATAATTTCTTGTCACAGTGACTTGGCTTGCTCACATCAAGTGGGAATTACTTCTCTTCCACCTCCTAATAATACTCCAACCTCCCTGAACCCCGGCCCTCTAAGTTCTCTGCTTTGCTCACTTGCATTTCAAATTGCTTTTCAAGCAGCTCTCCTGAGTTTCAAAAAGCAACTCTTCATGCCAGGGATAGTGTTCCCCAAAATGAGGAAATGTAAATGTGCATTCAAAGTTAGCCACTAGAGTGCAGCTCCATGTACGGGTTTCATATTTAAGTTGTGAACAGGGTTAAAAGGCACTAGCCCTTATACAATTAAAGTTCTGAACTCTGTGCAAGCATTTCAGAAGGTTTTTGCAAACTCCAATCTAAAACAAAACATGTTCTTCCTTTTGACTGGCCCTGCATTCATCTCACTCTCAGGCTTCTGTCTAGTGACTAGAATGAAGAATGAAATGCAAATGTTCTTCTAACAGCTTTACCATTTCTTCCATTTAAAACTATTTGCTGCTGTTTACGGTTGGTAGGAGAATATAACAAGAGGCATCAAATTAAAGCATGTTACAGAAGAAGAAGAAGAAGAAGAAGAAGAAGAAGAAGAAGAAGAAGAAGAAGAAGGAGGAGGAGGAGGAGGAGGAGGAGGAGGAGGAGGAGGAGGAGGAGGAGGAGGAGGAGGAGGATATAAACACTGCTCATTGATGGTTTACACCAGTGTATGCTCACTTTTTAAAATTCAACCGCACCAGCATAGGCAAAGAGAATCAATCCCTTTTGTACAGGTTCCAAATGTTTGCTGCAAGGCTAGAAACAAAACAGATTCAACAACAGAATGTAGGAAGTGTTTTCCGTTAAATACATATTAATTAAAACAAATAGCAGATGTTTTATTTCCTCCTTCTTCCCAAGCAATTTGGGCAATCAACCTTTGTTCCATGAAATTTGCATGAATCTGAATTAAATTTCTATCTGTAGAGCAAATCCATTCCAAGTTTAGCAGTAGGCTAATTGCAAGAGCAGCGGGAAGGGAGGAGGGGGAGGAAACCCAAGTTATCATATGCAATTCAGCACTAAGTGCGTGTCTTGCTGAAAGAGATTGACTCCTTCAGGGTTTTTAAATACCTTATCAAGAATACATTTATGATTATCACCTCTGTTTCCATTCTTGTAAATTGGTACTGAGCCAATTAATCCATTTAAATGTTTGCTTCTTTGACAGACCCATGTTGCCATGTGGAATTTTAATGCACTTTTCCAGGACTACACCTTTGTCAAGCCTGATAGGAGCTAGGAAGAAAATTGTACTTTGGAGTATATCCAACTGTAATTGGGTTTACTCATGAGTGTGTTTACATGGTGCTACATCAAGGACTAGTAAAGTCACAAAGTTTAAAGGTCATCTAGCCCAATATGCTATTACAGAGCAAGGATGCTTTATAGGACTTGACCCTGTACTGTTTTTCCTTGAAAATGTCTAGCCAATTGCTAAGTGACCCTAAATGGTGTCTTCTACTACTACTGAACTGCAATCCCTGCTATGAGTTGCTGTGGAGTGGGCTTCTGGCTTTTAGATCCTTCAATGAAAGGATCTCTTGGGCAGCGCAGTGTCGGCCCGAGTACATAAGGGCTACACAGGGCTAGATTTAGGTTTGATGAGGCCCTAAGCTACTGAAGGTAATGGGGGCCTTTATATGTCCAGCTGTCCTTTGTCAACAACAAATTGTCACTGTTTTTTGTGTTGAATATATGCTATATGGTAATTTATTGACCTAATAGGTCCATACACAACACAAAACACTGTTGCTATATGTAGGTTTTATTTCATTTCGTTTTTTATCTTATATTTTGGAAATGTACATCCAGGGTTTTTTCCCCTTTAATTTTTTGGGGGCCCCCAAGAGAGTGGGGCCCTAAGCTATAGCTTGTTTAGCTTATACATAAATCCGGCACTGGGGCTACATATGGGCCTCTCAAGTAACATATAAGCCACCCTTAGGTACTTTTCTTTGCTGCCTCTACATATAACAACCCCATCCTAACAATATTGTCTTTGAGGTTTTCAACAGGTTCCGAAACCATAAAACCACAGAGCTGGAAAGGACCCTGAGAATCATTTAGTCCAACTCCCTGCAATATAGGAATAGCAGCTGTCTGTTATGGGGATCAAACCTGCAACCTTGGTGTTATCAGCGCCATGCTCTCACCAACTGAGCTATTCAGCTGATGGTTTTAATACTATCATGTGGTATATAAATTATGTGGATGGGTGGATGGTGTGGTTCAAGCAGCAGATTTAAGAGCTGAGCGCCTTGTGTAGCAGAGCTGGGAATCTTGATCTAACATAACTGATAAAGTTTATCACTCAAACCAACCCCATACGTAACCATGCTAGAAAGTGGGTTTGTTTTTTAAAAAGCAAAGTTACCATAGCGAAGCCTTTGCACCAAAGTACTTTTTTTCCAAAGTAGTGTCAAGTTTAATGATCCATTTTGTTTTAAATAACCATATACATTAAATATATGAATATGCTATCGCTAGGGAGTAGGAGGCACAACTAATACAGATTCAATATTGATAAGGGCTCAGAAATTGCCTTGGGTGGTCGTTCATCTTTAAGTAGTTGACAAGAAAGTGCACCAGATAAAATGATTTTTAGAGGAAAGCAATATCAGAACAAGGATATTAAACCCATTGTTAAATTCTACAACCCAGGCACACAAATCGTTGCCCAAATTAAATGTTCCTAAGAGGACTAATGAGCTATTTCTCCATGTGTGTTAGAGTTAAAACATTTTAATAATTCCCTGACATTATGAGTCAAGGTTCATTCATTCATGTCATAAAAATTACGATTTCTGAAATGATATTGGAATGCTTGCTGCTGGTTTGCATTTATTGCTATTCCAGGCTGTGACCCTGGCAATTCTTCTTTGTCCAGTACTGTAACTGTATTTCAATGAGAAATGCTTTTTTTATTTTTTACTGGCATATCTTTTTATTCTACAGCTGGGAAAGGGGAGAATGTGTCTCAATTATCCCCAATACAAAATGTTTACATTGCTAAATAGGAAATGTTTAAACATTACAAAGTAGCACGTTAACTCGCTATAGAGTCAGGAATGAGACATTTTTGAATGCATGCCAGGAAAAATAATCATATAAAGAAATCCTATAGTGGACTAAAGGTGACTGGAAACACTTCGAAACATATTTGTAAATGAGAATATGGAATAATTTTAAGTGAAATCAATAAGCCAAGCATATTGGAACCCCTCCACCCAGTATATTATTTGGAGAATGACCAATGATAGTCTGTGAAGAATGTATTTAAAACAGTGCCTAGGCAAAGTGAATCTAAGGCATTGTCGGGGGCAAGGTCTCAAATTGGGACCGCCATCAACCAACCACTGGCGCCTGACTGTTTTATCCTGGGTTACCTCGCCCAGCCAACCAAACTTTGCTCTGTGGGTCAAAGGTACCCTTTGGACTGTAGTTCTGGCCTGAGTATAGTCAGCTGATCTTATCGCACCTTGTCCTCCCTTTCATGGTGAGATGAATTATATTTCTATTTCAATTATAATAATTATTTTTAAATTTACCCCATGCACATAAATGGCCATAAACAAATGTTATGCAAATTGGCTCCTTCTTTTCTCTCATGCAAGTATTCTTTTTGCCCAGACACTGACATCCAGCTCCAAGGGCCTTCTGGCAGTTTCCTCACTGCAAGAAGTGAGGTTGCAGGGAACCAGGCAGAGGGCCTTCTCGGTTGTGGCACCCGCCCTGTGGAATGCCCTCCTATCGGATGTCAAGGAAATAAACAGCTATTTGACTTTTAGAAAGCATCTGAAGGCAGCCCTGTATAGGAAAGCTTTTAATATTTGATGAATTATTGTATTTTAGTATTTTGCTTGAAGCCATCCAGAGTGCAACCCTAAATAATAATAATAATAATAATAATAATAATAATAATAATAATAATAATATTTTGGGGCTGAAGCTTGGCCAAACATTTGACAGTAGTGGAGGAAAGCACCACCCCATTCCTTTAGGTAGGTTCGAAGAGGTACAGGAGACTGTTAGGACAAGGCAGTTCCCTTTACAGGGTGGGCTTGGGCCCCCTTCCCATAGGAACAGCATTTAGAAACACATCTTAAGCCAGGAATTGTTTTATTTTCCATCTGAGTCGTCAAAGAATGCATTCCAAGGTTCACCTGTGCTTCAAAGCAAGCATTCCTGAGCCTTCTGGAGAACACTACCTAGCCCCAGCCTTCTTTTGAAAGTCTGCTCTAGGTTGGAGCCTAGCAAACGTTGCCAGCATCTCTAATACTAGATGAAGAATTAGGAAGAGAAAGGAGTGGGTTGAGGTTTGGTGGTTGCTCTTCAAATGCCTCTGCTGTTTTTCACTGCAAGATGTAGAACTCAAGCTGTCGGAGCACAAAAACTGCTCCTTTATCACCTGAAACCAGGAACTACAGATTATGGAAGTTCAGATAACTGTGACTATTGACTGTTGTGAAGCCCAAAGAAGCATGAATTAACCCCCCCCCCCTTTTAGTATTATCAAAGGGCCTGTAAATCTGTGCTTTATCCTTTATTTAAAATGTGATCATTTCTCTGTCTCTCTCTCAGTCTGATTGATTACATATACCTTTTGAATGATTTTACCTCGTATCTCTTCAATGTTATTTCTTGATGGCTTATTTCCTTTTTAAATAAGAAGCTGGTAGCAATTCTACAAATATGTTACAAATATTCTTTTAATTCCTAAGCAGAAGGAGGAGGTTTCTTTCTATTGTTAATATCATAAAACTCAGCATCTGCATGAATGTGAGCCAGATTTACTTGAAAACGATCATATGTCCTCCTTTTCTAATGATATTTTCAGTGGGTTTTTAAAAAAACAACAGAAATAAGTATCTACATGCTTCTAGATATTTCCATGTTCAACAATATATATGTTTCTAATGTGATCTCCTTCTTATAAAAAGACTATGGCTTCCCCTGCTGCTCATTTTAGTGTTCAAACCCACATCTCAGTTTCCTCATAATCACTTCATCCCCATCTTCTCATGCTACTTTTCTTCTCAATCATGCCAAATCACTTCAGCCCCATATTTCTCCCCATGTAATGCTTCACCTCAAACCCCTCCCCCAGATTATTTCAGTCCTACCCTTTATTCCTCCTTCCCTTTGCCTGAACTCCCTTCAAATCACCTCTGTCCCACCTTCTTTTTTTCCTACTTTTGCCCTAATCGTGGCTGATACCTTCAACTTCTTGGAACTATCTTCCATCACCAACCAAGCCCCAACTGGGGTCCCATCTGCACTATACAATTATAAGCACCACTGTTTTATTCCATCCATTTGTGTAAAATTTCTCATTTGGGCAAAAACAAGAACCAGCTCAACTTGCACTGTGATAATCCTTCTTGCTTGCCTGAAGTATGTAGAAACCTCTTGTTTTGTTGTTTTGTTTTGTTTCGTTTTTGCATGGCTGGAATGTAGCCTACTGTGCAAAGGTAAAAGTTAAATCCATTGCTCCACCCACTTTTGTACTGTTTCTAGTAACCACTGGTATCTGGCCCCTAGCAGATTGCCCATGAAGTAATGTGGTCCTCAGGCTGAAAACAGTCTTCCATCCCTCATACAGAGCTTTATAAGAGGGCAGGTGTAATATTTGCTTCTGGAAACCTCATAAAAAATACAAAAAATGATGCAGGAATATGTGCAACAAACGAATTTCATTTAGCAGTGCTTTCAGTCGTGACAGAAAAATGGATGATATCTGTTCTTTTCGTTCTTTGCTATGCTGCAGAATACTTTCCATAACTATAACCATTCACAGAACAACTTGCATCCAAATTTGAGTTACTGCCATTTCAGAGCAGGTGTAGAAATGTCTACTGTGCTTCATGACAAGCATTCTGGGTGATATGGAGTAAGATTCAAGAGTTGGGTAGAAGCCCCAATTACATACGTCTCTGTGGAGTCTGAATAGAAGGAGTGGACAATGTTTTGTGGGCTTATTTATTGAATGCGGAAGCCAGTTTTGGTCTCCACAAATCTGTCAACTTTGAGCTTTCAAACAATTCTCACAGGAACCACAGAGGTCAGAGCGTGGTAAAAGAAGCGTGAAAAGTTTATTTTCACTCAGGGGACACATCAAAGTTACAGATGTATTTATCATTTAGTATAGGAACAGATTTGGCTCACTATACCCATCTTAAAACCTAGCATGACTGCTGGTGGTTTTATATAATTATCAGGGAATTGTTGTTGCTTTACATAATATTACCTAATTGTAATTTTTAAAAGCCCTCTTGCATTTCCTTGCGAGTTCTTCATCAGTGAAAACATTTATAACAATAAGGCACCATTAAGTTTGTTATAAGCGATTTTATAAGAAAACTGCAGTGTGACCAAATAATGTATCCTTTTCTTCCCCGAGGATGAGCTGTTTCAGTGAGGCAATAGAAAGCAGGTACTGACTGACAGAATATTGTAATACATAGTAATAAACTGTATAGTTCCCTCAGTTTCACTGTGTTTTTACCAAAGGGGATGTGTGGAACATTCTGTACACTCCCTTTGGAGATCACAGATCGTATATTTTCATTTCCTTGACATTTCATTCATTATATTCTGTACGCTAGCAGTTGCAGGTTTATATATTTGCAAATAAACTTTGTGAAAAATGATGAACAAAGGCTGAGGAAAAATAAAGCGGAATGGCTACTTGGGGCCCAAGGTCACATGCTAGGCAAGTGTTTCACAAGTTAAACTGACTGTCTTGCCCCAATGGAAATAAACAGAGCTTCAATTTAAACAAGTGGAAGTCAGCTAAAAATTTGTACTTAGTCCAATTGGTTTATTCTAAGTTCAGTGTTGGCTCACACAAATCCATCCCATCAGTGCTCTGTATATGTATTTGCTGAGGAAGATTTTTCATGTGTGAGAGATGAATTCTAGGTAAAACCGCAGTGATAACAGTCAGGCATATGGTGGTCCCAGGGCCGTCTTTACCGGGGAGTGCAAGGGGTGTGGGACACCCAGGCCACTGAAGCCGCCAAAGCTCTCAATTATCTACCTGTGATGAAATAATAAATAATTTTGATCAAGCTAGAAAAACAAAATACATATATACCTAGGTATTACCAAAATGTATACCTACTGTTTCACTAAAGGACTTTCGACTTTGTGCGTTCATTTACCAAACAGTGTACCAATTCACAATAGCGGCGCTTGTCAGACTCAATAATGCTGTGCACGCAAAATTAACTAAATTTGGGGGTGCTGGGCAGATCTTTGCCCCCCCCCCCCATGGTGCATATGCTAAAGATGGCCCTGTTTGGTCCACTGTGGGAAGAAAAGAGGAGCCTGCTGAATCAAGCCAATGTACTGTCCCTAAGGAAGCAGGCACTACATATGGAATTTAGCATTCCTTCTGGCCTCTGCTCACCTCACTGACAGTACAACACCCTATCTGGAAATGTTGGAGTTCTGTCTCCTGCACTTTCAGTACAGTTGGATGACAAAGCAGTTTATATCTCCTTCACCACCAACATGCCACCATATGCCACTCCCTGCACCATCCTCTCTTCTAGCTATCATCCCCATGGCTCTTCTATTCAAAGGGCATTGCTAGGCACTTTAAGGATACAACAACAACAACAATCATTACTCCATCCACCTGGCTGTGTTTCCCCAGCCACTCTGGGCAGTTTCCAACAAAAGATTAAAATACAATAATTCATCAAATATTAACAACCTCCCTAAATAGCGCTGCCTTCAGATGTCTTCTAAAAGTCAGATAGTTGTTTATTTCTTTGACATCTGATGGGAGGGCAGTCCATAGGTCAGATGCCACTTCCAAGAAGGCCCTCTGACTGGTTCCCTGTAACCTCACTTCTCACAATGAGGGAACCGCCAGAAGGCCCTCGGTGCTGGACCTCAGTGTCCGGGCTGAATGATGGGGATGGAGTCTGTATGTGTTTCTTAACATAAGTAAACATGTCATCTTTATAGTTGTTATTTAAATTTTACCTTACTTTTCTATGCATATTGTTACATTTATATGTCACCTTTCCTCCAATATATACAAGGGTGTATACAGGAATCTCTCCTTTTACCCTCACAGTGGTAGATTAGGCTAAGCTGACTGGGTTTGATGGAAGATGGAGTCACCAACCTCTGGCAACATGTTCTCATTCCGGCAGTAGATGGAAGGCTCATGTTAGCCTATGGATACTGAACTTGAAACTACTAGTTACCCACAAGCAGATGGCTATGGAACAACCATCACCAAGACACTACATCTAATCAAAGATTTGTCTGTTGGTTCACACTGGGAACATGTTATAGCAATGCGTTTCCAACATGCAAGGTTCCTCCCTAAGGATGTCTACCAATCCTCTGTAATGGTTGCAGCAGTGGTAGCCTCCCATCAGTTCAAGTGTATTGCTATGCCATTTCCTCCTGCCTGCATAGTGTTTTGCTGCACTGGCACAGGGGGTTGGCCAAAGCAATCCTGTCCACCCAGCTGGGGTAACTCAAGGATATGATCAGTCTGTAATTGATCAAGAGTGTTCCATCTATTATTATTATTGCTGTAGTGAGGCCCTTTTTAAAAAGGTGCAAATGGTTAGGTTAAGGAGTGATGTGTGGTATAATAGCAGCTTTCTGATCTTAAATAATCCAGACATTTTGTTTTAACAGTAACAAATGAAGCTGACAATATCCCACGTATTAATTCACCTTTTCATAGTTCCCAGGCCTTCTGTTTTGCTTAACTAGGACCATTTGTTTGCAGGTAATGATAGAAAACTGACAAATGTTAACTGACAGACACATGGTACTTGTTAAAAAAAATAAGATGCATGCCTATTCATTAATCATTTCACATCTTTCTCCATTCAAGAAGGTATATGTCAAAAGAAAAGGTTTTTTTAAATTAAAAAAACGCCCTGAAAAACAAGCTGTCAGATTTGCCAAATTAGACTCCCTTTCTCTTATAGAAGGCAGCCTTATGAATAGCATTTCACCAACAGAGCTCGGCATTATTCTCTCGAAGGAAGTTGTCATCCAGCAACTTTTAAAAAGTTGAAATTGAGTTGAAACTTGTCGTGCCAGGTAAAGGAAAACAACCAATTTGTACTTAAAATAAATAAATAAATAAAATCCCTTTACTGATAGTACTGTAAGAAGAAGCCTAAAAACTCTAAACTGACAGTGTACAGCTGTTTCCACAGCTCTGAAAAAATTGATTTTCTTTCTTTTTTTTTTAAAAAAAATTATCTATCTTGCATGTAGCACATTGAGGAGCTTTTGTCTGTTCCAGTTACAATGGAACAGCTTGTGTTGTATTGGAGTTAATGTCTAAGAGGTGTTGGGGTCCCAGTATATGGTGGCAGGCCTGAATTCATTTCATGCATTGCACATGGCAAACCCAAGTCAGTCTGTTACCCAGTAATCCAGTTCTGGCTCCTTGATGAATTTACCCACATAATTAATCGTTTGGCACATTCACACTTTACAATTTGATGTACTCACAATACATCAAGCACTCCTAAAACATAATGCATGAAAATGGTCCTCAGCAGTGAAAGGAATTGAAGGCGGCAGATCCTCCAAGGCCTGACTCCAGGCTTCAATATAAGCTGTGCATCGCACTGATCCATCTACCAAGACTGCGGCCATCTAGAATGCATTACACCTGCAAGAAGAATATGTTTCAACTGATGATAGCCTGGAAATGTGACCAGGGAGGCACAAGGTAAGGGCACTAGATGGATAAGTACACATAAAATATAATTCTTTGACATTTGCAATCCACATATGTTAATTGCGGCAATGAATACATAGGCGACCATGCTTGCTAATCTCCCCCATCCATATATGCCAATTGTTCCTTGTTTCTATTTTTCAAGCCGAAATTCTAATTGTAGATCTCTTTTTCTTGGTAAATGTGCAATCTCCCATGCTGAGTCTGCTAACCACAGCCATCAACTAGCAGAAGCTTTTAACATTTGAACCAAGGTGAGGAACACCTGCTGATATCTGTTATTTAAAATAAAATCAGATGGGACAAAAGAAAGTCAAAGGAAAGGAGAGGGTTTCTCATACTGCAATATAGCAGCAGGATCTTATTAAACTGAAGGTCACAATAGGGTTGTTATTAATCATAGCAGTATAGTTTAAAAGGAGCTTTATATTTCCAGATGTTACTGTTTGCAGCGTAATGCTCAAAACAGATCTTTAACTGTAACAGCAATAACTGGCAGAATCTCATAATCGTAATATATCATAATTACAATACGCCTAACAGCAGAAAATAATATTCTGCATATCTTTGCATCACTACTTTTGCAGAACTGAAATACTTGTTCCCACTTAATATCACAAAATATGTAACGTAAGACTAAACAGAGGGTGTGGAGTCTGTTGGGGAGAAGATGCAGAGATTATTCAGGAACACTGCACTCATGATTTGTTCTGAAAGATATATACCAGTGTTTTCAGCATAACGCTGTTGTCCAAAAACACAAAGGCCTTGGGGGGGGGGAATACATGAATACAGATGACATAACTTATAAAAAGTCCACAGAAGTGTTTATCAGCTAATGGTACTGTACTATACACTAGCAAAAACTTTTAGATATGTGTCGAGGCATGCTCTGTCACATATAGATTAGTGCTTATATGAGCCAGTTACACTGCAATATAAAGTTAACCAGTTGCTGACATGATCTGAGTTTGACATAACCTGCAGCTGATTTCAGGTCAGCGAAAACCAGCTGCTTGATAGGGATCTAGAATTGGAGTCAGTGGGTCTGCATAAGCTGTTGCAAGCTTGTCCCAGGTAAGCAGATGTTGTTATACATTTTATGATCTTGGGATCAAAAAGCAGTGGTTACACATTACATGACCCATGACGGAAAAGTTTGCATAACTCAAAAAGCTGAAGTCTGTGATGTGAGATTATATATATATATATATATATGTTTTCGTAGATTTTCACGGGTACAGGAATGCAGGTTTTGGTGTCCTCGGGTGTCTTCCCGTGTAAAAGTTGGGGTGTCTAGGCGACGTTTCGACGAGGTCTCACTCGTCATCTTCAGGCTGGTGCTTTCGGCTTCTTGTTACTGGAACAGAGCGGGATCTCAGTGTTTGAGTTCCTATAAATACTGTAGAGGGGTGTGGTGTATTGCCTCAAAAGTTCTGGGCAGAGGGGAAGTTCCCAGGCTAGTGTTCTTTTCTTCTTTTGTTCCTTAATTACTTGAGGGATATCTTGAGTGATTTCTTGAGTGATATTCTGAGTACCACTTAGGTGGGTCATTAGGTGTGGATTAGTTGCTAAAGCCTTCGTGTCTTGACCTCTTGAATTTGTGAAGAGTTTTTCTGGGAAGATGGCTGTACTGCACTTAGTTGTGCTTTGGCTTGGCTTCGTGTATAGGGGCGAGCTGTGGTTTTGTGCCCTGTGCCAGCCAGATCTGTGTAGGGATTGCAGGGGGGTGCAGCATCCGGAGGTGCCACTATGGTTTGGTTACTGGATGGTGTCTGTAATTTATCTGTGGAGAGGGTCTGGGTTTGGGTCTGGTGTGGTTGATTGGTGGTGGCGTTCTGTGTGCCTCTGGATCTGGTGTCGGTTTTTGTGGGGAGGGCTAATTTCCAGATGTCTGGCAGGCGGGACGTGTCGTCACGCTTGTTCATGTTGTGAGGGTGTTTCTCTATCTCGATGGCTTCCATGATTATTCTCTTGTGGTGATGTTCCATGTTAAAGAGCAATTTGGAATCTGCAAAATTAATTTCGTGTCCTGTTTCTTTCATGTGTTGGAAAAGAGAGGAAGATTTTTCTTCTTTTTTGACGGCATTCTTGTGTTCTGCGATACGTGCATTTATTCGTCTGTTTGTTTGTCCAATGTACGTGGCTGGGCAGACTTTGCAGGGTATTTCATAGACCCCTTGGTTTTCCAACTGGATTTTATCTTTGGGGTTTCTGAGGATATTGGCTATTTTTTGGTTGGTGCAAAAGGCTGTTTTGATATTGTGTTTATGGAGGATTTTGCTAATTTTATCTGTAGTGCCCTTGATATAAGGAAGGAGGGCCATGCCATTGTTTTCTTCCGTGTCTTGGTTTTTGGGGGGTGTTTCTTTTTGGATTAGCTTCTTAACCCTGTTTTGCTGGTATCCATTGGCGATTAACACATTTGAGAGATTCTGTAACTCAGTTGTCAAGTGGTCTTTGTCAGCCAGGCGTTTGGTTCTGGAGATGAGGGTCTTGGCTACGGAGTTTATTTGTGCAGGGTGGTGGTGTGATTGAGCATGTAAGTAGCGGTTGGTGTGTGTTTTTTTCCGGTAGATAGTGTGTCCTAGGGAGCCATCAGGTTTTTTGTAGATTAGGACGTCAAGGAAGGGAAGCTGGTTGTTGGCTTCTATTTCCATAGTGAATTGTATTTTGGGGTGTAGGCTGTTGAGATGTGTGAGGAAGCTATCTAGTTTTTCTTTCCCGTGTGGCCAAATTACAAAGGTGTCGTCAACATATCTGAGCCAAAGTTTGGGTTTGTGTTCTGACTTGTCTAAAGCATTGGTTTCAAAGTGTTCCATGTACAGATTTGCGATGACCGGTGAGAGGGGTGATCCCATAGGTGCTCCTTCTATCTGTTTGTATCTTTGTCCATTGTGGATGAAGTACGTGTTGGTTAGGCAGTGGTTGGTCAGGTCCAGGATGTATTCGGGGGGATTGTATTTGTTTTGAATGGCTGTCAAGGCTTCATTAATGGGCACTTGTGTGAAGAGAGATACAACATCGAAGCTCACAAGTAGGTCATCGGGATGTAGGTTTTGCTTCTTTATTGTTTCTATGAACAAAATGCAAACAACTAGCCGTCTGGAGAGCTGAAACTGAGACCTCACATAAGACAGACACACACACCAACAAACTCCACAAACTAGAGAGACGCCAGAAGCCCAGCCACCCTCCACAACAACCCATGAAACAAACAGTACATAACATATCAGACAGGATCCTCACCTCAACTGAAACCAAAGTACTCTCCAAAGGTTTCAACTTTGCAGTTACCCCGAGACGCATCCCCACGGAAAACATCATATGCGGAGTCGAAGCTAGCCTAACCAAAATCAACCCAGATGAAGCCAATAAAATCAGACTTGAAGTCACCAACATCCTCTGCTCCAGCAAACCACCCAGAAGCAATTTACACAAAGAAGAACAGAAAGCACTCACCAACCTGAGGAAAGACAACAACATAATCATTCTCCCAGCAGACAAAGGTAATGCCACTGTTGTGATGAACACATCGGACTACCAAGCAAAACTATCAAATCTACTCCAAGACCCTACCTACCAACCTATAAAAACAGATCCCACCACCTATCTGGAAAAAACCACCAAATCCAAAATAAAAGCCTCTCCCATCAGTGAAGAAATCCAGCTAAGAATCATCCCCAGAGAAAAATCATCCAGATGCCCCAAACTCTACGGCCTCCCCAAGATACACAAAGAAGGAACACCACTCAGACCAATAGTCAGCTCCATAGGCTCACCTCTACAAAATCTCGCTAAATTTCTCGCTAAGCAACTTCAGCCCTATGCAGAATCCATCTCTTCACACGTTACAAACTCCTTCCAGTTCATAGAAACAATAAAGAAGCAAAACCTACATCCCGATGACCTACTTGTGAGCTTCGATGTTGTATCTCTCTTCACACAAGTGCCCATTAATGAAGCCTTGACAGCCATTCAAAACAAATACAATCCCCCCGAATACATCCTGGACCTGACCAACCACTGCCTAACCAACACGTACTTCATCCACAATGGACAAAGATACAAACAGATAGAAGGAGCACCTATGGGATCACCCCTCTCACCGGTCATCGCAAATCTGTACATGGAACACTTTGAAACCAATGCTTTAGACAAGTCAGAACACAAACCCAAACTTTGGCTCAGATATGTTGACGACACCTTTGTAATTTGGCCACACGGGAAAGAAAAACTAGATAGCTTCCTCACACATCTCAACAGCCTACACCCCAAAATACAATTCACTATGGAAATAGAAGCCAACAACCAGCTTCCCTTCCTTGACGTCCTAATCTACAAAAAACCTGATGGCTCCCTAGGACACACTATCTACCGGAAAAAAACACACACCAACCGCTACTTACATGCTCAATCACACCACCACCCTGCACAAATAAACTCCGTAGCCAAGACCCTCATCTCCAGAACCAAACGCCTGGCTGACAAAGACCACTTGACAACTGAGTTACAGAATCTCTCAAATGTGTTAATCGCCAATGGATACCAGCAAAACAGGGTTAAGAAGCTAATCCAAAAAGAAACACCCCCCAAAAACCAAGACACGGAAGAAAACAATGGCATGGCCCTCCTTCCTTATATCAAGGGCACTACAGATAAAATTAGCAAAATCCTCCATAAACACAATATCAAAACAGCCTTTTGCACCAACCAAAAAATAGCCAATATCCTCAGAAACCCCAAAGATAAAATCCAGTTGGAAAACCAAGGGGTCTATGAAATACCCTGCAAAGTCTGCCCAGCCACGTACATTGGACAAACAAACAGACGAATAAATGCACGTATCGCAGAACACAAGAATGCCGTCAAAAAAGAAGAAAAATCTTCCTCTCTTTTCCAACACATGAAAGAAACAGGACACGAAATTAATTTTGCAGATTCCAAATTGCTCTTTAACATGGAACATCACCACAAGAGAATAATCATGGAAGCCATCGAGATAGAGAAACACCCTCACAACATGAACAAGCGTGACGACACGTCCCGCCTGCCAGACATCTGGAAATTAGCCCTCCCCACAAAAACCGACACCAGATCCAGAGGCACACAGAACGCCACCACCAATCAACCACACCAGACCCAAACCCAGACCCTCTCCACAGATAAATTACAGACACCATCCAGTAACCAAACCATAGTGGCACCTCCGGATGCTGCACCCCCCTGCAATCCCTACACAGATCTGGCTGGCACAGGGCACAAAACCACAGCTCGCCCCTATACACGAAGCCAAGCCAAAGCACAACTAAGTGCAGTACAGCCATCTTCCCAGAAAAACTCTTCACAAATTCAAGAGGTCAAGACACGAAGGCTTTAGCAACTAATCCACACCTAATGACCCACCTAAGTGGTACTCAGAATATCACTCAAGAAATCACTCAAGATATCCCTCAAGTAATTAAGGAACAAAAGAAGAAAAGAACACTAGCCTGGGAACTTCCCCTCTGCCCAGAACTTTTGAGGCAATACACCACACCCCTCTACAGTATTTATAGGAACTCAAACACTGAGATCCCGCTCTGTTCCAGTAACAAGAAGCCGAAAGCACCAGCCTGAAGATGACGAGTGAGACCTCGTCGAAACGTCGCCTAGACACCCCAACTTTTACACGGGAAGACACCCGAGGACACCAAAACCTGCATATATATATATATATATATATATATATGAGAGAAGAAATGGCTGGTATTTATTTTCTCTTCTCCAGGAGGAAGCTCTCTGACTAAGCTGATCAAGTTTATTTCATGCATCTCAAATACTGACCTATATATGCCTGTTTGCCATTTTGTTTTTTCGTAGGCATGGAACCATATGTCAAGTCAGCAGCTATGACTCAGTGAAAGACTAGACTACACCACTTATCCCGAATTGGGGAGGGTGGTGGCTTTTAGGAAGCATTAGATGCAACCAAGTGTTTCTGTATGGGAAAAGAAGTCTGTCGAATTCAAAAAAATATAGCTTGCCCCCCCCCATGCCTTTGTACTGTCCTTGCCATCTTGGAAAATGGCTACCACTTTTCATATTTTTAGCTAATTTGAACATTCTATCAATACTATCAAGTTTTTCCAAATGTTCACCTTCAGAAGTATTACTATGTATGAATAGTAACATAAGTTCATAAATAGAAAAGTTATGGAAATGTTTTCTGTGGTGCCATATATAATTACTTTACAAACTCATAAAATTCAACGCCCAGAAGTTGAAAGTGTCTTAGGGGGTTATTTTAACATTGAATTTCCACAATGTGATAAAGTACTTTCCTTTAGATTAAAGGAAAGTAGTGCACACCATTTCTGGCATATTAGAGATAACTCTCCATGCAATATAATTAAAGAGTTGACCTCACATGAGATGGTGAAAACAAATATGTCGTGTGGCATCAGACTTGACTTGCTACGCATTTGGTGCTGGGAGTTACAGCTCTGTGATAAATCTCCTAACTACACTCGGAACCCTTAATGAACTAGAGTTCCCACCAAAGTTCTTTTGGGGGAAGTCATGTCTGCTAAAGCAGTAAAAGAATGTTTTAAATGTATAGTGAGGATCTTTGATTCCTCTGTAAGCTTAAATGTTCACAATAAAATAATACAGAAATGAAACAAGCAAAAATAAATAAATAACTACCAACACACACACACACACACACACACACACACACACACACACACACGTTACAGTTCAGTGTCTGATCCATAATATGCATAACATTGAGTACAAAGCAGTTCACACAATGGACACATTTTCTTTCCGACTGGCTTTCTGAACCACTCAATAGCCATTTGGTGCTCTAGCACATTTAGTATTAACTTTCCATTATTTTCCTCCTTTCTCTTGACAATATAAATATTTAAACACTGCATTCATGTGCCGATGCATCTATTCTAGAAGAAAATTGCAATCTTCTTCCTCAGGCGGTATTTGGAACTTTTATAAGCCAACTCATGAAATGTAGGTGTGTGGGAGAGGGGGGTGTTCACTTTGAGAATACTGTTGGCAACAGCTTTTTTTAAAAAATGAAAGGAACATAATTAGTGATACTGGCAGTAATGTCCAATCTCAGAAAACAGAAGCCAGCTTCTGTCCTTTTTAACAGCCAAAAAAAGGAACAGTAAATATTTAATATTTTAATTTTTAAACACTGTATTTATTTTTTTCACATTTTGAACTGGTGGAGAAATTGATTTCCCCACCACCACCTCTTTGTGTAACATTTTACTCCCATGCTGTCAGGACTGCAAATAATGCCAGCTGCCGCCGAAATGAAAACAGTAGGCTCATAAAGGCAAGCTTTAATTAAAACATTGTTTTCCAATGCAGTTGGTAGTTTTGGATGTGGGGAGAAACATGACTGGGGAACAAATTTACCTCTCACCTTTATTATTATTTTTAAGCCAATCAACATCTGAGCATGTCATAATGAGCAACGCCTCAGCATCCTTCTCTCTAAGGAACAAATCAGATTTGGGAATGAGTTTATGGAATAGTCAGAGCCGCACTAAAATGGAACAAAAGCAGTGCTGTGGTATGAGAAAAACGAGCTCCCTTTTCATAACCGTTTTGACAATGTGCAGAGCTGGCCCACCTGACCACCCGTAGGACTTTTCTGACAGGTGCAAAGGGCCTGGACAATATCCTTTGGATAGGTCACAAAAACAATGAAGGGATGAAGTCAGCTATTACATGAGCACGTTGTTGTATTCTGGCCCAAGGGCACCATCCCCAGAGACGAAATGCTTTTCTACAAATTGATGCATTCCGAAGCATTGTTCGCTATTTGGTTTTTGTTATTCTTCTCTTTTTACAGCTGGTGGGGTTTATTTTTTTTGAAGCTTCAGTGGTGTGCCCAGAAAGCCATGAGTGGGCTTCACTGTTGGCCCTGTTTGCAGTTCTCTGTCTGCTGTCAATGCTCTCTTCGGAGCATGGGCCCTGATCCGAGTGCAGTCGTACACATACACAGGAGCTAGAGCTGCACAGCGCAGCCCTGACATATCAGCTTCAATCACAGCAGTTAGCAACTTGGCACAGGAGGGCGACTAAAGCCAGCCCCCCAAGCCACAGCTTATTTGACAGGGCCATCGAAGCACAGTTCCAGTTGCTTGGTGGGGGTGGATAATCACAGCACCTGCTTGTGATTCCCCATCTAGCTGGGAAGAATTCCTGGAAGCTATGTGATCAGAAAATAATTAAAATCTTGATAAGAATTCTAAAGTAGATGCCAGCTTCTTTTGAGGAAAGCTATTCCCTACCTCGGGGACGTGGGTGGCGCTGTGGGTTAAACCACGGAGCCTAGGACTTGCCAATAAGATGGTCAGCGGTTTGAATCCCCACAACGGGGTGAGCTCCCGTTGCTCAGTCACTGCTCCTGCCCACCTAGCAGTTTGAAAGCACATCAAACTGCAAGTAATTAAATAGGTACCGCTCCGGCGGGAAGGTAAACAGCGTTTCCGTGCGCTGCTTTGGTTCGCCAGATGTGGCTTAGTCATGCTGTCCACAAGACCCGGAAGCTGCACGCCGGTTCCCTCGGCCAATAAAGCGAGATGAGCACTGCAATCCCAGAGTCGGCCACAACTGGACCTAATGGTCAGGGGTCCCTTTACCTTTTATTCCCTACCTCACCCCCATGTAGTTTTCTGGGAATAGATACGACATGCCAAGATGACTACTAAATGCACTCCACTCCACTTTTCAAAATGTAAACTTGATTTTGTGATAGGATGCAGGGCCTGTCTTGCAAAGTATGTTGTTTCTGACAAGTAAATTCTATAAATTGCTTTTGGATAAGCTGGTTCAATTTCTTTCAGGAAATACACAAGTTATTATGGACATTTATGAATGTATTTTTAAAAAAGCAACAACAATTAAGCAGCTCTGTTGGTACTGGCACAAAGTCAGCAGCTTTAAAAAGGAAAATAAGAGAAAAGTCAACAAGCCTCCACCATCACAACTGTAAACCTTCTCCATTTCTACCCTCCTCTTGAAACCATTTGGGGCAAGGGATCCGATTACCACCCCTAAAAGAAAAGGGAAACTTTGATGAATGAAATGAAAAGGCCACCTCCCATTCACAACCTAGGCACAGGAAGCAAATCGGTGGCAGGTGTTTCTGCCCACTCTTATGTAGGAATGGAGGGTAAATTCATTTGGCTCACATTTTAAGGCAAACCTCTCTAATTCACACTATTGGAAAAAAATATGTGAAGTGAAATGCTATCCTTTGAATTTTGTGCTTCCCTGAATTTTCTATGCAGTTCTCCAACCACTAAAAGGTGCACTTAAAAAAGGATATACCAGAGAAAAGAACACACAAGAATGCTTATCTTAGTGAAAGTAATATAAATATGAATTATATGTGGTAGACCTGCTTTCAAAAATGTGTATGTTAGGCACAATGGCATACAAAATTCACACACACATGTGTATGAATTTTCATGCAGACTTTTAAAATTCACAGAAATGGGGAGACTAAACAGAAGATAGTAAAAATGAAAAACTGAGAGAAACCAACATCAACAGATTTGTACTCCCCCAAGAGGATGTTTTTGACAACATCATGGACAGCATATAGAAAACTCAGAAATGGAATTTTTTTGTGATCGGTCAGCTTACATGATTTAATGCATAAAGCATTAAAGTCCTAAAAGTAAAGTCCAGGCTTTCAATTATGCCTGGAGTTCAGACACACATGTCTTAGTGGTGATGCCAATGCAAAGGGACAGGAAACAATCCCTGGGCTAAGTGATAGTGTTGTAGAGAGAGAGAGTAATCACAAAGGCAAACCTTACACTGTATTTAGTGGAATTTTTCACTTGTTTGGAACAGAATTAACATGCTCTGGAGCATGATTAATTTCATTACTGTCTTTAGATTTATGACATGTACCAGCAATTCAACCTCAAGCAACCAATTTATCAACTCATTTGCTCAGAAGTAGTACATTTCATTAATTGCAATTTGCATGTGTTCGTAATGTTTCCAGCTAAGGAGTTTGGTAAGATTTGCTATAGAGGATGCTGAAATCTGTATGAGATGTTTTTTATAAAGCACAAAAAAGGAGGGGGAAGTGTTGGGACTTTGCCTACGTGTAGCTTCCCACAGAAGCAATTAAGGAGTTGGCCGAAGGCCAGGAAGACTGAGCAGAGGGAGTTATTCTGCCTAGTGATATGGCACCTTGGATACAACTCTGCTATTGGGCAAGGTCACCCATATAGGCATGATGACTCATGACTTTCCTGTGTTGGCTGGTTGGTTGGTTGGTTGGTCAGTGGTTCTTTGAGAGTTAGTTGGAGTTTGTTCAGAGAAAGAGTTAAGATCCATGTCTGTATCTTGTATATAGTAACTTGTGAGTCTGCTGTAAATAATAAACCTCTAAGTAACCAAGTTACTAGTAGCAGCGTCTTGCTCCTGCTTCATCCTGCCAGCTTGCAACTGACTGCTTCTGGACAGTCTGCATATGCTCTGCAATATTCAACAGGAAGGACACTATTCTGCTTCTGTGGAAGTACACAATTAATTCTGTACACCCAGGGAGCTTTCGATTTTGTGTTTTTCAGCAAGCAACCCCTTATGACCAACTGTTGCACAGCAATTTCCTTTTAAAACCTGAAACCAATTCAACATTAGTTTTTGGCATGGTATGGGAGATGTGATGTTAAAAAGGGAAAATGACAAAGAAATCCACAGAGAATGCACACACCATTGGGCACACACTTAATGGCGCTCTGTTGATCCACAGACAATGTTTTGGCACTTTGAGGAGACTTTTGAACATCTATCCTTCAAAACTGGCCTTCCAGGATGAGTTTATTGGCAACCAGAGGTAGACTCACTGAATGGTGCTCCAGTGGGTGAGCTATTTTTCAAAATGTGGTTGGAACCAATAAGTAGCTGCCTAGAGCAATGGACAGAAACCTCATTGGGTTGTACCTAACAGTGTCATTCTCTCTGCACTGTATAATTCTTCTATCTGTGCAATGGAACTTACCTCTCCTGTCTCCTGAAGCAGTCTCAAAATCTGCTCCAGAGTACATTTCTGACACACATGAGGAGAAGAAAGGAAGTGGAAGTCCTGTTACACAAGTAGAACTAGCATTGGGTCTAAATATTTCAAAACATACAAGCAGAAGCATAACAAAAACAGTAAATAGACAATAATGTCACAATCCTCCCCTAAAATGGCAGAATAATCTGCTAGCTCCAACCCACCACCTCCCCTATCAGCTATTATAAGCCTCTAAAAGCTAAAGGATACCTGGGAAAGAATTAGAATCTTACAAACCTCACAGCAAACATTTAAAGAAAAATTGCTTAGAAGCTATTTGGGCTCCACAACGGTGGAAGATCAGTCATGGGTGAGGAAGAAGAGAGACCAACAATGGCACTGAAAGCTGTGAGTCTCTCCTAAAAGGGCTACAAAACCTCCAAGGACCTTTTAAAGTTATCCCAAAAAGACAGAGCAACAAAATGACACATAGCCTTCAAAGATTTTAGAGACCAAATCAAAAAGTAATTGAAAGACTTATCTTCAAATTTTAGTGAACTGTCTGCTTCAACTAATGAAGTCCTGAAACTAGGAGTACTCATAAATCCACCATTAAAAGACTCACAAAAAAAATCAGATTTTCAACTTCACATCGAGTCCTGGGAGGACTGGAGTAGATTGTACAATTTAAGGCTGTTTTGAAAATGTTTCTGTATTTTTCAAAGACCAAGGTTTTATCGAGAATGTATAACTTGCTGCTTAAGTGGAACACGCAGGATGAGACAGTTAAATCAGCCATGATAAAGTGGGCTCAAGACATTGGTCACAATATTATGGCTGAAGACTGGGAAAGGTTATGGACCACCGGTATGAAATTTACGGCATGTAATGCCTTGAAAGAAAACATTATGAAAATGGTATACAGGTGGTACATGACCCCAGTCAAGCTTGCTAAGATATACCATTTGTCTGATAACAAGTGTTGGAAGTGCAAGGAGGCTGAAGGAACATTCTTTCACCTTTGGTGGACTTGCCCAAGAGTGAAGGCCTTCTGGGAAATGGTCTACAACGAGTTAAAAAAGGTGTTTAAGTACACCTTTCCTAAAAAACCGGAGGCCTTCCTCTTGGGTATGGTCGGCCAAAAGGTCTTAAAGAAGGATAGAACGTTTTTTATGTATGCTACCACTGCAGCAAGAATTTTGATCGCCAAACATTGGAAGACTCAAGATTTACCCACGCTGGAAGAGTGGCAAACGCAACTGATTGACTACATGGAGTTGGCCGAAATGACTGCCAGAATCCGAGACCTGGGAGAAGAAGCAATGGAGGAGGACTGGAAAAAATTTAAGAACTATTTGCAAAAATTTTATAAGTTATATGAACTATAAACTGACCATAATTGGAAATGCTAGCCCCAGTAATGAGAGCGCAATATTTATGAAATTGGATAACAATATTGAAGGGATCAAAGTTTAAATGTTAAAAAGGATAATACATTTTGTTTCTAGAATAAATGGACAATAAGGGATTTAAACTTAAATTGCTATTAAAAGTACCAAAGAAACACATGAAACAAGGTTACAATTTGCTGATAAATTTATTGTCGGGAATGCTTTGTGCGGGAGATGCGGGGAAGTTCGATGGAATGTTGAAACAAGCTGTTGAAGGGTTATGATTCTTTTTATTTTTTTTTCACATCTTTCGTTTTTCTTTTTTTCTTTTTTCTCTTGTTGTTTTCTGTATGTATCTGGAAAAAATGTAATAAAAACTATTAAAAAAAAAAAAGAAAATGTTTCTGTATTTTTTAAAAAATAAATAACCCAAACAAAATATAGAAAACATCAAATTATAAGTAAACAAATTGCACAATTTCTTTCATTCTCACTCCCAGATTGCACAGAATTAATAATAAATAAAATGTTCTCTTTTTTGTTTGTAAACCTATTTGAGCGAGCTACAGTATTTTGAAGAAACCCCCCCTTCACTTACTTGCTTTGAAAACCCTGATTTTTCTGAAAAAGTGTCCTTTTCACTTAAAAAGTTAAACTACTTTACTTTTTAAAAAATAAAAAAATACTTAAAATTTCAATTTCCTTCTAAGCTAGGGTTGGGTGGTTTCTGCAGTGATTATATATAAACAAGCTAGAGAAATTACACAGGTTGAAATACTGAACTAATTTGAAAGCTAAATACAATTACACATTGAAGTGTTTTAAAATTGAAGGCTGTTTAAAGTGCACTAAATTAAAAATGCATGATTACAAAAGAATAATTTAGCAAAATCAATATAAGCTAGCAGCAAAAATGAATAGCATAAACAACGTTGTGTAAAGCTGGACAGCTTCACTGTCAATCTTATGGGACAAGGCATGAAGAAATGGCAGGAGGAAAAGAGTAAATAAATATTGCAATGTGGTCTTGGATGTTCTTGCAAAACGTCCACTACAACAGGAATGTCAAAATGTACAATTCAGGCTTGTGTGGAATACATTTTCATAGAGTAGGTTTGACTTTTTATTTAGGATCTCTTCATACAACATATTGTCTTGATTTTCACAAAACTGTTGTTTCACTTCATTTACCATTGACAGACATGGGAAATGCCTCATATTTAGGTTCCCAAATACATACTTTAGTTTCTTTAAGTTCAGTTAAAAGTTAGGTGCACCAATAGAATGCTTACTCACGCACAATCGGAATGTTTTGGGAGCAAAAGAAGAGAGCAAAACCTTACCAGTGAAATGTCAAGGACAGCAGTCCTGTGGCCCCACCACTTCTCTCCCTATTAAGAAGAAGAAGAGTTTGGATTTGATATTCTGCCTTTCACTCCCTTTAAGGAGTCTCAAAGCGGCTAACAATCTCCTTTCCCTTCCTCCCCCACAACAAACACTCTGTGAGGTGAGTGGGGCTGAGAGACTTCAAAGAAGTGTGACTGGCCCAAGTTCACCCAGCAGCTGCATGTGGAGGAGCGGAGATGCAAACCCGGTTCCCCAGATTATGAGACTACTGCTCTTAACCACTACACCACACTGGCTCTTAAAAGAAGCAAAATGTGATATGTTGCATGTGCTCATACACAACGTTTCCCCATTGACCCTACATGAAATGTGAAGCACAATTACATGATGTTGCACTTTTTCTATTCTTTGTGCAACTGCAGGAAAGATAGGGGGGGGCAACTGGAATTAGATCAACAGGAAATTAGTTTGAACTTAGGTCCTGCTGAAATAAATGGAACTAGTCTTAATGATGACAAAGTTCCCATTGATATCCATAGGACTAGGTTCTATTAACCAAAGGGTGCTGGTTTTTCATGTGTTTTCATCAGTGGTCTACATCTTTTAAAGACATATCTTTTTGCTCAGGTTAATAGAACTTAGCCCTATTGATATCAATGGTAATTTTGTCATCATCAAGACTAGGTCCATTTATTTCAGTAGGACCTAAGAAACGCAAAATCCAAAAGTCATTGCATTAACAGAACACGTCTTGAAATACATCTCTGGGCTTTTATTTATCAAAGGCAAATAATACAGATTAATGTGGGAGGATATTAAACTGCCCTTGTATCTGAGTGAGGCTTAAGTTCCACCAATGAACCACCATCTACCACTCACAACTTTCAGTGTTGCATAACAATGCATCATGAATGTATTTGCAATTTTGAATAGTGGATACTCACAAAAGTGAGCACCACTCTTTGAATGCAGAGATAATGATGATTTAATTTATTCTCTGCCCATCACCAGCAGTTCCCATGGTGGGTTATGACAATTTAAAATTAAAAATTAAAAACAAATCATATTACAGCCACTACCTAATATAATACTACCTAATATAAAAGACGCAGGTGGTACTGTGGTCTAAACCACTGAGCCTCTTGGGCTTGCTGATCAGAAGATTGGTGGTTCGAATTCCTGCGACGGAGTGAGCTCCCATTGCTTTGTCCCAGCTCCTGCCAACCTAGCAGTTCAAAAGCATGCCAGTGCAAGTAGATAAATAGGTACCACTGTGGTGGGAAGGTACATGGCGTTTCTGTGCGCTCTGGTCTCTGTCATGGTGCTCCATTGTGCCAGAATCTGTTTAGTCATGCTGGCCACATGACCTGGAAAGCTGTCTGTGGACAAACTCTGGCTCCCTCAGCCTGAAACGAGATTTGCACCACAACCACATAGTCGCCTTTGACTGGACTTAACTGTCCAGGGGTTCTTGACCTTTTTTAAAAAAATAATAATCACCTAATATAAAAGATGATGTCAATCATGGAAAATTCAGTTTTCACACTACATTGTATGGGAGGAAGGTTGCTGTGACAAGAAATTTGTCATATGGTGAGGTGCGACTTTTGAATGGCTCACAGCATGCAGACAGCTACCTAGAGCAATTTAAGAGTATCTATCTGCAAGAATAAATGTAAGTATATGTTTAAAAGCACCTCTCACATCTAGATTAGGAGGTTGGGCACAAACTGGAGGCAGGGCCAGAAGCAGAGTGAGAAAGGAGCTAAAGAAGACAAGACCTGTTGTACATAAACTATTTCTTGTTCAACGCCTCTGGCCTGCTCATCATTTAAACAGAGAACATGACACCATGTGGTAGGCTTCAAAGATGCTTCTTCAGCACAAATTCCCCTTGCTGGGAAAGCAGCACACAGTGCTTTGGTTATGCAGCTGTACTACACAGAACATTTCTGGCAAATCCGCTAGTAAGACTCAATGCTTCTGAGGTTTCCCTGCCTCCCTGTTCTAGCCTTTACTTCTAACCAATAATGTTGCTTTTATACAGTCATCAAAAGTTCACTCCCCAGGTTTTTGTTTTTTTAATTCTTTGTTTTAACTACAGATAGTCTAGTGCAATCATAATCAAACACAAGGGCTCTTCTTGTCTTCCATACCAAATTTGGAACATAGACATGAGCCCATTAAGGGCTTATTTTCTACATCTAGTTTATTTTTGTGACCATTTTTTCAGAATGAAAATCACATGTAGAACACTTCCACATAACTCTAGCTATTGCTAGTGAAAAATGCACCAGAGTATAATCAGAATTCTCGTCTAGTTTCCCCCCCTCTCTGTAATGTATTACTTATTATCAATTAATTTGCCAGACTAGATTTTTGCAAAGATGTACTTTATGCGGAAACAGATCACAGCAACCTTAAAAACTTGACCATGAAAGAAAACTCCCAATATTTATTTTACTTTAAACAAATGACTAATGCACTAGTAAAGCTTTTATATTTAATTCAGTATCTGCATCATTATAATAACAATTTGTCTCATTTGGCTTCTGCCATTACCTTTTATTGCAGTTCCCACTTTAATTCCATTTCCCCATCATTACCTCCAGATTGAACTGAATCCTGGTTATCAGTGACATATAAACAAGTCCAACAAGGCTGCCTGCATTAAAAGGTGTTTACTATTTAACCCTATGTATGCTTATTGTAAGAATGTGGAAGGAAGAGCTCAGATGATACATGGTGGTCAAGAATGATGGTGCAGCAGAAAGAAGCAAAGAGGTAGGGTTGAATCAAGAGAAACATGAGGCTTAAAAGGCCTGTAAGTCATACATTTCAACCCCATGCCCAATGAAAGGTTTGGATTGCAGTCTAAATGTACAACTTAGGCTCTGAAGATCAAACAAACCCTCTCTACCAAGCCTTTCACCAAAGTCTGCCAAGCTCTGCCTCCTATCTCCAGACATGTTCATCTGATGACCAAAGAAGATTGTTAGATAGGCCATGGGTAAAGAGCATGTTCTATAAACATTTTCCATAAATTACCACAACCCTCTTCTAAGACAACAAGATTCTCATAGCAGCCCTAGGGATGCAGTTTCTGAATTTAACGTTTTAAAGATTGGTTAACACATTACCCCTTTGGAATTCTCCATACTGCCTGCTGGCTTGACTGAAGAATTTATCCCTGAATGGGGTGATATGAAAGCTTCAGCATTGTGCAGGCTCTGTAGCATCCTTACTCTTTGGTACAGACCCTCTTTTAAACAGACATAGCTCTTCCACTCTGATTTGACAGGGAAAATGAGGGTTCCAAACACCAGCAGCTCTGGTATTAGTCAGATTTCTCCCTGATAAATAATGTCTAAACAGGCCATCTTCAGCCTTCCAGATCTGTATAGATTTTTTTACTTTTATTTTTTGAAAGTCAGATCTTGAAGTATGGAATATTTTGATTCCCTCATTTATCAAATATTTCTTTTCTTTTTTATCAGTGTTGAATTCAGAATTTTAGTATGTGGATCTTGACATTTCAGAATAGTGCTAAATATCATATTGAAATCAATATTCATCCAACTGGAATGAAAGGTCAATTTTTTAAAAAATATTCCCTTCAGATGTGCTTGCAAGATGCTAGATTGACTTTTTCTTCCCAAAGAAAATCAAAGGGTAACAAGATGTCTTCCTTTCAGTGCACTAGCCATAGTATTCTATAATTTTATGTTGTGGGGCACAAAGGATGTAAGTATTAAAAAAGTATTTTAAACCCCTGAGTTTTCAAAAGAAAAAGATGAGATTAAAAAGAAGAAATGCAGTGGAGAAGCTATACTTCCTGTACCTCTCCAATTGAAGTTTTTGTTGTTTATCGCAGAGAAAGTCGAGTAAAGGCAAAACAGATGTATGTCTGTTGCAATCTTCAAGCCACAATAACAACTAGGGATGTGAAGGAGGAGATATTTGCCCCCTCAGATAAGAAACATCTGTCTTAGGTTGCTGGAAAGGAGCTCATATCAGGGCAGCATGATCATGAGACATAGACATGTATTATTTATGGCTTCCCGGTATTAAGAAGAGGCAATATGACTATTCAACTTTTAAGCTGCCTCTAAGCATACTGAAGTTGACCCATTTCATAATATTTCTGAAATTCAGACAGGATCCCCTGTTGGGACTCCAATTCAATTTTTAGCAACCTCACTTTATGCCAAACCAATGTCTTTCAAGGCTTTTGTCAAAAAGCGATGGTTAGTACAATGTGGTCAAATTCACACAGCATTACAGTGGTACCTCAGGTTAAGTACTTAATTCGTTCCGGAGGTCCGTTCTTAACCTGAAACTGTTCTTAACCTGAAGCACCACTTTAGCTAATGGGGCCTCCTGCTGCCGCCGCGCCGCCAGAGCACGATTTCTGTTCTCATCCTGAAGCAAAGTTCTTAACCTGAAGCACTATTTCTGGGTTAGCAGAATCTGTAACCTGAAGCGTATGTAATCTGAAGCATATGTAACCCAAGGTACCACTGTATTAGGGTTTCGTAAGGAGGGTGATACTGTATGTGACTTGGTAAATACTGAGGGCTGTTTCATACAGCAATCATGTTCATAAGTGTCGTGCAATGCAAAGTTTGAGCACAATGCTGGCATCCTTAAGTACTCATCTGTGCACATTTGCATGCGCTTGGCCATCTGAGAACACACATCTGTTTGTCACATTCGAAATGTTTCCTGCAGAAAACACCAACCAGTACCTGAGATGTGCAACACTCAAACCGTGAAACCATTTCAATGCCGTTTTTGTTGTCTTTACATTATACATGCGCACACACCACTTAATCTGCCACTGCACAAAGGAGCCACCCAAACCACCTTACAAATGTAAAAAGCAAGCATACAAGTAAAAATGATCCAATCCTTAAAACACAAATTAACAAAATGAGGAAACGGCAGCAAAAAGGGCAATGTGCTAAGAATGAGCCCAAATAACAGCTCTTGAAACATTAAGCAGCAAAGGAATCAAAAGCTGGTTGAAAAAGTTTTCAGTTGTTGGCAAGACACAAATAAAGAGGGATGTGATCCAGCGTCTAAGGGCAGGCAGTTCCATAGATGAGGGGCCACAAGAGAGAATGTCCCCTCGCATGTTGCCACCAAGCTTGCCTTTGAAGTCTTAAAAGGAGGGGACAATTTGCTTAAGAGAAGGTGGTCCTTCAAGCACCTACAGGCCAAGCTGTATAGAACTTTATAGATACAGTGGTACCTCAGGTTAAGTACTTAATTCGTTCCAGAGGTCCGTACTTAACCTGAAACTGTTCTTAACCTGAAGCACCACTTTAGCTAATGGGACCTCCTGCTGCTGCCGTGCCGCCAGAGCCCGATTTCTGTTCTCATCCTGAAGCAAAGTTCTTAACCTGAAGCACTATTTCTGGGTTAGCGGAGTCTTTAACCTGAAGCGTATGTAACCTGAAATGTATGTAACCTGAGGTACCACTGTAATAAGCAGGCCCCTAAACTGCACTTGGAAATGGAGTGGGAGCTTGCACAGCTGATACAATAAAGAGGTCATACTAGATCAGCCCCTTGCCCCAGGCAAGATCTTAGCAGAAGCATTCTGCACCAATTGAAATTTTCAAGTGTAATGAGTGGCTCAGTATACAGTGGTACCTCGGGTTACAGACGCTTCAGGTTACAGACGCTTCAGGTTACAGACTCCGCTGACCCAGAAATAGGGTACCTAGGGTTAAGAACTTTGCTTCAGGATGAGAACAGAAATCGTGTTCCGGTGGCACAGCAGCAGTGGGAGGCCCCATTAGCTAAAGTGGTACCTCAGGTTAAGAACAGTTTCAGGTTAAGAACAGACCTCCAGAATGAATTAAGTTCTTAACCCGAGGTACCACTGTATAGGCTCGTTTATATCTTGTAACTGATCTCTTATTACCCAGGTTGCTTACTGGTAATTAATGTTTATGGGACTTACTAAGAATGGATGGGCACCTTCTTTGTGTGTTTAGCAGATAAATGAGGTGCTTAATTAGTTTTCCTTTCTTTCCAAATTGTGTACAATTGTGTTGTCATTGAGTCTGATAAACTTCAGCTAAGAGAACAAGGAAGAGTGGTTTTCAAGGTCAGCCCCCCCCCCCCCGTGCACTGTACTACTTGAATTGTAACTAACACATATAATATCATGACCGGAGTTTATTGTGCTAGAAATGGGTGCAACTGGCACACTTGCCAATGCTAGGCAAAAGCAAGCATATAACACCCCTCTCTCTCTCCTTGCAAGCCTTGGATCCATCTCTTGTAACAAAGCTGTATTATTTAGCTGTATGTTCAATTATTTTCAAATGCGTTTTTTTTCTTCTTCTCTGTATTATTTACTGTTTTGTCGCTACCTACCCTGGGATCCTTTGGGAGGAAGAATGGGATAAAAATTAAATAAATGAATAAAATAAAATACTTTCAGAAGCAGGTGTACTTGCTAATTTAACCATGTGCTCGTTGTGAAAATTTGGGTTGTTCAAAAAGTTTCTCAGTGCTTTTCCCCTGCAGAAGAGGCTTACATTTTTCTTCTTCGTTCTCAGGGGGCTGTAGAATTTCTTTAGGGTTACTTCATAAAAAAAAACTTCACTCTTAAAAAAAAATTAAGAACAGCTGTCTAGCAACCTCCTGTAGGCAACCTCCCCGTTTTTTCGAAGCCCATCCAGCTGTGAGGAATTTCATGGGGTTTTCAATAAGTGTAGGCACCTGGAAAGGCTGAAGATTGTAGACCACCCGAGATCTGATTTGGAAAATGAAAGAAAGGATACTTGCAAACACCCTATAGCCTCCTTAGAAGCTATATGCAATAAAAAGCTCTGCATCCCTTCCATGAGAATTTCTCTCCCCTTTGATAATTTTCACATACAATTTCTTTACCAATTAGTTGATGGAGAATTGCTTAAATGGGGTGGAGTAGGGTGGGGGGACAGAGAAAGTTTAGACACAGCACTAGTAGAAATACACAACATGGAAAATTCTAATCCACCTGGAGGGGCATACTGTTCTGGAATTTATTACCTAGCCTTCCCCCAGAAGGTCCCAGGGCAGCTTATGACAATTTAAAATTCAGTATTAAAAACAGTTAAAACAAATTTAATGTCTGTCATAGGAATAGGGCGGCTCTTTAAAACACACGTCTCAGGTGTCAAATGCCAGGGTAAAGAGGTGTGTCTTAAAGCTGTATAATGAAGGAACCAGATACACCTCTACAGGGAAGGAATTCCACTGCCACAGACAATGGCACCCCACTTCACAAGCAGTTGAGGGTGGTGGAACTACCAACTCGGATTCCTATGCTGGTCTTCAGACCCAAAAAGGCTTTGTAGAGAAGAAGATGGTCTCTCGGATATTCAGGGCCTAAATTGTTTAGGCCTTTAAACATTAGTGTGATCACCTTAGTTTAAAGTCTGTAAATGAACTGGCAGCCATTGCAGCTGTCTTAGAATAGAACTTAGATGAATAGCATCTGATTACACCATTGATGTCAGACAACCATGGATGTTCAACACAAGTGCACTGGTTCACATGGCAAATCTAATTTGGATATATGTCACCCATACACTGCATGAAGCGTTCCCCATTAAAAAAATGATTTAAGCGGCCTCCCTACAGGAAGATTAAAGTGTGAATTTGCCCTAATAACTTTCATGTGGTGACATTCCCTCTCAACATGCATGTGGTTATGCTTTCCTGTGAGAGGATCCCAATGGCATAGAATGATTTGTTTTAAAGAACTGGAGGCTACAAACCCTCCAAGGAAGGAGATTAAAGGGTTGCCAAAGAAAAGCTGGGCAAGTAGGAGAAGCTTTACGTGAGAGACGTCTTGTCTCAATAATCAGTTGGGCCCTGTCCAAGTCCGAATCAATAATTATGCACCATGTTTTATGCAAAACAGACTCTTCATACAGTATGCGTGGTCAGGTAATTGTTTAGCATGACAATGCTCACACTCTCAATGAGTTAACAATGAACTGGTGATAAATGCATTCGTTTCTTTTCTTTTTCTTTTTTGCTCTGATGCTAATTGGTGCAACAGGAGATAGCCCATTAATCTTTCAGTTTAATCCCCCAGCGACTTTCATGTTCTCAATTCACAGAAAATGTATTCAAAATTGTAAGTGAATTTGTATCGACATGGTATGCATGAGCTCACTTGTGCTGAAAAAGACAACTTGCTTGTATAAAGCGAAGCCATTATTATTCCTACTAAACATTTCATTTCTAGAAGGCAAAATTACAGGATTTGCCCCACAGATTTGCATTTTCTACCCAAGAGTGGACTGCAATTCTATCTGAATGACTGATATCACTCACACTTTCATGATCCATTTGCAAAACAGAAGGTTCTGTGGCATGACTGCACACCATTGCTTCTCAGTGAGAATTAGAACAGAAATGGTCATGAAAGGGATTTAGATATTTTAAAAACCACTTGGGGGAAAACTTCAAAAGAAAAACAGCAAATGGAATCAATCCCACTGCTACATTGGACAATAACAACAACAACAACTGCAACTGCAACTTGGAATTTGTAGCAGTTTGAAAAAGCTGGTCTATGAACATCAATTCTTAGTGAAACACAATGTAGACAGGGCTTTTTTTCACTTGGAACTTACTGGAACTCACTTCTGGCACCTCACGGGTAGGCACCATTGCCCTTATAAGAGAACAAGGGAGGCATTCATGGTGAGTTCTGGCACCTCTTTTTCTAGAAAAACAGCACTGGGTGTAGCTATTACAAATTGTTGTTGTTGTTGTTTAGTCTTTTAGTCATGTCCGACTCTTCATGACCCCATGGACCAGAACACGCCAGGCACTCCTGTCTTATTAGAAATAACATTGGTCAAGTTAAAATAAGAGAAAGTAAAGGAATCCAGTTGTAAAACACCATTATATTTTCTCTTGAAATTTAAATCCAGTTGTTTGATAAGTACAAACACACACACCCCTCTCTCTCTGTGTGTATTATGATTGTGCATTTGATTCACCTGAGGCTGGAGCCAAATTGTGCTATTTGAAGGATTCTGGGCAACGGTTGAGTCGAACTGAGGCAGCCATGCTGCAGGTTGTCCCAGAGTGATCCAGGGCTGTCAGGGGTTGGGCATCCTGCAGGAATAAGTGGCAGGCATTGGCCAGGAAAACCCACAAAAAGGTCAAGTCGTACCTAACTGAAAGTTACATCTTCCTGGCAGAAGGTAGGATCCCAACACTGCCTGACTCTCCTTTCTGTCTGACACCCTACCATACAGGACTGATGTCTATACTCAGCATCCGTGAAGCTGTTGATCCTGCAGAGGGCTCACTTGCAAGTGGTTTCCTGCAGATAAACCACTTGCAAAGGAGCACCTCACAGACCAAACACCCTGCTCTAGGCTGGACAGTAGGAGAGGCAACATCTCCTTATCCTGCTTCCCCATATGGCCATAGAGTGGTACCTTGGTTCTCAAACTTAATCCGTTCTGGAAGTCCACTCCAAAACCAAAGCGTTCCAAAACCAAGGCGTGCTTGCTTTCGCATAGAAAGTAATGCAAAATGAATTAATCCGTTCCAGACTTTTACAAACAACTCCTAAAACAGAAATTTAACATGAATTTTACTATCTAACGAGACCATTGATCCATAAAATGAAAGCAATAAACAATGTCCTGCAGTCACACAATCAATCAATCAATCAATCAATAGCTGAACTGGGTTCCACACAGGCACAAAAACAAAACAAAAAAGCTGCAAAAACAAAAATGCAAAATAGATAGCAAAAACAGGCAGACCTCAGCATAACACTCAAAACAGAAGTGTGTCACTCAAATTGGAAGCGTAACACTCAAAATGGAAGTGTGGCACTCAAAACGGAGCATGTTTGGCTTCTGAAAAAAGTTCGCAAACCGGAACACTTACTTCCGGGTTTGCAGTATTTACTTCCAGGTTTGCAGTGTTTGGGTTCCAAGTTGTTTGAATACCAAGGCGTTTGAGAACCAAGGTACCGCTGTATGTTTAATTAATGGGTTTTTTAAAAAACTGAGGCAGAAATGTGGAGAACTGAAATTAGGATTAGAAAAAATGAGAAACTGAGACTGACAGATTTGCTCATGCCTACACAAAACACCCAGGTACCTAAGGAAGAGAAAGATCTTTCGTATGTGCCTGGAAGCCAGCAAAGCCCAGACCAAATTGGCCTCTGTCTGGATAGCTTTCCACATGTGTGGCACCCTGACTGAAAACGCTTAGTAGTGACTTTTTGTTTGGCAAAATGATCATTGTTTTAAATGTGGACACTTCCATGGCAGTGCACTGCACTGTGATATCTTAGAAAATGTGCACTGAATTTGCAGGATTCAAAGTGTCCCACATATATTTTCTCAATAGCCCTTGCATCATCCTGACTAGAGCCCCTGTAGTTAAACTTCCATTTTGCAGATGAGGTCATGCAGAACAGCAGATGGTTAGCTCCATGCTGTGCTGAAATTTGAACGGAGAACTTCCCACGCTACAGGTGACACTCTTCTACTGCAATCAAATACACACCTACTCAAGAGGTAAATCTCAGTGATTTTATTGGAGCTTAATCTCAGGTAAGTGGCTATGGGACCACAGCCCAAGTCACTATGTTACACCATCCTTTACCCCACTGAATGCCACTTAAATGGGAATACCTGTAGCTCAACGGCAAAGCACATCCTTTGCACTCACACAAAAATCTGAAGAAAAATCTAAGTAGTCTCCTTCTACCATCCCTGCCATGATCTTATGATTTCAACCAAATGCAATTTCTGAAAAGACATAAAAAGACAAATGATAGGTAGCTGAGCACTAATTTAGTCAATGTATCAGGCTGGCTTTATAGAAGAAATCTTTCCGCATCACATAAATTCTTAACATTCATTGACTTCCAATTGCCCTGGTTCCACACTGAATAGTTTAGTAATATATTACCGAAAAGAGTTGGAGTCTGATGAAGTTGTTTCTTTGAATTATGCTACTTGTAGCAAATGTTCTTACCTTTAGGAAACCAATTTAAAATGAAATAAATGATACATAGTTTCCAATTTGATTCTTGGCTTCTTCATTTAACGTGTTTGCCTAAATAATTTTGCATGACGTTGTTACGTCTCCCAGGGAGCATTGGTGAGGTTGGATGAATTAATCTAGAATAAATCTCATCCCCATTTCTAGGTTCGCAATCAATAACAAAGATTAAAAATCACTCTGCACATTTCTCATAGCTGTTAAATGAGAAATGCTTAACTTCCATCCATTCTTTTCTGTTCATAGAATCAGGGCGGCTAAATTGCAAGAAAATGAATGATGAATTTTCCCTACTCTTCTAATGCAGGTTTGTGGGGGCAGCTGGAAAAATTCTGTGTTAATCTGTGTCTTTTAAAAGTTGATAACTATGTTGTGGGGGTGGGGGTGGGTTGGGGGGGAATAGAAAGTAAAGCAACCTGCTTTTAAAAAACCATGCATGGTTATTCCTTTTTTAAAAAGTTGAATGTTGTCATAAACTTAGATTTATTACTCTGTCCGTGAAACAAAGCCAGGTATAATCCTGACAATCTCAATCATGTGGTGAACGAGGCAATTAAAATGTTGTTAAGCCATGTACAGTGGTGCCTCGCAAGACGAAATTAATTCGTTCCGCAAGTTTTTTCTTCTTGCGGGTTTTTCGTCTTGCGAAGCACGGTTTCCCATAGGAATGCATTGAAAATCAATTAATGCGTTCCTAGGGAAACCGCTTGCCAGGCTGGCGGTGCGGAGAAGGGCTTTTCTCCGCACCGCAAGCCTTCAGCACAGGTACGGGAACAGAGGGGAAGGGGCGCAGCGCTTTCCCTCTGTTCCCGGGGCTTGCGTGGGAGGAGGGTTTTTCCTCCCCACCGCCAACATTCAGAACAGCATTCTGAATGTTGGCGGTGGGAAGGAAAACCCTCCTCCCACCCCAAGTCTTCAGGAAAGCCATCCGATGCCGGGCGGCGGGAGAAGGCTTTCCCCCTCCCCCTCCCGGCATCGGAGCTTCGTCCCGATGCCGCGCGGCGGGGGGAGACGTTCCCCCTCCGCCGCCCGGCATCTGGGCTTCGTCCCGATGCCGCGCGGCGGCGGGAGGCTTTCCCCCTCCGCCGCCCGGCATCTGGGCTTCGTCCCGATGCCGCGCGGCGGCGGGAGGCTTTCCCCCTCCGCCGCCCGGCACCGGGGCTTCGTCCCGATGCCGCGCGGCGGCGGGAGGCTTTCCCCCTCCGCCGCCCGGCACCGGGGCTTCGTCCCGATGCCGCGCGGCGGCGGGAGGCTTTCCCCCTCCGCCGCCCGGCATCTGGGCTTCGTCCCGATGCCGCGCGGCGGGGGGAGACGTTCCCCCTCCGCCGCCCGGCACCGGGGCTTCGTCCCGATGCCGCGCGGCGGCGGGAGGCTTTCCCCCTCCGCCGCCCGGCATCTGGGCTTCGTCCCGATGCCGCGCGGCAGGGGGAGACGTTCCCCCTCCGCCGCCCGGCACCGGGGCTTCGTCCCGATGCCGCGCGGCGGCGGGAGGCTTTCCCCCTCCGCCGCCCGGCACCGGGGCATCGTCCCGATGCCGCGCGGCGGCGGGAGGCTTTCCCCCTCCGCCGCCCGGCACCGGGGCTTCGTCCCGATGCCGCGCGGCGGCGGGAGGCTTTCCCCCTCCGCCGCCCGGCATCTGGGCTTCGTCCCGATGCCGCGCGGCGGCGGGAGGCTTTCCCCCTCCGCCGCCCGGCATCTGGGCTTCGTCCCGATGCCGCGCGGCGGGGGGAGACGTTCCCCCTCCGCCGCCCGGCACCGGGGCTTCGTCCCGATGCCGCGCGGCGGCGGGAGGCTTTCCCCCTCCGCCGCCCGGCACCGGGGCTTCGTCCCGATGCCGCGCGGCGGCGGGAGGCTTTCCCCCTCCGCCGCCCGGCACCGGGGCTTCGTCCCGATGCCGCGCGGCGGCGGGAGGCTTTCCCCCTCCGCCGCCCGGCATCTGGGCTTCGTCCCGATGCCGCGCGGCGGCGGGAGGCTTTCCCCCTCCGCCGCCCGGCATCTGGGCTTCGTCCCGATGCCGCGCGGCGGGGGGAGACGTTCCCCCTCCGCCGCCCGGCACCGGGGCTTCGTCCCGATGCCGCGCGGCGGCGGGAGGCTTTCCCCCTCCGCCGCCCGGCACCGGGGCTTCGTCCCGATGCCGCGCGGCGGCGGGAGACGTTCCCCCTCCGCCGCCCGGCATCGGGAGGAGACGTTCCCCCTCCGCCGCCCGGCATCGGGGCTTCGTCCCGATGCCGCGCAGCGGGAGGAGGCTTTCCCCCTCCGCCGCCCGGCATCGGAGCTTCGTTCCGAAGCCGGCGGCGGGAGGAGGTCCGAGGACAGTGGGGAAGACGCGCTGCGCTTCCCCGCTGTCCCTGAGATTTCCCTATGGGCTGTCGTCTTGCGAAGCAAGCCCATAGGGAAATTCGTTTTGCGAAGCGCCTCCAAAACGGAAAACCCTTTCGTCTAGCGGGTTTTCCGTCTTGCGAGGCGTTCGTCTTGCGGGGTACCACTGTATCTAGATTAAGTAATTTTACAAATGGTAGCACCAACCAGTGATGTTTCTGCTTACAGGGTTTGATCACCTAATATAAAATAGTGGTGATTAGCTCATGTTTCTGGCCTTATCTCATACATAGTACCACTCTGAAGGAAGGATTAACTCCAGCTCTTCTTTGTCAAGTTGTAGAAGAGGAAGGGGGAAATCCTGATTCTCCTAATAGTTCTCCTTGCATGACAGATCCCTCTGTATGTATATCTGTTGCTGAATGTATGTCCAGTGATTGGGGGGGGGCATGAAAGATACACATGTTGATGTACAAGGAGTGTGGCTAGAGGCCACAATTCCACTTTCCCCTCAGATGTTCATAAATGCATGAGGGAGGTTGTTGTGAACCCCCTCCTCTCTCTCATATAAGAAGAGCCATGTTGGATCAATGGAACATACAGTCCAGCATTCTCTTCTTGCAGCGCCCAACCAGATGCCTGTGGGAAGTCCAAAAGTGGAACCTGAGGGCACCAACATTCTCCCCGCTTGTGATTCTAAGCAACTGGAATGCATAGGCAAACTGCCTGCAACAATGGAGAATATAGCCAGAGTGACTAGTTGCTATTGATAGCCTTATCTATCCTCCATGAAATGAAAGAGAACAACAACTACCAGACTTGTAGAAGACATCTGAAGGCAGCCCTGTTTAGGGAAGCTTTTAATGTTTGATGCATTACTGTATTTTAATATTTTCTTGGAAGCCACCCAGAATGGGGTATGTATAAATAAATAAATAAATAAA
This sequence comes from Podarcis liolepis, assembly GCF_965112155.1. Taxonomy (NCBI): domain Eukaryota; kingdom Metazoa; phylum Chordata; class Lepidosauria; order Squamata; family Lacertidae; genus Podarcis; species Podarcis liolepis. The sequence continues at coordinate 39,664,081 of NC_139562.1, forward strand.
ATTATTATTATTATTATTATTATTATTATTATTATTATTATTATTATTATTATTATTTGTTGCTATTGTTGTTGTTGTTGTTGTTGTCGTCCAAGTTGGCGGTTATTACCACACCTTGTGGGAGTGAATTCCATAATTCAGCTATGTGCTGTGTGAATGTGAAGAACTTTATCTTGCCTGTCCTGAGTTTGCCAACATTCAATTTCATCAAATTGCCCGAGCCTCAAGTGTTATGAGAGAGGAAGTGCCTCATTTTCAAACTGCAATTGTGGGATAAATAAGCCCTATAAACAGTTAAGCAACATTTACAGATGAATTTCATACACGTTAAACTGGACTTCTGAATTGTTTTGCATTCAACATGTACCCCAGTTTTGATGTTTTACATCTGAGTTTAACCAACTCAAAGATGCATCTGTTGCCTGCGATCTGGATAAATGTAAAACCATTGGAAAATAAAAAGTCCAGCTACAAAAAGTCCAATTGACTTCAACTGCAAAAAATGGTGTGATATCTCTCTTTGATGAGGGTGGGAAGAACTTATATAAAATGTTTAAGGATATATAATTTGCACATTAAAAAGCCCTGATGTCACCTAGAGAACTCTGAGGGGGGAAATGCTTTAATTAAATCCCATAAATTATACTAACAGGCCGATCCTATTAATGCATTCTTGAACAGTGTCACTGAGATCACAGAGATTTACTCCCAAGTAAGTATGTGCAGAAGAGCATGGTAACTATGGACACTTACTTGGGAATGAGTTCCACTGAGTTAATTCCTAAGCATTAATAGGATAGGGATTCAAATTGACTTGGTTTTTGTGTGTTTTTTCATACTTCAGCCAAAAAATGGGGATCAGGTTTAGAACTGTAGAATTTGTTCAAACAAAATGCACAGCTTAAGCTTCATCTAATTTCTCTTGAATAATGAAAGCACTCCTAAACTAGCTCTGCTTTAGTCTCACAGTAATATATATAAAATTTCTTAATGTGTACAGTTGCTTTGCTGAGTCTGGGATGGGGGTGAATAGGAGAGCTTAGTGAAAATTTCCTTGATCATCTTGACTGAATAAAATGCATTTTCTCCCCTCTGGGGATTTGTGGTAGTTTATTTAATTCATGGGGATTGTTTTTAATGCACAGATGTGAAACAACATCCACTAGAGACTTTGAATATAAACCATAAATTATGCCTCAAAGACATGAAATCCAGACCATGATAAGGAAACCTTGTCATTTATGCACTCAGTCACCTAGGGGAAGCAATATAACACAGTTTGTACTTTTTAAAGTTCATGTGTCTTCTATGAAATCTACCTCGAGCATTTACTGCACTCCCCTCCTTTTCAGAGTGTTTTTCATAAGCCACATTAATAACAATAATAAAGATGCTAATCCTTTGAAACTTGCCCTACAAAGAAAGCACGGAAAATAGAATCCATATCATTTACAATCAAATGCATTTCCCGATTCCTTCACATCCTGCACTCCTGTCTCTAGACACAGTGAGTTCTTCCATATTGGCAAAACTCTCTTTGTTTTTAGAAACCTTTGTTTCTATAACAGTGTATATTTTTATTGATTTTTAGAAAGGACAAACCCAGCAGCTAGAGCAAATGGAGCATGTTACTACAGATATTTGCAATTACCTGCAAATCAGAAACAGGTCAATGGCACTGTGTGCATTGGAAGCTGATTACTACAAGATTAATAGCAGACTCCAGAAACAGGATTCCAATGACGGATGGCACCTTCCCCACTGATCCTTCTTGGAACAATGTTACACCCTATGATCTTACCCACTGTGGAAAGAAAGAGGGAATAAGAATAGCAAATTTGTTTCATACCAACTAAAATATATATAGATATAGACATAGATGATATAAATATAGATAGGAATGTACATACCCAAATCCCACTTTCATCATGTGTGTGATGGTTCATACATGTGTGCATGATTCAGTGCATGCAGCAAGAATGTGTGTAACTGCAGCCAGCAATCTCTCTTTATCTGTGTGAAACAGGTAGGTTGATGCTTAACAATCATATTTTCTATAGAGCAGATATAGTGGAACTTCAGCTGCCATAAGCCCTAATCAGAATGGTCAGCAGTCAGGTGTGATGGAAGTCATAAGACATCAACCTCTGGAGGGCTACACTTTCCCTAGCCTGGTTCTAGAGAACGATGCTGTTGTCTCCTTGTATATTGTGTATGGTTGGGTTCTCAGCAAGGCATAAAATTAAGGAAAAGTAAGTTCATTCCTTAGGATTACAAAATTGTCATGCACTAGGTGGCGTGGAGGGGGTTGGGTGGATGACAATGACTTTTCAAATGGTCAGGATCTCAAAATTATCTAATCTAGGAAGCATGGTCAATCCAAAATAACTCACCTGGAAATTGAATAGTCTCATAATTCAAGTGGCAACCAGGGATCAAGAGATCAGTCCAAATGGGCAGAGGAGAAGCAGCAGTTACTGCCCACTTACTTGCTAATTTACCACCTTTCTCTGATGCAGTGAGAAGAAAGCAACAACAGCATCTTGTAACATTGGCAGCAAGGAGAAGATGGGCCCATAACGGATGCCTCGCCCAATGGCCATCCAGAACCCAGAGGTAGCAAAGGCTATGAGGGATGTATGCAGCCTGCAGCTGCACATGCAGCTTGCCACACTTCCCTCTCAAGCACCCTGTGCAACATGTCTGAAGCAGCAACATGCATCTTAGTTTCCTAGAAAACCATTCTGCAATCTAGTCTGCAGAACTGCTGCAGTTACAAACCTGTTGTTGACCCCCCTCATGAAATAATCTCTAGGATCTGGGTTTTATTTTCATTTGTTTTGGGGCATTTCTTAAACTCTTGCTATAAGACAATGTAAATAATAATGCTAATACTGCACATAAATCAAATGGCTCATTTACTTGACAAGGCAGAAATGCAAGCAAATGCAGGGGAAAGCCTATGACTCACCATATAACCTGACAGTCCTGTGAAATTATTGTGCTATCACTCTGTATAGGACACCAAATATAGACCACAGCTGTGACCTGAACATGTTAGCTCACTGTAATGTGAAGAGGGCAGGCTGTTGCATGTTTCAAGCAACAACTGATCTTACCTGGTCCTGTTAGAAGCCAAGACCTGGGAGACACCCCATTATGATCTCATGGAAGCAAAAGGCAGATACGTAATAGGAAACCAACAAGAGAATATTTTGTCCATCCTCACATCATAGATGCTGGTTTTAATCCACAGCAGTGAAATGAGACATATCACCACCTCAGTTCCCATGAAATTTTGTAAGAATTGATTTTCAACTCTCAGGCAATAAAAAAATAAAATTGGTCCAGAACCTATTAAGGTCAGTGAGACCTTTCCTGTTGACTTTGGGACCACTGATAAAACTTTGCAAAATCACAAGGCAACAAAACCTCCAGCATCATATCTCAGAATCTTGTGTCTTAAGTGGTTTTAAATGCTGTTTATCCAGAAAAAAAATACATTTAAGAGATACAATCTTCTTTTTATAGCTTGATGGGAGAAACTGTGGAAATAGACTTTTAAGAGTAATTACCTAGCTGGAAATAATTGGATTTTTGTTCCCAGAAAGATTCCCTGGCAATGACATATCATTTCTCATGACATTGTCCATATCCCTGCAGTTCTGGACTTCAGCCATAGCTATAGCAAAGCCAAATACATAAGAAGAGAATCCAGAAAGAAAAGCTAGTATCCAATGTGTAATAAGATATGGGAGACAATGGCCAACAACATGAAAACAACTAAGATAAGATACCCCTAACTGCTAGGATGTTGTTGTTTGCACAATGAAAAATAAGCAGCAAACACATGATGTCTTGCTAGTATACTATAAAACATTTAAGTTATGTGTTTTCCCCCCTAGATTAATTATTCAGCAATAAAGAAATTATTATAGATTATGGGGTAGGTATGTCAGGAAAAAGCACCAAGGCAAAAGCCAGCTCCAGATGGCTGGAATGCAAAACAGGATGTTATGTTTTGCAGATGTACTGCTGGAGAAAAGGTGGAGCCTATTCTCTGTACTGAGCATCGGATGTTAGCTCAGAGTGTCATATGACCTGTACTGGAAGTACAGGGGAGGAGTTGTGACTCTTCTGATGGAGTCTGAAGGGAACAGTCACATTTCTATGTACTGTTGAGTGACAGGAATAAAACATGTAGAAATGACTCCTGTCTGTCTCATTTCTCCTCCCTGGGAGAATGCAGGGAGGGAGAGAGAAGCAGAGAAGCAGAGGGTGTGTTCTTCTCACGACTAATGAGAAGAATCGCCGGGTTTGTTTACCTAGCCTGCCGGGGGGTTGCAGATGGAAGGTAAACACAGTATCTCGCTCAATTGCCTCGGGGGAGGCCAGGTACCTCTGACTGTGAGCCAAGATACTAACAAGGTAAGGGATTAAGAAAATATGTGTCAATCTGAATCATGAATAGGGAATATTTTTTTTCAGGCCTGGGGTCACATTCCCATATCAGCAACTTTCTGGGGGCTACATGATGTTGAGATTTCCATTTCACCTTAAGGAGCAGACGTGTGGAACTGTTGCGTGTCACATGTCTGTTTACATTCCAGTACAGCTTGCTGGGAACTTCTGTTGTGTATAGCTTTTGCTTTTCCCTGTTCTCTCTGAGATGACGAGAGAGAGAGACAACATGTTTCTTTGTCCTGATTTATGATTAATAAATCTGTAGTTGTAGTATGCTTCCATAGGCCTCACGCCTATTCTGTGTGCACAGTTCGCTCTGCTGATAGTGTGCCCTCGCTTTGAAGCCTGGGTCACTGATTTACGTTGGACAGAGGCTGATGGTCTTTGCAGCAGGATGACTGGAAGGGAACGGCTCAGCTGGGGCTAGTCAGCTGGCCTCCCAGCCCCCTGCATGCCGACACATGCCAGTGGTGGGTGCAGTTGGGGGGATGTGCCTCCTGTCTTTGCAAACTAAGCTTGTCCAGCCACACTCGAGTTGAAGATTTCCAAACACATACACCTCACAATATCTCTACATTCAGACAAGCAAGAGGCATTGTTATCACAGCTGAAGGACACATTCCAGCCAGACAAAAGTAGTCAGGAAAGGCATGGGACAGGAATGATGATGGGTGTGGCCTGCCCACCGGAAAGGTGTCAGAACTGCATTTTGGTGAGTTCCGGCTGAAAAAAAAGCCCTGATCTTAGCATTCCTCCAACGAGCTCAAGGCAGTATACATGGTCTCTCCACCCACTACAACCCTGTGAAATCACTGTGATTGGCTAAAAGCCACCCAGTGTATACCATGATTGAGCAGAGATCTGATAGCAACACAAGCAAGGGCAACTGTTTTGACAACTGTAAATAGCGAGATGTTTTCAGGCATGCAGCTGATATAGTATAGATAAATACAACCTGTCACATAAGACACTAGGTGATATCAAATGTTAGTCATACTCCCAGTAGACTCACTGAAATCAAAGAAGTTAAGTAACTGATTTCATTGAGTCTGCTGGATACCACCCATAGTCTATTAAGTATTTGAAGAAGGGTGGTTAAGAAATGGGGAAGTGGAGTTTCATGCAAATACCAGATCCCTGTAAAGTACATTCTTAGTTATCTTCCAGGGGCCATTGAGCAGAAGGTTGGAGTTAATGATCTGCAAGATGCCTTCCTACTTTGCTATTTTACAATTCAATGAAAAGAGAATCACAGATATGTGAGGAAAGCTCTGTAGATGTGTATAAATATTCCATCAGTTTACACAATGTAAAGAAGATGTGACAATGCAGCAGAAGGTGTGAAGTAATGATGTGAAAAGGGGAAGGGGGAAGCCAACAGTTGGTGAGGCCACCTGCTTCTTTCCTTCCCTCTCTTCTCCTTTTGCTGCCTTTCTTCCTGGGGATTGGAGGTCCTGCCCTCAGGCTTCCTATAGGCATCTCATTGGCCACTGAGAGATAGCCATTCGCCTCATCTAGCAGGGCTCTCCTAATGCCAGGCTTCCTCAACCTTGGCCCTCCAGATGCTTTGAGACTACAATAACCATCATCCCTGACCATGGTCCTGCTAGCTAGGGATCATGGGAGTTGTAGGCCAAAAACATCTGGAGGGCCAAGGTTGAGGAAGCCTGTGTTATGCTCTTAAAGTCCACTTGAGCCCTAGAACATCTCCCCGTCAGACTTTGAACCTGGGCCTTCCCCCCTCCTACACTGTCATGCTAAGCATTAAACTATAACACTTCTCACTATACAGCAAGACTGGTTACCCATCTCACAACCCACATTTATTTGAAAGTTTCCCCATTCATAAAACTGAAAGCCATCTCTGAGAACATGGCAAACACCCCAAATTGCATCCTGTCATTTTAAGACTAACACAGGCAAATCACATAACTTGCAATACTGTTATACAGTAATCATATAATTCAGCCGTGCCAATATTTTTATTTGTCTCATCCTGTGTGCTCATCCTGCCATAACTCTTCCATATGTTTAGTTAATAGCCATTCTGCTGTTGTTTTCTAGCTTTCTATCTTTCATCGAAATCTGGATTTGGATTTCCTGTGTCCTGCAGCACAATGCTATTACAGAAGTGGAGAGGGCTGTGTCTATTTTTCCTTTAAACTGTGGCTGTTTCACTCCTCTGTTTAATTCTAGAAAGATGATGATGTTTTTCATCCCGAGGTAGAAAATAATGAGGTACCTTTAATGATCAGCATCATAATGATGCATATGGGTTGCAATTTTCTACCGTTATCCACATTTAAATGAACACCCTTGCCTTACAAAAATCATACAGCATAATATTTCAGCTTGATAATAGATAATTAAGATGACTGATCATGTAGCAAGAACTAAATCAGGCTCAATGGTTCTCACATCCATTTGTAAGTATATTATTCACTACAAGCTTTTTCCATAAACTGCTATGTCCAGTGTAATTGGCCCCTATGCTGTACAAAAGATTTGTTCTCACAACCATACCTCAAACCTTAGCTCTACTCCTCCCCTACCTATCCCAATTATTAATTGTCATTGCTATTTTTGCATATTCCCCACTTCTATGAGCAGTGAGAAGTTCTAGAGGCACTGATTCCTAGGATTGGTTTCATATAGATGAGGGATCATTGGAGACTTATGGTGTGTTTACAATACTTACAAACATAACTTTTTTTCAGCCAGAACTCACCGGAACTGAGTTCCGGCACCTCTCAGGTGGGTGCCATTGCCAATCTAAGAGAACAATGGAGGTGTTCATGGAGAGTTCTGGCACCTACTGTATTTTTATTATTATAGAAAAATAGCTGTGCTTACAACCATACAAGTTGTGTGTAAGTGGAGTCAAACAGTATACACCCCTAAAGGCAACAGGTCTGCTATGCCACGTCAAATACCCAAAGAGAGGACCTGCATCTTCAAGGCACCTTCAACTTTCTTTCACTCTCTCTGACTCTGCTCAAACTACAAGATAGGGGGGGAGTAGAGTGCTCTTGCACTCAGGTCTTGCTTATGGGCTTTTCACAGGCATCTCGTTGGCCACTGTGAGAACAGGATACTGGACTAGATGGGCCATTGGCCTGATCCAGAAGGCTTTCTTGTGTTTCCACGTCAGAGACATATTCAGCTATGGAGCAGGAGGTGTCACCATCTTCAACTTCCAATGCATCACCTTTAAAACACATAAGAGATCTCTAGAAATCAGGATACTATATCCCAGAGGACTGGAATATTGGTCCTCAGTTCCATCTCTCCCTAAACCCCTGTTCAAGAATTAGGGTACAGTTTTTCCAGATATGAACACAGTCACGTTTATGAGGATGGTTGATCATAGGGATAAATTAGTACTGGTGGCTAAATTAGTACTAGTACTCACCACTTACTTCATAAGATGTCTAAAAGCAACTTACATGATAAAAACATACAAATAGGTTTAAAAAGACATATCAAAGTACATCATTGACTAGAATTGCTCATCTTACCCCAATTGGATCCCTCTCTTTTTCTCCCTGCCCAACCTTGACCCTTGACCCTTGCCCCAAATGGCAAACCATGTGCTTCCTGTTTTCCCTTTCAGCCTTCCCTAGTCAACCCCAGGCTCCAGCTTGCAATTTACTTAAAGTCCAAAATAAATTCTTGGCCACGCCATAGCTGGAGAGAAAGGGTTGAATGAAAGCCAATATATACACGTCCAAAGGAAAGGGGGGGGGCTTCTTTGGGCCCCATGAAGATCTTACAGAATACAAACACCTGTGATTGCACAAGGAGAGATCTCAACTTTAATGGTTTAGTAGTGCAAACATCAGTTCAGCTCCGACAGCATTGAAATAGGACTGAAAACAGCAACTCTCATATGAAACTTAGAGAGTTATTGTTTTTAACTACTCTTAATCCACTGTATCACTCAGCTGCATTGAAAATGCTAGGTACAATTGCCTACTTTCATTAAATAATATTAATTGCAAATATGTCTACTATGCATCCATTGAAAGCTAGCAAGGTCGGGTGACATTAATTGTATTTTGAGAAACTTTATAAAGTTGCAGGACATCAAGGTATGCCCATCATAAAAATTACAACACATTTCATCTCATGTTGTACTGCAACAAAGAAGGTGCCAAAAAGTCACAATGATTACTGAGTCAAGAGTGTTTTGACTCATGCATGGGAAAGTAATCATCAAGCATTACAATAGAGCAAAGTGATTACCTTGGTAGCTCTTTGATTAAAGATTAATCAAAGAAACTATATCACAGGTAATTTATTACCTTTCTGGTTGCCAGGTTTTTGTTCCATGTTTAAAGCTTGCCATAGCTCTCCATTGTACGTCAGTGGAATGTTATGTTCCTATTACACTAATCAATTGTGAAGGCCCCAGAGGTATTTTGGAGGAGAAAAGGGAAGTCTTTCATCAAAAGCCAGTTCCTGTTTCCTGAACTGTGATCCAGCTCCAAACATTTCTCCCCAGATAATAGAGTTCAGTCAGATTTGGGAGTAAGAAAGACGGAAATAACGCATGCAAGTATACACAGGAACTCCAGTTATGTCTTTCCATGGAAGGAAAACTAGCAAACGATGTTCATCAGCTACCTAAATGGGAAGAATGCCTTAAAAATAATAATAACCCAGAATCACTATCTATTGCATTGCAAACATTCTATCAGCAGTGCCTTTTGGAACTCAGTGCAAAGTTACCATCATAGGAGTAATAATCAAAATCAGTATTTCCTGTACAAGAACTGACCTCATGTGAAGTGTAAAGGTCAGGAGACAGAGAAGGAAAGAAGGTGAATTCACCTTGGAGTGGAAATTATGTTCTGTTCTAATGGGGTCTGAATGAGTTCAACTGGAGTCCTTCAAAATTCCACTTCATAAAATTAAATACCCATAACAATAAAGGAAATGTGTGACTTTGTATTATTTTTAGCTATGGCTTTTCCCCAAGCCTTTTATTCACGTCACCTCTGGGACTTAGGGTAAACTCCAGCCTGAGAAAAGAATAGCAAATCATTTTCTTTTAATTACTCCTTCAGGAAATCAGTTAAAGAAGGCTCACCCTGGGTCATGTAAAAGTGCGATCACAAATCTTTTAAGTCACAAATGGATTAAGGGAGAAAGCTGTCTACCTCACAAATGTGGTGCCACACCAACTCCTTCACAGGCGAACCTTCTGCTAATTGATTGAGCAAAGCAAAGGTTATACCTCGGGGAGGGGAGCGTCACCATGGTTTTCTTCTTCTTATATAACTTATATATATGTCATCTGAAGCACATGGGCTATGCATCTCATAGTTAAGCAACCTGAAGACCCTTGAAATCAATGGGAGTCAAAACCATATAACTATGCACTGGGTTGCCCCCTTTATCTTCCCTCTCTAATCAGGTCTGTTCTTTGCCAAATTAATTGATCTCAATTCTCAGATTTAAGGAAGGGTGGCGGGCAGACAAGTAATCAAAGAATGTGTGTCATGCCTTGTTTGAAATACCTTCAGTATTTGTGTTTCGTTTCATGTAATTTCATTTCATTTCCAAAGAATGAAGGGAATATGCCATGCGAAGGTGGAATTTTCTGCCTGAGGAATCAAGTTAAGTTTTAGTATGTTATTTATATAGGTATAAGATCATAATGTTTTGCATATAAAATGGGAACTATTGCTAAAGGCACGCAAGACCGATTATGGAAACTCTTTTGCAAACTATACCAACAGGAGAGAAAGTTTAAAACAATAGAGCTGTTTTTATGGACCTACCTCAAATGGCAAAAATGTTAATGCTTTTAAACCACTGGCCTTTTTAAAAAACAGTTTAAAGACTTATATTGCATAACAGCAGCAGCTCTAGTAGAGCTAAGCCCTAAAGGAGAGGGTGGCTAACTTGTGGTTTGCCAGATATCGCTGAACTACATCTCCCATCACCCCTGAACATTGAGGCTGATGAGAGTTGGAGTCCAGCATTAAAAAAAGAAGAAATGTATGTGTTTGCTACCCTGGGCTTCTTCAGAAGGAAGGGTTGGAAATAAATTCAAGAAACAAGCAAGTATATGAAGGATACTAGTTTGGTCAACCCTTCGGCTAAGCTGCACATTCTAGGGAGACACTGGCCACCTGCAAACCAGGTATATGCCCCACCCCACTCTCACTGGGAGCTTCCCGGAGTGCCCTGGAACAACATGACAACTGGGGCTGTCTGAGTAAATGAAATGGCACCTCCAGAAATGGCCACAGAAATGCCATCACCCAAAATCAGCAGGAAAAGAAAATAATGCTTAAAAGGAAAACGAAGCCCAATGGGAAGAATGAACCAAATGCGAGTACAATGAATACATTATGAAACAAATGTGATTTTAAAGAATTAATAGCAAAACCACAAACAGGGGTTAATATCAAAAGTAAATGGAGCAGGGAAACATTAACAATCCTTGCCCACTCATAAGAGCCGGCAAAATGGCCTGAAAGCAACCCCTTGGACAATGAAGAAGCCAGGGCTTCACAGAGGTGAAAATAATCAGTGGCTGAAAAAGTGGCATGTGGAAACCATAAGACATAACTCCAAGTCACCAGATTCAGCTCTCGCTGAGGTTCCAAATAGTCCCAGCAGGTGGAACACCACAGACAATGAATTTGCCGGTAGTGATCACTGTGAAGTCAGGAAGGCAAAAAAAAAAAAAAGGCTAAAAAATAAGAAGCTAATGATGCAAGGCTGAGACAGAGCCCAACAGGCATACAGGGAAAGCTGGAGCTATTAGCTTCCAGCTCTAATAAAGACACTTGCATGCAGCAGTGATTTTTAACTGGAACAAAATCACATCACAGTGCCTGCTACAAGCCAAATGAATTTAATACAAAGAGCAACCCCTCGCAAAACTTCAGTTGTGATAATGGATGCTGAATGAGTTGGCTGAATCCCTCCGGTCCCTCCCTTGGAAAACATATCACAGCAAGCATGGGGGACAGCATGAAAATGAAATTAAGAAGTAAGGAGGGGGAAATCACCGGACTCATTATACCAATGTCAGTACCAATAAAAGAAAATGAAGTGTTGCTCTAAGATTCCTTTGTTGGATTGCCAAGCGAGCAATGAAGTTTGGTTGCTGCTGTACATCCCAGAGGAGAAATGCTAGAAGTGGGAAGGATATAATTACGACTCTCCACTAACTAATATATAATGAAGATGAGGATCCAATTTACATAGAGAGATTGTGGACCTCCAACGAAGGCTTCATGGACAGAGTGACCTCAGGAAATTGCATTTGTTTCAGTCTAGAGAATGAAATAAATAAATAATTAAAAGCTCCCAAAGTATCCTTTCTTATGGTGTTCCATATATAAGTATCAGCCTGCTCAACAAAAGACCTTTATTTGCATTCCAGAAGTTTTTGTGTCACTCCTAGGATTTAATTTATTTTTTTTAAAAAAAGCCCGGCTAATATATAGGAACAGCAGTTATTCTACTTATTTATCATATTTTTTATGTGAACCCAACGTGGTGCATCTAAATGCCAATGAAAGTGTGATTCCGGAAGATGCTTCCAACTCAGTGCCTAGCTGGAAAGAGACATGCAAAAAAATGAAAATAAAAAGTTCCTGCATAAGAACATTGATTTGTCCAATGATTTATTTAAAAGCTTAGATAAAAGGATGTGAATGTTTGTGGGGGAGCACTGTTGGAATGCTTTTCGTTTTCTCTGTTAACACAGATTTGGCAGAAAATACATTATTTAGGTTGCTATTGAGCAGTGAGGATGATCTTTAGAGTTGTAGTTATAGCTGAAGCTGAAATAATGGGAATATGCATGCAGAAGACAGTTTGGCAATTAGCTAGAAATTGTTGCCTTGGGCAACCCTTCCTCATCACAACAAGGTCTAAATTACCCTGTCACCCAGGCTTCTGGTCTGCCCAGGTTGGACAAGAATGAAACATCAGAGGGGGCTGACCTGGTCTATGTCACAGGGGTATAGGTAGAGAAGCTGAAGGAGACTGGCCTGACCCACATTTGTCCACCTAGGTATAGAGTGAAGCACCAGCCTAAACCAGGAAGAGGTGGGAGTGGTCCATAAGGATACCATCTCCTTGCTAGGAAACCCTCCAGTTCCGATGCAGAATTCAGGGACTTTCAACCAACATTGGGCCTGAGACAAAGAATGGCAATTATACCTGTGCAGTGCCTACATTGTTACCCAGAAGTCTCTATTTCTGGGTTGCCAAAGGTGGTAAGGGAAAATTGGTGACTTGTTCTTGAGGACTTCAGCATTCAGGCTGAGGCTGCCTTGACAGGACCGGCCCTGGACTTCATAGTTTCCATGACAACTGCGAGGCTATCTAAATAGTGCCAGATGTGCCCTCAATTTGATCTTTACACTTAAAAGAAATTTGTATGGAATTGTGGGAAAAGCAATTCCTGGTCATTTTTAGGCTAATCGCAAGCTTGCTGTCCCTGTAGGAATGGGGAACCCATTAAGGTCTGGTTCTCCTTCCCAAAATGTATGGAATCTGAGGGATTGCTGAATGCCTTGGGTGGCTTTTTGGTTCACAGGACCAGAGGCCCTATCAAGGCCCTTGTCTCACTGAGGAATGGTGAGATGAAATGGGCCATTGATGCAATTGCAACTGAGCATGCTCTCTGATAATGTGGAAGCTAGGGATATCCTGTAGGAATAAATAAAACAAAGTAAATGTTGCTTACACTAATGAAATCTCAAAACTGAGACCCACAGAGTCCTATGGGAAACACAATCTTATCCATGCCTACTCAGATGTAAGTCTCATTCAGTTCAGTGGGATTTAGTACCAAGTAAGTGTGCATAGGATTGCAGCTTTAAGGGGGGGGGGATCCTGTTAATAATTTTGAGTATATCTTTCAAGTTCCTGGTGGAGTGGTAACTATCTCTGATATTATCTGATAAAATCAATATGAGTAGGGAACAGTTTTAAAGCCTTCCATTTGCTCTTTGTTTTATTTATTCTAATGCCCTATGAGCGGTTATTGTTTTCCTGCTATTGTGTTCTGTGAATTTTCTGTCATCAATATGGTAATATCTTCGGGAGAAAAAGAGCAGAGCCCCCTTTCTTAGATAACATCAACAAAGCTCTTCCTATCTGACATCTGTTGGAAGAAGATGGTCTTCAAGCACTTGATCAGACAAATTATTGTTTTCTGTTCTGTACAAAAGCAGTATCTATGGAATTGTTTTTGAACACAAACATAGCTAGCAGAGCTAGCATTATTATCTGTTTTTGTTTTTAAAAAATCACAATGTGTTTCTTGAACTAAATGGCCTTATTCAGATGTTACAGTAAATGATGTGTTTTTTACAGTTGAACTGAGAAAAATTCAAACCTATTAGGCAGTGGCTAATGAAGTCTCTGAAACCAAGGCCTCATCTGCACCACATATTTAAAGCAGTATCATTCCACTTTACATAATAATGGCTTCCCCCAATGAATGCTATAAACTGAAAGCTGTTAGGAGACCTCAGTTCTCTTTGCAGAGCTACAATTTACAGAGTGGTTTAACAATCAATCTTCATTCCCAGGGAACTCTGGGAGTTTTAGCTCTCAGCAGTGAATAGGGGTCTTTTAACAACTCTCAGCACCTTTTAAAAACTAGAACTCTCAGGATTATTTGGGGGAAGCCATGATTGTTTAAAGTGGCATTATACAGCAGATGGGGTGAGGCAAGTTACTGATTCTAGTGATCAAGAGAAAAACCAAGCATTGGTCATTGATCCCTGCTGTAATTAGGTTGTAATCCTATTGTATGTATGTTTACTTGTGAGTAAGTCTCACTGTGGGGACGTGGGTGGCGCTGTGAATTAAACCACAGAGCCTAGGACTTGCCGATCAGAAGGTCGGCGGTTCGAATCCCCGTGACGGGGTGAGCTCCCGTTGCTCGGTCCCTGCTCCTGCCAAACTAGCAGTTTGAAAGCACACCATGTGCAAGTAGATAAATAGGGACCGCTCTGACGGGAAGGTAAACGGCGTTTCTGTGTGCTGCTCTGGTTCACCAGAAGCGGCTTAGTCATGCTGGCCACATGACCCGGAAGCTGTACACCGGCTCTCTCGGCCTATAGAGCGAGATGAGTGCCGCAACCCCAGAGTTGGTCACGGCTGGACCTAATGGTCTCACTGTACTCAATAGGACTTTCTTATGAGCAGACAAGCATAGGGTTGTGCTGCTGGAGTCCATGACTGTGGTCTCACATGAACTTGTTTTCCAAAATCTTTACTCTTGGTCCTCTATTATTCCAGGATTTATTTACTGTTTTTTAAAAAAGTAAAAAAGAAACCATAATTATTGCAATTTCCCCCTTCCCCTTCAAATTATGGGGAAAATAAGTTATGAAAATACAAAAAATGTAATGTAAATTTGTTTGATTTGCTTATGACAGCAGAAGTTGGATGATCTTGGCTTAGCATTTGATATTTTTGGGACAGAATGTGTGAAACCCTGGTAATAATAAAAAAAGCATTTAAATCCTTATATAAATATAGTGCATTATTAACTCACAGAAAAATACAAAGTCTCCTGGTAGCTAAGCTTTGCATTCACATTCTGGACTAGTTAAATGTGTTCAGAAACCAATCCAATCAAACAGTTCCGGAATGGTTGCACATTTGATGAAGGCCAAGACTATAAACTAACACGTCTAAATTCAGCTGCTAATTTATGATCATTAAATCAGTTCATGTGCCACCTGTTGTAGCTGTTACAGCCAACCACATGCTGAAGGAAGTATTAAAGGATTTGGCTATGAAGTCCCAGATTGGTCAAACGACATCCTTGCCAAGTATAGAATCTTGGCAATAATAGGGATTTTTATGTTTTTTGAGGAATAGCAAAAGAACAGAGGAAGATGGACAAGTAGAGGTTTGTACCACACCAGTTTTTTTCTTATTTGCTGGCATGATTATGGCTATTTATACATTGGGCTCAGGCTTAGACATCAAAGGTAGGTTGACTAATGGTCTAATTTGGATTACGCTAAGATTGTTTTTATGTCTTGTGTTTTGTTATTTGAACAGAAAAAAGAGAAAAAATGTAAGAAGTAGCCTCAGTTTAATGAAACATTTGTTACTTAGACACACTAAGTTATTTACACTTTATTGGATAAGCACCAGTACCTATAATTTCAGAGATGCATTACTAGGGATATTTTTATAGTCCCAGGAAAGAAAACAATGATTATACATGCAATTGGAGAAATTAGAATCATGAACTTCTGCGGAGCCATGGATTTACCCAATATGTATTAGAAAAGTTTATCCTTGAAAAACAGCATTAAACATTGTATTGAAGAGACTGAAATACGCATTAGCAGTTTAAGGACTTCAAATGTAAAAATGTATGTAGAACCCCTTTCTACAAGCAGTAATTCCCTGATAATGTTGAATTAATTCTAGCTATAGTGGCTCCTCATAATAATCAAATACTTCAATATGACTTGCTTTGTTTTCAAGAACCTTATGCATCACAGACAATTTCAGGTGGGTGTTGGTGTTTTGCAGTGAGCAGAGCACCTGGCATTTGAAAGAGAACCAGTATTTTTTCTGAAATAATCAAGGTATTATTTTTTTGTTGTTCTTGTTATACCCTTTTTGGTAATATGAAAGCAGGCAGATGTCTGAGGCACGATGCGTTTTTCAAGAGGAAAAGAGAAAAGCGTGATGTGTCATGTTTCTGCTCAAGCATCAATTAACTAAAACATAAAAGCCAGATAATGCATTGCATTTATGTGTAGTTTGGTACTGTTGGGTTCTTTTTAAAACTTTAGGTGAAATGTAGGGAGTGGCAGCTACCTGATTCAAGACCAGGACAAGAGGGTGCAGATTTCTTTGTTTGAATGGTGTCTTGTATGCCTCCTTCCAGCTACTCCTGCAGTCAAGCTGGTGCCAAATGTATTGCTCTGCTTTCCTTTGGACCACATCAGTGAGGACGAGACAAACAGATGCCAACAACTCATTTATCTCCATTTATCCTTTGCTGCGCTCCTGGTGGAATTGCCTGCTGCAATCTGCCATTTGCACTGGCATTTCACAAGGCAGGGAGGTGTTGCTCAACTGGCTTCCCAGCCCTGAGTGTGACTGCTGGTTACTGCGACAGGGAACTTGTTGCAGTGTGGGTGCAGTGGTGGAAGCATTCTGTTGGCTCTGCTGTGGTGTCCTCGCCGCACAGGGCTCCCAGCTGTCTCCTCCTTTCAGTAACCGGCAGCAATGCTTGCCATTGAGAAGTCAGGTGAACAATGCTGCTCCACCCACACCGCCTCACCAGCCACTGCTGCTGCTTCTCCTGAGGAATGAATGATGTCCCCATTTCCCTACTCACTCAGTCAAGCAACGGTGGCCTGCTTCATTCCCCAACAGGAAGAGGAGGAGCCAGTGACAGAGTGCCTAGCCAGGTTGCTGTAGCTCAAGAGTTTCCAGTTCACAGCTATACTACAGTCACACATGCATTTAAAAAGGGTACTCAAAGCGCTTTCACAGCCTCTTTTCAGTATATGCTCTTAGAAATAAAATTGTTGTGCCAAAGGTCAAAAATCACCCATAGATGCTGATGTCTCCTACTCTGCCTGTCTCTCTTCCAGTACCCAAGCCACAGGTGTTGCTAGGCATGGAGGACAAATCCATTTAAAACAAGTTTATAAAAAGAATTTGGTATTTCTGACCGAATCAGGCTTTGGCACACTGGATTCTCTCTCAAATTAAGCACCTGCTTATGACCAAATCGATCATGCATTATAAGTGTTGTTGTTGCTAATTAAATTTGTATACTGCCCTATACCCACAGGTTTAAAAGAAAGAAAAAAGCACAATATGCCTGTTATAATTATGATACATAGAAAAGTGTCATGCCCCGTGTCATACTAAATTTATAAGTGTGTTAATACATACATATGTTTATACAGCTATACACATTGTTGTACGTCTCTGTTTATGTTCTGGTTACTTTAGGAAGTCTGTAGTGCATACGTGCATTATATGAACATGAATATGTGTAATACTGTGCATAATAATATATATATTAATGCATTTTATTTTTATTTTTAGAGGAATGCGGGGTGAGGGAACTCACTTCTCATCAAGGTTAAAAAACAGAATGGGAATAAGAAAAACTCTACGCAGGTAAGCTCGATATCATTATCAGAAATTTCCATCCATATCTGTTTAATGCACCTTTAGTGGGCACTTTCCTAATGTCACCCATCCCAAAGGCTAGGAAAGTCAGCTGAAACCTACAAGATGTTTTTGATTAAAATTAAGCTAGGCATAAAGCATAGGCATCATAGGCTTAGAGCAAAAGGAGTAGGCATACAATTGAAATTGTCACCAATAAAAACTCTGTGGCTTTTGCTAGTTTATATCTCCTGTAAAATTAACCAGAAGTGTAATTGAACTACATTTTCATTATTATTATTATTTTAAAATGAATAACATGCACTGTATTTCAAATGAAAACCATCCTGAACTGTGGGCTAAAAAATATTTCTACTTATAAGGACTTCGTAAGTTAGTTAAATATTTACGATGGCCTGATTTATGTTTTTAAATTGCAGGATCTAATTTAAGTCAAGGTATTTCTCAAACAGATGTAGAAGTATTTATACAATGAGTTCTTTTTTCAGTGTTCACTTCAGGTTGCATAGACAGCTGAACTCCTTCCCAGTTCTTGAGGGAATACACTTCCATGTGCCAAGAGCACATGGAGGAAGGGAGGCTCTCGCTGTCTGTAGAATCCCTTGTAGGTGAGAATTGACCAACACTCCATGAAAGCTGTTGCAACAAAAAGTTCAGAGGTAGTTAGAACAAGGTGCTAAATTACTGCGGAGAGAGGAAACTCCTGGGGTCAGGGAGAGGGGCCACAGGATGAGGAGGAAACATTATAAAACTCTTTCATGCTTTCCAAGAAGCTAGTCTAAGGAAGTCTTGTGGAAGCTTCCTGTGCATTGCCCAGCTCCTAAAATATTTCTCATTAGAACAGTCTTTTGGCTCAAATGAACTGAGGTCTCGCTTAAGGCATAACTAACAAGCCAATCCGCAAACATGGTCATTTGCCAGATGGCTGCCTTTTAATTCACAGGAGGACTCCCATCAATCATTCCAATGTAAAAAATCATATTGTAGGAAGGGTCTATTCCAAAGGGGTGTCATAATGGCAGTTGCCATTTCCATTTCAGATGTTTGCGAAAGCCAACCAACTCGTTTCTAAGGTTACTCTTTTGAACATGTTCAGTGATGTTTGCTAATAGCAACACCTGTCAGCTGCAGAGGGGGAAGGTTTAAATCAGCCCACATCCTCACAGACAGCTGACAGACCAATATAACATAAAATATAATTTGCTAGGAGCTTTCAGGAGTATTTTCAGGAGTATCTTATGTATATGGCAGAGAAGGCCACAGATTATTTGTGTGTCCTCATAGTCTCTATAGGGAGACCTTCCCTCCTCCCTGTCTCTGGTCTCCATACTAGAAACTTTAAGAGTCTTCTGTACCAAGAATAAGGGACGTGGGTGGCGCTGTAGGTTAAACCACAGAACTTAGGACATGCCGATCAGAAGGTTGGCGGTTTGAATCCCCGCGACAGGGTGAGCTCCTGTTGCTCGGTCCCTGCTCCTGCCAACCTAGCAGTTTGAAAGCACGTCAAAGTACAAGTAGATAAATAGGTACCGCTCCAGTGGGAAGGTAAACGGCATTTCCGTCGCTGCTCTGGTTCGCCAGAAGCAGCTTCGTCATGCTGGCCACATGACCGGAAGCTGTACGCCGGCTCCCTTGGCCAATAAAGCGAGATGAGCACCACAACCCCAGAGTCAGCCACGACTGGACCTAATGGTCAGGGGTCACTTTACCTTTACCTATACCAAGAATACCTCCTCCTTATTCTTTCCATCTTGTGATGCTGTGAGTTACTTCTTGCAAAGGACCATACACCCTCAAGTCATGATACTGTTACTTATTCTCTTCTTGGCAAATTGCAAACAGTGACTCTGAAAACACCCTCAAACACCCAAACATTATATGAAAAAAAACTGGATATCAAAAATTAATTTCTCTTAACATCTACACATATAATATAGCACATAAATTAAACACTGGAAGACATTATGACAATTTCTAGAATTACAGAGAATATCATTTATGAACATTGCAAGTCGCAAGCAGTAAAACAATTTTCCAATATTTTAACTTTTTCGTTTTCATTGATTCACTGATGCGGTCAAAACCGACAGTAACTAACCAGGAAAAAGATATTGGGTTCATGATGGATAGCTTAATGAACATGTCAACTCAGTGTTCAATGGTGGTAAAAAAAAGCAAATTTCATGCTAGGAATTCTTAAGTAAGGGATAAATTAAAATTCTTCTCAACAGAATTATGTAATTCTGTTGACTGGTCACACTTGGAGTACAGTGTACAGTAGCACTGGGAAACCTCTGGCCTGCAAGATGCTGTTCAACTCCATCAGTCCAAGCCAGAATAGCCAATGGTATAAGGGATGGTGAAAGATGTAGTCTTACAGCACACAGTAGTGGCCAGTGAGTGGAGTGGGATGGGACAGTTGCTAACCTGGCTTCCCAACATGAAGATCACTGCCAGTAACCATGAAGAGAGGTGAGCTGGTGGGGAGGTCGGTGCCAGTGCAGTGGCAGAGACAATCTGACATTCCTGCCACTGCACTCAGAGTGTCCTCCCTGCTGCCTGGGCCTTCCCCTTCTCAGTTACCAGCAAGGACTTCTGTGTTGGGAATCCATGTAAGTAAAGCTGCCGCACCCTGCTCCACTGCACTGAGCTTCTACTGAGGCCACAGGTTCCCCACCCATGTTTAACAGTTTTGGTTGCCTTATCTCAAGAAAGAATGTCATAGAGGTTGAAAGGATGTGGAAAAGATGAGGAGAACAAAACAAATCTAGAGAAAAATCTCTTTCATGACCATGATATGGATTTTGGCATTTTTCTTATGCACCACCATGGCTATTTTTACTTTGTATTAATGCTGAGAATGCTTTCAGAAATATAAGTTAAGATATCCTTTGTTCTCTGAACCTATCTTGGTGGGTCAAAGCCAAACCAGATATCACACAGGAGACCTTTGATTAAATCTTGCGATACCCCTTTATTTTGTTAAAAACATCCGGGTAGACCCAGTTCACATCTGCATGACACATTTGAAGAACTATGATACTACTTTAAGAGTCACGCTTTGAAACCAGCCTCTCTTTCCAGGGTACTATGGGAATTTTAGCTCTGTGAGGTAAACAAGGATGGGCTAATAAGTCTCATCATCCATAACAAACTACAGTTCCCAGGACTCTTTGAGGGGAAATGTGACTGTTAAAGTGGTATGATATTATGTTACATGAATAGTACACAAGTTCACCCAGTTTGTATCAGAGTTGTGATGCTAAGTGAAGGAGGGTTAAATTTTCTGGCCTGCATTGTTTTCCTTAAATCACCTCCCATCACCTCTACTGAAGCTCCTTTTAGCTACACTGGGTAAACAAACAAGGCATGAGACATAAAAGATCTTTCCAGAAATACCAGACACTCTCTTCGATTTCAGCCTCTCTTCGCTTCACTGGTTCTCCTTCACAGACACACACACGTGTGCACGCAAACATACAAGATGGTGTTTTGTTTCAGGCACTTACTTGAAACCAGATACCACTGCAATAATTTATATTCCCTGCAGAACTGATGCACATATTGCACGAAGAGTTGGCTTGTTGCAGTGCTAAAGTTAGATTTTGACAGCTGGGCCCAACTTTTCTTTCCCAAGTTTATTGAAATTGCATAGGAGGAAACATTAGTTTCTTGTGAATATTGTTTGATAGATCATCAGTGTGAAGCCAAATACTTTTTTTCCTTAAAGCACACACAGCAAAGAAAATAAAATAAAAACGAACTAAATTGTGCTACTAGTTTAAAAACAGGATGTTTTAAAATCTCACTTCTGTGACAAACCAGAGTATTGGGAAGCACTTTCTCATATCCATTCACTTCAGCTCTATTTGCGATGGTAAATCTTTTGGCACAGAAGATTGTATGGTGACCTCTGTTGGGAGAGACAGGAAATGTTTCCCTATTAATTCTCCTGAGTTCTCTGTGGCTTTTGATACCATCGACCATGGTATCCTTCTGGGGCAGCGGTCCAAGTTGTGGATGTGTGGCATCTCTTTGCAGTGGTTCTGGATCTACTTGGATGCTCATTTCCAGAGAGTGATGCTTGGGAAGTGTCGTTCAGCTCCATGGAGCCTTTCATGTGGGGTTCTTCAGTTTTATCCCTCATGCTGTTTAACATCTCCATGAAACCACTGAGTGGGGTCATCCAGAGTTTTTGAGTACATTGTCAGCAATATGCTGGTGACAGAGAGCTCTACTCTTTACATCTGCCGCTGTGGCAGTGGATGTGCTGAACCAGTGTCATGCTTTGGTAATGGACTGGATGAAAGCCAACAAAATGAAGCTCAGGCAGAGGCATTGTTTGTGGGTGGTTCCCTAGACCAGGTGGAAGGGAAGTGGCCTACTCTTGACATGGTTACTCTCCCTCTGAAGAAGCAGTACAGAAATTGGGGATACTTCTGGCTCCATTGCTGTTGCTTGAAGTTCAGGTGGCCTCCATGACCTTCCAACAGCTTTGGCTGGTAGCCCAGCTGCACCTCTATCTGGACAAGGAGAGCCTAACTTCTGTTGTCTATGCTCTGGTAGCCTCCAGGTTAGATTACAGTGGTACCTCTGGTTATGAACTTAATTTGTTCCGGAGGTCCATTCTTAACTTGAGGTACCACTTTAGCTAATGGGGCCTCCTCCTGCTGCCACATCGCCGGCACATGATTTCTGTTCTTAGCTTGAGGTAAAGTTCTTAACCCGAGGTACTACTTCCAGGTTAGTGGAGTCTGTAACCCAAAGTGTTTGTAACCTGAGGTAACACTGTACTGCAATGCTGTATACATGTGGCTGCCTCTGAAGGTGACCAGGTTGCTCATCTGAGCATGACAGTTTGAGCATATACCTCTGGCCTGACTGCACTGACTGCCAAGTAGTTTCCATGCCCAATACAAAGTGCTGGATTTGACCTATAAAGCCTGAAATGGCTCAGGACCACAATACCTCAAGGACTGCCTCTCCCCATATAAATTGACCTGCAATCATCATTTGAGGTTTCTGGATGGTGACAACACGAGAACAGGCCTTTTCTGTGGTACCTCCCCATTGATGGAATGTTCTCCCCTGGGAAGCTCACCTGGGGTCATCATTATATACCCTATTGAGACACAGATCCCCTCCAGATTACACACACATTCAACTAATTTATGGACTTGGATTTCCTACAGAACCATTGCACATGCTTATTTTCTACACAGCCAATTCTCTCCATCCATCTCTCCACCCATCATCCAGGGATGTAAGAGGCATTAACACAATTCGAGGGTGCATTCCTCCAAAGAAAACAAAGAGCAGGACAAGTGAGGGTTGTGGCATGGGAATAGTTCTACTGTCCAGAAACAGCCATCAAAAGGCCTGCATTCAGTCCAAGGGCCTAAAAATCCCCACCCCACAGTAGATTCATGCTGAATTGCAACCAGTTACATTTTTAGAGCCCAAAATTAGAAAACAAAAAACCATTGCCTCTGACCTGCAGTTCCAAGCAAACTAGCCATGGTGTTAATTGAAAAAATACATTTAATGTGCACATTTGTACAAATAGAAACCACTGGGTGGCTTGAACAGCCTTGGGACCACTGAGGGCAGGTGAGAGTTTAACTCTTCTTTCTCTGTCGTGGTTGGAAAGAAAGAAAGAAAGAAAGAAAGAAAGAAAGAAAGAAAGAAAGAAAGGCCTCTAGAGCTGCTCCGTGCATTTAAGAGGAAGTTTCTCTTGGCACCAACAGAGTTTTTCCTTGAAATGCAAACAGTTGCATTGGAGAGCCTTTTTTTTTTTTTTTTTTTTGGTCAGGGACATAGCAAGGAGTGAAAACATTTCCCCTATCCATTCCCCATGGTTCTGAGCGTGCTTAGACTTCCTGAGAGGTGCTATTTACATAACAAAAATTGCGTCTATTTAGTTAAGGTCACACCCAGTATGGTCCTGAGAGGCTACTATTCTGAGATTCAACACAGCCAAGGGCTGTGAAGAGTGCAAGTCCCAATAGGAACAAAAAAGCATGTTTTCTAATGTAAATTGTACAAGTCAGAAATTTAGCAAAGGGAGCTAAATGACACATCTTTTATCCAATCACAACTGCTCTTTTGCAGCATCTGGTGTAAATTACATATTTTAATTTCTAGGATGTAAGGCAGAATAGAATTTCCTATTGAAATCTCACATCCAATAATATTGGCAAAGTATAACATCAAACAGAGTTTTAAATTCTCAGGGGGATTAATTAAGAAAATGGACTGTTCCAGCTAGGTTCAGCTATCTGGAAAAACTATCCAATAATTAATGGTTTAGCTCTCCAGGTATTTGGGATTTTGAGCCAAGACATAACCATTCACATTTTGGCAATGATAAACATCAGTTGAGAAGCATATATAATGTAGGATGATATCCATGGTAATTAAATTTCAATTCCACTCAACAGGGTCATCACTGAACTCGGCAAGATGTCTTTTTTTGGCTCTAAATAGGCAGAACGGATATTAGTTTCCTCAGTTATAATTTAGGTCCCTTATGTTCATACTGTCTTATCACTACAATACCATGGTTTGCATTTCTTACAATTAAAGTGCATAGTCTTTACAACAATGATGGCCAAAGTCAGACATAGAATGTTTCATGATGAATGTGGATTGAGTTGTATCCATTCAGAATTTGACATGAGATCCTAGTCAAAGTTCTAGATTTTGGGTGTGAAATGCAATATAAATGGGGTAGATTTGCAAGCTGGGTGTGTGGTAGCCGCCAAACTCCTTTTGATTTCAGTAAGCACTTCATGAATACAGTACATCTTCTGTATTGTACATCTTCTCAAAACGTGTCAATGGTCAGGTGAAAGGGCCTGGGGAATCCTGCCTATCCAAGCACCCCTCCCCCACCCCCCACCCCCCGGGAGAGATTTTGCCTGGCTGGAATGTGTACTTGAACTCAGATCATGCTTTTGCTTGCCTTGATGGAGGACAGAGAGAAACTAACCCACTACACGAAAGTAAAATTCACATTGATTGCTCATATTTGACTGCCTCTGCCCTCCACCAGCTTGTGAACTCCTGAAACGATGCCCAGAAGAAAATTCTCCACCCCTTCTCTACATCTTTCATGACACACTCAAATAACTCCAAATGTTTGCTGAGGCAGGATTTCACTCTTCAGAAACCATGCCGATTCATCTTCTGCAACTCTTGTCCTGTTGTCCAGTCATCCTAGCCCTTAATAATTCTTTCCTTCAAGTTATCTGAAACAGGTTGATCTAATAGAGCTTACCTTTTCTCACTTTTGAAAACTGGTTTTGTTTTGTTTTTGACTCATGGATCCCTTCCAAATCCTAACATTATATTGTCTACCATCCAGTCTCCAAGCTGGGTTTTTGTGACAAGCTGTGTTAGAAGAACTTTAATTTGAGTTCTTAGAGAACACTCAGGTGTATACCACCTGGATCCAGTGATTATTAATTTTTCATTCTTAATTAGAAATTAATTTCATCACCTCTGTTTGATTTAGTACTTCAGACTCTGATGCTCAGGTGAAGAAATATAATTTAAGGTTGGGGGGGCTGTTTGAGTGTGTTTTATGCTGTTTTTCTTATTTAACATGCAAAAGCTGTGCAATGATAGTCACTAGTGAGATAATTTAAATTCTCAAATGAAAATATTATTGGAAAATAACATATTACTATAAATGCTTATAGCATTATATAAGACTGCCAAGTACAAATGTAATGCCAACAATAAGTCAAATAAAAGTAATAGTGTTTTATTGGGAGGTGGCCAGCTCCCCAGGCGCACTTGCTAGAAGGCTTTGACAAATAGGGCACCACCCACCTCTTTCCTGATATTTATTTTCCTTCACCAAGGAACTTAGTAATTCCAGCCTACTAATTTATCTGACTGGTAGCTAAATGCTGTAATTTCAGAAATTGTCACTATTCTAATGGGCAGGATAGACACCCAATTTTCTGAATAATCACCATCTGACTAGTTTACCAATGATAGTGTATACTACTCCTAGGAAGGCTACCTCACAAATAAGGACCAAATTGACCATAGCTTGTTACATTCCACCCCTAGAGTTAGCCCAATAGATAGTAACCATCACCGCAATTGCCACAGAATCTATGAGTCATTAGAAGGGTAAAGTCTTGTCAATAAATTGCAAAAGTCAATAGAGAAGAATAAAACCTTCATCAAGTTGTCCCAGTGAAATCAGCGACATTTAAACATGCTTAGTAAAAAATCCTATTGATCTCTGCCTGACTCCACCTTGATTTTAATAGGACTTAATCACATTGAGCTTTCCTTGGATTGCCTCCAACACAATCCTTTGTACAAGCACTTGATTTATGCTTTTCACAACCACAGCCACAGGTTTTATAGCCATCTTAACAAATAATGATCCTTCTAACAGTATAAACTATAAATCTTCCCAGAGGGAGCGACTGACAGTTAATTATTTGGATTATCATGTAAATTAATGAAGTGTAGATTAATGGAGGCTTGCTGTAATTAAAATTTTGTTTTCCTTTAAGAACAATGAAGATCATTATTATAATACTTCCAAGTTGAGCATAGTCATTTCCTTGGGGTAACTTCACATGACCTCACTGTCTCACCAAGGAACATCTCCATGAATTACCCATTAAGAAAGTGTGAGGTCTGATTAAAGGTCTTGCCTTTCCCTCGGCCGCCACAAACTTTTATAACAACGTATCCAAAGTATCTAAAGAGCTGCCTCGTTCTTCATGAATCTGCTCATCTGCGGAGAACATCACCTGATCTATGTAACCTCAGAGACAGATACTAGTGTCTGGTGACTCTTTGTGCTGGTCCCGGGGGGTTACCATGCAGCATGGTCTGAGTCCAGTCCAAGGTCGAGGGTGTGGTATGGAGGCTGTCCATCAAGGCTGAAGCAGGGTCCAAGCCAAGGAGTCGGGTGAGGTCAGGAACTCTGGCAGGGTGCCAGCAGGAACAGGTTACCAACAATGTTGCTCCCACAACCTGGGACTGGGCTGGCTGGCTTTTATCTGCCCTGAGGCATAGGGCGGCCCTGGTCCACAGGTGACTCACCTCTCCTGGCCTGGAGGCGAGCACTCCTCCTGCGGGAACTTAGTTCCCTCTGCCTCTCTGCCCTGAGCCTCTGCAGCTCAGGAGAGGCTGGAGGGTTACTGGACCCAGAGGCAACCTCACCTTCCCCTGATGGGGCTGAGAGTGGAGCACCTGCAGGCAATGGGTCCTTGATCACCTCCGGAGTCAGAGCAGATTCAGCTGGTGTCTGCTCCTGAGGATCCGGCACAGGTGAGGGCCCTTCAGGTTCAAGCCCCAGCCCCGGCTCAGCCGGTCCTGGAGGCGGGGACTCCTGTGCAGGCTGGGATTTCTCAGCTTCAGTCTCTGAATCCAATTCCCAGGCCATCACACTCTCAGAACATAGGAAACTGCCTTATACTGAGTCAGACCATCAGTCTGTCTAGCTCAGTATTGTCTAGACTGATTGACAGCAGCTTTTGACAGCAGTTTGAGATAGGGAACTATCTGGAGATGACAGCAGGTATTGAACCTGAGACCTGTGTACAAAGTGGTTGCTCTGCTACTGAGCTATGGTTCTCCAGTTTTGGAATGTGCCATATACCACATCAAACCATTGATCCATCAAGCTCAGTATTTATGTTACTGGTGGAGAACCTTCAGTCCACAGCCCTAATTAAGCCTGGCAGGCTTTGAAGGTTGGCCCACCAGGCCATTTTGGGAGAACCTTGCCCACCTTTCCTTTCATATATGACATCAGACTTGGAAAAGTTAAAGAAATCACAGAATCTTAGAGTTTTGAAGGGACCCAAGGGTCATTAAGTGTGCTGTTGGTTCATTCTTTGTACCCAAAATATGGTAATTTTTGAATTTTGTGCAACAGAATTAAAAATGGGGAATTCAAGCTAGGGATGTAAAGGAAGAGCTGGAGCAGTGGAAAGGAAAAGTCGAAAGCAACATTTTTGTGTGCAGTCCTGGCTTGAACTTTAGATGATCTGACATCATATTGTGTCAGGTGACTGGCACAAGGAGGGAGGCTTGCCCGTGTGTCAAAGTGACCTGTGGAGGGTTGTCCACTTTGACAGAGGGCCCCTCTGGATAGATCCAGTTCCCCACCCCTTGTCTACACTGACTGGCTGTGACTCTCCAGGACTAGCCAGGGAAGACTTTTTTTACTACTTTTTAAAAAATACTTTTTAACGGTTCCCGTATGTCCTCTTTTTCCAGGTCATACCCACTTTTTCATGGGTATGTAAAACGAGAGTCATCATAGTGATCCATAGTTAAAAGTAGAAGTTAGCAAATGTGTCCTCTTTTTTTCAACCCTATTACAAGTGGGGAGAGTATTGTTGTACTCTGGTCCTTCTTAGAGTATTTGCCTAGGCAACTGGTTGGTGGACTAGAAAGGCCACTGACACGATAAAGTAGGGATCTTCTTATGTAAAGGTGGCCAAACCTGGAACTAGCAAAGCCACCAAATTGTGTCTGAAATGAAATTCATGGCTAGTGTGGAAGACACACTTCAGGTAAAACTTTTGAGGGAATTCAAAGGTTTTATGACGAGTATTGGTTTCAAAACAAAAAACAAGAACCCACACATCCAAACTTCCTATAGAGCTTCTGCTTTTCCATCCTATTTTGAAACCAAACAGTGATCTCATACAAAGGGACGCAGATGTGAGCACAGATTTAATTGTGACACTTTTTCTCACGTTTAAAAAATTTCCATTCCAGTAAGCAGTCTTGAAATTAAAATGTTATGCACTATCCAATTTTGTTAAATGTGTTCTGCAAAGAATCAAAATGTAAAATTCATTCTCACTCTTTTTTATATAAAAATAAAAGCATTTGAAGCAGACTGCCAATAAATGTAAACTGTGCCAGAAATGTCAACACCAAACGGAAAGCATGTTACAGCATTGTACCACTTAGAAATGAAGTCACAGCGTGACGGTGGCAAAGGAAAAATGGCATTCCAACCTCAGTGAATCACATGGAAAAAGCAGTACTGAAAACCCTCACTTTTTGAAAGGAACCCAGAGGATGACAGTTCCAGAACAAGTACATTTAGTTAGGGGTGGGTGCATACTTCAATTTCAGTTTCTCGTTTTTCCAATCTTAAGTTCAATTCTCCAGGTTTCCACATCAGTTTTTGATGTTTGTGTGCATCCTCATTAAAATTAATCAACATCTTAGTGCTAATTTATCCTCTTACAGACATTTGGTTTTCCAATTTTCCCCAGTGTACATATTTTAACAAAACATTTTCACTCATTTAATGCATTTTTGTATGCTATTTTCATTAATATATGGATTTGTATGCACACTTTACCTTAATATATGTGTTTTAGTATACATTAGATGGAAGGAGAGCTCGTTGCAGAATTCAGAGAAATGCAAATGTTGAAAGATGGCTGTGTTGTGATTTGTGTATTTTCTTTAAAAGTGCTAATTAGACAACTTCACCCTTAAACAGAAACTGAAATGAATTTCTCCCCCATGTTTTGGGGCCCTTGAACAGTTGTCAGTACCATTCTAGGCTCCGCATAACCAACACATTGCATGGGAAGTTGAAATAGTTGTGTCTGAGTCACCATCCCCCAAGCCAATAAGCTTTGCTTTAATGAAACGGACTGGTCTCAAGGCGCTTCATGTCACAGGTAGCCTTGAAAGATTGGCTTGAGGAATACCCCTTCTTAGGATACCATGGAACTGTAGTCTTGACACGTGCTCAAATTTTCTGCATGGTACTGACAGGCCTCATTAGTTTAATAAGAGCAGCTGGGAGCATAGAAGTTGTAGCAAGGCTTATGCCTAGAAGTATAAGCAGAAGTAGATATGGGACTATACCAGGGGTCAGCAAACCTTTTCAGCAGGAGGCCAGTCCACTGTCCCTCAGACCTTGTGGGGGGACCGGACAATATTTTGAAGGGGGGGAATGAACAAATTCCTATGCCCCACAAATAACCCAGAGATGAATTTTAAATAAAAGGACACATTCTACTAATGTAAAAACACACTGATTCCCAGACTGTCTGCAGGCTGGATTTAGAAGGCTATTTGACCGGATCCGACCCCCGGGCCTTAGTTCACCTACCCATGAACTATACAGTAGAACAGTGGTGCTAACTTGAATAAAATATTAGGGGGGGGGAGGTAAGCCCCACCCCACATAATTGATTACATGATGCAGCACACACACACCATTTGAATGGCAATGCCCATTAACTTTGGGGGTCCGGGCCCCTCAAATCTTTTATGGGGAGGGGCGAAGACTCCTCGGCCCCTAGAAGTTTGCTCCTATGCAGTAGAAACTGGTCCATTAGGGTAAATGTGGCATTGCCTCATCAACATCAGTCTGCCCACAGCCATACCCCACCTGCCAGCCTTCTCACTTAGAACTAGTCCAGCAGGTGGCACTGCCTAACAACATCCTCCTTCTTAGTCCCAGTGTTGCCCTTGCAGAACTCAGCAGGGAGGAGGAGGGGGACAAAACTGGAATTAGTTATCTCTTCCTGCCTGTGGCCCAGGCTCCATCTTCTGTGACTTCCCTACCAGTCGCAATGGGCACTAGCCATTACTAAGGTTATATATAACCCAAGTGCCTTGCTAAAAGCATGTGCTTGACTCAAAACCTGCTAAATATATATTTGAAAATCTGAAAGGTTTTCCCTCCCCAATCCTTCATAAGTTTTAAAAGCTTTGGATACAAGGCTTCATATATAGTTGACAATTACAGCACATTAGCTTCTTATCTAGCAGCTGCAGGTGTTTTCTTACATACAACCTCTAAAAATTACAACAACATATTTGCTTACTTTTGATTCAGTTGACAGTCAGCATTTAGGCTTCCTTATGCTATCAATACATGTGTGTATCAAATGAAGCTTAAATAATGGTTATGGTATCATGCCTCGTTTTTTCATTCTGGATTGGTAATAAGCAACACATCAAAGAAGCCTTTCAACCTAGATGTGAAGGAAGAAAAGTAAAGCAATTGCAACAAATGACCTTTGAAGTTATCTTATATATATTTGTTTCAAATCTGTCCTTAAGCTGCTGTTTACCATTACAGGGCCTGTAATAGTGGCAGACATAGTGTCTAAAGATTGCACCTGGGGTTAAGAAAACAGCAATGAGATTTTTTATTAAACTTTTAGAAAAATCTTATTGCAAGAAGAAGCAATAAATGTTTTTGCATTGTTGCTCAGACAACAAAGATAAATATCTCATTATACCTAGTGCAACAAATCATTTTTGGAAAAGGCCTGGAACTGTGAGACTTGTAAAACCTAATGTCTTTGAATTCATCTCCAGTTAATGAGCCATTCTCTGTGCGAAAGCTTTGCTACCTATCTTTCACAAATTTGTGTCTCAGTAACAGCTGAGGAGAGTGAACCCCGTTGTTAAAATGTCAAATTGTCTGTGTAGGTAGTGGTACTCACCAACTTGTCTAGAGGGGACCTCTTCATTATCTCCTGTCAAAGCCAGTAGTTTGTAGCTAGCTATTGATCAGGAAGGGAGGCTTCAAGCATCTCTCTTCATCCTGCTCTGACAAGGGCAAAGATCTGTGCCCCAGTCCTGCTAAGGTTAATCAAGGCTAAACTTGCATTCCTATGCCCCCTACATAGGGGACATCTGAGCAGGGCTGGGGGGGGGTGCTCTCAGAAGAATTAGCAGGATAACCCCCAAATGCAGGAATGCTGGCTTACCACATTGGCTTAGCACATTTTGAAGCAAGTATTACACATTACCACCTAAAGACAAATTTCCCCAACAGGTTTATGGTACTTTAGGGACCAAGTGAAAAACATCACGATTCCTTTCACAGAACTCTCTGGTGCAAGTCCATACAAATTGATACTGATACATGTAAATTTTCACTCACAGGGGAAAGCGTTTTTAAAAAGAGACAAATAGCACCAGGTATATATCTTTTCCATTCTTATGTATGGGTTAAGTATACAATCTACAAATATTGGAGTGATGGACACTATTCCCTCCCCAACAATAATCATCACTGTAATTATTCTGCGTTGTATCTACTACTTATTCTTTTTTGTTATACTATCTGTAATGCACTCCAAAGATTGTGGTGCTAATGGTTTTCTTTGTTTGTTTTCAGAAACCTAAAAATCATTTGAAAAGTGGTTCTCTTGGTGGCAGTCAAAATCCATACTTGAGAAGCTGTGAAGACGCAGCTTTGGAGGAAAGGTTAGCAATGTAATCCTATAGATGTATAGGAATCCTATAGGTCCTACAGAAATCCCACTGAGTTCAAGAGGATTTATTCCCAGATAAGTGTGTGTAGGATTGCAGCCAACAGCACAACCCTAGCCATTTCTACTCAGCAATAAGTCCTGTTAAATTCAATGGGGCTGACTCCAAGCTAAGTGGCGTTATGATTGAAGCATAAACCATTATCTCATATTCAGTGAGCTGTACTATCTATGTGATTTCTGCTCAAATTTTAACAAACCTATTAAAACCAAGGCACATATTCCAGTGTAATTAATTATTCAGTGTTGTTATCTTTTGCCTTCCATATTTTGTTATAGCTTTTGCTTCTTTTAGCAACTTTCTCCATCAGAGGAGACATTTCATTTGGAGTGTTGCAACCAGTGTGTAACCCAGACAGAGAAAATCTCTGTTTATCTTATGCAGCAGCAGGAAATCCCTAGCCAGGTTTGGTTCCAAATTTCTGAAAGTGATTTGAAAGACCTGTAACAAAGAATTCCTTTGGGCTCTACAACGAAAAGACTCATTCTTGCTATATTTCCATATTAATTGCTTGAACTATTACAAATAGCATTTCTAATTGGCTTTTGAAGACTTATTGAACTTCAGTAATTAAGTCCATAAGGCACTCTTAAAAATGCCGGCATTTGCCCATTGTCATCATCTCCTCTGCCCACACACTGGGTAATTGGTGCAAAATTAAATGTTCTGGAGAGTCCATCCCTTCCTTTTCATTTCATTCTGTGGAAACATGCCTTTGTCTACCTGTCTCATGTGGGTGAGCAAAATACAAGTGGGCAATGGGATTGAGGCTTGAATTAAACTGGCTAAATCTATGTGGCATTCTTATAGGGTTAGCCAAAGGGCTCATTATATTGTTCAGAACAACTCCTGTTTATTATTACTGGATTTTTAGCAATGTAGTTACAATATTAAGTAGGGGCCACCAACATGGTGGCTCCCATACCATGAAATTTCTCAGGAAACAATCCTTCAAAGCTCCACAATGTATGAGAGATTGTTTGCTCTTTCTCCTCTCTTCCTGTTCGCACTGGCCCAACCTCTGCTACACTGAACCCCCCCACACAGTTAAAAATGCCTGCATTTCACTTGATACCAGGACAGGGCTCCCTCCTTCCCTTCCATCCTGAACAGAGGAGAGATGCAAAAAAGCTTATCCCTGTATAAGTGAGAATAGCAGTTAACTGATATAGGTGGGAGGGGACTGATGAGCAGAAAGAGGCACCCCCGCACACCCCCCCCCACCAATTTGTTGTCCTTTTTCTGCTCTTTTCATTGTGGCAGCCATTTTGTGTCATGCTACCCCACCCACCCACTGCCACAGCATGCCTTTTGTGACTGGCACCCACGGCACTTTCTCAGAATTCCAAATGTGCCCACAGGCCCAAAGGGTGACCCCCATTCTAAACCATTGTATGTCTCTATTTTTATGTGAAATAACAGATATTTATCTTCCATTGTATTGATTCCTATTTTAACATTAATAATAATAATAATAATAATAATAATAATAATAATAATAATAATAAACAACCAGGCAAAGAGACCTTGCATGAGCAGACCTCCACATGTACTGTTCTTGGGGATTCTCAATTTCTGCTGCAGCGACACAAATCCCACCCCACGTTGTTCAGGAGGCTTTTCAGGAGTACAGGGTGGGTAGAGGAATGAGAAAGCCCCATGCACAAGGAAGGTGCTGTTTCTAAAATAATAATCATCATCATCATCATCTGGTGGGTGTGGGGTGGTACTCAAATCATTTTTATCTCCAAATATTTTCTAACTTGTTCTTCCTTTCATTGTGAAATCTCATTAATGCCAATGTTGAAATTGGATACAGCATGTTCAAGCCTCACTGATTTGCTTTAAGAGAGTGATAGCCCACTCCTATGTATGTCTATACAGAAGTAAATGTCTTGGAATCATTGCACAAAGGTGCTTATGCATGGACAGTTAACCAATTGCATTACTCTAGTACAAGCTTGAAACTATAGGTAGTCATGGGTTCTTCAAGCTTAATAGGGGTGGGAAAATCTGTCCATTTAGCTTTTTCTCCATTTCTCATTTTTTCAACCGTAAGTTCTGTTATTCACATTTCCACATCATTTTTTTACTTCATGAAAATTTATCAGCTAATATCTCCTGATATGCAC
This sequence comes from Podarcis liolepis, assembly GCF_965112155.1. NCBI lineage: Eukaryota > Metazoa > Chordata > Lepidosauria > Squamata > Lacertidae > Podarcis > Podarcis liolepis. Next base: position 39,698,157 of record NC_139562.1, read on the forward strand.
ATGTTTGCATGCAGTTTTGCTGAAGATGTATGCTTTTACAAAGCAATTTCCCCTAGCATGATGCATTTTAATGTTATTTTCACTCATATGTGCATTGTTTGCACACTTCACCCTAGCATACACCCTAGTGCACATTACTTGGCTGGAGAATTGCATTGCAAAATCTGGAGAATTGCACATCCCAAAGGGTGGCTGTTTCAATGTATGTATTGCTTTGTAAAGTTTTAATTCAGTAGTTCATCTTTAAATGCAAACTGAATCAGATTTCTCCCCCTTCCTTAGAATTTACACCTCAGATTAAAAGTATAACATTATTTGGTGATGTTTATTGTACCTTTGAACAGACCTAGAAAGCTAGATACTTCGTTGTTGTTGCAAAAGTCCTAAGAATGTACACTTTCATTACTGACCCAACCTACCTACTCTCAGTTCAACAATACACCAGATTCAATGCCTGTAGTCCCATTGCTCCCAGCTGCTTGAGACAATGCGGAAGAATGACAGCAGCATATTGTCTATTGAATTCACATGAAGATGAAATCCAGGCCATGGTCTGACTCCTGAGTATATATCTGAATAAAACCTATCCATATTTCAATTTTTAGCCATGGGAGTGACCCGTGGGGGAGCATCCTGTATCTGACGGTTTGTAATGTAGAAAGCAGCCAAGAGCACTCCCACTCCCTTCATATCTGTGTCTTCTTACCGCCCAGCCCCAATCAATTATACATTACAAACCTGAACTAAAATAGGTTTGGAGTATATGCCAGTAGCCAGACACTCGCTGGCTGGGAATTAGTGTTTTCTCATCCAGCACAGTGAAAAGGTTCCATCACATCACAGATGCGTATTGTTACATGATCCCCAAACCCCTCAGCAGTGAGAAGTTCCAGGGGCAGCACTACCAGGTTTCATTTCCTCTGGATGAGAAAGAGCACTGGAGACTTAAAGTGTCTCTGTAATATTTGCTTTATTTACAAATATATAAGCAGAGCAGGCAAATAGCCATTCCTGCAAGGTAGAAGAACCCCCAGAGAAAAACCAGGATAACCTGCCAAGGTGACAATGGTTTCATTGCATATTGTGATTGTGTGTTTTTTAAAGGTTTGTTACTTGTGAGCAGTATCTTAAATAAATAACAGATGCTAAGTTTCTATTTCAATTGCAAAAAAAAAGTCACATTGCTGTATATATCTGCCTCCTCCCCTCAGTTGGAAGTGTGTCATGTTCTCCACACAGACATGAGTGTCACATTCCAAAACACAGAAAGGCTCCCGATCACCAGGAGACAATCTCCTAATTGGAAGCTCCTATTGTTGAAACTTGAAGAAATCGCCCTGGGCTATTAAGCAGTATTCTGCCTAACAAAGTATTGCTCTGTCAGTAGCCATAACGCTATCCTTGCTTTGTTGAATTAATTTGACATCGGAGTTTAAGCCAACACAGGGGAGGAAAAATGGAGTGACAGCACAACCTGAGGCTTGGTGGAGGCCCTGATCCATCTCGAGGGAAGAGCTCTTGACATCACACTTGAACTCATGGGAGGAGACTCTCAAATCAGCCTGATTCACCAAATTATTTGGCCATCATCCAAAGTCAATGCATAGCTCTAACATTTATCTTCTCAAAGGCTAGAAAAATAATATTTTCATTAAGCATCTTGCCTGGTTATTAGTACAACATAAAATCATTAAGTATATGGTGTTCAGACCTCTAGACAAGAGGCTTCTTTTTATTATGCAGTACAGTGGTACCTTGGTTTAAGAGCAGCTTAGTTTATGAACAACTTGGATTAAGAACACTGCAAACCCAAAAGTAGGTGTTTTGGTTTGTGAACTTTGCCTTGGAAGCAGAACATGTTCCACTTCCTGTTGAGTGTAAATTGAGTCTCCTGCTGCTATGGGAAAGCACACCTTGGTTTAAGAACACTTTGGTTTAAGAACAGACTTCTGGAATGGATTACATTCGTAAACCAAGATACCACTGTACCAAGCCAGTTCTGTCTCTCTTTCTAATTAGTGGGATAGGAGAGCTGAAAATAATGCCAATATATTTCACATCTGGCAACCAATGCGTCCCTTTGGTTTCAGATAGTACATGCATAGGCGAGTCTAAAAAGCCTGGGACACAAATTTTCACGGCCCTGTAGTGACTACGGTGGCTCATTTACCAGAAGTAATGTATTTAGCATTAACCCTGGGAGTATATATTCAATTCTGACTAAACTAAGCCTCCTAGGAGGCATTTGTTCTAGGAGGTTTAGTTTGGTCAGAATAGTTCAGACTGGTTTTTTTGTAGGGGAGGGAGACCCCATAGCAATTAGAGTTGCTAACAGTTAATATGTATTCTGGTTTTAATATTAGAATCCATGCCAATCTTTAGACTTGTTTGTTAACAGAAAGCCAACGTTCCTGTGGATGCCATCATTTCATTTCAATATATCATAAGAGTTGTGCATCAAACGCAGGGAAGGGCTTTCATTGCTCAATGACAGAGCTTCTTCTTTGCATGCAGAATGTTCCAGGTTCCAGGTAGGCCTGGGAGAGACTCCTACCTGGAATTCTGGTGAGCCACTGCCAGTCAGTATTGACAACAAAAGGTAGATGAGCCAATGATCTGATTCAGGATAAGGCAGTTTCCAATATTACAGTGTTTATATGTCAACCTCAGATTCACACCATATAGGGAGACTAAGGAGGCACTTTTATAATTAGATGACTAAGGGGGTTTCTCTCTCTCTCCCCCCCCCCACGATAATGCTTCATTTTATAAATATAATTTAATATAAATAAAAATATAAGTTACAGTATTGAATATATCTTGTATTGTTACTGCCAAGGCCTTCACAACGAATTCATGAGCGCAAATATGTCTGGAAAACTTATTTTCTTTACATGGGCAACAAAAGAGTGAATGTTAAGTCCTGAATCATCTGGGGTTTGAGTCTCAGATCTGAAGCCAGGAAACCACTTTAAAGTTAAGACAGTCTTGGCCCATGGAAATGTAAACTGGTTTGGTGTGTTCTGCTAGTGCTTAGTAGCCATCAACATTGAGCTCCCAAGAAAGGCTTGTTTATTTTACTCCATATTGCTTGAAGGTTGAACTGAAGCAAATCTCAGCTGAGCTAAACAGGATTGTGTACACTGGAGCTTACATGCTAAATCAAAGGTCAATTTTGTTCTTGTCAGTTCCACAGCTATCTGTTCTAAGGCAGATTTTTGTTATATCTAGAAATGTCTCTATCTTACGACCTGAATATACATTTACCTAAGTTAAGTTACACTTTGGAAGAAATAAAGGATTGTAGCAGGAGACTCTGTAGATCAGCTACTTGGTAAATTCCTGTCCTGAGGAAATAGTCTTTCTTGGGAGGTTCACAACACAGTAGTATTCTGGACCACAGATTGATCTGGGATTATCAGGTAAACAGCTGTAGTGCAGGCTGTCTTTTAACAACTTTGATTGGTTCACTGTTTCCACCTGATCTTGGAATACATGGCTGCTTTCATTCATTCTTCAGTGGCCCCAAGGCTAGACCACGGTAATTTGTTCTACATGGCCCAGAAACTGCTCTCTAGTTGCTGAAAGATTAAGTGGGTGACATCATATTATATTTATTCCAAAACATCTGCACTGGTTGTTATCAGTGTGTTTCTAGGCTAAGTTCCATGTGATGGTTTTGACCTACAAAGCCTTCAACAGTCTGTAGCCTGAATATCTTAGGGAGCATCTAATCTGTAAGACAGTCTTCCCCAACATGTGGCCTTCCAGATGTTTCAGACTACAGCACTCAGCAGCACTGGTCAACATAACCAATGGTGAAGGATGAATTATAATCTAATGGCCTTTGGAAGGCTGTACGTGGAGGGCAACAGAATGGAGAAAACTACCTTATTAGTCCCTCCTCCTCTTGTATACAATCTTCCTTAATATACCTTTTTTTGCAAAGCAATTTCCCTTATTTTTCGTATGGCATTTTTACTAATACATGCATTTGAATGCACACTTTACCCCAGTACATTCATTTCTGTACCCATTACTTAGCTGGAGAACTGCTTTGCAAAATTCGGAGAAGTGCCAAATTTTGAAGGGTGCTTGTGTTTCAGTTCTAATTTTGGAAGGTGAAAATTGGGTTGGTTCACCTTTAAATGTGAACTGAATGGGAATCCCTCGCTCAAATCCCTACCTACATTACACCTGAGCAATAAGTACACTCTGCCTCCCTTTAAACAATAACCAAACCACAGTTAGAAATACTAACTTACCACAGAGCCATAACAGGCAATGCGCAAGAATTAGCATCACTTTTGAGTACCCTTTCTCTTCATGTGCAGTACTGTAGTTCTAAATCTAGATAGAGTCTTCAGCTAGCTATGATTTTGTCCAGTACATTGATCCAAATGATAAGAGGTAGATAAAGCAGCTGCAGAGATTACAAAAAGCTCTAAAAGTGGTCTGACATCATCGTACATCTGGTGACTATTATTTTGTTATACCAAACTTTGACCTCTTCTTTGGGTATAGATCTATATTCTGAAGAGAGATGTGGCAGGAAGCTCAGAGAATGTGTGGACGTTTACAACCAAGGAAAATGCATGGCACTTTTAAGAAATACTTTAGAAAGCGCATGTATGTAGGAATAATGTAGAAAGTATCTTGGCCGTGTATGATCTTGGGCAAATGGAGAACAATAACTCACTTCATAACCAATGGAATATTATTGCAGCCAAACTGGAAAAGATATAAAACGCAGCTGCCTTGGCCACTGCAATGTGTAGAAGAACATCAGCAGCAAGAACAAGGAAAAAAGCTGTGGATTATAGCTGAAGAAAAGTTGGAAGCTCGTGTACACTCTAGCAGGTCTAAAGTTGTGATGTCATACCTGGAGAAGAAGAAGAAGAAGAAGAGTTTGGATTTGATATCCCGCCTTTCATTCCCTTTAAGGAGTCTCAAAGCGGCTAACATTCTCCTTTCCCTTCCTCCCCCACAACAAACACTCTGTGAGGTGAGTGGGGCTGAGAGACTTCAAAGAAGTGTGACTAGCCCAAGGTCACCTAGCAGCTGCATGTGGAGGAGCGGAGACGCAAACCCGGTTCCCCAGATTAGGAGACTACCGCTCTTAACCACTACACCACACTGGCTCTCTGACTGGAGTCAGTTACGGTACTCATTTGACTGCATTAGCTGCCCAACACCCTATAAAAATTAGATACTATAACTAGTGATGAGTAAAGAATTGTTCCCACCAAGCAGAGCTTTTTTTTTTTAAGGCTAATAGCTTGGGGTTAGATCCCCCCCCCCCCAGTTTCTCATTTATTCACTTAAACTCAGTTCTCCACATTTCTGCATCAGTTTCTAATTGTTTATTTTCAAAAGTTCACATGCAAACTCATAAATTACCATTTAAGCATGCGTTCCTCCTAAGGCTCACGTATACATATGTGATTTCTCCTAAGGCAATGCATCTTTGTATGTTATTTTAATACACACTTCCTACCAATATACCCCTTTCTGTACACTTCATTTGGCTGAAGAACGGCATCAAATTTGGGGATTGGACTGTATGACCCTAGGGGTCCCTTCCAAATCTACAATTCAATGGTTCTATGCTTTTTGCTTAACGTATTCCCCTACCCCCCCCCCATTTTTTGACATTGCTGATTCAATCTCCACAAGTAACTTGAGGGTCATTCTATACATTATGGTTCCAATATGCAGAGGCTGCTCAGAAACACTTTTATGGACTGGCTTGTTGTGCCTCTAAACACATCTGCAGGCTGCCTTTGCATATTCAGGGGATAAGTCCTTCCAGAACATAAAATAATTGGGGGAATTTTAACTCAAATGTGCTAGGCCAGTGATGGGGAACCTTCTCAGCTTGAGGGCCACATTCTCTTCTGGGCAACCTTCCTGGCATTGTTGATCATTGGTGAGCAGGACCAGAGGCAAAAGTGAACTAGGCAATGAATGTAAACATTTAACTTTGTACAGTAGGCTAGTTTCTACATAGACCCATCCAGATAAGCACGAGGCAATTTTACACATTCCAAGAAGGCAAAAACACTCAAAGTGGATCAGTGCCAGTGAGGGGTGCCTGGGGAGGATGTGTGGCCTAGAGAGAATCCCAAGGATGAGGCAGAAAGGCCTGGGGAAGGGACTGTATTTGGTTCCCCACCATTGTGCTAGGGCAACTGATTTCCATGGTGACCCTGGCTCTATTCTGCCAGAAGACATGCTACTGTCACTCCAGGATTGCTGCTCCAAAACAGCATGCTAGCCAAACTACGTGGAAGCCAAGCATGGGTAATGCTTTAATCATTTAGTCCGCATAGTGGCATGCCCTCATAAGGTACTTGGCAAACAACAGAGATGAGTCTATTTACTGGAATTAAAGTTTTATTGAAATAATATAATAAAACAGCAGCTTCATTTGTTCACTATGAAAGGCTTCCCAGAAAAGAGGCTGGGAGAGAAGGAGGGGTGAGTTGCAGGATGACTTCTGGCTTCACAGGAGATGGAGGGGAGGGAATATGTTGCAGTGCAGCTCAATGAAGGAAGGGTAAAGAGCTTTAAAGAGGAAAAGAGAAGCATAGTATTACTTTTTTAAGGGTCTGTCTGAACACTTGTGAATGATTCAGCTGGGAGCTCGCAAGTGTAGGAAGAGGGAGGAGAGACTGAGGGAGAAGGAGAGGCAGGAATGGAGAAGGGGGTGGAGGCATTCAGAAACTGGGGAAGGAGAAAGGAATCCTTTGGAGAACAAGGAGCAATTCTGGGAATTGTGGTGTGCTAAACTATTTATATCTTCAAAACACTTACAAGAGAATAGGATGGTTCTGGGAAGGTGACAAAAGTTAGAGGGGCTGCATGTAACAGCAACTGCATAGAGAGAGATGTATGGGGAACAGGGCTCTACCAGAGGACTATAGTTTGTATATATACTGGGTTATATCCAGACTAGGGCAATTCCAAACTGTCACTATTTTTGAGTGGGACTCAACCACAAAGTGGCAGATTCAGATTGCACAATTACAGTTTAATGGGAGATCTTGCACAACAAATCTGCTTCCCCCAAAGATCAGACTTTTTGTAATAAAGGAAGTGATGGGCAATTGCATTGCTGGACCCATCATCATCTAACATTTCCATAAACAAATCAGGATGAATGCTCACTAATAGCCAAGGTGATCTAACCTTCCAACAAACTAATCAGGGTGAATGCTCAATAAACAGGTCATCTGGAAGCACCTTAAGCTGGTTGGTGTTAGTTCCCATTGAAATCCCTGGGACTTAAGTCATGAATATCCCACCAGTGGCAGACCTTGGGGTCTCACATTTCAGTGGCGCCCTGTGCGATTGCAACATTCAGCATCCCCTGTCTCTCATTCTCCATTCTAAATAGTAGTTGTGGCGTCCCTTGCAGGGCCCTTGAGGCTCTGCGCCCAGTGAAACAGAAGTGGTTGCACTCGCCTAAATCCACCTCTGACCCCACTGATTTCAATGGAACCTACATTCAACTAACTTACTCTCAAAACAAGCCACTGACCTTTAACCAGGAAGACATTCTTAGTGACATTAAAGTCCACTGGCATAAACATACAGGATTCGACATATATTGCAACAAAGAATATATGCAGAAAGTAGAAGAGTCACATTCTGCTTCCACTACATCTTCCAATTGGGGTGAAAATCTAGGGCAAAGGGATTTATGATGTCATGCCTTTGTGCCAAACTTTACTACAAAAATGCAGCATACAAAGCATACCTTTGCTTTACCAGTTGAACGCATAATTCTTTCAAAGTTACCACCACCCTGTGATCACAGGAAGCTCTCTGCCTAAATATCACTGAACATGCAGACATGATGCTTTAAATATTTAGCTCATATTGTACAAAGCACTTAAAAAAGAAGTACTGAAGGAAGAATAATAATAAAAAAAATTCTCAGGTTTCACTTCTATTTTTCTTCCCATGAAACTTTACACATCAGTCATAAATTGTATATCCACTGCATTCTTTTATCTTCTTTTTCTATAGCCAGTCAAAATAAGCAAGCGTTTTAATTATGAAAGCTGCAAGCAACCCAATCATCTCCTGATGGAGAAAGAAAAGCAAGTGACATTTGTATAATTATATGAAATGTGCTATGATCATGGCTGGATCATAGCCGAAACCCGAAACTGATTGCCCCCAATGTGGGTTGAGTGGAATGTGAAAGACTGTGTGTGTTATAATTTCAATGCATGCAAAAAGCTTAAAATGATTCCTAGGCAAATGGCAAAAAGGTAAATTCTTTCAAAATAAATTATTGTTCAGTGTTTCCACATCTGTACCAATTAAGAAAGTGAGAGAGTTCCCTATCCACTAAATAAAGTCCCATGCTGTTTGCATGGAAATGTGTGTAAACAGCAGATCCCCAGAATGGGTATGAGCTGCTGGATTGGTGGTCTAAGTGGAATATTCAGCCAGTCTACATCCATCAGCAAAGGCAATTTGCCAGTAACATTTCTGAACACAAGATTCAATCTAGTATAAAGCAGAAGGAAATAAACTTTCTCCATATTCATTTTTTTAAAAAGATGAAGAAAATAACAGTATAAAAATATGGTGCAAAAATATTTTTAACAATAATTGAAAGAATTGGGCTACAACCTTTGTCCACTTACCTGGGTGTAAGCTCCATAAATCCCAATGGGCCTTTCTTCTGAGTATACATGTACAGGATTGCACTGTTAGACACAAGTAGAATATGGTACATGAAAATAGCTACAAGTTTTATCTCTGATTTTTTTTATATAAAAAAAAATACACCTAGACCACTGGAAAATGACTGATTATCAGTGTTTCGCTTAATTTCCTCAGTAAATGAGGGTGTAACAGAATGCCATAGGGTAGGATGAACCAGTTATATATTGTACATGGTTTGGTGTGGTCAGCTTGCTATTTTGCTGGTTCACTGAGACATTTTATTCCATACATTTCTAGTAAGAGATCATCTGAAAACCTCACCAAATCAAAAATCATATTTCTTTTCAAATTTAATTCTGTTATAATCTGTGACGCCCTTATATTAAAATGGCATCTTATATTAGGCAAAAACCTGGACACAAGACATTTTTAGCTCAATCTGAAGTTTTCATTGGCAGAATGCCTTGATGATCATAAGCATTCCTTCCCCCTAATTTCAGGACTCAAAACTATTCTTGTAAAGTCAACTGCAGACAAACATATATCCTGCTGGCATAGTGGAGCGATCTGAAAATGTGTTTAATTCACTCTTAGATATTCTCCAGGACAAGAAAAGGTATGTTACATTCACATATAATGGGTGAAAAACCTCTTAAATTAATTCACTCAGTTGTTAAAATTAATAGATTTCAAACTGTAAGATTATATTTTTAGATCATGGTGATTTTGTCAAGTTTTTCAAGGGCAGCATGCTTGATTTCCTTTGTACTTGAGGCATATTTGTAATATTTGCGTTACTTACAGATCTTCAAGGAAAGTAGATGTTGCTGCTGTTGTTACTACACACTTATAAACCACTTAAACTTTTCTAAGTAGTGTACATGTATGAGAAGATAAGAGGGTCCTGGCTGTGTCTCTCCAGCCTCTCAGAAGTCAAGGACTACAAAATAAGGCTAGGACTCTGTAACCAACCAGCTAGCCAACCAACCAACCAACCAACCAACCAACCAGGCCCTCCTGGTAGATGGAGCCTACCACACACCAGATCTGGTCAGCCTACATGAAGCTCTAGCTCTCTGCAGTGACAACACCTTTGGAGTCTGTCCTAGTAGGATCTCTTGGAGCCGTCCAAGGTACCATATGTTCTCTGACGGACTGTCACATTTGTTTGGACCAACCTGCTTCTCCAGTGAGCTTCACAACTGAATGTTCTTCTCTCTCTCTCTCTCTCTCTCTCTCTCTCTCTCTCTCTCTCTCACACACACACACACCCTGCTTCTTCTCAGTAGAAGGGAATTGTCACTTTCCATGAACTTCCATAGGTCTCTTGTTCAACAGCACAAGAGATTTCCCACCATCTCCTAACCACCATCTCCCACTGAGAAACTTCATCCAACCATTCTGGCCTGTGAAGCAGTGACCTGCCTAAGAGTGTTAAATATTTCCCATCAGAGTTCTGTGAACAGGACTTTCCTACAGGTTGTCCTGAGGCAATTCTACCCAGCCAGAGCCTTGGACTTGGCAAAAGAGTATGAATAGCCTAGTGCTGTGTTACCATGGGAACTAATTGTTAGATCATTTTTCTTAAGTTGTCTGAATGGCTAGGAAATGCCTGAAAGGGGACACATGCCAGACGTTCTTCCACCACAGCAAAGAAAATCTCTGTGTGAAAAGAGACTGAAAGAGACAGAACTGAGCATGGCCTCAGTAAGTTTATGAGGCCAATGAAAATTTGAGGTGCCATATACTTTGATTTTTAAGCTAAGCTTTCCCCTCTGTGCCAATTATAATAAATAAGCATAAGTATTGCCAAATATCAACAATCCTCCAGTGACCTCCTGCCACAAAGGGCACCAAACCTGGGTAAGCAGAATGCCCCAGGTAGGAGTGTGCATTGCCTCTGTGTGTGTGTACCCTGAAAAAGGAGATGAATATGGTTAATTTTGGACAGACTTTCACATTTCTAGGTCAGACCACACCATTGACAAGGTGTGTTGAAGTGCATCAGGAAGTCTCCAACTTTCCAGTCAGTCCCCCGCCCAAAAAAATAAATAAATTAAATGGTATGTATAATCTCCCCACTTCTTTTATGAAAAATAAAACCAAGCTGACTAGGAAAGGAGGGAGATAGAGAGGTGATGAGATTTTCTGACTGGCAGGTTTGCCTTTTAATCTCAGGTTTAATCACAGGTTTACCTTTTAATGCACACTCTCTCTTTTGTCATAACTCTACTTTAAATTTCTACCAGGTTTTACAATCCCAGTACAAGATTTTAAAATTTGGGATTGCACTCTTGCGTCGTTATGCTCATAAATGTTCATTTGATCAATGAGCTGTACATGAATGCAACTCTGCAATCATGACTGCACAGGTTTATTGCCAAGCATCACCAGTTCATCTCTGGGGCTCATGCTCACAAGGGCATATCCCATTTATTTCAATATTGGTGACAGCTCAGTGTTCCCTGAAGTGAAACTGGCAAGCTCCCTTGCTGAGGTAAGGCCTTAGGACTTTACTGTTAAAAGTTTGAATCTGCATAAGCTTCAGTGATTTCATTGAGTATAAGAATGCATGAGTCAGAATTGTAGTCAGAGGGTGTCAGGCAGTGGCAAGATTAATAGCCATTAATAGGGATTGGGAAGAAATTATTTTCAGGCAGTATTTCAAGATAAACCCAAATACACACTTCCTGAAACAACATTAGACCCAAAATGCAGCCATCTTTTGAAATTTGCACTTCTCTGAATGTTACTGTGTAATTCTCCAGCCACTTAACGCGTACAAAAATGAATATACATGGATAAAGTCTGCATAAATGACTCAGAAGCTTCAACTGGTCCAAAATGAAGCAGCAAGACTACTGGCTGAAGTGCCACTTAGATCACATATAATCTGTGTTTTAAAACAGCTGCATTAGGAGCCAGTTCTTTTCCAGATCCAACTAAAGGTGCTCACATTAGTGTTTAAAGCTAGAGTAGGCTTGAAACAGGGGAGGGTCACCTGCCTCATCAAGTCCAGATGCTGCAATCAGCATGCAAAGTACAAAAACGCAGCAGAGCTAAGGTGCAGGGTCTGCTCAGCTGACTGTGTTAATGGACCTCAACTTAGATGTCCTAGGAGCTCTGCAGGACTGTGCTTTGGACACGTAGATTGGCCCAGGGCTGGTGACCTGATGTTCTGACTTGCCACTGGGTAGGCCAAGGGTTCAGGACAGGCCCTCACATTAAGTTGGGTGGTATAAACTAACCTAAGCAATTACTGGCATTCCAGAAGGACAGAAAATGTAATTTATTTAATTCTATTTCTGCACTGTGGGGAGAGTACACTTTTTGGATTTTCTTTCAGAGCTTTTAAGATGTCCTGGGTCATTTCTGCATACTGTATTTTAATTGCCTGCACCTTTATTGTTGAATTTTAGTTCATTTGGAACACGTTTTGGCTGTATCTGTTCTATACCTCTATCCTACCACTTTAAACAGTCATAGCTTCTCCTAAAGAATCCTGGGAATTGTAGTTTAAGGGTGCCAATAGTTGCTAGGAGACTGCTATCCCCCTCACAGAGCTACAGTTCCCAGAGTTCCCTAGGAAAAGAGGTTGACTGTTAAACCAATCATGAAGGCTCACATTTGCTATGTCTCCATTTTAAATATCCTGAATTCTGACTTTGCCAACCATAGTGAGCCGCTCTTTTTAGAAACTGCCTTAAAACCTTAATAATGACATCTTGACATGGATTGGAACCAAAGCTGTTTTGAAACTGAACCACCACCTCCCCAGTCACTTCCGCCTCTTTAAAGATGGATGTAAATAGGAGCAATTTTGAACATCACATCTCCTTTAAAGCTTTTGATCATGAAGTTAGCTTGAGTGACTCACAGTACAAAATCCCTTGAAATTGAAGATAGATGGTTGAATGGTGTATCTAAGCATGACCCAAACAAGAATACTGTAAAGAAAAGAAAATCACTTCGTGTGATGGGGAGAGTAGTGTTGAATTGTTCAAATGCTTTTGGGATCAACTGTGCAATCCTGTGCATATTTACCGTACCGTACCGAACCGAAGCAGGTCTCCCTGTGTTCAAACAGGGCTTACGTCCTGATAAGTGTGTTTAAGATTACAGCCTGAATTACCAATTTATTTAGCTTCTCTATACAGCATCTCTTTAAAGATATTCTTTCAATTGTTGTGTTGAAAGAATTCCCATTCAAAACATAAAGGTTTTCTGGGTAGACAGAATAAACGTATGCATGATTTTAGAGGGATATAGATCATCTAAACAAGATTCTCTTTTTACTGCGAAAAGGAAATGTGTGTGTGTGTGAGAGAGAGAAAGTGCCTTCTATAGGACAGGAAATGAAAGCAGTGAGCTTTCAACAGAAGACCTCTGATAGCTTCTTATAATTGCTTTTTTGCTATTGCTTCTTTTATCAGCAGTTTCAAAGGACATCAAAATGCATGTATTCTGCACAATAGTACCAACAATTAAGCCACAGGATGCCGAAAGGTGATTGGCTTGTCATCTGAAATTTTAGGACTGTGTTTATACTGGAACAGCATCAGGGCAGGCTTGAGGGTCAGGGAAGGGGAGTTGCTTAGGGGTCAGCAACCTAAAGCCCATAGCCCGGTAGCGGCCCACAAGGCTTGTCTAACTGGCCCATGGCGACCTCTGCTGCCCCCGCCGCCTCCACCCACGCCGGAAATAGCGTGTGCACGGGCACTCCTCCGACCCGGATGTGCGCCGGAAGTAGCGTGTGTGCACACGTGTGGGATGGAGAAACGCCAATGCGCATGCGCACACGCTATTTCCAGCGCACTTCCTGGTCGGAGGAGCACCGGAAATAGCATCTGCGCATGCGCACTCCTCCAGCCTGGAAGAGCACACATGCACAATGCTCCGGCCCATCCTCCGACGGACAGAGCATCGACCGGCCCATCCTTCAATAAGGTTCCCGACCTCTGCTGTAGTCTATAGCAATTCCATTTCTCTCTCCAGGCTCTCCGTCTATTGTGTGTGTGTGGGGGGGGGTGTCTAAAGCATGGGTTGGCAAACTAAGGCCCGTGGGCCGGATCAGACCCAATTGCCTTCTAGATCTGGCCCGCGGATGGTCTGGGAATCCAGGCAGCCAGCATAGCACACACACACACGATGGTTTTTGCGACTCAGCCAGGCTTGGGGGTCAAAAGTGAGGCGGGCAGCTGCTCCTTCTCCGTCCGTTGCACGTGCACAGCAGTCTTTTCTTCTGGGGTGGGGGGTGGGGAAGAGGGAAAAGGAGCCACAGTTTGGATTTCCACAATGGAGCTGCTGGTGACTGACCTCAGGAAGGGCAGGTGCAGTGGCAGGGGCTCAGAGGCACCTCGGGAGCAACACCTGCCAGTGTCTGTGATGGCAGTGCTCCCTGCCAGAGGAAGCGGGGAGCGCCTGGGTGGCTGCACTCTGAAGCAGTTCTGCTCTCTTCTGGGGAGGACGCTTGTTAGCTACACGGTGTGAGTCATGGAAAGGTAAATAGCCACCGCTGCCTCGTCTTCCCTCACACGGGTAAAAGAACGTTTTTGCTTGAGCGGCACCAGCCTGACTTAGCGTGGCCAATGGCTTTTCCCTTCACCCACGCATGCGCACACACTCTCCAGGGCTGACAGGAATGGCATGCTTACCTCAGCCCCCCACCCCACCTTATGAGAGAAATAATAACTGTCAATGTGTAAAACGCAAAAGAAGCAGCATAGGTATATGAGTGAACACTCCCCCCCCCAAAAAAAATCACATTTGGGCAACGTTGCGGTCGGTCCCAATAAGGGTTTTTGCCAAAAAATGCAGGTCATAATCATGGCAGCATATAGTCCGGGCCCCCACAAGGTCTGAGGGACAGTGGACCGGCCCCCTGCTGAAGAAGTTTGCTGACCCCTGGTCTAAAAGGTGTGTTTGGTACTGGTAAATCAGAACAGATTAGGGATTCTGTTGGTTTACCATCCACCTGTCTGTGTTGGATGAGTTTCAGTTGGTAAGGCTCAAGCATGTGGACAAGGTATGTGGATCAGTCAGGGTGATTCCTTGTGCTCTGGACTCTTGCCCCTCTCAGCTGATAAAATGTAGCAGGGCGAGGACAGCTGACTGGGCCAGGCAGGTGATTATTACCTCCTTATGAGAGGGTGCTGGCATGCTTTAAGGAGGCAGTGGTAAAATCACTCCTCAAGAAACCCTCCCTGGATTTGGAAAATCCAGTTGCCAGACTCTTCTTGGACAAGTTATTGAGTGGGTGGTCACAGATCAGATTCAGGCCCTATTGGAGGAAACTGATTTTCTAGATCCATTTCAATCGATGTTTAGGTCCAGTTTTGGCACAAACTGCTTTGGCCACCCCGTTTAATGACCTCTGTCAGGAAAGAAGCAGGAGAAATGTGATCCTATTAATTCTCAATCTCTTGGTTGGCTTTCAATACCATCAACCATGATATCCTTTTGGAGCGACTATCTTTAGGGAGTGGGGGTGGCACTGTTTTCCAGTGGTTCTGTTCCTACTTGGAAAGACATTTCCAAAGGGTGATGTTTGGAGAGTGCTCTTCAACCCCATGGAACATTCAACGTGGGTTTCCTCATGTGTCTTTGGAAGGCGGGGGGGGGGGGTATTGCTTTGTTTTTTGTTTTTATATGTTTTATGTTCTCATTTTGTTTTGTTTTTTATGTTCTGAACCACCCTGTGATCTTCAGAAGGATGGTATATGAATTTAATAAATAGAATAAAATAAATACTGCTGAGAGACCTATTTGAAATGGAATTTAAGCTTAACAACATTTAGGCTATATAAAAGGGAAGAAGTCTTTGAACTTTCACTTTCCCTAGAGTGGGCCTTTGATGACATAGGAACAGAACTGCAAGTAAATATTTTGAAATTTTGAATCACTGCCATATTGACTCCCAACAGCGCTGTGTTTCTTCCACATGTACCATAAAGTATATTTCAGACAAAGCCTGCAGACATCCTTTTTCTTCCCCCTTTTCAAATGATTTAACATTGAGTTAAAGGAAAGCAATCCTAGCTGCTGCAAGAACAAGAGAGAGGATTGCCTAGGGAAAGTGTATTATCAGCCCTCTTGGAGATACAGACTTGTATCCAATGCTACAGTTGCCACAGAGCTACAAGTCTCAGGATACAAACTCTCTTCCCAAGGAACTCTGGGAATTGCAGCTCTGTTGGGAGGGGCAATAGGGAGCTCCTAACAACTGTCATTAACAAACTACACTTTCCAGAATCGTTTTGGAGAAGCCATGACATTTTAAAGTGATATGATACTGATTTAAATGTATAGCGCAGATGGCGCCATGATGGTTGATTGCTCTCAGATCAATCACAAGGGAATCTATAGACCACCCTGCTACTTTCTATCAAACAAAAATAATTGTATTTTTTGTCTTCAGAGCACAGAGCTATATTCTGTCAATCTATAAAATAACCACATTTTCATCTTCAGAGCACAGAGCTTCCCAGGCTCATCTGTTACGAATAGCGAGGAATATGCCTTTGGGAATATGCCTATATCATCATGTCTTCTTTCCGAACCATATAACTCAGGATCCATTATAAAATGGTGCCTAAAATGACGATATGACATTCTGTAGCTGATGATAGCCATGAAGAAAAATATTGTTTAGGACTATACACAGAAGCTCATAGAATAGTAAACTGGCCTCATTCTCTATCTTTCTCTGTGCTACTATGTTGTAAAGATTAGTAGACTTAGAAAGCCCTATTATAACGACATTCACTTCCCAGAACAAGGAAAGTCCAACAATTTCCCTGGTACTCTCAGAGCTTTTTCCCTTTCAAAGGTGTTGGAGCTGTGCTCCCCCCCCCCCCAAGTTCCCCTTCCATTATACCACTACTTGCCAGTTCATCTTTGCGATATCCTAGGGACCTGTCTGACTTTCTGGCACAACCCTTCACCAGTAATATCAAATAGTACTAGCATGAATTTGGGCTTGTCTGTTAAGCAGGAAAGAGCCCTGCCTACCAAGATTTGGACTGAATTTATCTTCCAAACACGTCTGTTCAGCTCTTCTGCAGCCACTCTGTGAGATCAAGCTTCAACAGCTGTATCATTTTGTATTTTACAATCTCAGGGAAACCAAATTTGTGTATAACTCAAAGAGATCCAGTTCTATGCACCTGTTTTCTGACATTTTGTGTGTGTGGAATGTGAAGGATTAACCCAAAAATAGTTTTCTGATCAGAAGAGCTGCTTAGTTAATTCTCCTGATATAAGAGGATCCATAATTTTGGATTTCAAAATAAAATTGTTTCAATTACAGTAATCAAAAAAGAAATGATTTTTTGCTGATAATGCTCCATCCATCTATGCCATGAAGTAGTGCAATTTTGTGTGATTGAATCTTTTGATTCCAGGCTTTCCCCACGTGTGTCAGTGGGGTGGGGGAATGAATGGATGGTTTGTAGACTGCTGCCTTAAGCTTCTACTGTAAAAGAAAGGTAAGAAGCTTCTGAAATTATAAAATAAGATGTTATTCAATTACTCTTGATGGTCTTGCAGAATTTAGTCCCCCGCTCTTGATCAGGAGTGGGGAGGTAGGAGAGCAATTTTCCTTTCTCTGCTCCATCTTCACAATTAGGTTTAATTGGGATTTTTAAAAATAAAAATACTTGTTAAACATAAGCCCTCCCCCTGAACTCCTTCAGGGCTAGATCCAGGGTGGACCAGGTGGTCTCCATGTTGGCCCAGGGTGGGTCAACCTGATTCTAGATTCTGGATTCCCAGATTGAGGTCATGTGGCAGATAGCACAGTCCTAGATTATAAACTGAGAGAATTTGTATTACAAGTTTGTTTTTTTCCAAATATAGTTGGCACTGCTTGTGAGAACAGATAATAATGGCAGGTGTTTGGGAGATACTGCTCTGAGGAAAAATTTAAAATAGAACTTAACGGAGACTGGAAAACACACAAAAACTTAGGATACTTCGTAACCAAGTAAATATACATTGGTTCTTTCTTTCTTTCTTAAAAAAGGAAAAGTTGGAACTGTTGTGACATTTTTTAAAAAGTTAGAGGCTCATTGCAGTAGAATTTTATTAAGATCAGAGGAGTTACATATTAGGCAGGCGTGCTCAAGTGTATGCCTCTGATGAATTCATAATGTATTTACACAAAGCTGGTTATCTAATGTTCTATCTTGAATGACTGTTTGCGTATCACTTGAGTCAGAGAATCAACATGAAACCCATGAATGATTATCTAGAGATTTTGGACAGGTTTTTTTTGGGGGGGGGGTTCCATGCAACTTGATGCTTGAATGCTCCATGAATATTCAACACCTGCTACATTTGGGAGTGGAGGGAGAGAGAGAAGACATAAGAAGGGATGAAGAGGCAATATCACCACTCATTCTTAAAGTAGTTCATGAAATTCAAATTACTCCTTCTCCTTGCCCACTCCATGGCACCAGACAAGCTCCAACCTTAATTAAATGCAAGTAGCCATATACTGTACTTTGAAGGTCAACATATTTTGCTTATGCTCAAACCCCAGTGTAGGTCAGAAGAAAGCATGCACATTTCTGTTCAACGATATGTATATAAATGGATAACAATTATGTGATTAGAATGTCCAGGATGAATTGCTTGTTTTCTTATCCCACCACATCTGAGGCTTTTTGGTTTTGAAAAAAGGGTACATAATGTTGTGAAGAAGGTGGGCAGGGCCACCCATTAAATCTGAATGGTGGGAAATTCAGTATCAACAAAAGCAGAGGACTTTTCTTGAGTAGTGGCAATACTACCAGGCAGGATCATTTTTTCTTGGGCATCATTTGTCTTAGTTGGGAACTTATCCCTGGGTAGAGGGTAGTAATACCAACTCCTTTGTTATAGACTAGCAGGGATGAGGTAGGCATAGGGAATGTTTGCCAGTATAGTTCCCATCCCAAACACCAGTTTGATTCATTATCTATTTCTTTATATATACTTATGGGAAGCTATGGCACTTCTGCTGTGATGGTCCACCCCAAATTTAAACACTCATCAAACGGTACAAAATTACACACCCCGGAGGACTTCCGGGTTGGTGCCTCCGGCAATGGCTGAATTCCTCTGATCAGGGGGAATTTGCCCCGTGGGAATTTGGGTCTGTACCGCCAAGGCGAAGGCGGAGACCCGTAAAAATCACAGGCGGGAGAAGGCTGTGAACGTGGGATTCGGGGGGGGACCTTTTGCGCCTCCCCTACTCGCGGGGAAACCCGGTTTCGGGGATCCGGAGCGATGTGGGGTGAGTGGCGCGGTGCTTTGAATCGTCTGCTTCTTCCATGGAGCAAAGCCGCATAGCTGTTGTCGGAGAGCACTGACTTTTTCCTGTGGACAATTTGACTTTACAGTAATTACCCGTAATTAAAGTAATTACCCGGGATTTCCAGCTGCAAGATAAAAAAGTGTGAGACTTTGGAATTGACCTTGAATCTCTTAAGTGTTATGGCAAACGGAAAGGAAAAAACAGACGGGATGTCGACAGAAGAGGCCTTAGTGGCTGCATTATTGAAAATAAACGATTCGCTGGAACAACTTCACAAGAAAACAGACGTGATAAATGTGAAAATGGATGCTGCAAATATTGAAATTGACTTAATCGTAGAAAGTTTAAATAACTTGGGACAAAAGGTGAATACCAATTCAGAAACCACCCAGAAACTGACACAGGAATCTATTCTGATACAGCAAACTGCAGATGAAGTCAGGGGAAAAACCCTTGCTGCTGAATCTGAAGGAATACAACTGGAGAGGAGAGTCCCATCCATACAAAGACAACCTGATGAACATAAGCTGACATTCATTATGATTGAACGTAAAGAAGAACAGATGAATTTGAGGACCAGAGCCCTATCTGAACTAGAAAAGGAAAGCTTGACAGAGTTTCAGGAGGCGACATGACTAACATCGGTTGAGAAAGAGAGGTATCTGGGGGATAATATGACCGCCAAAAATGTGAATCTGTTTAAGGATAACTGTGAAGGATGTTGGATTTGTCCATTGGAAATATGGAGAAATCAGAAGTTGTTACTGTTGGGCTGAGTTACTGTGGTGGGGATGAGGGCTGCTGTGTTGCTGGGGATGTTGCTTTTGTTTCAAACATTGCAAGCTTTGGATGGGATGGATTGTTTCAGGAGCTGGCAGAGGAATGTTTTTAGAGTCATTTGGCAGGGCAGGAAGCCTCGAGTAAATCTTAAGATATTGATGGATGCCAAAGAAGGAGGTGGACCTGCCCTGCCAGACCTTTAAATTTCGTTGTGAACCATCTGCTTTTTGCTGGTTGAGAGAAGGGCTGCTTCTTGAAAACACTGAAGTGTTGGACAATGGCAGATGAAGTTGATGGACTATATGGAATTGGAGGAAATGACTGGCAAGATCCGCACCAGGGAGAAGAGTCGGTGGAAGAAGATTGGAAAAAGTTTAAAGACTATTTATAGAAATATTGTAAAATTAAGGAATGTTAGAAAAATGTTGGAACTTCAGTTATATGGCTTTAGTAGAAATGTCCTAAGGAATTAAGTGTAAATAGATTAATAGAAAATTAAAGGAAAAATAAGGCAAGAATGTGTTAAGATAATTATAGGATAGAAAACAGAGTAAGATGGAAAGGAATTGCTGAAACAATTAATAGAAGTGGAATACAAAAAGGGAGGTGTGAGGAGGTCGCTGGAAATAAGTGAATGAAATATAAGATATTGAAAATGTTTGAGGTGTTTTTAAATTGTTTTTGTTTGTTTTTGTTTTGTTTTGTTAGTCCATGTAGCGTTTTTGTATTGTATTTGTATTGTTTTTTCTCTTTTCTTTTTTGTTTGTAGTGTTGTGTTGAAAATGTTGAAAAAGTAATAAATATCATTTTAAAAAAAAAAATTACACACCCTGGAGCTCCCAGAGAGCACCCAAAACCGTTGAGTCCACTTATGTGAAGATGACTCTAAATAAATGCATGCCAACTTGTACCCTTTAGGCAATGCCTCAGTGGCAATCATCAATGAAAAGCAGAGCTCAAGTTAGTAACTACAAGCCAGATTGTACTCCTTGCTAGACACGCTGCCATATTGGTAGATGGCTTTGTGATCTATAGAAAGCATGGTTGTAGCAAATCAAAGAAACATTCTTGGCGTGTACCCTACCCCAGATACTGGGTACCAGCCAGAAAGAAGTTCTGTAAATGCTGAGCTGTGTGCCTGAACATGAATATCAGCTTTCTGAGAAATGTGTGGTGTCAGAGGCATTTTCATCTTCCTTCATAGTTTTCTGCCACACACAATATATGCCTGCTGTGTGTGCTGATAGGAGGCTTCGAAATGTGAGATGGAGGATTATGAAAAGGGGCATGGCTGTCTCTCAAACTGACAGCAAATCAAAGGCTGCATTCATTTCTGCTTACCAGAGCTTAGATCCCGTTGCTCCTCTCCCCGCAACTATGGTGTTCACAGGAATCATGTATGCGACATCCACAGCAATTGCTCTGCTGTATAAATTTGCTGGCTTTTCTGTGAAGCTGAAGTTTCTTGTTGTTCTTTCCAGGTGTTTCTTTTTTTAAAGACAGACAGTTTTGAGCAGAACAGCAGCACTGCATAGGTTTTAGCTGATGAACCTCCTTTAGCTCATTCCTTCTGCTTTCATTGACTTATTACAGTGGCAGTGTTCTCAACTAGTTACACAAGGTGAATGCAGGCAAAGGCGATTCTGCCTACACTATAGGATATCCTCATAGTTTCTCTAGACTCTGTAGATGTAACTGTCTCTGTAACTGTACTATGGAGCACCGATGTCCTGAGACTTTCCTACCCTCCACATTCATATGATCCCAGTGAGGGCTGCAGTCCTGAGGAAAATGTATTCCCTGGAACAATAGGCATTGATGCCTATTGGATTTTCCCTCCAACGCAAATAGAAGCTTCAAAGGTTTCACTGTTACTGCAATAGGGGAGGAAAAGGAAACCCCCCCCCTCACTATCATCATCATCAGCAGCAGCATTTTATTTGTATGCCGCCTTTCCATAGTTAAAACAATGTTCAAGGCAGCTTACAACATGACAAGATTTACATTATTACCAACATAACCAAAGTCATAAACAATAAATGGTAAAGGTAAAGGGACCCCTGACCATTAGGTCCAGTCGTGACCGACTCTGGGGTTGCGGCGCTCATCTCGCTTTACTGGCCAAGGGAGCCGGCGTACAGCTTCCGGGTCATGTGGCCAGCATGACTAAGCCGCTTCTGGCGAACCAGAGCAGCACACGGAAATGCCGTTTACCTTCCCCTATTTATCTACTTGCACTTTGACGTGCTTTTGAACTGCTAGGTTGGCAGGAGCAGGGACTGAACAATGGGAGCTCACCCCATCACGGGGATTCGAACTGCTGACCTTCTGATTGGCAAGTCCTAGGTTCTGTGCTTTAACCCACAGCACCACCTGCGTCCCTAAACAAGAAATAAAACACACCAAATGCAAAACAATTTTAAAACAATTTAGGTTTTTAAATCATAAAACCTAAAACGAAGAATACAGCATTAATACCAATCACAATTTAAAATGACATAGATTTTTTTTAAAAAACAGTGTTTTTTCATTGTTTCTCTGTTTGTTTGTTTGTTTGTTTGTTTGTTTTAGTCTTAAATTCAGTTTTCCACAGTTCTACAGCCATCTGTGGATCATCTGAAACAAAATCCTCATGAAAATTTGTCAGCATTTTGTTGCAATTTTCTCCCAATTATCAGATTTTTGTACATAGTTTTGACTAATAAATGCATTTTTCCTAGCAATCCCCACCCCTTATATAATGGATTCTTGTTTGTTATTTTCACTAATATGTGAATTTCTATGCATAATTGCACTAGTATTCAGAGACATGCTGTCTCCAGCAGTGGAGATGGAACATAGCCATCATTGCTAGCATCCACCAATAGCCTTAACCTACATGAATTTGTGCAATTCCCTTTCAAAGCCTTCCAAACTGGCATTACACACCAGCTGATATTTGTAAATGTGGTCTGCACTGAGATATCTGCATGGAACTTTCCCTAGACCTGAGCCATTCCATGTTAAGAAAGTATTAGTGAAGTAGTTTCAGGCTTCACTGCTGACTTTATTGCAGATGATTATGGAAGATTTCAAATTTTATGTGTGAGTTCACAGTATGCTACTGATCAGTACTTTGGTTCAGCTCATGTGATTGCTTTAAACTTAACAAAGTCCATCTGAGCAGGAATCTGAAAATCTGCCTACATCTGTGCACAATAACATGTTGTTATAAAACTGATTAATAATTATATTTAGAAGACCATAATTAGCTATATTTATATTCTGGTGCCAGTAGAAAAGGAGAAAATGAATATTTATCATTCCTTCATTGTTTTAATTTGAAAAAGATGTTAGGCAAACTCAATTACTATGTACATAGTATATATATTTTTTGAAATATTTTAATGTTACAGATGTATTTTTAAAAAAATTTTTCCCTTAAACCCCCATTTGTTTAAATAGCAGCAAGGTCCTCCGAAATATCTGATGATTTCAAATGCTGCAGATATCTTGGATTGTTTTCTTGCATTGATCATTTAAAATAGAACACGCACAGTGAGTGTGAGGCACGAATCAAACATGTTTCTTGTTAGCAAGAATGCAGTACATATTCATTCAGAAGTAAACATGTATGTCTGTTGTGGTCAAACACAATTCTAACAGAGTCTAAACAAAGTAGGAGCTCCCAGCTTTAAACAGCAATCAACAGAAGGTATCTGTTTGATTCTGTGTGCTGCTTTTTAATGATGTGTTGGAGATCATCTCCTCATCTAGAGCTATCCTCACCAAACGATGTGGCCTTCCATTCTCTGGGATTTACAGATAAATCACACTTTTAACAAAATACAATTATTCAGTGGATTGCCTCTTGCGCCATCATGAATAACTTTTGAATAAATGCACAACAACAAAAATGAATCATCTATAACCATAGCCTGTAGACTGTCTTGGTGGGAGTCCAGCTGGGGTACAATGAAACACGGGAAGATTTAGGAAATGATAAAGCTATCCACATCACACATAGTTAAAACTATGGAATTTACTCCCTTAGGAGGCAGTGGAGATCACCAGCTTGAATTGCTTTAAAACAGGATTAGACAAATCTATGGAGGATAAGACTATCTATGGCTATGCTCTTCCATCATGTCTAGAGCTTGTGTGCTTCTGAATACCAGTCACTGGAAACTGCAAGGGTGGGGAGAATGCTCTTGTGTTTGGGTCCTGCTTGCAAGCTTCCTACAAGCATCTGGTTGGCCGCTGTGAGATCAAAATGCTGGATTAGATGGGCTGTTGGCTTGATCCAGCAGGCTCTTCTTAAGTTCTAATGAAGACACGAGCAATGTGGACACCAAGCAAGGTAAACGTGTAACAAAAATAATTGTGGTATGCTGGAGGGAGGGGAAATAGGATTCAGACACTCTGGCTTGGCTCTGTTCATAAGTAATCAGTGGCTTGAGGAGAGTTTAAAAGGTCTGGATCATATCTCAAGCAAGTTAATAGGTCTTCAGACTTTATTCAGCCCTATGTTTCCAGGCAATCATAAGCTTTAAACAGAGCTCCACATGCTGACAGTTTAAATGTCAAATACGCAAAGAGTTAATGGACTTTCAACTTCTACACCTTCTGATCTTTCTTTTAGGCCGTAAAATTGTCAATTGAGGAATGCATTTGTAAAGTGCCTTTGCCTTTGCACGTGTTGCCGTGTCTAAACCAGCTGCCCCCCATTTGCACTGGAGCCCTATCAAAATATTTGTCTTATCTCCCTACTTTGGACAGGTCTTGTAAAGGGGATAAGGTAAGCAAAGCCAATCCACTGTTTTTTCTGTGTGAATCTGACTTCAAAGACACTTTATAAATCACCTCAGAGGAGAAGATCCCCAGCAAGTTAAGTCTGTCCTTTGCCATTCACTGTCATGGGGGGGGGTGTTAAATGTGTGTAAGAGTTGAAACTATTCACTATATGCCAGTCCTGCCAGCAGCAGATCAAAGGAATTAAAACCATTCCATTCCTGATATGAAATAAATGTCAGTCTCCCTAAATCATATGGGTAGACTTCACCTTCTAGCCTTGTAAACATTGTAATTGGCTCTTCTCCAATAAAAATGCATTCATTTCCCTATTTGGCATCACTGTTAACATACCTTGGCCAAGGAGAGATATTTGCAGTGAAGATAACCCTCTATAGCAGTGTTTCTCAACCTGTGGGTCCCCAGATGTTGTTGGACTACAACTCCCATCATGCCTAGCCAGCATGACCAGTGGTCAGGGATGATGGGAGTTGTAGTCCAACAACATCTGGGGACCCGCAGGTTGAGAACCGCTGTTCTATAGCATAGGTAGGCAACCTAAGGCCCAGGGGCTGGATCCAGCCCAATTGCCTTCTAAATCCAGCCCGCAGACGGTCTGGGAATCAGTGTGTTTTTACATGAATAGAATGTGTCCTTTTATTTAAAATGCATCTCTGGGTTATTTGTGGGTCCTGCCCGGTGTTTTTACATGAGTAGAATATGTGTTTTTATTTAAAATGCATCTCTGGGTTATTTGTGGGGCATAGGCATTTCTTCATTTTTTTTCCTTCAAAATATTGTCTGCCCCCCCCCCCAAGGTCTAAGCGACAGTGGACTGACCCCCTGCTTAAAAAGTTTGCTGACCCCTGCTCTATAGCTAGACTTTTTTAAAAAAAAAGTAGGAGTAATAAATAATAATAATCTACATACCAAATATTCCTAAATAGCTTGCCAAAACAACCTCAATAGCAGTATACTTACGCTCTTTTTAGGAATATTACCAGGATTAGCAAACAGCTGCTGAGGGCACTAAGAATATCTGCAGCAGCAGTCTTGAGACTTTTCAAAGGCTTCTCTTAGTTTCCCATCATATAGTAAAGAGCATCAGGTTATAAGAAGAACGTGCTGAATCGGGCCTAGTTTAGCACCCTGCTCTCACAGTGGCCAAACAGATCCCTGTAGGTTAGGGAAGACTGTCAGAGGCTATAATACAGATGTTCAAAAACCTAATCTGTGAGATAGACTTTCCACAATCTTGCTACATCTAAGATCTAATTCTTCAGTGCCTAGAACTGATTAGTGATGATAGAAAAATTCACTGCTGAATAGGGAGACTATTCATCACACAGTTGCTCCTCCACACTTGAGAAGAGGCCTCATGAATACAATATAGAATCTTCAAGGCAAACCTGGGATAAGTGATGCAAGAAGCACAATAGCTGCCATGACAAAATGTTGTTTTCATATTTCCTAATGGGTTTACAAGTACCTTGGTAGTATCTCCGGATGAAAATCACTGGCTCAGAAGCACCAGTTAGCTGAAAGCTAGTAAAGCAAGAAAATAAACCGTCTCATTTCCCCAACAATACCTCTTCATTGGGCCCACTATAGTTCAGCTTTTAAAACGATGAGAAAGTTATTAGGTTTTTGTTGGTTTCTTTTTTATTCTGTTGGCTGGATTTTGGTAAGGGAATAGCCTTCAAAACACTGACCTTTATTGTGATGTCTGTCTTAGAAAGAAACAGTTCATGTGTACCTGTTGCTGCAGAGATGTACCTGTTGAATGGCACTGATGGGTGTCACCAAAATACCAAATACATCACATGAAAATGTCAGACACAAGATATGGCACTAGTCATGCTATTTTATATTCTATATCCCAGCTGAATGTCAAAGTATCGTGAAAAATAGGCTGCACATTGACGAGGAACCACAGCTCAAGGAAGAAATAGAGTTATGAGTAGGTCACGACTGTATTGCTATGAATGAGGTCAGAATTGAAATACACTGAATCAGTCTACTTTTCTTGCAGTTGGTACTAAGTTCATTTAAAGAAATACAAAAAGCAAACGGCTGTAGTATTATCTTTTAAAATCTCTCCCCCCACCCAATTCTTAGTAACAGAATTTTCGCATGTTGTGCTACAAGTATGGTTTAGCCTATCTCTTAATACTTCTAAGCTAACAGACAGTACTGAAATTAAGGAAACACTTCTGAGGCTCATTATTTAGAATTATTGGGACTGATTCTGTAGGCTTCCTCTTTTATGTTTGGGTCTTTTAAAGTGTTACCTCAGCAACACAGAACCCTTCATGAGCTAAGCAGCCCCCACCTAGTTTATGTAATGTATAAATCATATTTTCACACTCTTAAATGCAACACTGTACACACACACACACACACACACACACACACACACACACACTCCCTCTCTCTTCTTTCAAACTGGTCAATTATACAATTTGATCAAAAACACAAATCAAAGGTCCGAAATATAAGCTAACCACATCTGTGCAGCTATGGCCACAAAGCCAGAAAGTGGAACACATGGCAGTAATACAAGGACATCCAACCTCACAAAGGGATGCACTTGAGCCTGAAATCCAGATTTTATTTCATTTTTCATTAAAGGAAAAGGAAAGGGAGTGAAGACAGCTTTACATTCAGAGAAATGGCATGGAGATTGAGCAGAGATGGCTAGGCAATGATATTAGGTTACTTCATAGGAAAAACACAGCAGGGGGCTTTTAGATGTTCATTAAAAAGAAAAGAAAAGAAAAACCCAAGTAATCTACAGAATTATAGCTAGATCAAATAAATCACACATGGAGCCCCTCTTGGGACACATGCTAAGGGACAAACTGAGTTTCATAAGCATGTGATACTTGAAATTGGCCAGCCTGGAAGCATGATATTGGAAGTCCATTCCTCATTGGGGACACACAAGAACTTTTGCTTGAAACAGGGGTGAGGAATATGTGACTGCTGCTGGACTCCCATCTTCCCTGGCTATACTGGCTTGGGCTGATAGAAGCTGGAGTTCAGCAACATCTGGAGACCAACAGGCTCTCCATCTCTGGCTTAAAACCTAATGTAGTCATGAAAAGAACTGTTATATGTAGGGTATCTGTGGGGATGTCCAAAATAAGTTCAGCATGATATATAGTTACTCTTAAGTGGGCTTAATGATAATTTGTCAGTACTAAAAAGAGAAGCATTGCAGATGGACAATAAATGAACACTAATTATTAATTCCCCCGGTATACGGAGTAATTGCATGCATCATGGTGAACCCATTTGGTTTTAATCAGAGTGCAATATAGCATGTAATTCCATATGAGGACCCATTTAATTGAGCATTAATGAATGTCAGAGGTATTAGCTGCACAATAAGTGTGGAAAAAAGAAATTGTCCTCAGGTAAGTACTCTCAAAGGTCATGATAAAGTATAAATACTTGAGATGATGCTAAGAAAGATAGGAACTGCACTAGAGGTTTTAGTTGTTGTTTGTAATGCATCTGATATTCATTGAGGGGAAGCAAGCGTGATGGATGTCTAGATAATTAGACATGTTGTAATGTCCACCACCTGACCTCATCTATCTCTGCAGAAAGATGAGATGCAGTTCTCTTAAAAGAGGGGAAAGGTATCCTTTGAAGTGGAGGTTGGAAAGCAGATACTCTCTGAAGCCACAAACAGGAATAATGGTAGAATAAAAGTAGTACTGCTGCTCTCAAAGAGCAAAGTTACCCCAATCTCACATTTAATAAGCCCTCATCAGGTGTTCCTTTAAGGGCTTAATTGACATATGAGGGGGGCGGCAAGGATGAGGTTCCCTATGTGTTTGAAAACCCAGGGTTTTCTTTCAAAAAGCAATTTTTCTAGTCTCCCAGGTCCAAGTCCGACACGCTAACCCCTATGCTACACTGGTTCTCTGGTGTTTTGTCTTTCTAACTACAGTGGTACCTTGGGTTACATATGCTTCAGGTTACAGACTCCGCTAACCCAGATATAGTGCTTCAGGTTGAGAACTTTACTTCAGGATGAGAACAGAAATCGTGCTCCGGCGGTGCGGCGGCAGCAGGAGGCCCCATTAGATAAAGTGGTGCTTCAGGTTAAGAACAGTTTCAGGTTAAGAACAGACCTCCGGAACAAATTAAGTACTTAACCTGAGGTACCACTGTAACAAATACTTGAGGGAGGGGGACCCACCCATTTGCTTTCTCACCCAGAGCCCCTTTCCTCTGTTTCCCTTAATGGTCCATCACCCAGGGCCATTAAGGGAAACAGAAACTATCCTGTCTTATAATTTAACACTTGCGGAATGCAGGGGTTGGAAGGGTCGATTCATACAAGCCTAATTTCCCCCCACCCCAAAACTCATAATAATATGGAAAATAATATACCTATGTTGGTGTTTGTATTACTGGGTTATCAGTAACCACACGCTCAAAAGCACCATCACAATTTCATAGGGCTGTCTTTATGTTTTTTTCTGCTGTCTGTTATTATTTATGGACATGGTGAAATAAACTGAGTGGGGAAAACAGTTCTGAATCCATTTGAATTAATTAGAAAACCATAGCAGCAGAAAACATTTCCTTTCTCCTTTGCATTGCTGAAATTTTAGTAATGAAGACAATTAAAAGGCTTAAAACTAATGCCTTTTAATGCATCAGATACAAAGAATGAATTACAGGATTAAGTAAATGATTTCCTACTTGGAAACCTCCCCACCCCCCGGTAACTAACTATCCTCCTTTTAAAGGCAGCAAAATCTAATAAAAATATTTTTATTGTATAACAATGATGCCTAGGAGTGAAGGTATTGTTGGATGCAAAGAAGAATATATCCTCCCAGACGTTGTTGGACTACAACTCCCATCATCCCTGACCACTGCTCATGCTGGCTGGGAATGATGGGAGTTGTAGTCCAACAACATCTGGGGACCCACAGGTTGAGAAACACTGCTCTAAACCTTAATTGCAAACTGAAAAGGGTCGATTCAAACATTACCTACCAACCAAATGACTCACTTCAGGATTAAATACATGTTACATTAAGCTTTCATCTAAACCTAGCGGTCTTCTTCCTCTTCCCCAGAGGGCTACTAGAGAGAGAAAGGATGGAATTTCATCTACCTGTTAAAACAGAAGCAAAGTCCTATAGATTTGGTGGTAAAAACTGGCAGAATGATTGAAGTGGGGGACTTTGGAGCGGTGCCTGGGATACCCAGGAAAGCCACCTGTGACCCATAGGCCATTGATTGTCTACATGTGGTATAGATCGAGGGCAGCTTAAATTTATACAGCATTTGTTATGGCGTTTCTGTGTCTAATTGTGAAAGCATGAAGAGAGCAGTGGCAGCAGGTGTGAATGGGCCAAGGTGTTAGTTTGCTTAGGTAGGTTAGGTTGAGAGATAGAGACTGGCACACCAAGTGGCTGCATGGGGATTTGAACCTGCAACTTGCCATTCCGAGTGGAGGATAAGGCTATCAGCATTCCGCTGCAATATCAGTTACTAGGAAACAGGTGGGAGGAGTGATGTTGTGCTGGATTTCTGCTGAATGGCTTCCGATGGGCATCTGGGCTACAGTGACAAGAGAGTGCTGAGCTGGATAGGCCTTTGACCAGCTCCAGCAGACTCTCTTACGTTCTTAAGTGCTCTAACCGCTGCACCATACTTCCTCTTTTTTTTTTCTGCTGAAACTTCAGTGCTACAATGACAAAGATGTGTATTGACTTGTTGCATAAAATATTTTCTTTTTGAAATATATATTATTTTAGGGAAAATATAATGGAAGTATTATATATATATATAGAGAGAGAGAGAGAGAGAGAGTAGAAAAGTGACTTCTGCTGTATGCATTAATGAACTCGTCAACAAATTCCAGCTGTGGTTTCCGCATTTGCTTGAACAACAAAGCGATGCTAAATCTTGCCCATATGCCATGTTATTATAGACTTGCATAACAAAGGAAATGTAAATGTTGAAATGAGCACACTAATTCCTGGCCTTACCTCATATCCAAATTTCTAACATTATTCATTCAACCGTGCCAGTCTTTTTGGGAATGAAATTTCCATACAATGGCATCTATTTCATTCTGCTCTTTCAGGTATATGAAGGAAAATAAAGAAGAAACCTCTTTAACCATTCAAACAATAGCACTTTGGGGTTTCACTAAGATGACTTTAGGAAATATAATGGTAAACAGAAGGCATTGCCATTTCCCCACTTCTGAGAATGCTTCCTATATAACAATATTAAAATACACACAAACATACTCTTCCCCTTGGGGCTCTCTGTACCAGATGGTTTTGCTTTGCTTTGCTTTTAACCCTTTTGGAATCTTTTAGCAGACTAAATATGGGAATGTAAATAAATATCAATATATTCCACGTCACACTTGCATTTTAAACATAATGATCCCTCTTTAAAATCTCATAAACAACGAGGAATGAAAAAATCATATGTCCTGCCTTCATATACCAGCTTATTATAAAAACCCTCTCTTTCTATCTAACTACCCATTCCCTGCCCCCCGGCAACTAATCTGTAGCATCCTCAGAGCCAGTCATAGGCAGAATAAAAGACAAAATAAAAGGTTGGTCTAGTACGATGAATAGGGCACTGCCTCACCATTCTCAGTCTGCTATTGGCTAGCTCCCACCTGCATGCCTCCTTCCTTATAACCAATTGAGAGGGATGCACCGGCCCTTAGCTTCTACCTCTTTAGTCTCAGTGTTGCTTTGGGGAGCGGATGGGGGCAAAACTAGAATTAGTTGGCTCGGTTCTGTAATTCACTCTGGTTGAGCCAGTTATTGGCTTTGACTCTAGCAGCTGTTGGCTTCCTAGCCTTTTGTGTACCATTCTCAATGGACACCAGCCACCACTGAATAAAGCAAGTGGAACCTGCAACCACCTAAATATCCTTAGTGTAGGCTAACTACCTATAAAAGTGATCCTGATTTGGGTTTTAGCCTGCCAGCCATGTACTCCTCCAGGATCCTGTTAGAGTTGCTGCAAGCAGACTCCAGATCTTGTGCAGAGTAGAAATAGATTTGCTGTCCACCACAAGAATGAGTTTCAAAGTTTTGCTAGAAACAGTCTTCAAATAGTTACAAATAAGCATAACAAAAATGCAGCACAACACATTGCTTTTTAACTAACTAGCAATGTGGTCCCATCTTTATATTCTTGATTCAGTTCAAGAACTTTCCTCTCTCTGGTCCCCCAGAGACAGATCCTAAGCAACTTTCTTGTTCAGCATCACAGAGCTTTGCCACTACTGCTACTGGCTCCATCACTGACAAAGATGCTGAGGTCTCAGGTTTCACCTTCCTGCTGTAAGAGATCTGCAGCTTGGGTTTCTGGGATGAGTCATCAGTTAACATAAAGACTTCTGCATTTGCCAGAGTGCAACCTCCTATGTCTAATGCAAAATGTTTTCAGTCAAAATGCATAAAACACTACATTTTATGCATATTAAATGTGTATCTTGGACAGATGCTACTGTCCACTCTACATGCAACCTTCCTGTGTTGAGTGGGAAAAAGAAAAGAGGGATTATAACTGTACTTGGCTAAATATGCTTATAATCACCCAATTGGTTGTAAACCCTGCATGTTCAGGGTTCTCAGTCTCTTATGTGTTCTCTTATGTGTTCACAGCAAACACCTCATAAGAGTTTGTGCCTACAGAAGATGTAGGTGTTATTTGGGTATTGTGAGAGCATCTAGGAGTGGTAGAAATTGCACATCTGTGGAGGTAACTTAGAAATGGAACTTCATTAAATGAAATGTTTACATCAGTTCAGAGGCTTAAGCTAACAAGGAATCTCAGTCTACATAAACTGAGCCAGTGTGGTGTAGTGGTTAAGAGCGGTAGTCTCGTAATCTGGGAAACCGGGTTCGCGTCTCCGCTCCTCCACATGCAGCTGCTGGGTGACCTTGGGCCAGTCACACTTCTTTGAAGTCTCTCAGCCCCACTCACCTCACAGAGTGTTTGTTGTGGGGGAGGAAGGGAAAGGAGAATGTTAACCGCTTTGAGACTCCTTCGGGTAGTGATAAAGCGGGATATCAAATCCAAACTCTTCTTCTTTTCATAAAATGAAATAGAATGCTTTATTCTAATCATGGTATTGTAACTGATTATTTTGAGCAGTTGACTGCAGAATGTCACTAAACAAAATTACCCAAATTTATGTTAAATGGGGTAAAATTAATAAAACACAAATAAATAAGTCTTAGCAGAAAGAACAAACAGCTGGGAAAGTATGGCTTCCTGGGATTATTTCCCTCTGTAAATACCTTCAGACAAACAAAAATATAATCCTTACTGTCAAAACCTCTACTGTTTATTACTGCACAATTTGCAAATATTAACTGCTTGCTAGCCTCAATCATGAGCTTGGCGTGGAAGACCAGTGTAGGACCAGAGACTTCTTATTATCTG
Source organism: Podarcis liolepis (assembly GCF_965112155.1). NCBI lineage: Eukaryota > Metazoa > Chordata > Lepidosauria > Squamata > Lacertidae > Podarcis > Podarcis liolepis. The sequence goes on from NC_139562.1 coordinate 39,731,149, forward strand.
ATTATTGTTAATTGATATTGGGGTGGGATATTGTGGCACTCCAAAATCCCTGACCATTGGCAATGCTTGCTGGGGCTGATGAGAGTTGGAGTCCAGCTATGATGTTTTCTGACACTTTACAGAATAACAAATAAAAAGGCAGGTCCATTTCAGAAGGAGATTGCAATCTAAACATTTGACAGAGACAGGCAACATCATGTGGAGAACTGGAGAGGAAGTAACAAGGGATGGATATATGTTCAGTTCCCTTACACAAGCTAAAGATTATTTTAATTGAGGAGTGAGAAGTTAAAACAAATGTGATATTGTACGTAACTTTTTAAGGCTCGTGGCATAGCAAAAACTACCCAAAACAAAAGTAATGTGAGAATTGCATCCTGTAGACTACTCCTTCACCTGAATCCCACACATTTTAAGTACAGTGGTACCTCGGGTTACATACGCTTCAGGTTACAGACTCCGCTAACCCAGAAATATTACCTCGGGTTAAGAACTTTGCTTCAGGATGAGAACAGAAATCGTGCTCCGGTGGCGCAGCAGGAGCAGGAGACCCCATTAGCTAAAGTGGTGCTTCAGGTTAAGGACAGTTTCAGTTTAAGAACGGACCTCTGGAACGAATTAAATACTTAACCCGAGGTACCACTGTATTGGAAAAAATAAACTAACATTACTGGCAGAATTCTTACTGATAAGAGTAACCCTATCATGGAAGTAAGCCCTGCTGTCTCTGATGGGAATTACTCCCAGGCAAATGTGCATGAGATTGCCTCCTTAAAGAATCTGAACTGGACCCATGTTTTTTGTAACATGTGAGCTGATTGTTTACTGATTCATTCTACAATACTTTCTGAAACTGAGGGGGTCCTACCATGATTTGAGCTAGGGGATACCCATTTACTACACATTCACATATTCGTGTACCTGAGCATAATATATGCGAAGAGAAAAATGGCCTATAATTACCATGGGAACAGACACTCCCCCTCCCCAGTCTCATTTGTAAGTCTGAAGCAGATGAACCTTCCATGCGGCTAACTGAAAAGTTTGGTCACAAGCCAAGCAGTGCTTTCATGCATGGACCCTTTTCCTTTCTTTTCCTGCAATTGAATCCCCTTCCCTGGATATCAAGATCATTGAAAAAGAGGTTTGCAGCAAGGAGAGGGAATGAGAAGCTGCAATTCAGGAACAGGAAGGGAGCTTTAAAGCAGATCTTTGCACACATTTTTCTGGACTGGGACATCTGTACTTTTTTAAAAAAAGAATTAAACAATCTCAACTTTGAAAAAAGGCAATTTTATGGACGCATTTAAAATTATATTTGATATGATTGCTGTTTTCATTTGCTCAAACAAACTGCTGTGTGTGTTGGATAGCTTTCCCAGGTTGCTCAACAGATTGACTAAGCTTAGGGACATTCTGACATTTCACAAAAGAGATAAAGGATTTTTATTTTTAGAAGCATATTTGGTATCATGGATTTAATGATCCTCTTTGTGATGGCTTCTTTTTTATAAAATTAACATCAAACAAATTTTCTCCTATGGCTAGTCCTTTCCCTAATCTCTGTGGTGTCCACCAGTTGTACAAATAGTAATAAGAAGAAAATGCTTTCATGAAACAAATGGATGAAAGTGAAAGGAAATCCGACAACAGCTGCTAATTAGGCATGGGCCAGAATCAAAATACCCATATGCAGGAACAAGAGAAATGTGTTTGTGTGTGATGTGATTCATTGATTCCCCCCCCCCATGCATTTCAGCAAGACACTTGATAATCAAAGCCTTTCTTTTACAATGTCCTTCCTGCCCAGCTGTTTGCACAGGTAACCTTGGCAATGTAAAAGATGATACGTTCTGTCTTTATTTCTTTTTTTAGCCTTCAGCCAAAAGTACTGGAACAGTAGCTCAGAGGGAAGTGGTCATTCTCCAGTTCATCTTTACTAGATGTCGTTTGTGAAGCCTAACTGGACATCTCTCTCTCTCTCTTTTCCTGCTTAACTGTTTCCCTGCTGAATTATATTCCTATGCATATTCCCAGTTCTGCACCTCATGACAGAAACACCTCATGTTCTAGATGGGAAAAGGAAGGGATAGAAGTCATTGGTGGGAGCGATGTTCTGAGGTATTTTGGTCCCACTGTTTATCACACAGTTGAGCTGGAGATACCACAGTGCCTTGAACCCAAGTACTGTATTTTGAGCTTCCTTATTTCCTTTTGGCTTCAGAAAGCGTGAAATTCCCAACAGCCTGAGAACAAAGTGGCTGTGTATTTCTTCAAAACATTTTATAATTAGCTGCTACAGTCAGAGTTGACTCTTATAGGCACCAAAGTAGTTGTGTGGGGTGAATAGGCTGCAATAAGAGACATAGTTGTTGGATAGTGTGTGCCCTGGCCAATGAGAGAGGGGCATGGGATACACTTATGGGTGTGTCCATCACTGGTTCTGCTCAAAGTAGACCCACTGAAATAAATAAGCCCAACAGTCATCGCCTTAATTTCAATGGGTCTGAATAGAACTAGCATTAGATAAAACCCATAGGGTCTAAGACAGATTTATTTTTAATCAATCTCAAACAAACGAATTTACTTCTGTGGAGAAAATAAAGTGCGGCACATGGAGAGCATAGTTGTGTCAACATCTGTCTTTCAGTTCCTCTAAATTTTCCTCTCTCTGAAAAGGAGCCTCCCACTTTTGTTTTATTCTCAAAGTGCATTAGAATCTACACATTTAGAATATCAGAAGGTGTGGGTATTTTAGGGACCCTTGTCTTGCCAAGATGGCCAGCAATGGAGTGTATGCTTTACTTTCTGTTTAAATTCTCCCATGTTCTGTGACCTTACTGATCTGAAGAAAATCCCCCTGGGAGGAGTTACCTCATGATGTCTTTCCCTTGGCTTTACAGTTCTCCTGGGTGCAAAAACCCAGGAGAACTGTAGAGTGCAAACCATTTGTGAGGCAACTTGTAGATTGAAAGAAAGGATTCTCACAAACACCCCAAAGCCACCTTAAAAACAACAACAAAAACCCACAATCCTACACCTCACCTATGAGAATGTCACTAGAAATTCTCCTTTGCTTTGATAATTTTCAAATACAATTTTCTCATTATTTAATTGAGAACTATTTAAGCAGGAACATACAAGAGAAATGTTCAGCACAAAACTAATGGAGATATCAGGGTGGTGGGGGGTTCCCTCCCCACCCTGGCATTGGGCTGCTTAGGGTTTCTATGCAAAATTTGCACTGCCCTTTCCAACATATCCACCTATCATAATCATGAAGGTTTTGCAAGCAAATAATAATACGCAACTGAACTTGCAGCACACTAAAATATCCTCAAATTCACAAGCTTTTCGTGGCAAGGGGGGGGAGCTGGGGGGCAAAACCAAGCACACTTTTCTTTTTTCATTTATATTCCATAATTTAGGAACTTTGTTTGGTAAAAAATAAATAGCTCCTTAGTTAGACTAGATTCGATACCGTTTTGTATTCATGCTGTCCATGCAATGTGTATTTCGCTCCTTAATCAAAACCACATGTCCAGGGACTGGATAAAAAAAGATTTCAAAGATGCTACTGATAAATTCAGTATGTGTGGTTATAGGCATGTAAAAAAGGGGGAAACCTCAGAATGTTCCCAAAGGGAGAAAGTAAGGCAAAGAAAACACTGCATTTGAATGATCAAACCACATATGTTTGCCACATGACCAAAAGGTGAGGTGCATGGGAGTGTGAAATGAGTATCCAATAATATAGACATCCAACACAGATTTTTTTTTATTTTTTATTTTTTCTTGTAGGGGGGAGCATCTGTTCTACATTTTTTGTCATTTTGAAGTAATAGCTCTGGAGATAGTTAAGCAGGTGGTGCCAGTGCCTTAAGGTACATGAAAAGAAGATAAGTGGGTGGAGGAGAGAAAGAGAGAATATCCCAGCTGACAATCTGAGAGCATTCAGACAGAGTTTGCAAAGGAAACGTGCTTTTCTTTCACTTGCTTTAGCAAGGATAAGTCATCTAGGTAAAGGACCCCTGGATGGTTAAATCCAGTCAAAGGCGACTATGGGGTTGCGGTGCTCATTTCACTTTCAGGCCGAAGGAGTCAACGTTTGCGTGTTGAGTCCCACAGTGCCACCCACCAAAAAATTCACACTTCACACATGATTTTTTGTTTAAGGTTTTTGGCATAATTTTGGCCACAACTTTATTCAAATACAAAAAAATGTGAGTGGTTGCTTAGGCATTGGTTATGACTATCTGTCCTTGCCCTCAAGGACAGAGCTGGCCCTTCCGGACACCAACGGAAGCCAGCGTGGGAAACAAGTATTGGGTGAGAAAATGAAGCTGGGCAACAGTCCCTCACTTCTCACCCTCATGTTCCGGTGGGGCTTGCACGGCCCAAGTCCGACTCCGGGGACAAGGACGAAAAGAATGGCAAGCCCCTGGATTCCTTTAACGGAATTCCCTTCACATCATTTTGAGGGATAGGCACTTACCCCTCCAAGCACCAATTTAACCAATGCCTAACCGCCAACCTTACAAGTTGTGACGATTTGCTACGCAGTAGGCAAAAACCAAATGGCACCAGCCAATCAGCCAGATGGCAAAATTCCTACCAGGCCCCCGCTCCAAGGCGGACGACCCCATGACAGACATAGCAAGGTCAAGCGATCAAGAAAAAACCACCCTATAAAAGGGAGGGAGGGCAGGTGATCCGGTGCAAAACGGCCAAGAGAACGTCCAACGTCTGGCCCCTGTATTTAAAGTCTCTGACCCCTCCTCCAAATTTGGCAACATTCAAAACTCCCCAGCAACCCAATTTTAACCACTTAAAGGCTTGGGTTCCTCCAAATTTGCCTAGTCACTGCAGGGTGGCCTGTTTTTCCCAACCGCAACACGTGCTCTCTGTTATGGAGAACACGCTTTGTCCACAGACAGCTTTCAGTGTCATGTGGCCAGCATGACTAAACTGCTTCTGGCACAACAGAATACTGTGCCGGAAACCAGAGCACACGAAAATGGCATTTACCTTCCTGCTTCAGCGGTACCTATTTATCTACTTGCACTGGCGTGCTTTCAAACTGCTAGGTTGCCAGGAGCTGAGATAGAGCAATGGGAGCTCATTCCATCACAGGAATTTGAACCAACAACCTTCTGATTGGCAAGCCCAAGAGGCTCAGTGGTTTAGACCACAGCGCCACCCGCATCCAACAGCATAAGTCATCTATGTCTGTATGTGAACATGATTTCACCTAGGAACTTACTGAGGTCACCCCCGTAATTTGGCCACTTACATGTGTAGATCAGAGTCATGTTTTGCTGTAGGACAGGAGTGGGGAATCTTTTTCAGCCTGGGAGCTGCATTCTTTGTAAGCAACTTTCTAGGTACCACATGTTGAGCCAAACATAAGAGTGGGCAGTCCAATGGATGTGACTCTTCCCTTTGTATGGTAGGCTACATTCAAGCCCCCAAAAGTCAGCAGTTTTACACACTTACAAATGTAAAGTAACACACACACACTTTTTAAGGTTTAGGTTGTTGAGGCTATGCTGAATAAAGGCTTCTGTTGTTGTTAAAGAGTTGTAGCATTCCTGTGTTCATAATATTCACAGTGGCATCGACAATCAGTGTAGAAAACCCTGAGATAGATGGACCGATGGTCTGACTGGTAGAAGGCAACTTCCTATGTTGTTTGGAATATTTATTTAAACTTTCCTGGATTTGATTTCACATGACCATGACAATGAGTTGACCCTTCCCTTTCAATATTTGCGAGATAAAATAGCTCTGTGGAAGTGTCTCTGCCTGCTAAGATATCAATATATTTATGGCAACACCAATAAGCTTGATAATTTATTGTACTGGAAAATTGTGATTGATAAGTGACATTTTGGGTTTTAGGTGGCATACTACAGTTCCCGTCTCATGGCAAGATATCCTGTGAGGTCCAAGACCTTGAGTGGTTAATTCTGTTTCTCTCTTGTTATTCTATACAGAATCAGTGCATAAGCTTTTAAGGTAACAGGAATGACTATGTAACTGAGGTGTATAATACTCTTCATATTCTTTCTTCTGCTTAGAAGAAGCAGAAGAAAGACTGAATGTGCAGGGAAATCTTACATATAGCTACTCATAGTTAAGTCCCATTGTGTTCAATGGGGTTTATTCCCTAAATATGTTTAGGATTATGGCATTAGTCTGATGTAAGAAATGATCAGCACAGGTAGTAACAGCAGCCATTACCACAAGGAGAAGTGGTTACCATGTTGTTTTCTGGTGTATAAGTAAACAGTCTTGGACATTCTCAATTATATAAGTATTATGAACTGCATTAAAGCTGTATACAGCACACGTTTTTGCTGAAACAAGCCAGATTGTCTTGATGAGACAGCCACTTTATTGATTTAAAAGGCCCTTGTTGATATTCCAGGCTATCTTTTCTGTAGGGCATCTGTTCTTAAGCACAGACTTAGTTTTAGATATATTGAAAAAAGATTTTTTGAATCCATTTGGATACAATTAATTTCTTTGAGTAGAATTTGGAAAAGAACCTAATCATCTTTTGGACAGTAGATTTAAATACTTTGACAGACCTTTCATAGGATGCCTTCAACAGAGTATCTAAGTTCGGATTGAAGAATCCAAATTTGAAAAGATGAAACAGCGGCCAATATTCTTATTTTTATGTTTGTTGAACTTTAGAGAGGTTTGTCTATTCTGCAAAGTCATGGATAGCATCTGTGGAAGAGTCTGAGACAATAATAGATTCTAAGCGTAACTGGTTTCTTTTTACTTTGCTTTTAACTTTTGACCTCTGATATTTGACTTTTGACATAAAAAAATTCCAGTCATTATTTTTAATGTTGTAAGAGTGAGGATGATTAAATAAGCCAAGTGCTGGAACTAATCTGATCAATAAAGAGTCTCTCTGTTGCCCCTTTTACTTCATGAAGCTACCATTCCTTATTCTCTTAGAAGCAGCTGATGAAATTATGTAAGTAAATCTGACAAATGAGAATGCAAGTACATTTTGCCTTTCAAAATGTGTTGCAGGCACTTATCCCTTGATTTTTAGTTCAGGCTACTTTCAACTGTGAACACTTCTGTACCTGCCCCAAGCAGCATAAAACAAAAGGATATCAGCTGTTCTTACTTTAAATGGTTTTCATTCCTTTGGGATCATGTCAGGAATTACCCAATCTCTAGTTGTTTCAAGTCTCAAAGTGGAATCATTTTGTAGATTTGCAAATGGATCTCAAATGCAATGACTTGTAATACTTTACATGTGTGTCGATCCTTTCATCTGAGGATAGGCTCTGCGGTAAAATAGCAATGGAAACTTGGGGTCATCAGCTCATCTAGCTTTCCCCAACCTGGTGCCCTCCAGATGTTTTAGACCACAGCTCCCATCATCCCTGACCACTGGCTGGGGCTGATGGGAAATGTAGTCTAAAACATCTGGAGGGCACAAGATTGAGGAAGACTAGAATAATCTGTACCTTTTCCTTCTCACACTTAGGCAATATAGCTATCATTACTCACTTACTTCCTTAGTATTTTGTCAGGTAGTATTTTACTATGGGTTCAGATATATTTGAAACCTTTTAACAGTAGTATGAGTTACTTAATTACTAGCTGAGTAGCATCTTGCCTTAGATCTTTTCATTGTGTGCTTAAAGAATTAGCTTGTCACCTGTCTGATTCAAGCAGCATAGGGCCGAAAGCATATTTTGTGGCAGGACACAATGAATAATATTGGAGGTGTGACAGCATACATATTGCAAGTCTACTCAGCAAACTTGCAATTTACCTGTTTCACTCTGAAGTCACAATGTATCATAATTAAAAAAAAAAACACCATTGCTAATTTCCCCATACAAACACAATTGCTCTATAAATTAGGCCTGACAATTTTGGAGTTTCTTTTTTAAGTAACCAAATATTAATTGCCTTGTGGCATGCATGCTCCTATATGTGTGTCAGAGAAGCTGTGCAATTTCAACAAAATTACAATCAATTGAATAATGCCACAACCTGCTAATCAAAGATTATGAGCATTATTCCCCCTTAATGTAGCCACATGCCTGAAATGAGCACTCAGTGGGTTTTAAGTATGGAGCACTCCTACCACACTTGCCAACATCTCATGCGTAAAAAAAAAAACCTGCTAGAGGGATCATTCAGATGGGTATTTGAAGAAAATGTGTGCTCAGGCAATGAGACAAACAGTAATTATTCTTGTTGTGCCAAGAAGTCATTTCAAAGACTTTGCTCCTGGGCCCTGGCATCTCTTCTCTGTTTGCAATGGAAATGAAAGAGGCATGGATGAAATGGACGGGGCTGTCCAACTGATTTCAAAAAGGGCCACAGTCTATATGTGATACAGAAACCAATGGTACATAACTGTATGCTTGGACCTGCAATAGCCAGCTACAAAAGTTCAGTAAACTTGAACACTGAGTGAGAAGGGAATTGATCATGATTAAAGCACTATAACTTGGCATGTGCTTCATAAGTAAATTGGCATGGAAGACACTGGAAGGGTGGTGGGGAATTTTCTTTCCTTTTTCAATTTCATATTGGCCAAGTTTCAACGGTTACCAGCATGGGCTACTAATATGGCTCTGGCAGGCATCCCCCTTTATTTGGCTGTAGGAAATCTCCTCATTAAAAAGTTCTAAAAATGTTCATTTTGAGTTTGTATATTGCAAAGTAAACAGAGCAGATTTTTTTTACATATATACAAAAATCAATATCACTTTGTTTTAAAAAAATCCCGAAAATGAAAAGGTAAGAGGAATTCCACAAAAGCTTTGATCAACTGACAGATTATTAGGGCTGACCTAAATGGGGGGGGGCACTTCATGAAAAAACAATCACCCACCCCATTTTGTGAATTGTTTAAAAGGCAGTCTGCAAATGTTTGTTCATATCATGGATACGTTTGTTCATTCAGAGTAAGGTTGGGAAGCCTTGCCAGCGATACTTCCTGACCTCATTCGGAATAGACTTCTTGATGTTCTTGCATGGGAAAATATAATTGGTTACTGGACAATGAAGCAAAAATAAAAAAGAAGAGGCAATGTCTCAGGATTAAGTGTAACCCAGAAAATGTGTTGCACATGGCACACAATGTACTTTTTTAAAAAAACTTTTTATTGAAGGCTTTTTCATATTTCACCAGCTACAGAATGTCCTGTGCACTTTGATGTGCCATTCATTGTCTGAGAAAGGAAAAAGTTTGGTTTTTTACTTGTCAACGATGTTCCATTACAACAGCGTTTTCCAAGCTGATGCCCTCCAGGTGGTGTGGACTATTGTACTTATCAGCCCTTAGCAATGGCTGATGGAAGTTGCAGTTGAAAGCATCTGAAGTGTACCAGGTTAGAGAAAGCTGAATGAACTATGTTGCGGCACCTTAAGAAAACATTGTTCTCATTTTGTTTATGTGATCCTCAATTGGTTGAGATTGCCACGGGAAGAATGGGGAATGAACAGGCAACAAGCAGTGCATTAAAAAAAAATGTAAGCAAGGGAAACTCACCGCTGCCCAACTTTCCATTCAAACTATTTTTCTTTTTCTTTCTTTTTTGTGTGGACTCAGCACAGCCCTACAATAACATCAGCAAGAAACAGAAGTTTAGTAGTCTAGATCTGCAGAGGTCCAAATTCCTTATCCTCTGGGATCTCTTAGCACATTTGTGTGCCTACTTCAGAACTCCTAATACATTTCTATGAATAAGATAAAGGTAAAGGTAGCCCTGCCCGTATGGGCTAGTCGTGTCTGACTCTAGGGTTGTGCTTGTTGGATTGCAAGCCCTCTCCACAGAGGCTGGCCCCTCTCACTGTCCTCGGAGCTTGCATACCGGTAACCTCCTCTGGCTGACATCCAGACAGACCAGGGAGATTTTGATAGGCGACATTTTCCCAAGCATGGGTAAATGCACACCCCCTCCTCCTGCTTCTTCCCTAGCAGGGAAAGGGAGACAGACAGAAACGTCTATTTTACATTCTTTTATTTCTGTCTACAGCACTAGAGAAAAACACATCCTTTCAGTTCAGTTCTTCTAGCAAGTCTGACAAACTTCCTGTACATGCGCAAACGGAAGGTTTCAAATTACACTCTTCACAGAGCCTTTTCCAGCCTGTGAACTTCCTGGGAAATTCTTCCCCACAGATAGCCGCATCATGTGATGTCAACAAGCTGGTGGTTTGCAGCTGCGATGCTCATCTCACTTAAGAGGCCGGGAGCCAGCGCTGTCCGCAGACACTTCCGGGTCACGTGGCCAGCGTGACGAAGCTGCTCTGGCAAGCCGGCACCAGAGCAGCACACGGAATGATTATGGATAAGATAGCCATCGTCAAATATCTAAAGGTCTCTCACACAGAAGATGGAGAAAGCTTGTTTTCTCCAGCTCTTGGAGGGTAGGACCTGACCAATGTCTTCAAGTTACAAAAAAGGAAATTCTGAGTAAACACCAGGAAGACCTTTCTAATGGTATGAGCTGTTCGGCCAGGAATGGACCCCCTTGGAAGGTGATGGACGTGCCTTCATTGAAGGTTTTAAACCAGAGGTTGGATGTCCATCTGTCATGGATGCTTTAGCTGAGATTCCAGCATTGCAGGGGGTTGGACTAGATGACCCTCTGGGACCTTTCCAACGCTGCACTTCAATGATTCTATGATTTCAGGGTTCCTTTGAATGTTGTTTCAAAAATACAGTCCTTAAAAAAACTGGATTTGATTTCTTTCCAGCCTCCACATTTCCTTGCCCACTTGTAGTTTAAGCATAGACAACTGAATTCCTTTCAAATAATCCCTATTGCCGGAATTGCCTTTGGAACATAGTTAGCTTTGTTCAAAGCTCAGCACTTGACCTTTCAGAAACAAGCTACTGATGAACACAATTATCCTATTTTGCCTGACATGTATTACAAACCAAACAAAGGCCCTGAAAATGAATTTTTATTTCTGCTGTAATTATGCACAGTAGGGTTAAGAAATGTAGCTATAATAAATTACTTCTAAATGCTTTTGGGTTCCAGCGACAGGAGGTAATAGCATAATTGGTTACGTTTTGCTTGTGTTGTACTGGGCTCCATCCTGTTATCTGATCATAGCTGCAAATATGACAGATTCTTGTGTTTAAGCCTGTAAGATGATTATAACCAAGCAGTCATTTTTAAATCAACATAGAAAATTCATAAAAGACAAGGTGGCCTGTTTCTTCTGCTCTCAACCCTATCTTTGTAACATCAGATAACTGCTTCATTTACTACACTTTATCCTACCTGTCCTCCAGGGGTGGGGCCCGTGGAGACTGCCAGAAGGCAGGAAGATCAACAGAGCCACAGTAAATGACGCACAGACAGCTAATTCTAGTTTTGCCCCAATTATCCTCCCTGCTGAGTTATACAAGGGGCAACACGGAGACTTAGACAGAAGAAACTAACAGGTCATTCCTTGGACTGGTTATAAGAAAGATGACTGGCAGGTGAGGTTGGTGGAGCAGTAGCCCATTTGCCTTAAACAAGTCTCCACTGAGGGCAGTGCATATGGTCATCGTCCTCCCTGTGCTGTGATGAGGAATGGAAGAGAAACTTGCCTAATCTACACTTCCTGAAGCAATATGTGGACCAGCATTCCTAGCTAGCAGGACCAGTGGTCAGATGGTGGGAATCAAAGTCCAAAAACAGCCAAAGTTTTGCAAACCCTGTTCTAGAGCATAAGAAGTTGCTTCATACAGAGTCAGACCAGTGGTCCATCTACACCAGACTTCCTCAACCTCGGCCCTCCAGATGTTTTTGGCCTACAACTCCCATGATCCCTAGCTAGCAGAACCAGTGGTCAGGGATGATGGGAATTGTAGTCTCAAAACATCTGGAGGGCCAAGGTTGAGGAAGCCTGATCTACATTGATAAGCTAGAGTTACCAGCTGTACTGTATAATATAGGATTGTCCTGTATTTCAATGTAAAATGCTATGTCCTGTATTGATACAGTTTTGTCTTGTATTTCAGGTCTTCTCTCTGTCTGTCTCTCTCCCCCAAGTTAGGGAACTTTTCCAAATGCATGCGTTGGAAAAGTTGTGTGAAACGTCATGCATTTAAGTAGTTTCTGTTGCTAGCAATGAAAATGATCCAGATCAAATGGTTCTCAATGGGTTCATGTGAATGGAAGGACAGGAGCAGCCACTCTAGTCAGCACATGAATAAAAGGTAAAGGTACCCCTGCCCGTTCGGGCCAGTCATGTCCGACTCTATGGTTGCGTGCTCATCTCGCTCTAGAGGCCGTGAGCCGGTGCCGTCCGAAGACACTTGGCCAGCGTGACGAAGCTGCAGCTGGCGAGCCAGCACCAGTGCAGCGCACGGAAACGCCGTTTACCTTCCCGCTATAAAGCGGTACCTATTTATCTACTTGCATTTAGGGGTGCTTTCGAACTACTAGGTGGGCAGGAGCTGGGACCGAACGACGGGAGCTCACCCCGCCGCGGGGATTCGAACCGCCAACCATACGATCGGCAAGTCCTAGGCGCTGAGGTTTTACCCACAGCGCCACCCGCGTCCCTTAGCACATGAATATTTGGAAGCTAATACATAGTATTCTCTTCCAGTAGTAAATGCAGCTTGGTTTTGATCAACGAAGGCTGGTTGGACAAAAACATTGAATTACTTTGATTCTATTGATAAGCTGAATATCAGCTGTCTGCTTCAACATGCTTGTTTAGGTCCATGGTTTTCAATTCAGGTTTGTTTGTTTTTAATGAAATTATTTATAACATATGTCTACCTTGATTGAGTTCTGTAACCTTTTATTTGTTTTCAGTTCTATGAACATTTTAGCTGAGCCAAGCTGCTAGAGAAACCCCAATAAGGAACATGGTCAGCCAATTTTCACTTTAATCAGAGTGGATTTCTTTTATAGTTTATTTATTTATTTATTTATTTATTTATTTATGTAGTCAACAGCGGTAAAGCAGCCATTTGCTTCCTTGGAAAGATTATGCCTTTCAAGTGGGAAAAGGAGCTGTGGGAGCCGAAGGCTTCCTCTGCTTATTGTTCTTTAATTTTAATATTACTGCAACAAATTGATCTGTGTTGACACATAAAGAAAAATGCATGTTCCCTAGAGTGTCCAACTTGTTTCCAGCAAGCGCTTCTTGGAGTCTCTTCCCCCCCCCCCATGCCCTTTTTGCCTTGGAGAATTTTAGTGAACCAGAATGAATGCATGCAGAAAGATCCAGAGAGAAATAGCATTAATGAACTGTATCGCAGAAGGGAAAACAAAAGATAAAAAATGCTGTAATGTAATGTCCACAGAACTAATGGCCTGAAATGTATTACACACAAAAAACACCCATGCTTTTAAAAGTTGCAGCTTTCCCCCATTATAATATGAGACATTTCCAAAGGGGGAATAAACATAATCGATCTTATTGAACTATGTAAGTGACATATAACTGTCATTGCAATCCTATCCATACTTCTCTTGGAATTTGCCTCAGTGGGTCTGCGTTCCACATAAGCACGTTAAGCAAGGATAGGGAAACTGTGGCCTTCTGGCTGTTGCTGGACTTCCAACTCCTATCAACCCCATCTAGCAGTGTCAGTGGTCATGGATGATGGGAGATGTAGTCTAGCAACATCTGGGGGACCCTTGGTCCCCATCACTGATGGATGTTGTTGTTGTTGTTTAGTCGTTTAGTCGTGTCCGACTCTTCGTGACCCCATGGACCAGAGCACACCTGGCACTCCTGTCTTCCACTGCCTCCCAGAGTTTGGTCAAACTCATGCTGGTAGCTTCGAGAACACTGTCCAACCATCTCGTCCTCTGTCATCCCCTTCTCCTTGTGCCCTCCATCTTTCCCAACATCAGGGTCTTTTCCAGGGAGTCTTCTCTTCTCATGAGGTGGCCAAAGTATTGGAGCCTCAGCTTCACGATCTGTCCTTCCAGTGAGCACTCGGGGCTGATTTCCTTCAGAATGGATAGGTTTGATCTTCTTGCAGTCCATGGGACTCTCAAGAGTCTCCTCCAGCACCATAATTAAAAAGCATCAATTCTTCGGCGATCAGCCTTCTTTATGGTCCAGCTCTCACTTCCATACATCACTACTGGGAAAACCATGGCTTTAACTATACGGACCTTTGTTGGCAAGGTGATGTCTCTGCTTTTTAAGATGCTGTCTACTGATGGATAGGATTGTGCTATAACATATCCTCCAACATTCCTCTGATGTATTGTGGTGCCATGCTCTCATGCGAGCCAGCTGATTCATGCAAGAGTGCAGCACCAGAAGATTTGTGTCTTTTGTTGCCTCATTCGCATGAAAGCTAGTTGACTCGTGTGAGAGTGCAGCACCACTGCAAGCACCGGCTCATCTTCCTCCTTTAGCTTGGTCGCAGAGAGCAGGAAGGGGTAAATGGGACATTCCAGGATCAAATCAGAAGCTGAGGTGGCTTCTGTAATTCCAGGAATGTCCCTTGGAAATCAGGGCACTTGAAGGGTACGCTATAAGGCATTGTTCATATGCTGTTAATAATCTACTTCAGGTTTATTAATATAACATACTACACTTTTGAAGAGCTTAGTCTAAAAGGGTAGATAGAACTTCTTTGTAGGGACACACATGAATGTGTAACAGTTGATTTCTCTATCGCTTCCACTGTCTAACTATTGTACACAAACAGATAAAAGGGTGCCCAGATTCCTGTAGTAATATTTTCAATTTCAGATTTCCACATGGGATTCTCCATGAGGGATTTAAAATGGTCTCCACATGGCTGCATTACTGGGTAATCTACTGTTCTTTTACCCAAAATCTGTAATGTTTGTTCGATCCTCAAGCATAAGGGAAGTGGGGGATGAAAAGAAAACATGGTCAGCTTCTTTTGCTATGCCAACATTTCACCACTTTGAATGGACAGTGGCCACCAATCTAAAGACATCTTTCCTAGGGGACTATGAATGGAAATAAGGAGCCTGTCTATAAGTGTGATATGGGAACAATCACATTGTCACTGGGCAGCCCAATACTTTCCATGTTTATTGAGAAACAAATTCCACTACCTAAGTCTGTTTAAGTACAGGCCCATGCTAGGGGGGAGGGGCCAGACAGCTACACCTGACTTGAGCCTCAGAGGGATAAGCTGGCCAGTGTCTGGGAGGCCACCAGGGAACAGCTGTGTTTTTGTATGATTTTTAAACTTTATTCTAACAACACTCCCACCCTGGGCCTCTGACAAGCTCTACATGAGCCTGTTTAGGTCTACAGCTTTAGTTAAATTCCAGCAACTTAATCTAACACCTCTTAGTTCTGCACAGAGGAAGCTATATTCTGTTTGTGTTTTATCCCTCCCACTCCTAGGGAGCAAGATTTTTGCAATGAGAGTTTCACTTAGAGACTGATAGTCTGAAGAGTAGAGAAGTGTTCATTCCCACACAACACAGCTTTCCCCACCCAACCCAACGTCACAATGAGAATTTCCACTGAGGAGGAGGGAGGTTATATGTGCTCTTATGTGTGTACATGCATATGCAAGAGTGTCCACACCCTTCTTCACTGGCACTTCAGTCCCCAGAGTGATGTGGCCCTTGGATTAGTCTTAACAGGCTCAATTGTACACAACCAACCAACACAAATATAGCAATATATAGGGACTTGTTGGTGAAAAACATTGATGGGCCAGTGGCCCATCTAGTCCAGAATCCTGTAGCCATTCAGATGTGTATGGGAAACCCACAAGCCAGACACCAGGGCACTTTTCTCTCCCGTGGTTCCCAACAACTGGTTTTCAGAAGTGAGATTTAACTGAGCAAGGAATTCAGGACTGGAGTCTCAGTTCTCATTCCTTAAGTTTATTTACTAGTTTTTGAGTCAATGAGAAGGCTGTTTGGAAGAGGGGGGGGGGAACATATGCAAAGCTATGCAGCCAAAAGATTAAAAGGTAAGGAAGATAAGACACAAGATGCACACAATTATGCAAGTATTTGGAAATCCACTTCGTGCTGGGTCCAGATCTATTCCATCCCATCTTTACACATGAGTAGGCAACTCTGATATTTGGTTTGGCAACGTCAAAAAGCTCTAGAATAAGTAGGATTTTTTCTCTTGTTGTTGCTAATATAGCCTTTACCTGGCATAGTTCCTCTGTTTTAAAGAGGAGTGATCAACATTTAGAATGCAGCCTTTGTAGTTTCTTTAAAAAACACTGGTGGAAAATATATTTTGCCACATGGCACACAGCCCACCCTCTGATGCTTATTTTCAAGCTAAATTGTTTTGTTCTGCACAACCTATTGTTTCCGTCTTTTCATTTTTCTTCAAAACAAACAATACTGCATTTAGAGAAGTGGTATTTTTAACTGGGCGAAAAAAATCAACCTCATATGTGCTTCGGGGCATTGCGCAGCATACATCCTGCTCTATGTCTACAGATGGCTCTCATTTGGATGTGCATTCCGCTTTCCGCACATCCTGTCTTTCAAGTTACTGGAAATTAACAAGTTGCCCTTTAAGAGGTGTAGAATGGAAATGCCCAAACATAGCTGATTTTCCACAACTGATATGGAGGGTACAAGGAGAAGTTGTCTGTAGTCAAACTTGTGTCTGGTGAGAGAGTTATTAGAGAATCACTGGCCTCTGCACTGCCATCAGGTGTGTGTGTGTTTGTGTGTATGCTGGATCTTGTGCCAAACATGCTCTACAGGAAGAACCAATCAATTTTAGATGCTTTGGATTAAATCTGAATTGCAGGCATTACTGGTTTCTCTGAAGGCTGCCACAAAATAAAACAGAGGAATGGGGTTGTTGTGAAAATTTACACAACTGATGCACTAGGCATAACTCTCCAGTTTCAAAAGAATGAAATTCTGCCTTCAACAATCATCTAAGTTGAGTCTCCTGTATGATTAGGTCGCTTTTTTGTTCCATACAAGTTTAGGTGTAAGTGATAATTCAAAACAAAATAGTGTAAAAGGAGACTTAGGGTAACCCACTAACCCAACTTAGCTGGAAATATGCTTCATTGAATTCAGTAGGACTTCCTTCTGAGTAGATACAGTTAAGGTTGCAACTTTAATGGCAAGCTTTTGCTGTATGTCCCCACAGGCAGTTGACAGCTGAATGACATACAGCTGTTTTATTTCTCTTGGGACAAACTGAGTGAGTTTGTGCAATTCCATAATTTCCATGAAAGGCAAAACTATGTGAACATTTATTTGATTTGTGTCACAATCCTATACACAGTCCAAACTCCCTTGAATTCTCCCAGGCAGGTAATGTATAGGATTACAGCTTTGTTCATTTTATGCTCACAATAACCCTATGGAATAGACTAGGTGGATAGTTCTACAATCTGAGCTCTATGGAATTGCACTGTGGAATTTCCTATCGTCATGAAAGACAGAGGTCAAAAGGAGAAATGACTTGGTCCTCCCACAAAACATGCCTCCATTGGGAAAACCATGGCTTTAACTATACGGACCTTTGTTGGCAAGGTGATGTCTCTGCTTTTCAAGATGCTGTCTAGGTTTGCCATCGCCTTTCTGCCAAGGAGCAGGCACCTTTTAATT
Organism: Podarcis liolepis; assembly: GCF_965112155.1. Classification (NCBI taxonomy): domain Eukaryota; kingdom Metazoa; phylum Chordata; class Lepidosauria; order Squamata; family Lacertidae; genus Podarcis; species Podarcis liolepis. Next base: position 39,748,719 of record NC_139562.1, read on the forward strand.
TCGTGACTGCTGTCTCCATCTGCAGTTATCATGGAGCCCAAAAAAGTAAAATCTCTCACTGCCTCCATTTCTTCCCCTCCTATTTGTCAGGGGGTGATGGGACCAGTGGCCATGATCTTCGTTTTTTTGCCCCATTATTCCCTAGTAATTAGTCAACAAAGTAATTGCCAACAAAGTAATTGCCAACAAAGGTCCGTATAGTAAAAGCCATGGTTTTCCCAGTAGTGATGTATGGAAGTGAGAGCTGGACCATCAAGAAGGCTGATCGCTGAAGAATTGAGGCTTTTGAATTATGGTGCTGGAGGAGACTCTTGAGAGTCCCATGGACTGCAAGAAGATCAAACGTATCCATTCTTAAGGAAATCAGCCCTGAGTGCTCACTGGAAGGACAGATCGTGAAGCTGAGGCTCCAATACTTTGGCCACCTCATGAGGAGAGAAGGCTCCCTGGAAAAGACCCTGATGTTGGGAAAGATTGAGGGCACAAGAAGAAGGGGACGACAGAGGACAAGATGGTTATACAGCGTTCTCGAAGCTACAAACATGAGTCTGACCAAACTGGGGGAGGCAGTGGAAGATAGGAGTGCCTGGCGTGCTCTGGTCCATGGAGTCACGAAGAGTCAGACACGACTAAACGACTAAACAACAACAATTAGTCCCTAGTTATGTTCCATGTTTCTTTTCAAGAGTAGAATGAATAGTGATGGGGAAATCAGAATGTAGTTGGATCGGATAATTTTTCAGGCCTGTGAGGGAATAGAAATAACTCCTTTCACCCTTCATCGGGAATAAAATCCATTGAATAGAGCAAGCCTTAACAAAGCAATCCTTGGCATGTCTACTCAGAAGTCGGCAGTGGCTAGAGTGCTGGACTAGGGCCTGGGAGAACAGGAACCAAAATTCCACTCAGCCACAAAGCTCATTGAGTGACCTTGGGCTATAGTCACTGTCTCTTGGCCTAACCTACCTCACAGGGTTGTTGTGTACACCAACTCATGTACACCTACTTGAGCTCCTTGGAGGAAAGGTGGGATATAAATATAACATACTTTGTACTTAGGAAAGGTAAAGGTACCCCTGACCATTAGGTCCAGTTGTGGATGACTCTGGGGTTGCACGCTCATCTCGCTCTATGGGCTGAGGGAGTCAGTGTTTGTCCACAGACAGCTTCCAGGTCATGTGGCCAACATGACTAAGCAGCTTCTGGCGAACCAGAGCAGCACATGGAAATGCCATTTACCTTCCCGCCAGAGCGGTACCTATTTATCTACTTACACTTTGATGTACTTTCGAACTGCTAGGTGGGCAGGACCTGGAACTGAACAATGGGAGCTCACCCCATCGAACCACCGACCTTCTGATAGGCAAGCCCTAGGCTCTGTGGTTTAGACCACAGCGTCACCTGCGTCCCATTGCACTTTGCGCTTAACTAACTAAAACACAAATAACTGCAGCTGTTACAATTTGCAAACAAGTTTTGTACATAGTCTTTTTCTTATTTCAATCAATTTGTTTTTATATCGGGTGTTAGCAGCCCTGAGCCCAGTCTTGGCTGGGGAGGGCAGGGTATAAATTAAATTTATTATTATTATTATTATTATTATTATTATTATTATTATTATTAAAAAATAGAAAGTCACATTGTGTTGTAATGGGGCAATATGAGATCTGTAACTGGAAGATTTATGTGGCATAATTGCCAAAGTCATGTGTAGCAAACTTGCTGCCAGATTTAATAGCATATGTGAGATGCCAGCCTTCAAACTGCTTTCCCCTGTATTCACAATACACTTAGTGCTATAATCAGAAGGGACTGCTATGTGAATGATAACTAGAGATCCATATTGCTGAATGGATTGCTCTAAAATAAAGTGCATCTTTCTCTCAGAAGGCCCTTAATGATATTGACCCAAAGAGGCACCGTGTTTAGACAAGATATGTAAAAGTTTACTAGACAATATTTGGATTGAGAGCAAATGATTTGCTTGCATCTACAAGCACACATAAATGCAACAGGGAGTCAGTTTTGATGGTTAGAGTGCACTGCTGTGATGTGTGCCTTTTGATCAAGGCAATTCTTCATTGTAATTTCCTTCTGGAAAAAAATCTTGTATATAAACAAGCTCTTTGACAGAAAGTAATTTGGGGATTTGTGATACTTTCTCTTCGGGAAACCTTCATATTTATACGTTGCTGTTTTGAGACTGAAGATAAATAATTTTATATTGTAGTTTGTGTATTTAAGCCAACAAACCCAAGGCATACGTGCAAAGGGGTCCGTGCTCTCATCAAAACCTATGAAAATGTTAAGAAATCATAACAATTTCCTGGCATGGCCTTCTTCCTGTGACAGAAAGCATATCTTAAAATAAAGAACACATTAGACACATGCAATCATTTTTCTCTCTTTTAAAAGACAGGCATTTTTGTGGTTGCACATAGATGCTCCAAATAAACAGATCATTAAAATCTTAAGTGGTGTTTCAGGTTTAGCTTTTGATATCACTGATGTGTACTAAGTCTCTTGCCAAGTAAGCCCAGGTCCTGCTTTATGTATCTGGGGATAAGTGCATATGACCAGTGCCTGCTATGATGGCTAAAAAATAAAAATAAAAGATCCCTGCATCATGTCATCCGTATCCCATTCAGGAATCCGAGTGCAGAAGAACAAGCTGTACTCACGCTCCTTTTAAAAAGGTTGGAGGAGGGTAGATATCCAGGCACCTTGTTTGCCATACTTGCTGATCAGCTGTTTGTCTTGAAGAAACAGGTTCATGAATGCCACCATGCTTGTGGTTCTTTCATTCGGGTTGGTTATCCCTGTACATCCAAACTGGGTATAATGAATGCACATAGAGGAAGAGGCAGGCTATAAGCAGATGTTCTAATGAATCTGCACAAATGAAGTGTGGGGCCTCTCTCAGTGATGCTCCCTTAACTGCAATTTTAAAAACCTGTGCCTTTCAGTATAGTCTGATGTGTGCCATAGGGTTCCAAACCACACAGGGAGATTCTGCCAATAGTTTTTTTCCAGCCAGAAATCAGTTTCAGCATCTATCAGGTGGGTTATGGCACCATTGCCATTCTAAGAGAACAAGGGAGGTGTTCGTGGTGACTTCCAGCACCTCTTTTTCTAGAAAAATAGCATGCCAGACCTTTGCAAACCTCCCTCCCTCCAGTACATATATGGTGAGCTGAGTTTTGACAGACTCATGGCAGCTGTAACTGCCATGAGAATGTCCCCCAAGGGCTTCTGTATTGTGGGTAAATTTGAGCATTGGATTGATGTGGGAGGGAAGGTAGCATTTGGTGAGAAGGGATTCTTCCCTCCCACAAACGTCAGCAAAGGAAAAAGTTTTGTCTCTAAGCTGCAGTCTGTAAGCTGTGTTTGTTTGTTTCTCAGTGGCCCTTGAAACTTTAGGAATTATATAACAGCATTTTCCTAGCATATCTCTAGATCCATTGTTTTGATTCCTGGAATAAAGGAATTGCCAACCTGAGCTCCTTGAAGGAAAGGTGGGATATAAATATAACATACTTTGCACTTAACTTACTAGAAACACAGGTAACTACAGCTGTGCCTATTACAATTTGCAAACAAGTTTTGTACATAGTATTTTGAGAGAGAGAGAGAGAGAGAGAGAGAGAGAGAGAGAGAGAGAGAGAGAAAGGAAGGAAGGAAGGAAGGAAGGAAGGAAGGAAGGAAGGAAGGAAGGAAGGAAAGTCACATTGCACCAAGTCTCTTTATAGCCAGACTTCATGAGTAAATGTGATAAGGCACCAGCTATCTGTATATTGGGACATCAGCACAAGGGACAGCTACTTTCCACATCCCCAATGATACAACCCTAAGCCCAATCTTTGGAGCTGCTGCATTGCTGCTTCCCCAACCAGCCTTGCAAAGTACAATTCTGTGGGCACAGTGGGAAGAGCAGGGAAGTGTGAAGCTCACTTCTTAACTCTGATATGTCCAAGGCAAACTGTTCCACACATAAGTGAAATCTAGGAATAGGGCAGTAGATCTGCCCAGCTGCATATGGCTGATCATAAACTGCATCAGTTAAGCTATTGCAATGAGTCACTATATCCACTTTTAATTTTATTCATTTTTAAATCTGCATTTCCCAATGCATATCAAAGTTAGGATCCACCTTTATGTAGTAAATTATTAATACTTTATGTAAAGTGAAGGCATAATTTTGAATAATCTATATTGTTTTTATTTGGGAGATTTTATGGTGGGGGTCATTCTTGCTGATGGATTGTGCCATCTTTATTCTCAGAGGTTTTTGAAGATGAACAAAGCCTATTGTTAATTGCTAAAAAGCCTATTGATGGATTGCTAAAAAGCAATCCATCAACAGATCCCTAAAGCACAGTCACAAACCATAAGTTTCATATGATGGAGCCGTTCCTTCAGGCACAAATGTGGTTGAATGATTAAGAAGTTAAGGCTTGGCTCTGGGAGGTTTTTATGCAGATCTCTGGGTCTCCATAGACTACTTGGGTGGGCTGGCGAAGGTCAGCATTTCTCAGCCTCAGTTCCTGCTTTGTAAAGTGAGAATAAAAGTGGTCCAATATACATCACAGTTGTATGACCAAACAAGGCAAAGAATTTTGAATTCAGGACATCTGTGTTAATAATTATAATAATTGCTTACCTCTGCAAACTAGCATAAAATGTGTATGTTAACATAATACAAAGCAAGGGAGGGGTAATTAAGAGTTATTCTAAGCTGTGAAGAGGAGGAAATGTATGGAATTATAGTTTTAATTAAACACACACCAATGTAGTTAAATATTTTGAAGAGTTCATGCAATTGTTAACACTGTCGGGAATATTCACATACTCAGAAGTATCAAACTTTAGTATTCTGATGGGTTTTTAAATTTTTTAAAAAATGTGGTAGTCATTACTCAGTTATATTAATAATAATTTAGGAACTGCTCTTCTTATCTCCACTTAGAGAACCCTACAGGCATTTAAACTATTAATTCAACATGTTTTACAAGACGCATGCTAGTGATTTAAACATGTGCCACTTACCGTTGGGAACTCTGTCTGGCTCCAGCCAAGGATATCTATGGGAAATGCATGCTCTATCCTGCAATTTCCATGCCATTTGGGTGACTAACAATTAAATTGGAAAGAGGGGGAAGGGATGCAGAGAGCCATCTATAACTATCAGGTCACAAGAATGTGGGCTTCTCTTCATTTTGCTGTGCTACTTTCATAAAATTAATTCAGGCTATAGCTTGTTTTGACGGCGTGGGAGACTCTCACATTTTATTCTCCAAGTCACACTCAGATACAAAGTAAGAAGGGGTTTCTCTTTCTGATGTAAGAGTCTTATATGAGGATCTATAGAACTATAGTTATCCTTTCAGTTACCGTACAATATTAAAAAAACACCAACCAGCCCAATAGTTAAGGATTGAGATACAATCAGCTAGATCTCTCTTAACAATGCCATTCAAATGTGAGGTTAGTTCAGTTTCCAAAAGGTCAAAACCAAGTGACGTTCTGGAGATACATCCATCGCTTCTCAACCCTATATTTTTGTCATGGTGTTGTCAGCCAAGGAATGTCCAGAGTGAGGAATTAACTCTTTATTAACAAAAGTACACTTACAAGTTAGGGAAAGGATTTCCCATTAGTCCCACATCTCTCAACTACTTAGGTGTGCACCCAATGAGGCAGCAGCCACAACAGAGAAGCCCTGTCCCCAGTCTTGGCTTGTGTATCTTCCCTACCCAAGCTTCACACAAACAGGGGAAGACTACAACTGTGTGTAACCTGGTTCCACTCTTCCTGCTTCAATCCTCATCTTGTCCTAGAGGTGGGGAGGATGAGGAGGTGTGAGAGCCCTTGACTCAACAAAAGTCTAACTTAGCTCTCCCTCCTTCTGTGCCTGTTTTTCACTCTCCAGTCCTGCAGCTTCTCTGGCTCTGGCTCTTGTCTCCTGGCTCTGACAGGCTCCCACAGATCACTGATCCCTTCTTCCAAGTCAGTCTCCAATCCCCCTTCTCCCATGGCCACTCCTCAGTATCCAGTCAGTCCCTAACAACTGTCTTCACCATCATTGCCATCCTCACCACCTATTTGCAACTCACCTTTTCGTTAGAAGACTCCAAGGTGCCCCAAGAGGCATACTAAAAACAAAATAAAAGAATGCATCTTATAAAAACAAGCCAGATAAATGCTGATTACTATTCCCACTGATCACTGCGGAGTTTAGTTTCCATACCAAAGAGTAGATTTTCTGTGTAAAAGTGGTGATATAAAGATTTTTAAAATATTTATGTCTATACTTAAGAGAAAGCGGTGCACCCAATTTAAACATAGCACATCTGCCACAGAATAGAGAATCAGGATTCGCCATCTGTCTGGCACTGGAGAAAAAGGCACAGAATGTTGTAGTCACTTCAGTGCTTCCCTAAGACTCAGGTCCATACCACACACACAAAAATAAAATTGAGTGTACACTGGTCTCAAAAAATACTAGTATACATTAATTACCATGATAATACCAATTGTTGTATGATGAGGATTGCCTGATTTTAGTCTGTCCTATGTATGTTGGAAGTTCTCCATAAACTCTGGGAAGATGCTATATAGTAAACAAACCTAACTGGATATACACAACATACCTGGGCCATAAATAAGTCACAGATGGCCTGAATTAAATCAGCAGCAGCCAACTGAATGATATTTAAAGCTTTGGGAGCTCTTGCTTTTCTGAATACTGGAGGCTGGTTTATAGGGTTTATTTAAATATAGCAGCTAATGAATGAGTGGCAGCTATACAATTAAATTATTAATTTCATAAAATTTATACACTACTTGATTCTAAACTGCTTGGACCAATTTTACAAAGAGAAATGCCTTAGACAATGGTATGTGTAGTGCCTTTTCAGTATGTTTTGATTCAAACAATGTTGATATTTAATACTTGCCTCAAAAATCTAGGCTTGGTTGAATCTCCCATACTATCCTTCTTAGCTTCCTTTGCAAAAATAAGTTCTGATTCATGTGCTTCCCAAAAAAGTTCTGCTCTGTGCACTTCCATGTATTGAAGGCAAAAGAAGATTTCAGTATCTTCACAATAACAGCACACAATGATTCACAATGTCATAAAACATAGAATTATAGTTGGTCTACTAAGTTTACGATCTACTAAGACCCCTAGATCCTTTTCACATGTACTACTGGTGAGCCAAGTGTCCCCCATTTTATATTTGTGCAGCTGATTATTCCTATGTATGTATAGAACCTTTCAACTGACATTTACAGTGGAACATTGGTTCTCGAACAGCTTAGTTGACGAACAAATCGGCTCCCAAATGCTGAAAACCCGGAAGTAAGTGTTCCAGGTTTTTGAGTGTTTTTCGGAAGCCAAACATCTGATGCAGCTTCCGCTTGAGTGCAGGAAGTTCCTGAAGCCAATCAGAAGCTGTGCCTTAGTTTTTGAATGGTTTTGGGAGTCGAACAGACTTCTGGAATGGATTAAGTTCAAGAACCACGGTTCCACTGTATTTTGTTAGTTTGACCCAGTTCTCCAATCTGTTAAGGTAATCTTGAACCCTGATTCTGTCTTTAGTGGCATTGAGTATCCCTCTCAGTTTGGTGCCACCTGCAAATCTGATGAGGATCCCTTCAATTCTTTTGTCCAAGTCATCTATAAAGACGTTGAGAAACAATGAGCCCACATAGCTCCTAGTAATAGCCTATATTCCTTAGGATGAAATCCTGTACCCACTCACCAGGAATTAGTAAGTCTCATAGAACTGTGTAGGCCTGCATAGGATTGCACTGCTTACCTCACTCAGTCTGTACAGGCCTCCCCACCCCTTTTTACAAATTCCAAGCAAATTCACCTTGAATATTGATACCTTTTTAAAAAAAGTAGAGCCGAGATGAAACTTCTTAATATTTTTATGGGGGGGGGGATTCTGAAAATTTTATTTTAAACCCCCCTCCCCACAAAAGAGGACCATTTTGCAGTAATTCACTAAATATCCTCATCATTCTTGTGGCAGCTGTCATTTTGCAACCCCCTCCCCAAGACCTGGAACCATGGTGGAGCTGAGATATTGTAGTGAGTGCAAAATGGTCTCAGACTGCTGATAAAGCTGGTGCTTCCTTTGGGGGGGAGGAAGCAGACCCCGAACAGTATGCTCTCTCCTTGCCCCCTCCTACAATGTAGGAGGTATGTACTTTCTTGCACTTTTTTGCTGCAACTCTCAGACACCAATTCCTGCCTTCATCTTCCGCTATGGTGACACCTGAAATAGGTTTCTTCATCCTGGGACTAGTAGAACCCCCAAATTGCCAGTACCATTATCTTTCCTCCAGTTGCCGCTGCACCTATTGTCTCCTGATTTATGCCAGTCTTCCAGAACAAGTAGCATCCCAGAGTGTTTGTGCCAGCAAGATCTGTTCTCACACCTCACAAACATGTGCTCACTCATGCTGTGTAAGACAGAACTGGAGACAGTCATATGAAAACCATACCCAAGTTTGATTAAAAGCAGTCTTGCCATCACATGACACACACAAACATACACACCATCACCCCTCCCTACCACCCAACATTTTCCATTTCTGGCACTAAAACTGCAGTCATTGTAAGTTCCGAACTCTTTGCTTTCTCTGTCTCTCACAGTATGTCACACTTGTCAGTTCTACATGCCTCTGTGCTTCTGGACTCTAGCCAGAACTGGAATTGGACTGAGATTTCCTGCCAAATTTTTGCTGACTCAAGAGATTTTAGAGAGCTCTGGATAAACAGCCATATTTTAGGGGTTTATCCAAACTAAAGCTGACCTTGAAAACTTTCGGTGTCTCCTGCATCAGTGCCGATAACTCTACTGCACAGTTCTCTGCCAACCTAGAGTAGCCCAATGCCACAGATGGAACTCAAGCTATTTTATTGTATTGCAGTTTGTTTAACAGGGCAGCTTTATTTCGTGAAGTGTTACTGTTCGTGTCATTTGGCTTTTTCTACGGAGTATCAGTTCAAAGCGAGACCATTCCATTACTTCTATAGTTGAATTTAGCTCTCTGGGTCCTCAACCTGTAAGGCAGAGGCACCGGCTTGTGAAGGCAATAGAGGGGGCAACGTCACATTTGTGATGTCATGATCCTGACAGCCCAACGCCATGTGTGTGACATCAGGACACTGGGAGGAGCCAGGGGCAGAGTCAAACACAGTGGCTGCACAGCTCAATGGCTGGTGGCTCAGGTTTCTCCTCTGCCTCCTCTTGGCACCACCATTGGCAGGAGGCTGCTTCAACCCTCCTTCCCCTCCATGGCAGGAGAAGGAGAAGGACTCAGCCACTGGAGACACACTGCACTTGGCTCCACTCTTCAGCTCCATACTTTTGGGGCATAGGGAGGTGACCCCAACCCCCCAAATATAGGGGGTCCCAAAAGGGCTTGGTCCCTAGGAGCCAGCACCCCTGCTGTGGGGTGTGCAGTTCATCCTCCAAAAGCTCCATGCCTGGCACCAGGTCATGGCTAGGCACAAAAAATGGGGAGACTGTATGTCCATAGCATGTGCTATTATTTTCTTAACGTTTTCAGGGTGTTTTTAATGTAACTATTTGATAAACACCCCTTGCTTTTTAATGATTCTTAGCAGTTGTTTCAAATCTAGAGGAGAAGATGAGAATGGGTTGGGAAATTGCATGCAAGAGTGGACATTTCGGTTTAGCACATATTCTGAGTGTATTGAAAAATCAATGCAAAGGGTTAGAAACCCTGTTGATAAAGCTCATAAGTATTTCAGGAAGGCTTAACACCTTCAAAATCAAACCAGTCAATAACACACACACAAAAGTCCAAAGTATTTGTAACCATTTAAAAAGGCCGAGAGCATTGCCACACTTCGGTGCCAAAATTGTGCTACTGGCATTGAATCAAGGTCTGCAATCCAGGTTTGTTACATACCAACATAGCTCCCATTGACCTCCATGGGATGTTGCATTCAAAAGATGTTCTCGGACCCTAAGGAAGCCAGTAAGAGCACAAACCTATTGATACACTAAGACAGAGAAATCGAGAAGATCTGTGCATCAAAATACATACAGAACAGCATGAAATATCACAGCTATTGTGGTAAAGACATGATCTTTGAAATGCAGAACATGTGCCATGAGAAATTTTTGCAGGGGAGAAAAGGTTTTGAGAAATTGGAGGACACTATGGCACTAATCGTGACACAGCATATATTTAAGCACTTACAGTTGTCAATATCAACATCAAGACTTAATTTGAGGCAAGGCTCACCACTCATAGCCCCCAGATCTGTTCCCCACTCCCGAGGGCTATGTGTAATCAATTGCATAGATAGTTGCACAAGAAACTGAGTAGATTAAGAAAATACATAAGGTGAAGTTGAAGAATTAAAAACAACAACAGATATTTCATCATGAGGGGTCATCCTTGCAACACTTTCTGGGAATGAGAGTGAATAGTAAAGCAGGAGGAGGGGAGGAATCTCTCAATCTCTCTCTACCCCCCCCCCCAAAAAAAGTTTGCTTAACTGATAACTCAGGACATAACTGGAGCCACATGGGAAAGTTCCGCAAGGACACATCAGAGAGAAAGAAAGCATACCTTATAATGAGGAAGTGGAACGGCACACTGCTTAACTTTCGAAACACAGGACTAAATTATAGGCCTGCAGGTTAAAAGCCTTCATAGTAAACACTTTTTAATCAGTTACTGGTTACAACTTTGAAACAATCTGTCTTGCTGCTTCCTGTCTATCTGGCACGAACACGGCACAGATGAATGTAAAAAAGGAAAAGCTATAATCATGCACAACTGTATGCATGGGGAGTAATTCTGTGCCTACATATAGGCCTCTTTCTTCCTTTTCATCTTGGAATTGCCAACGAAAGAGATGTGGTTGTATGTCCTGCTTTACAGTGATCAGTGTTTTTATAGCATTGTGGCATGCCTGGCAACAGGACTGTACTTGGTCGTCTGCCAGAGACTGTTTGGCTGATTAAATGCAGTATCCAGTCATCTTTTTAGAATATATTCAGGAAACCTCTCAACTTCCATGTGCTTTCCTTGTGGCAAAGTTGTAACTGAAATAAAATAGTGCCCGGTTCAGGAATCTATTTCAGGCATTGCAAATGATATGTTGGTACTGGAATCTATTAATGACACAGATACACACATGCTTATTATGGCCAATGACCAGTATCCCCAAAATGAAACTTTGCTCAAATATATAAAATAATACCAAACAAAACACATTACTGAAGCATGACAACAAGATTACTAGTAGATGTGTAATGGTATACCTCTGGGCCGTGGACCAACAATAAGCATTCTCTTTCTTTCGTTGAAAAGGGTTTTGTATTGTGGGACACGTAAAGGTTCTGCAGGACTGCTATTCCTTGCTTGCAAAGTGGGAAGTTTTAAGTAAAATCAAATCAAATCCAACTGTTTTATTTTGTATCGGCTACCATGTTGAAGTACAGTAGCTTAAAATAATGACTTCATTTAAAAACAAAAACCCTGCCATCCCCACCATTCTCTTTCATGCTGTTTAAACTGCTCATTACAGCCTGACTATGAATTTGCTGGCAGTGAACTTCTTCTTTACGGGGCTTCTTTCTGCAAAAATGGCTAAGAGCAGATCAATACATTTGCTATGAGTAATCTTGTTACAACTTGGGTAAATGTAATGTAGCAGCTTTGACACAGAAACAGCGTGGTGGCATTTGCAATCAGGCAGCTTGTTCTGTGAAATAAAACCTGTAAATGACCTGTTGATTAGTAGCGAGAGAGAAGGGAAGAAGGAACTCTTTAAAATTGGAACTCCCCAGATCTACAGTTCATTTTAGATTCAGTTCATGTTGATTTCTCTACCTGCAGTCCTTCTTTGGTAAATGTATGCTTAAAAACAGTGTATGTGCCATGTATGCACCCTCCTTAAGAGTTATACTTTCAAATAACCTACATTAAAATATGACAGATGTGCCTTCTTTGCAGCCATCACTGCTGCAATACAATCCCCCAAGGGTACAGATTTGTTCTGCTTTGAGCTTTTTAGAGTTTGTTACCTCTGAACAGTCTTAAAGGCAGCTCAATAGTAACATCATTTGTGAAATGCATTTACTGCATGCTGGGAATATGTCCAAATTGCTGAGCATTCAGTACCTTCCAAGTGTGAGGTGCTTTTATCCCCGGCTTAAATCGAATCCAAATGACTGCATTGAAAAACGTTTATGATCAGGCTCTTAGGGAGCAAGTATTTGAGATATTTTATTTTATTTTTAAAAAATCATTGGTAATAAATACAAGTGAAGTAGGAAAACACATAAGAAGCAACTGTCATACAGTTATATTTGAGCTTTCATTGCTGTTTGTGGATAAGTTCCCAGGATTCTTTAGGGGAAAGCCAAGACAGTTGTGCTTTTAATATATGGTGTGAATGTGACCTATGTAACAACATATATTGCCTATGAGTTGCATTCATAGATAGATGAACGGAACTTCGTCTGGACAACAAGCTGGTCCTGAAAAATTGGTCCTAAGAGTCGAGGGACACTCTGGAATGATACATAATGAGGTCTCAGTGGGAAATTTGAGAAATCAAATAAATCAGCAGCATTAACTTCTGAAAGTGGAAATATTTCTCCACTTATGTAAGACATCTCTGGACTGAAGCCCCTTGAAATGTTATGAAATGAAAATAAATATGCTTACTAAGTTGTAAGTATCCTTATGATAGGCACACAGACCTACCAAATCTCTTCCGACCAACCTATCTAATCCAATATTTAAGAAAAGAAACCTGTTTGTTTCAGAATTATTAATTATGTTTTGTCTATTGTACCATTGATAAAACCATGCAAAACACATGCCGCTCGTGAATGTTGATACATATGCAAAACAGCCTCCCATAACAGCCAGAGGAAGCTTTGACAGCACAGTAATAAAACCAGGAAAGGCTGGGGTTTGTGGAAGGACTTACTTGTAAGTTCCTATCATTCCTGGTGACACAACAGTGACTTCTGAGTGAGCATGCCCACTTTGCCACCAGAAATGTTGTGGGTCTACTGTTTCTATGTCCTCCTTTCCTGATTCTATCCATTCAAATGGCAGGTCCCAGACATCAGTCTGTGTCACCAGATTTCCTTGAAGCCCACCCCCATAATCTACAACCAAGTAAGTTTGTAAAAGGGAGGAGGCTGAGGATGGAGGAAATCAAGCCCAAAGTTTGCAGAAGCCTGAATTTTCTTTGAATGCTGCAGAGGGAGGTCAGAGAGACTGGTCTTATTCTGTGTCAAGACTGAAGTTGTTTCACCCAGAACTCATTTCCACATTTATCTTCAAATGTATTGCCTAGTTTTCATTATCTGAAATGGGTCACATACATGTAAAATTAAAAGGACAGGAAATGGAGTTATAGTTTATTGTCATAGGGAGCAACAGATGACCTCCTATGCTCATTGTAAAGATCTGCTCGTCACTGTACTTTCCATATTCCAGAAGCAATAACCATTTTTTAAAATTGCAGAAATACCAAATTATCTTTGTAATGCAAAACCATAAAGGTAGTGATGTCTTCTATTTATGGTGCATTATTACAATAGTCTTATGAAGGTTTTTCCCCCCATTGAAAGAGAACGTAATTCTTGCATATACTTTTTTAAAAAAACATACATAGGCATGGGTTTCCTAGGTTTAAATTGTGTTGATTTTGGAAGGATGCATTGGAGCAACAAAGTCCATATGCTTTTGTAATAATGACGTCCTTGGCATGATCCCTTAATGAGGTTACACAAATCAAAATGTTCTGTCGCCAATTATATTGGAAAAATTCAAATGTTTTTGACCCCCATATATACTACGATGAAGTTGCAATTTTAAAAATAAAATATAGTCTCTTTCACTGTTTGGAAAATCGTAAACAATACTAGGCATCTCATTATTAGTGTAGAAAAATAGAATTATTGTCATTGGATAAGTCATAGAATCATAGAATTGGAAGGGACCACAAGGGCCATCTAGTTCAACCCCCTGCAATGCAGGAATCTTTTGCCCAATGTGGGACTCAAACCTATGAGCCTGAGATTAAGAGTCTCATGCTCAGAATGGGTTGTTGTTGTTTTTCCAACCTGAAGGCTACTCTCTTCCCAAGGGTTTCACAGCTCTTCCAAGACAGTGGATGATGTTAATGAGGGCATCTCTCCCACTGTTGTTCCCTCTGGACTCTTCCCCTGCACATCATAAAGGCAAGTTCTTTTGCAGCCACTAGCATGTCCTTGCCCTTGTTTGGCTCTGTCCCCTTTCTGAGATGCTGTCAGCTCCTGCCCCTTGATCCTAATTGGGGTGGCAGGGCAGGTGTCCTGGGGAAGTGTTTGCATCTCTGTGCACTGATGCTCCTTCACTCAGCTTTCCACCCCTCAGCAGAATGTTCAGATAAGCAGAGAACTGAGGTGCCTACATGAAGTCTTTATTACTGCCTGGAAGTCTGATAAATCTTCCTATGGACATGGGTCTTTTATTGTTTTATTGCATTTTCTGTATGGTATGGAATCTTGCCCATTGTACACAATCATGGAATCTGTGTGGGTGAAGGAAGGATGGTGGATAAATATTTAAAATAATTAATAAAAATGATAGGTTTGATACTATACAAATGTTCTACACCAGAGACATACAGCTAGAGAGAATAGGACTACATAGGAGCTCTTACTATACATGTGGATAAGGGAAAGTTTTATTAAGTTTCTATAAGATGACCTTTGCTAAATTTTAGCTCCTTGGGTTAAGGAGTTTCCCTAAGATGCTCAGACTTAGAGACCGCAGAGCATTCAAGACTCACTAGGATGAGGCACTTATCCTTAGCAGCAGCAGATGCACAACACATCACTTATTTTAAAAGAAACCATTTCTACCCCATTCTCCCAAAGTACTTTTGTTTGTTTGGGTAAACTGTGGGGTGGGGAGTACTGGTCAAGAAGTGGGGAGCTGCAGCTGGGCTTTTCACGTGTCACTCTTGCATGCTAACACAACACAACACAACAACCCCTCAATGCTTTTTTTAAAGCATTTGATAGGAATGTTTGATATGCCTAATGGCTTGTTTGTTTTTCCAAATGAGTCAAAGGAATGAGCCAGTGTAACTTCCCAATCTATAAAT
Organism: Podarcis liolepis; assembly: GCF_965112155.1. Taxonomy (NCBI): domain Eukaryota; kingdom Metazoa; phylum Chordata; class Lepidosauria; order Squamata; family Lacertidae; genus Podarcis; species Podarcis liolepis. Next base: position 39,763,891 of record NC_139562.1, read on the forward strand.
TGCAGAGGGGCTGCAGCATAGCAAAATGACCATTTGACTACAGTGCAACTTAAAACTGGCTGGTGGAAGATGGGGGCGGGGAGAATGTCAGGCACAATGTTGTTGAGAGCTAAAGAATTATTTGTCATTCTGACCTCTGCAAGTAGAGTATCTTAAAGTTATTGAGTGTATTGAGTGTATGTTTAACCCATTAAGCAATTAACTAATGGATTCTGCCACTCTCTGCAACACACTGCTATGTAGAATTTAATACGTCTGTAAAATGAATAAGTTATGGTTGGAGCAAAGAGATGTGGCAATGTTTATTATGTGTGGTCATTAAAGATGACCTAGATATTGAAGCAATGGTGATCATGCAGAGCTTGTTAATGTCCGATCTGGTTGCTTTGGGACCTTGAGATGGATTAATGTAGGGAAGATTGGGAAACTGCCAGGGAGATAGTGTCCATCATGAGCCCCCAAGCTGGAGTTCTGGACGTCCATCGGCCTCCCGTACTCACGCAGATCCAACAGTTAGGGGCACAAAGCCTTTGGAAATTCCTGGCATCATTCCTAGGCTGGTGCACCCTCTTTATCAGCAGAAACGCAGCCGAAAGCTTGCATCACAGAAGAGCAGAAGAGCATAATTTACAGACTTTATTTAGCGTTTAACAGAACAAAAGAAAACACGTCCATTCTGTCAGCGTGTCTGAGCCGACTGAAAACGAAAGGAATATCAGAACGAAAACATCCTGTGATCAGGACATGCGCAGACTCTGTTGCTTACAAAGCCTGCTCCCTTTAAGGTGGAACGGAAATATCCTAACATCCTCCCCCTTTTCGTGTAACCTGTTGTACCTGTGGTTCACCCAATTGCAACTTTTGTACATAAACCTTTAGTTGTTCTCTGTTAACAACCTTAGACAACAGATCAGCAGGAATTTCATTTCCTGCCATGTAGGACACCTGAATCAGTCCTTTCTGAATACACTCTCTTGCACGATGTAGCTTAATCTGCAAGTACTTGGTTCTCTGCTTGCAACTCTCGGAGTTCAGCAAAGCCAAACAAGATCTATTGTCTTGATACACTTGTATAGGACATTTCACAGAAACCCTGATGTCCTTAAACAGTTGCATCAACCATTCACAATCCATGAGTGAAAATGACAGAGCATTGAGTTCTGCTTCACAGGAACTTAGGCTCACTGTTGTCTGCTTCTTGCACAACCAGTCAAACAGGCAGTGGTTGTACATGTAGCACACACCAGAAGTGCTCGTACCATCCGTGGTGTCACTTCCAAAACTTGCATCAGCAAAGATTTCAAGACCTCCAGTCTTCTGACTGGTGAACCTCAGCCTGTAGTGCATAGTCCCTTTCAAATAGCGAGCTATGCGCTTCAGAGCTTTCCAATCCTGAACCGTAGGATTGTTGGCATGTCTGCTAAGCAGATTACAGCTTACAGCTATGTCAGGTCTCGAACATCTGGCAATGAAATTCAGCTTGCCTAGAACGCATCTGTATAGCGTTGTGTCAGAAAACGCTTCAGCAGTACTGTCTACCTGGTAACCTGTCACCATCGGTGTGTCTGCTGGGTTTGCATCAACCAAATTCAACCTGGTTAACACATCAGCAATTTTCTTTGTTTGGTGTACCAGAAAATTACCTGCTTGGTCTCTCTCCACCTGCAGAGAAAGATAGTTGGATACCTCACCAAGATCCTTCATGTCAAAGTGCTCCTTCAGTTGAGCTAGGGTGCTTTGGTAAAAAGCCTGATTCTTCCAAAACATCAGAAGATCATCAACAAAACATAAACAATACAGTTTGTTTTGCCCCTCCTCCTTGACAAACACACATGGATCAGCTTTGCCCTGGTGAAAACCTAGAGAAAGCAATGTCTCAGTGAGTTTTGTGTTCCAACACCTGGCACTCTGCTTAAGACCATATAAGGATTTCCGCAGTTTACAGACCATACCCTTCTGTATCTCCATCCCATCAGGTGGAAGCATGAACAGCTGTTCATTCAAAATCCCGTACAAAAAAGCTGTATTAATGTCGTGGTGGGAAACATGCAGTTTCTCCTCCGCAGCGACCTTGAGCATCAGCCGAATGCTCTCATATTTGACTGTGGGTGAGTAGGTCTCATGGTAATCCTGTCCTGGTACCTGTGAAAAACCTCTGGCAACCAATCTGGCTTTGTGTCTGACTACCTTGCCATTCTGGTCTGTCTTGGCCTTGAAGACCCATTTGCTGCCAACCAGTCTCATTCCTGGGACTACCGGTACCAGTTCCCAAGTTTGGTTCCTGTTCAAGGAATCAACTTCAGCCTTCATGGCATTAAGCCAAGGCTCAGCATCTTTAGAGGTTAACTCCTGAACCTCTTTGAAGCTTGAAGGTTCCCATACCTTCTCTGAGCTACTAAGAACAGCAGTTGCTGTCTTAGCAAACTCATCAGCATACCTCTTTGGAGGTCTGCCTTTGGTCGCCCTTTCAGATCTGCGTACTAGACGCAAGTCTTCTGGACTCATCTCCTCTTTCTTAGGAGAAAAATGACCAATGGTGAACAGTGGTTCTTCCAGTTCATTGTCAGACGCATCAGATGGTCTGACTGAGGCCTTTGCGCTCTGGTAGTCTGCTGTGTCGTCACTGTCACTGACATCAGCAGCAGCAGCAGCGCCGCCCACTGAACTGGAATCCGAACTCTGATCATCATCATCATCCTCATCATCATCCTCATCCTCATCATCAGCATCAGCAGCAGCTTTCTCATCTTTAGCTGCTTGCTTGACATCACCTTCATCCTCCTCTGGGTAACTCTGGAAAATTCCCACATTTTCCCCCCACTTAGGATTGTACTCAACACTCCTTGTGAACTTAATGGACTTAGAGTCAGTCATCCATACCCTGTATGCACCTTTTTCGTACCCCATGAACAAACCATGTGCCCCACGCTTCCCAAGCTTGTTGGTTTGTTGTGTGCGTACCCACATGTCCGAACCAAAGATTCTCATGTGTTTGGTGTTGGGTTTCTTGCCAAACATCTTCTCATAGGGGGTACAACCAATGGGTGATGACAATCTGCGATTAACGGTATAAACCAAATTCCCCAGAGCTTCCCCCCAAAACTTATCAGGGAGATTGGCATCATGCAACAAGGTTTTGATTCCTTGCAGCAATGTTTGATTTGCTCTCTCCGCAAGACCATTCATCCATGGCGATCTGGGCGTTGACATGTCATGCTGGATTCCCTTCTCAGTCAGGAAAGCTTCAAACTGCTGAGAAGTAAACTCCCCGCCCCGATCAGTAAAAAAACAAGAAATACGTTTACCGTGCACATTTTCCAACCAAGCACAGAATTCCTTAAACTTCGGAAACGCTTGCGATTTCTGTTCGAGCAAATACACATGAATGTACCTGGAAAAAGAATCAATCAGAATCATGAAGTACCTTGCTCCTCCTATAGAGGGCGCTAGTGGACCAACCAGGTCCGCATGCACTAGCTGGTAGGGTTTGGAAGCCTGCCTGCTAGACTCCTTGCCTTTTGGAGCAACCTTCACCTTGTTCTCTGCACAAGATACACATTTCATGTGAAATTTACAAGGTTTGATGTTCAAACCTTCAACCACCTCTGGCATCTTGGCCAGTGCCTTCCAAGAGAGGTGACAAAACCTTCGATGTGCATCATGAATGCAACCTGCATGAAGAACTTTGTTAGTTTGTGCAACACAACAAGAATCAGCATTAGATACAACAGCAGTGTCGTCATAAGTTATATGGAACAAACCATCCATAAACTTTGCATGCAAATAGTCCTCTTTGCCTTTACTGATGACACAGACGCTCCTCTTGAAGGAAATCTGAAAACCACGCCCAGTAAGCTGCGGGACACTCAACAAGTTGCTTGCAGCGCCTGGAACATATAGTACACCGCTGATGGTTGTGTGCAAACTTGCAAGTCTCACAGTCCCTTCTCCAGCAATTTGCAACGTCCTTCCATCAGCCAGGTGGATCTCACCTTCCTGTGGCTTGAAGGAGATAAAGAGATGCCTGTCCTTGGAAACATGGCGGCTGGCACCTGAGTCCACAATAAACCTGCCTTTGGCTGTTGGAGCAGTCTTAACAGCAAGCAAACCCTTGTTTTCCAGCGGTTTGGGCTTTTGCAGCTTGCCCCCCTGCTGCTCCTGGCCACCAGACTTGCCTTTAGCCTTTGGTGAAGCAGTGCCAGCAAGCATAACCTTGCTTTCCACTGGCGTGGGCTTTTGCAGCTCACCCCCCTGCTTCTTGTCAGCAGACGTGCCTTTAGCCTTTGGTGAAGCTGTGCCAGCAAACATCGCTTTGTTTTTCCCTGGCGCCGCGGGCTCTTCACCCTCCCTCTGCTCCTGGCCATCTGCAGGCGGCTGTTTACCTTTGCCTTTCCGGCCTCTGCAAAGGCGATGGCCTTGGTTCCCATGAGAACCAGTGCTCTCAGCTGCCGACTCCTTGGCTCCCCCTGGAGGCTGGAATGCTGCCTGGGATGACGTGACAGTCAGCTCCCCCTGCAGCTTGCAACCGGTGCCCTCAGCATCCCTGGATTCACTCACATTCTGGGAAACAGCTAGGACCTCCGATGCAGTCAAACTCTGGGCTGGGATTATTGGTTTGTGAGCTTTCAACAAAGCAGACCACATTGCACGTGCAGTGGTGTTGCCAGCCAGCGTCTTAATTTCCTCAAGAGATACGGATAGGACTATTATGTCAATCGCTCTCGAATCAGCTGATCTCCATTTCTCTGTCAGAGGAACTGGGGGGGTTTCAGAAACAACATGCCACACCCCAAACTGACGCAGTAAACTCTCACACCATTTTGCCCAGGGTTCATAATTCTGCCCATCCAACTTAAGGGACTGAGCATCTCCAGAAGCTTGGAAAAACTCCATTTCAGCTTTTGGCAGTAGCCGTGAGTCTTCTATGCCTTCAAAAGACTCCTTATCTTGGCAGCCCATTAATCACGAACTCTTTGGCTCGGCTCCCAGGCCAATTAAGCCTTGCCGGAGTTCAAAGGCTCTTTGCCGAGGTATAACAGAAAAAGCGTCCGTCCCTTTCGCTTTTCCCCCCTTCATACCTCTTACGCAGTCTGTTGCAGCTTTACTCTCCTGTAGGTGCTGTGAATCTGGGCCCATAACCTTGTTGTTGGGAAACTGCCAGGGAGATAGTGTCCATCATGAGCCCCCAAGCTGGAGTTCTGGACGTCCATCGGCCTCCCGTACTCACGCAGATCCAACAGTTAGGGGCACAAAGCCTTTGGAAATTCCTGGCATCATTCCTAGGCTGGTGCACCCTCTTTATCAGCAGAAACGCAGCCGAAAGCTTGCATCACAGAAGAGCAGAAGAGCATAATTTACAGACTTTATTTAGCGTTTAACAGAACAAAAGAAAACACGTCCATTCTGTCAGCGTGTCTGAGCCGACTGAAAACGAAAGGAATATCAGAACGAAAACATCCTGTGATCAGGACATGCGCAGACTCTGTTGCTTACAAAGCCTGCTCCCTTTAAGGTGGAACGGAAATATCCTAACAGATTAATCTCATATCAAAATGTGTTAGGCTTCTGAATTTTTCTGATGTAATTGTAAAGATAATAGAAAGTAAAATGTGTTGTACTACTTACATACTAACTATTCTCTAATCGTGAGTCATATTATAATCTTGCTTTCAGCTCCAAGTATTTTCCCCTCAGAGAAGCACATCAAATTCATAATTTCTTCTCAAACTCTTTATATTCTCCCATTCACACAGTGCTTTCCATGAGCTCCTTAGAGTGATCAGAGCAGTGTCCAGTTTCCCACTCTGGACCACTAGATCCTCCTAAACCTCACCCCCAAACAAAAGTTGCAGAAGTAGCTTTTCCTAATATATTGATGCAGCGAGACAGGGAGAAGTTCATATGTTTATTTCTGTTTGCCATGCAGCTATTAAATACGTAGAACCTCTTTCCTTTAAAAGATGGTAAACTTGCCCCCACACACACTTAACTCTCAACAGAAAATGATACCATTTAGGCTAGGGTGGTAAATTGTTTTCTACAAGTTGATCCCCAAATAACTGAACAGCAATTTCACTAAGGTTACAGGGTGAAGAAACTGGTATAGAACTTGAGGTTTGGTATCTTCATTTCTACTCTCAGTGGATGTATAACATCTTACCTGGCATAAATTCAATTATGGCAGAGGTCTTTTCCAGGAGAAATAACTCAGCAATGCGGTCGACTTGATCAGGGACTAGCTTTGCAAAGGTGTCTCCTGTCATGCTGAGGTAAGCAAAGGGAATGTCATGTAGGCGGAAGCAATTGTTTAGAAAAAGCGAGGAAGCTCTGCAACTACAAGACAGAAGCCAGATACTTTATTGCTGAGACTGACCAGCTTGCTAGATGGTGGGGAGTCTTCCTCATGTGGAAATGATCAGCTCCTTGAAGGCGAGTGCATTTTTCATCATGTTAAGTCTGCAATTTTTTTCCTCCCACCTATATACTAAGGGTGTGCATTGGCTCTGTGTAATTCTTGAATTACAAGCCAAATAGGGGTGTTTTGGATGAAGTCTAGAGGCAGTTTTAGGGTAGCACAACTGGTTCAACCACAGCAAGGCTGTAGACTGAAGCATGAGAGGTAAGGGGTGCTGGATTTCCAAGTCACACAGGGCGCTGCTGAAATTTGAGACTCCAATGTCCACCACTGCCAAGTCAGACTGAAGCATTAATAAGGCATCTTGAGTCGGATTAGGAGCTGTGGACTGTGCAGTGTGGACTTGATGACCCATAAATGCTGCATGTTAAAGTGACAGTTGCAGCTTGTTTAAAAAACAACAAACCAACTGATTATGGAAGCACCCTGAGAAAGGAGGAAGAAATGAGGAGATGGTTTGTTTTGGGTTACAGGCTTAGTTTTTAACCACTGAGAATTGTTTCACATGACACTCCAGTCACAATGGTCTGGGGGAGTGTGTTTGTTTTTTCATCTGGATCTATGTGGGGGGATTTTCCTCCAACACTCCTTCCCTTATGCAAGTCAAGGGAAACATCTCTTTCCCATGAATTTGGTGGGAAGCAGAAACTCAACCCAACCCATAACCCTTGGGTAAGAAGGTATTTTCCCCATTCTACTCTTTCCTGGGATTCGTATTCTTTTTTCTACCTTCAGCACTCCATTATTCCTGTTGTGCTCATCCAATAGTAAATTCTGCCCTTGCAGGAGAACCCTTGAAGCTATCTCCTGCCTGCAGAATGCATCAAATTATGTGAAAGTGGGGAAAAGTTATAGCAAGTTTATATTCCCTTTTACAGTGAATGGGGACAAAACAGAGTTTTGCTTTTAACAAATCTATTTTGCCTCAGATAATGAGTTCAATTGGAAAGGCACAAAGCACATCCAAAATAGATCTGGCTGCTTCCCAAAGCTACAGATACAAGTTAAATATTGTGGCCTGTACACACACACTTAATATATACAGAATGCATTAATAACTATTCATGTTCCCTGACTTTTTCTGTTCCATGGCTATATTCACACACACACACCATTTGGATGAACTAACAATTTCTTTATGAAAGCAGGAAGTTTGCTCTGTGTGTGAAATCAAATAAGAAGAAATGGCTTATGCTTAAGGTTATTACTTCAGGGCTGGTTCACACTCACAGTGCCTCAGAAATGTGTGGTGGAGACTGGCATGCTCTCAGTCTGTGTCTGATCACACGTGGGGTAGGCATGTAGATACCTGCAGTTTTGCATGACTAATTAAGAAGATCCAGTTGTGCAACAACACAAGGCCAATCAATCAGTCAACCAATCAAATGTTTATTATGGTCAAGCATCTCAGCCTAACCTACCTCACATAGTTTCAAGGATTAAATGAGGAGAAGGAGAGTCATATATGCCACCTTGAGCTCCTTGGAGAAGAAGGTGGGATATAAATGCAATAAATAAAATAAATAATTATCAATTTGTCAGGTTGTATTGCAATTTAATATGGAAACAGAACAAAATGGAATTATGGCTAAAAATATGCAAAAGAGACATGGTCCAGGAATATGCAGATTTAACGCATCATGGGGTGAAAAGCCATTTCATAATTAATATTAGCTTAAATCTTAACAGAGATATACCTGTTACTGCTTTGTAGGTAGAGTGAATCAACAAAAAGTATGATGCTCTGGTTCTTTTTAAAAGGAGGGTAAAGTTAAAATAGAAATATAAGCTATAGAGATATTTAATAAACCTACTACATGCATTCATTTGGCTTTGTGCTGTCTCTGTGACACAGTCAGGATCTTCTGTCAAAGAAACTGTCATAAGAGATGTTTTCTATATATATTATGGTTTAAGCAGTCACACAGAACGGTTTCGGAGCAATGAAGGTCTGTTCTTGAAAGGAGTCCTTCTCACTACTAAACTCTCTTCTCAAACTTCTCATATTTATGTAGTTTAAAAGAAGCATGATAACTTTATCTAAGTTCCTGCACCTTTAAGGCTTGAAGTAAAGAGTTCACTGCTTCTTAGATAAGCGTAGCTCGAGGTTAAGATGTAAGGCAGCTTTTGAAGTTAAATGATAGGGCAGAAAAACCCTTATCTACAGTAGATAATCCATTGTCCTTCCCGTTACTATTTTCACCCCCTAGCATATGTCTATTCTGATTTCAAAAACAAGAAACTCACATCTGGATTTGGTGTCACTGCTCTGAAAATTGCATTAACCGAACAGCACAATTTTCACTGCTATTGTCCATGAGAAGAATATAAGGATTCAGATCCACGAATTGGGCTTCGCTTCTGCTTTGTGAGAATGAAGGCACTGCATCACTGTTAACTTGCTACGTTTTTACATTCCATCTGTTTAATTATAAGCACATTCTGTTTCTTGAGCATTCATCCTGATTGGTTTGCCTAGACCTTATGCATTTGGTAGACTATGTCAGAGCATTTATTCTGATTTTCTTGGAAGGAGGTTTTATAACAACCAGCATTTATCCTGGTTTGCTTTTGAGGTGGTTATACGTCTTCCAGTTAATAATTTGTTCCTCAGATACTTCAGGTTACAGACTCCGCTAACCCAGAAATAGTACCTCGGGTTAAGAACTTTGCTTCAGGATGAGAACAGAAATAGTGGGGCGGTGGGGCGGCGGCAGCAGGATGCCCCATTGGCTAAAGTGGTACCTCAGGTTAAGAACGGACCTCCAGAATGAATTAAGTTCTTAACCTGAGGTATCACTGTAGGTCTATGACTGAACACTGTGACCACCAGCAGTAACACCTAGAAAATCACCTCACCTGATTGGGGCCAAGCTACACATGGCAGTAAATGGTGTGCAGTTTTTATTTGAATGTGGTATGTGCAAAATGCAACAGTGAATGTTGTAATCTGAAGCAAAATAACTGTTTTTTGGGATGTAGATTGTTTAATTCATTACTCGCCAGCTCCCTTTCTTCTCATTGCAGGGAAATTATATTTACCCAACTCCGTTTCTCTTGAGATGAGAAAAGCTGCTAGGGATCATTTTCAGTGGGGAAATCACTGGAGGAAAAGGGGTTACAAAGTCCCTCATCACTTGAGGGCCTTTCTCCTTAGCATACAGCTTCCATGGTTGCATTTTGTGCCAGCAGCAGGGAAATGAAAAAGGGAAAAAATAACTTTGCAGAGGAAATAAATAACACATAATTCAGTGGCATTCGTAGTCTGGCTCATGAAATGCACAATTTGAGATTATTGTTTTTTAAAACAACAACAACATTTATTTATTTGTTAGTTTATTTAATAATTTGCTATCCCTTGTTTCCAGAAGAGTTTGGGGCAGAAATTTAAATGGAATAACTTTTCAGCTGCCATGACGCATTCTTCTGTTTGTATACACATGTAGAAGGGAAGGCTCAGAAAGAAAGGGGAAGGGGATTTGGGCTGTTTAAGGTGTTTCCTCTCCACACCTTTTCTCTCTCTTTTTTTTTACTGTTGGACATGAACACTCAAGCAGCCCAATTGATTTGGGGGTTGAGCAAGTTCCTTCTTCAAATGATTAGTTCCAGAGATACTCTTTCACAAATGGAAGTTCTTCAATCCTGTGCAGAAGGTAAGGCAAAGTGATTTATGCTGGTTCTTCCCTTCCCTGCGTGGTCATCTGTGCCACATACACATTGTTCGAGAAGATTCCTGCTTCCTTCAGAGCAGATTTTTTGGGGGAGTATAGGAGACTGCAGAGGGGGAGGTTGAATCAGCAAACATTGCCTCCCCGCTTCCCCTGGCTGGAGTGTCTCATGAGGAATGTTCCTTCTACTCATAGTGAAGTCTGGATCCAACTCACTGAAGCTTCTGAGCCAAATTCAAAGTTGAAGTAGTAACAGTTGCTGGATATTACAGATGAGGAGAGCAGTATTGAACTAAGGTTCTGCATGCCAGCTTCCCATGGACATCTGGTGGCCACCGCGAGAACAAAGTACTGGACTAGATGGCTTGATCCAGCAGGGCTCTTCTTGGGTCCTTAGCATGCAAAACATTAATTAGCCATGCACACTCTTTTGTGTCTCAAAAGAGGCCCTCACCCATTTGCTGGCTAGCCACTCAGGGTTTTACAGTAGTGTTGAAACAATTTCCAGGGTTTTACAGTAGTGTTAAGGATTATCCTCCCCAACAGAGCCAACAAAATCTCTGTGCATGGTTCAAAAAACTTAAGTGTGTGTGTGTGTATTTGAATTTTAAACTCAAGAACAGAACATGGTATCACACTTTGTTTTTATATTGAATGTGACTTGGTTAGTTCTGGAGTATTTTCAATGGTTGTGTAAGCTGCTTTGGTTCATTGACAAAAGCAGGATAGATATTTCTTAAATAAACAAATAACCCACGAATGCTTTGAGATAGCCCAGTTGCTTTGGCTAACAATGTACATAGATGCAGGGTCAATTCATATGCCCACCCCGCCCCTGGCTGTTGAAAATTGTTTCCATGTGGTTAGGACTCCATATAGCTACAGGAATTTCTGACTGAGTTCTCTTCTGGGTCAGCCGTATCATGTGCTAAATACCCACACTATTTTCTCTAGCCCGCATGGGTACTTACCAAGCAATCTGCCTTGCCCACATGGGAAGCAAATTTGAAGTTTCCCGTAGCCACGAGCAGCGCAAGTTATTTGTTAGCAGCCACACTTCCATGGAAACCAATGAATCAGCCCAGAGGATGCACCTCATACAAAGGAACACTAGAAGGAGCAAGTAACAAGAAACACATGTGAAGTAACCAATGTAAGCTTAAGAAGACATTGCTTCTGGCACATATCTTGGAGCTCTTAGATTCATTCTCATTGTATGTCTTCTTATGTCCATTGATGTTTCAGCATCAATCACTGCGTTGGCCATAGCTATTCTGAGGAACCAACATCAATGCTTTAGATATTCTGTCCTGGAATCTTTTGTTCCAAAATATGCTTGCATTAGTCCATGTGTCTACCAGGTTTTGTATTGCAGTCAAGTCAAGTCTCCTGCATACAGAACTTAAAGGGCTTGGACCAAATGCAAAGCACAGGCATGACTAAAATAGAAAAGTAGCCAAATATATTTTCCATTATTTTCCCCACAGGTTGCATGCAGAAAAAAAATATTTGTATTGTAGTTTCATACCTCATTTCAAAATCATTCCAACATGTACAAAGGGAACAATGCAATTATATTTGTGTCAGGAATCAAAGCAAAGTTGGCTCTAATAATTAACTGGAAATCATTTTGTTACATGGACTCCACATGCTACTTTTCTGAATTTTTCACTGTTTACCCATGTGTATTGTTTATCTGGCCTTTTCTGTAAGCCAATGAGCTAATTGGCTCATTGGCTATAAGGTGCTATAGCATTGTCTTTTCAAAAGCTTAAATTTGTTTGTAGAACAGTTCAGAGTAGTTTAATCTATTCCTTTCATCATCGAATGTTTATATGCTATACATCATAAAGTTCTAGCAGACAGAGCAAAGCTGGGGGAATGCTTTATTTATTTGAATTTCAGCAGAGTGGATTTGTTTCAAACAATTCTTTTTCAGCTATAAAGATACCATATTAAATATACTCCACTGGATAGCATTCTATAAATCTGTAAAATAAACTTCCAAGACGGTTCGTCTTAGCATGCCCTGCAGGCAGGATGGCTGTCAGATTTCATTTGTTGTCTTCTATTGCGTCTTCACTGTTCCTGTTGCTGCTTTCAGAATGATCCAAGCCTGTCTTTATTATGAGGAACCTGTTCTGAAAGCTAATGAACTCACTGGCTACACCACCCCCCTCCCCCCCCAATAACCTTTTTATCACTCCTAAGGCCTTTCTCCCATGCAAAAGCCTGCTCATTGGAGGCTTACATCACATGGTGGTTCTTTCTGGGATATAAGAACATAAGAAGAGCAGGCTCAGATCAAAGGTCCATCTAGGCCAGCATTCTCCATATACCCTCCAACATTTCTCTGATGGAAATAGCAATGCTAATAATAATAATAATAATAATAATAATAATAAAAAATTCTTTATACCCTGCTCATCTGACTGTGGTGTCCCAGGCACTTCAGGTGGCTTCAAACACATATAAAAACATAATAAAACATTAAGCATTATTAATAATAGAAAACCTTCCCTATGCAGGGCTGCCTTCAGATGTCTTCTGTAGGTTGCATCTTGTCTCCTTGGCTTGAGGGATGTCACATAACTCCATACCCGCCAATGAAAATAGGGGTATTCTCTTCCCATGGTGGCCTACCAGATGCTAGTGCAAGCAGGAAGTGCAAATAGCCTCAAGTGAAGGGGTATCCCAAGGCAGGGAAGGGGCTGAAGGGTTTTCTCAGACTGAAGCAGGGGTGAAGACTCAGTCATCCCCAGGCCTGCATTCCTGGATTGCTTGAGGCCTACATTCTAGCCACACTAAAGCCAGAGGTTTCTATGTGTGCACACATATAAATGTCACCATCTAGGAAAGCAGGAGACCCTGTCAAAATTCAAAGTCACATTCTAGCCATGCAAAAGTACTTTATGAGGGGTGGAACAGGGCTGGTGAAGAATCTGGCCTGGGGATTGTCCTGAGGTGTGGAGAACTGCATTTGGCCCCAGGACTGAGATTCCCCAACCCTGGACTATGAAGTATACATCCAGGCAGAGGAACTTGTATTGCAAAGGCTTGTGTCATGATTAGAGTTGGGGAAGAAATCCAATCCAGTTCATTTTTAAAGGTGAACAAACAAAATCTGCACTTCAAAATTCGCACTTCTCTGAATTTTGCAGTGCAGTTCTCCAGCCAACTAATATGTATATAAATGCATATATTGGGGGACATGTGCATGCAAAAATCATTATATTAAGGAAGATTGGTTTGCACAAATGTGTATATTAGGTAAAATTGCATATGAAGAGGAGCAGAAATTTTATTAAAATGCTAATGAATTTTCATGAGGGGTTTTTTAATTAAAAAATCACAAATCACTACAGAAATCTAAAACTGAATTTAAGATTTTTTTAAAAAAGAGGAATAGAGAGAAATTGAAATCGACAGAGCCATTTGTCTCCCTGTCATGATATTCATGTGGAACTGGGGAGGCAAAGATTAGCAGATGGCCCTACTTTCAATCTTTCAGAGCTTACTTTTGTTGAACCAATTATTTTATAAATTACATAAGGAGGTTGGCAGAGGTGTGAAAAATGGAAGCAAAGAGGAATAACTTATCTTCCTGATAAAGAAACAGTAATAAATAGTTTGGAGAAACACAACCTGCTAATTTTATTCATGGATAACATATTTATGTGTGAAAGAGGAGGAAGGTAAGTAGTTCAGAAACCTGCTCAATTCTTTGTTTCTGGGGAAAAAATCCACAATCCCTTAAATTCTGGCAGAATTAGTGACATTAACAGTTGTTCACAGTCTTCCTCACTGACAATAATCAGTATTACTAGATAATTGCAATCATTCTTACTTGCAACAATCAGTGTAGCTATAACGGACAGCAAAATCATGTCTTTAAAATGGAAAAGGACCTGAAAATATAGAAACCAGATACCACTAAATATGTGTTGTGTGGAATTCCATATGTAGATCTCATCTTCCCACACCTCACTTCTTTGGCATGACCCATATGGTATCAAACTTCCAAACCTTCCTTGCTTTGTCCACTCTCATCCTGTCAACTCCCTAAGCCATGGGTGAGGTTTTCCTCAGCTCATTTTTCAGCTTGACCTTTCATCTTCTCAACTGTCCTTCCTTGACCAATCTATACAAAGCCACAACTAATCATTTTTGCAGCTGAATAGACCCAATTCTGGAGAAGAATTTTGGAAACAACTTCAGAAATCAACTAAACATTATGAACTGAGACAAACTCCTTTCCTCTGAATCTCACCTTGGCTTATAGCGCTTGGCACAAGCTCTCTCTTCCTCCAATTTCTCTCCTTTCTGTCTTCTTCCCACACTTCTGCAAACTTACCAAACTGTGAGCGGGGGAGAGTAATAGCCAAAGTTAAAGCTAAGAGCTGCTTCTAAACATTTTCTTGATTCTGAAGTTGTCAGCTCTGGAAAGTGTAGCTTTTATTTCTGGGCATGAGGAAGAATAAAAAACTTGTGATTCCCCATGCTAAGTGAAACGCTGTTTGCTGTAAGCTGTTCAGCCTGTACTGAAGGTTTCTGAATAGTCTCAGATCCTGAATTGCTGACTCTGAAGTATCATTTCCAGAAGACCTGTCCATTTAGGATTCATCCTGATTTATTTATTTATTTTGCGCCATGTTTTCAGGGAAACTAGACAATATTCATTCCAATAGGTTTGCAAAGAGGTTATGGGATGTTGCTGTGTCACACAATTTTTGTATTACACTTTCCAGTGCATTATCCCCTCACTTTCCTTGTTTCAAAAGTCTGATTTGTGAGGTTTGTTGCATCAGAGTAACCTTAATTGAGCAATGTGAATTTGTTGGTATGTGGTTGAATCCCACCTAAAAACAGCAACAGTCTAAAAGTGCCCTGGGAAGTGTGTTTGTGTGCATTCACTCTGAGTTGTTTAAAATACAATTCTCAAAGTCTAAAACTGTTGGGCATGGTCTATATTAATATCAATGCATATAATTAAAAAGACATGGAAATGGAAACACTTGATTTAAAAAAATGTTTTTTTTAATAGATATTTATTAAGAATTTTCCATTTCAAAAAAAAAAAACCAAAAAGAAAAAACAAAAAAGAAAAAAGAAAACATATACAGTTTAGAATCCTTCTTTTTCTATAACATGACTTCCCCACACCTCCCCTTCTTATATTCCAATTCAAATTGTTAATTCAACAAGTTCTTATCCCCAATTTTTAACCTTTTCATATTTAGTTCAATTTAAAAAACCATTTTTACAACATCAGAATTTATACATCAATGCTCATTCTTAAATCTTAAATCCTTTTTCTAAAGTCGACCCAAATTCCCTTCCACGAATTCCCCACTTTTCATACTAGTAACAAAACAGAATAAAAAGAAAAAAGATGGATTATAATTATGCACCCTTTGGATCCCCAAACCCCACCCCGTCCCCTTTCCTGGTTTCAATCCCCAACAAATGTCCATCAGTCTTAATCTGCTATCAGCCTGGAGATCTCACGTCCGAGGCTCTCAATTCTCTCTCAGTTCCTCTCTGCCGGTTTTTTTGATAGTCCTTAGTATTAAACACCAGATCTCGGAGGCGCTCTGGCCCGATAGGGACAATGTTTCTTCCAGCCAGACCTCCATACTTAAAAGTGGAGCCCAAAGCTTGTTTCTTACTCCTTTCAAGTCCAAATGTCCCCAAAGCTCCAACTTTCACCTTAATCAAATTTGTAATCCTTGGGTCTTCAGATCTCCACATAAGGAGATGTCTCCATTCTTCAATCTCGAGCTCAGACCAGATTTTCATCATCAAGTTCTTATTTTCCTTTATAACCATCATGTCAGGCCTCTGGCTCTCCTTTGTCATCTGCAACATTACATCTCCTCCTTCCTTTTCCTCAGAAACAACATGTATCTCTTTCTCCACACTTTCAAAGTTCTCAAATTTCTCCTCTTGTCCAGCTGCATGAACTTCCTGGATCAAGTCCTTATCAAATTCAATGAATTTGTTTACTGTTAAGTCCAGAGTTGCAACGTTGGTAGCCAAAACATCAATTTGGCCTTGTAACTTTCCCAAGAGAAAAAACACTCTGTCCAATTTAGCTTGAATTTTCCCTCCTTCAGCCATTCTTGTAATGTCCCAAAACCCCCTCTAGAGGGATTTTGGTTACTTAGTATTCCTTCCAGTTCAAATCCAAAAATCAAGTTAGTTTGTATCAGTTTTTCCTTGTTTTCAACAAAATATAGCCAAATTGTAACGAATATAACCAGCAGAGACAGTAGAAAACAATGTTCTCTTTTCCCGTCTTGACAGCTAATTTGACAGCTGTCAAACTCTTCAATATCTCTTCAACAGGCTCTCTCGTGGATCACTCCCAGGTCCAGGGGGGTGGCACTTCAGCTCCCAAAATTAGCTCTTATCCTCCAGTAAGATTACTTAAACTGCCAAATCGTGAAATTAATGTCTTTACCCAATAAAAAAGAAAAAATTGTCTCGACCTTAGTTAGCTGGTCCTTGCTTTAGATTATATATAAGACGGGGAGACGGACTTCCTGTTTGCGCCTTCCCCGATCGTGCCTAATTAAAAAAAAAAAAATCTTTACGAATCCAATTTCCGTACTACTCACGGGTTGTTGCTTTAAAATCCAATTGTTCACAAGAAGAAGTCAGCGCTCTCCGACCATGGCATGCGGCTTCACTCTGCAGGAGAAGCAGTCGACTCTCAGCACCGTCCCCCGTTCCGAAGCCTTTAAAAAGGCTCATTCACGGGTCGGGGGGCGCAAATGGTGCCCGCCGAGTCACCAGGTTCACAGGCTGCACTGCCTGTGATTTTTAAGGGTCCCCGCGTCGCCGCAGCGGCTAGACCCAACTCCTGCGGAGCCGATTCCCTCCAGAGCTCGGAGGGAATCCGCCATTAGCCGATGGCGCTAACCCAGAAGTCAAATAAAAAAATATTAAACCCCCACCAAGAGGTGGATTTCTGACTCAGGAAAGTTTTGTACCTTAGAGGAAG
Organism: Podarcis liolepis; assembly: GCF_965112155.1. NCBI lineage: Eukaryota > Metazoa > Chordata > Lepidosauria > Squamata > Lacertidae > Podarcis > Podarcis liolepis. The sequence goes on from NC_139562.1 coordinate 39,780,980, forward strand.
CATAGCCAATGTTGTGTCCTTTGTATGTCGTTGGACTCAAGTTTCCATCAGCCCCAGCTACCATGGCCAATAGTCAGGGATGGTGGGGGTTGTAGTTGTGCAACATATTGAGGGCACTATGTGGTCTATCCACCTGAGTTTCCATGGAAAGTTAGGTGATCTCTTAACACAAATTTCTCCATTTGTGCAGATCATGCAGGCCCAGATTATATGACACATGCAAATATATATGCATGTCTAATAGTACACTAATAGATTTTAACTGTATATATATATATTTTAAAAACTATTAAGTGCCACTTCCACATAATTTCTCTGCTCCTGATCACACCTGCAAGACACATCTTTTCTGGGTTCAAACAGGCCCCGAGACTGCCATTAGCAATGTGTAATATGTAGCTTGTGCCTTCATTTTTGTTACAAAGTTTTAATTTTCCATGACTTAGATTAAATCTGTCATGGGTACTGAGGGTGATAACAGCTAAGCCCATATTACCATTCCAATATACTTTTCTTCTGCTGCTTAATCACTTCTTCAAGATGAGATTACCTGAATAATGTTCTTCTGAAGACTGAATATATTAAAGGTGTTAGAATTTAATAAACCATTGTCTTTCATGAAAAACAAAGTTTCTTGTTGAAGAGGAGAAATAATGAAAAGGTCATTTTGAGACAAGAGAAAATTATAAGAAGAGAATAGTGGGTTAATGCATTCCATTGTGCACACTTTGTTAGGCGAGATTTATAATCCTGCAGTATTGCGCAAGGTCTTTTGACCTTGGTGGTATTCATATAAAACAAGTTTTGCTGTAGATTTAGTAGCAGCTTCCGTCCTTGTTGAATCACTGTGACATGCCCATACCATGTTTGTATACACATACAATGCTTATTTATCGTAGTGCAAGAAGATCTTTGAAAAAAAATCTACAATTTATGAGAAAATATATTAATGGCTAATACTACATTTTATATTGGTTATGGAGATTTTAAATTACTTCAGTGGGGTGGGGAAGCATAAAGAATGGTTATGTGGCTCACTTTGTCTATATCCCATAACTGATTTAATGAGCAATTTGGAGTCTCAATGTAACACATATTTGTACTTAGATATGCATTGCATGCATCTAGCTCTATTTTGGAATATTAGGGTTGTGCACTG